>NC_091745.1:41853127-42483127 GCF_043380555.1 Nothobranchius furzeri | reverse complement strand
ACATTTGTTTCAAGCCCACATCCTTGTCTAGTTTCCCTTTAAATCTGTGGTGTTCAGTCCCAGTCTTCGAGGGTCTCTGTCCAGGTCGCAATAGGTGCGTTTCCACAGGCGAAACATCCAGGCAAATTTTCTGGAACTTCCCGGCATGTGTGTGTCTCCACTTGACCAGGCTGGACGAACGGCTGTTTCCCGCTAGCTAGACCTTACCCTGTATGATTTATCACTGGACATAGTTCTGGCTCATCACTTCACGTGTCGGCAGCGAACCTGGTATCCCAACAGCTGGAAACCTTGTTCTATTGTTGTGACTACAACCTCTACACCTAGATGTCGCTTTGGTGTATATGTTCCACAGCCTTTCATCACCTTCTGTACGTTCATTCTGTGTAGCTTTTCAACTTGCATTTCTTCGTTCTTTTTAAACGAGAGCAACAAGAGACGATGGAGTCTACACGTTAGATCCTGCATGGGTCATCAGCAAGGAATGGTCGGGCAGCAGTGGGCGACAACATCCTCTGCTGCCCGCAGATCAACTGAGAAGGAAGTGACGCCACCAACATCATCAATAAGGCTACAGGAAGTAGCTAAAATGTTAGCAAACAAGGCAAAAAACTGCGTTTCTATTCTGTGTTTAAAAAAGAACTAAGAAATTAAACCTTTAATGTTATTAATGTTACTGAGGATTAGGGCTGTCACGGTAACCCCAAAAATGAAATATCGCAATATTAAGAAACCCACCGCGCTGCATCATGGGCCACCGCGATTACCGAACTGGATTCGACTCAATGATGCATGTTGAGAAGGATGGCTGCACTGGTATCAAAACAAAACGTTACTTCTCTCCTTTGGGAGCACTTTGGTTTTCAGTACGTCAGCTGCTGCACAGCCAGGGTCCTTGGCCGAGACAGAGCTGCCACCAACGGCAGAAAAATAATAAAAAATGCTCAGAGACCTGCTGAAGTCCCGGACAAGCACTGCTTCTGCAGGCGTCCCGAAGAGAGTTTGAGCTGAGCTGGAGCTCACTCGCTACCTGTAGGAGGAATGCATCCACCCTAAAGAAACCCCCCTGACATGGTGGAGCAACAACCGGGAGAGATTCCCTTTGCTCGCCAGAGTCGCACACAAGTACGTGTGTTTCAGTGCAACGAGCGCTAGGGATGGGTACCGAATTCGGTACTTTTTAAGGTACCGACCGAATTCCATAGTACCGACCGAGCACCGATTCACGTCATTTCAAACGGTGCCTCGTTTCGGTACCCGTCCTTCATAACGAGAACTTGCCTAGACAGCTGCGCATGCACAAGAGCGTTATGTCGTCGGTCCCTGCGAGTGAGTTGTAAACAGAGCAGCACGGGTAGGAAGAACGCACGCTAAAGCTTGGGTCCACTTCACTAAACCTGATGGGTAACTGGGTGATGTTGAAACCAGCAACAGACAACGATCTAAGTGAGACATCCTCATCTTAATCTGCTCCGGTAAGTAAATAAAATGTTTAAGATAACGTTACCTTGATATGTTAGCTTCCATTTCGCTAATGGTGCGTTCGCTTTCTCCTCGGAACTCCGAATTTCCGCCTAGAAGGACATGAACGCGCTCTAAAGTTTGGGTTCACTTTACTAAATGCGACAGGTGATTGGGTGAAGAAGAAACCAGCGACAACGATCTAAGTGTGAGGCATCATCGTTTTAATCTGCTCCAGCAGTTAAACTGTTAAAGATAACATTAGCTTGATATGTTAGCTTCCATTGCCACCGTTGTTATCAGCTAATGGTGCGTTTGCGTTCTCCTCGGAAATTCTAACTTCCCAGTAGGAAAAATCAAATGAAAAAGGACGGCAAAAGGAATGAAGATACACAGTAAATTTAGTTCACAGTAAAGATGTTTGCTTCATCAGCTTATAAAACTACAAGGACGATGTTAAAATACAAACAGTTGTATGTTATTTATCGTGATATTTATCAAATATTGTTATATATTGAGAAAAATATATATTTAATTATAAAAGAGAATTAAAATAATAAACACTCAAAAGTATCGAAAATTGGTACCGTTAAGTACCGGTATCGATTCGTAGGTACCGGGAATTAGTACCGGATCGATTCAAATGTCAAAGGTACCCATCCCTAACGAGCGCACCATCCGAGAGGGTTTTCAGTGTTGCAGGAAATGTTGCCACCGCTCTCAGATCCTCTCTCAAACCGTATAAGGTTAACATGCTGGTTTTCCTTGTGCGTAACAAGGACGTGACCGAGCTATAACCCCCAGAAACCCAAATTTAGGAAACAACTGCAAAATATTTTTTTAACCTTTCACATGTTGTTCTAGGAGGCCAGATAAACAGGCCTATTTACACATTTTAACAGCCAGTGTTAGTGTTGCAGAACTGAACAATAGGACCTATTTGCAATGTAAATGTGGTATTAACAAGAAAAAAAAATGGGGAAGGTTTATTTTTGTAGACTTAAATCTGATGTTGTAATATTACAACCGTGGGTCTCTGGGGGGGATAAATCACCGTCATTCATGTGTGTGGAAGTGAAATGATAGTGCCCGCCCGTGCCCGGTACATGTAATTATTTATGCTTGATTTTAAACAACTAAACAAAACGGGGACTTGTTTCTTATTTGTTAGATGCTGCAGCCAAATTTGCATTTAAAAGTTTAACCTTCTCCTGAATTTTGTTGTTTTTAAGTTCAGTCGGACTCTGACTGTCGGAGAAACAAACGTTACTGCGATCTGTGTTGTTACTGCCCTTTGATCTGCATTCAGTGAAGTGTTATAAAAGAAGGCACGACAATTTTTAACCTTTTTTAAATGTGTAAACACCATGTTTCAAGGCAAACATTGCCGTGAGTTCAGTAATTTAGTAATTAACAAACATTTAGCAAAATAGATAGTACTGCAATAAAAAAATTGCTGCAATAATATCGTACACCGCAATATTGAGCCACCCTGAATCACCGCAGGGGGAATTCCTCAACCGCGACAGCCCTACTGATGATGCTTTTTGACGCTGATCAGTGACATCATTCACTGCCGTAGCATTGCAATATGCAGACGTCTCTGCAAACATCCGTAAAGGCTGAATTTGAATGGATACACAACAGCATATTTCTCGCTCACTTTTACGAAGTTCCAGCAATGGAAACATGCCTATAGTACCCACTGCTTCTGTTAAAACTGCCCAGAAAGAAGCCCATCACCAATAATCAGGCTGATACACCATGTACAGTCTGCACATCGTCTATTTCCCCTTTGTGTTGATTTATATCGTTCTAACACGATTATCAAATCCGAGAAACTTGTATGTAGAATTAATTGTTCTCATGTCTGTCTGTCACTCTGACCTGGAAGATGAAATGTTGTCTCTTCATAAGAACATTCTCAGTTAAGTGATGTCCATATGAAGTATGCCTTGTAATGTGCTTTAATGTAAAGTGTTTCATAAGAGCTTAAACATCAGCAAATGTTAAAGCTTTGATGCCTGACAAGAACAAACTCCACACAGCTTCCTTGTGTCACCTCCTGGGAGGCTCAAGGAGCATTAATATTATTCCTCAGGATATCTTCAGATGACTTATGGGAAATGTGTTAACTAAGCGTCTTCCATAAGTACGCTTTATGTCCTCCTCCTCTTACAGAATCTGGTTTACGGCGCTGATCTAAGTGAACACTGTGCTGGGGAGAAAAGATCAAAACATTATGTTGGTCCCAGATGTTTGGTAGCACACATGCATTAAGCCTGTCATATTCCCCTTTTCTGTGCAACTCCAGCACAGGAAACCTTGGGGATAAAAATGATAGAAGACTATGAAGTGAAAAGAAATCTTGAGAGAATCAATGTAAGAAGTTTAAAGACAAATCTAAACTAAGTGGGTTTATTAGTATCAGCACATGTCGATATGTTTCTCACTCATTAAATGACCCACGCTTGTAAAGCGCCGGAGAAACGTTTTCATCACCAACTGCAATTGTGTTTTTTTTCTGAGTCTGTCAGCAAAAATATCTCACAGACTGGACTAAGTTTAATGAAGAAGTCTTCATTAGATCTACATCATCAATTCAAGCTGACCACCAGAGCAAATCAAGTGTTATAAAACAACAAATGGCTTCAACTCTCTCAGTTCTACAGATATCGATTTATATTTAGAGGTGGTAGTGGATGTGGGCGACATACTGAAAATTTACCAATACTGACATACTGACTCTACCACCGTCATTGTAGCCGTACAGATAGTTATTGTCCATTCATCGTTATTGAGGTGAACCGTTCCATGTCATAAGCCCAAATCTCCAAGCCCTAAGAGGTAGGAGCTGAGTCATCTACATTGTGCCAACAGATCAAGAACAGTTCAAACTTCATGTCTCTACACCTTAAGTTACAACACTGATGTGAGAAGAAATGAAGGTTACCCATTTCTTCAAAAAAAGCTAGAACTGTTCCCTAAAGAATAATTTGTTTTCGTGTTTTTTACTTTTTGGGAATGACTATGAATTACGAAACTTGGCAGTCATCACTTAAGTATGAACAAACCAATAAAAAATATACTCCAATCAATGTCAATAACTCCATTTTATTTCATCTTTCAGTGTGCCCACCCTAACCCTGGCAGTCCCAGGTGTGTTTACTTTAAAAATGTATAACATAACTCAAAAAGGCAAAATAATGTGTATGTAACAGTTAGTGACCATGTGAGCACCCAGTGAAACAGTGGTGCTGTAAAATGGTTAGTAACACAAGACTGAGCAGTAGTAACTTCTGTGTGCAGCTGTATAAACGGACTCAGTACACATTCCCTGGGCAATTAATTAAAAACAGTTTTACGGTAGTTAATATCCACACGTACAGATGTAAACTTGGCTTGATACATAAACACAACAGAAAGTATCACATCTTATGGACAAAGTTATAAAAACATACAAAAAAAATAACGGACCTGGAAGCAATTTTGGCACAGATGAGATGTGCAACTATTGGCAGTTCATTGAAGTAAGTATTTTAGTAGCTATTATGAAGGGCAAATCCCCCATCTTAAAAGGTTTATGCCGAGGGCTCCGAGACAAAAAATAAAAATAAAAAAGAAAACAGCTCTTAGTTTATACGAGGTCATAAAGGACTGTAATGATACTGGGGAAATTGGTTTCTGCGGAGGGGGTGATGGTGGGAGAAAAAGGGGAGGTGAATGACGGGGGTGGGGGGGTGGGGGGGGGGTGGCTGATTGAAAAATGCTTAAAGAAAGGGATGGAAGGAGAAAAAATATATACATCTGACTGAAAAGGAAAGAGGTCACATTGTGTACATATGAATGCATGAGAGTAAAGTCGAGTAATTTAGGGTTGATAGCACGTTGTAGAATTAAGCCTTAGTTCAGCTGTCCTTCATTAGAACGAAGCCTGCAGTGCAAAAGCGATCGACTCGCACAAGTAGTGCAAACTCAATCTGTTCTTTATTAGAAAAACAGCTGGGGGTACATGACAGCTTGACTGGACGCTCTCACACTGTAAACTCTCTGTGACCTTCATTAAATTGTTGCATGCAGTGGTTCACCAACAGTTTCAATGGATAACCTAATCACTGCCATGTGAGTCTGATGGCAGGCGGCACCGACAGGTAAGATGCCTTTAACAAGCTGCTCAGTCAGTAAAACCAACAGGATCCCAAAGCAGCAGCAGGAGGTGGAATTTCATTTACATAAACATTTTTGTAATATTTCGTTAAACGAAGTCAAATTAAGTTAGTCAAATCTAATAATTGATTTAGCTGGTATGTATGTTTTTACTATCAGTGACCATTTTTATGTTTAGGTTTGGAGGAAAACAAATTAGTTTCGACCAAATGAATGAGCTAAGAGACAGGATCAGAGCGGTCCATCTGTTTTACTGACCCAACATCAGGATGTGAAGGTAAGAGACCCGAAAGGAACGCCGAGACATCTCTCCTCTCAGCAACACTTTCTACATCCCAAGGTGTTCCTGGGACAGATGGGATTTATAATCCCCCTTTCTGAGCATTCCCCAGAAGTCTCATCCATGTGGGATGTGCCCAGGAAAATTCTGTGGTTATTTGCAGTAGTAACTAGTCAAGAGTCAAGAGTCATTTATTGTCATATTCTCCACATGTGCAGGACATACAGAGAAATTAAATTCAGTTTCAGCACACACAATTCAAAGATCAGACATACGTGGGTAAGACACATAACAAGAATTGGTGACTGCGGTCATTCGCAACATGAGTCGCGCTACCTTAATAGTTAGATGAAAAGGGTGTTACATGAGGAAAGTTCAGGGAGGGGAAAAAAAGGCATTAACAGGGTTACACCAGCAGGGTGTAGCACTCCAATGCAAAAAAACACCCGACATGGAAGCACAGACAGCACGTGTACAACATCAGAGTCCAATGGGGAGGTGGGGGTGGGCGGGATCCTGAAGCCTCCAATGGGAGCTGCCACTGCGGCGCATCGACCAGCTGCAGAACAACAGGTGGGAGGGAGAGATAAGGAACAGAGAGCACATTGAGGTCCCTGCAGATATAGCCTGAAGGGAGAGGGTGAAGGTCGGGACACAGCATCTGTCGGCATTCCTCCTTTTGTGGGGGTGTGTTGAGGCAGCCTTGAGAGGCTGCTATGGCGTCAGATAAGGATAAACATAACTTTGTTTAGGGTAGACAGAGATAATCTTCCCCTCCGTCTTGTAGTCTCTAAGTGGTCATTCATGTCCACCAGTGAAGCCAATTTTACATTCCACATCCCCGCATCGTCCGGCGACCCTCTCCGAGATCAAATCCATCTTGCGCACTAACACAGGCAACGCCGCAAGGACATTGTCCAGCTTACGGTTCACCTCGAGTAACGTCCCAGTCTGTGAGGTCACCGCACGAGCGGCACATTCCGTGGGTACGGGTCGCACTCCAATCGCTCCCGTCTTCCCAAATTTCCAGAAAACCAGATATCCTCCCACTCCAATCAGAAGAAATCCAGTGATCATCAGGCCGAATATCCACAAATCTTCCACGTCCTCGATGGACAGCTGAGAGAGGCACACGATTCGCCAGACCTCCCAAGAATCGAGTGCATATCCCGATGCGAATGTCCCCTCGGGACAGGTGGGAGCCCCCTTCTCCGTTCTCATCGTAGAGAAAATTTTGTCAATCACGTTGAATGACCAATTAATTAAGTCCATATTTCCAAAAAGAGAGTAGTGGTTTCAGGAGAAATGCAGAGAAGTGCTCTGTAGGCAGACAGGACAAGAGCCTTGGGGAAGCCGATAAGGGAGCTGAGAAAAAAGCGTCTGTACTCTCTGAAGGCTGAAGAAGAAACTAGCAACAGAGCTAGCTTTCTGTAGCTCTTCCAGCATTAATTTCATAATATTTCTGTTTAAAAAAAACAGCAGAGCAGCATTCTTATGAAGCTATAACTGTCTTTGTGATTTTGGTTGTTTAAACGGACAGAAATCCATCTTAGAACTGGTCTCAATGAGACTAGCTGTTAGCTTATCAATCTGGTCAGAACCACTCTGATTCTCCAAACCTAGGTCACATTAAAGAGCTTTATTCAACAGTTAAGATTATTAGGCAAGGCACGACTGCTTTACTTGTATAGCACATGTCATACACAGAGGCAATTCAAGGTGCTTTTCAGGAGAAACAACAGAAAAATAACAGTTTAATTCAAATACACAAATAATCAGCTGTTTAACCGGATCACGGAAACTCGCTGTAACATATCTGAACCGCTGCTTTAAGTGGAGAAACTGAACTAACACAACCTTCTAACTAAAAAAAACTTTATCCTACTGAAACAAAGACTCTGATTTATTAACTGATTCCTTGATCCTTGTTTTACGGCTCATACTGGTGTGTGGATGTGTGTGTGTGTGTGTGTACTTGTGAGCTGAAATACCTTTAACAGCCTCGTCCACTACTTCCACAACCCGATCAATCTGTTGGACCTGAAACGCAGACAGAGACACATGGGACAAAGGTTATTGATGCAGACATAAGAAGTCCACGCGGTCCAACACAGGATATCGGCGACCTACAAGCACACACTGATTCAAGCTTAAGCAGGCGGGGAGGGTGAATATACGGGAAGGCAATGTGCAACCGGTAGAAATACAAACAAGGGCAAATTGAAACATTTGCAACAAGCTTTCTCCAGTTCGGCTTAGGTGATTTCCTAAATGCCACCGAGCGTGTGTCTGTATAGGAAAAAAAACACGGTGTGTATTGAACAATGTATTAAGACTGCAGAATGGGTTTAATGATGTGAAACAAAGAAGAAAAGAGCTAGAAGGTGAAATAAATAATCGTTTAGACAACAACAAAGCAGAAAAACAGAAAACTAAAACAAATTTGTGCTCCAATTGAAAACTTTGTTTTCTTACTGCAGAAACATCCCGCACTTCTGATCATCTACACGAGAAAACCAATAGAAGCTAAATACCAAAAAAGAGCCTAAATATTTCAAACGGATTTTATTTGTCTACCATTTCACATCTGAAGGGAATAAAAGAAAGAGATAAAGAAGCAAAGGCCGAGAACTAAAGAGGTGGAAAATGTCATATTACATTTTCTCTACATAAATTCTCTTTTCATTCCTCCCAGCATCGCTCCAAGACCTAATTCTCTTACTTTCTCTATTCATAGCGGTTTGCACTCTGGCCGCTCCCACTGGCTCTAGGTGCCTCCGGGTCCATTACCCGCCAAACCCTTTCCCCCCCTCACACACTCTCACGTGGATACACACTGTGCGTCGCAGGCAGCCGTTGCATGCATGTTACACACTGAAGTAAAACCTATTTCCCTGTAATAGCCACGCAATCTGGATCCATTCAGAGCAGCAGCAGGCGTCCCTTCTTACAGTAAAGGTTTGGTAATGTCTACATTTTGCAAACTAAGTCAGAGCTCCCCTTTTCATCTCCGTTCTCAGAATGCAGCCTTGTGAAAAAAACAAACTGTTCACATAAAAGCACATAACAACAGGAAAAAAATCATCAGTAAACGGCATCAGTTACTCTATAAAGTTTTTTTTTAATCTGTAAAATAATCAGATTACATTCAGACACATGTCAGAGTTAGAGAAGCTTCGTATTAAGTTACCGCTTTCCAAACTTTTCCTTTTCCAGTACTGAGCAATTACATAACGTTTCATTGAGTAAGCCTTCCAATAAGACCAAGCGTTTTCCCGCAAATTCCTGCAGATTCCAGAGTGTGCAACCCTCAGGTTCCAAAAAAGATCCATAACATCCAGAGCTCTACGTTTGTTCAAGGGTCTTTTATCAGCTATAGACGTGTGACCACCGTACATTTGCTGCTAGGAATCATTTAGATATATCAAATGATTGTTTTGTCTGCACATATGTGCCTGTGTCTAACAGGTGTGTGGTTACCACTGTAACCCCAATGCGCCACTGCCAGGAGCGATAACATTTCTGTTGATCTCGGTCTTTCTGACACTTTTAACAGTTTATACATCAACATGCAGACACTTCCTTTAAAGTAAGTCCAACATTAGTGACGTGCTTTACACAAATGAAAATTGTGGAAATTTAAAATGGTGACTGCCCTTCAAAATCAGAAATGTTCCACAAAAGTTTCTATTTCTGTTCATTGTACCTCTATTTTGTCTTGCATCCTTTACATTACTGACACACACACACACAGACACAGACACAGACACACACACACACACACACACACACACACACACACACACACACACACACATACACACAGGATAACTGTGGGGGTGTTGAGAAATGGGAGAAAGGGTAGAAAGAGGAAACAGAGAGGTTGTGGGAGGTCAAGGCCTCAGCGGTGCCAGTGGTGATGCACTTGGGGCTCTGACTGGGAGAGCAGCCCCTACACATCCCAGGAAACACCTCATGGATCTCATTCCTAGGAACGGCAAAGATACTGTGAAGAACCCTCAAGCTCCCAGTCTGTGGTAGCGGGACTTGAGTTAGATGTGGAGATAAAGAGCAACCAACCATGCGGGATATAGTGGTGTAAAAAGGGCATGCTCTGAGTTTTTTAATATAAATAAAATTTTTAAAAAGCACATTTCCTAACAAGGACTGTTTTAGAAAATAATTACATGGTTTAGGCATGGACTTTCACCAATCTAGCCCACTCAGATACTCCTAGAAATACTGCTCTTTAAGGCCCAAAGTGCAGCATACCCATTGTGCTCTCTGATTACTCATCTGCTACTGTGTGTGTGTGTGTGTGTGTGTGTGTGTGTGTGTGTGTGTGTGTGTGTGTGTGTGTGTGTGTGTGTGTGCGTGTGTGTGTGTGTGTGTAGTGGTGTGTGATGTGTGTCAGACGCAGGATGTGACAAGTCTAGTTCAGAGAAGTGAAACACTGCATGCTTGCGTGACTACCTGTGTACCTTACACAAAGTACACTGTCATTTATTTCATGGCAACTTAAGAGACGAGAACAGAAGCACAAGCACACAAAAAGCCCACACACAGAGGTCACTTATAGAGAACGGATTCAAAAGAAAGAGCCTTTTTATAACTCCATCCTTATCTAGCCGTTAGGGCAATCACTATAGACAAATTCTGAGCTTGTTATTTGCATCTCATTTGAATAACCCACCAACTGCCACTGTCATTATGGAGTTGATTGTAACTACCACAAAAACAAAATGAGAGTGTTTGCCTTCTCCTATATGTCTCTGTGTGTTTTAACAATGTGAGCCTGTTTGTGCATGAAGCCGTGAGCTTGTGTCCGTGCACGATTTAAAATAGCAATCAGGAGTCCGTTATTGTAGCGGAATCCAGCAGCCCGGCAGGGACCGACATGCAGGGAGTTTGGCGCTAAAACCGACTCATACTTTAACATTAATCAGGTAAAATCCTCCTCACTGCAAATCAGAAACCTTCTCTTCACTTTTTAAAGGGATCATACATAAAAAATGTCCATAAAATTGTTTCTAACAAAAAACATTTTACAGGACTGCAGTCAAACAAACTGAACAAAGACATCTGGGCTTCTGGAGAAAAGTCATGCATAGAAAACAATGAATGTTTGTGTTTGTGCGTTTTTCTCAAGAAAACATGAAACTGTGTTCTCAACTTCCTGTGATTATGCTTATTGCTCATTTTGACCTGCCACAGTGCTGGGCAATAAATCCAAAATGTATCGTTATCAAAATGTCTGACTCCTAGAGAAAATTTTTCCCATGTCAATAGCTTTGATAATAAAAATGAAAAGATGTGTGTAGGTTGGCAACGTTCACGGTCCTTTAAGTAGCTGTACCACCTTGAGTCACGTAAAAATGTGACTCAACGTGATACATGTGACAGCCCCATCTAGTGGACAACTTTTGTTTCTGCGCATTCCTGTAGATATCGTCCATTTATCGTTATCGAGGTGAAATCCTCAATATGTCGTGATATTGATTTTAGGCCATATCGCCCAGCCCTAGCCTGCCACAGCATCAAGTTTTACTCATCCCATTAAAATAGGCAGTCCAAGCAAACGCTGAGTTCATGACATAAAAACAATAATATAAATGTAAGAAAGGTGCTTTTGGTTCAAAGAACAAACATTTCAGAACACATACCCCAATAATGCTGAGCCCTTTGAGGTAGTCCATCCGTGGCTGAGCTTGGGGAACACAACCTGCTACAACCACCTTTTTCTGCTGATCCTGGGCTTTTCTGTCCACAAAAATAAGAAAGATTATTATTAGGTTATGGATTTTTGACATAAAAAGTCTTCCTAATTTCAGTTTCTAAATAAATTCAAATAAACAAGTGACAAATGGATGGCTTCACCTTGAAACTTGAAAATAAAATACATTCCATAGAAATATTTGCTTATGAACTCATCGAAAACATTTTCTGAGCTAGTAGTAAAACTATTGTAGGGCTCAAATGAATGGTTATGCACGTCCATCATTCAGCGAAAATCCAACCTTTGAAAAGTGATAAAATCATATCCCAACCTTTAACCTAACCTACAATCCTATGGGTGTCAGGTGGGATTAAAAATGCAAAAAATAAAAAATAAAAACCCTGCAAATTCACCCATACTCTGCTTGAGCAGCTTAATCGGTAAAAGGGCAATCTGAAACTAAAAAATACAATTCTTTCTAGGTCTGTAAATGCATCACTGCTAAGCTGTCATGCAAATCTGACTTTTTTCCAAGTCCATGAACACTGGGCACCAATTCACACCATCAGGATCACACTTTTACAGTTAATCAGAAGTTTAATAAAAACGTACATTTATTTAATTGTAGTTATCTGGAAAAAAATCTGAATTTGCAGAGTTTGATGTCTATGCTCAGAGCTAAATAAGAATTGAAAATGTTTAGCACAAAAAAATAAAAACACACCAAACAAACGACTTTCATTCAGTTTTTCTTGTTACTTTTTACCCAGCGTGCAAGTTCTATGTCTTCAGTCAGATTTTTGTTTCCTGTTTCAGTGTTTTCTCCCAGCAGCACAAGCATGAATACATAGACGCCCCATTGGGGGCTGGTGGGCGAAGCAGTGTCGTTGCCATATTGGATGGGTCTCTTCACTCTCCAAAGTCAATGCAGAGTGAGCAACTATGCCCGTTTTGAGCAGCTTATGGTTACAACAACCGGCGTTCTATTAAAAACTGATCACGTGGGAATACCAGTTGCTTTTCTAGCCTGCCTGATGGGATTTTAAATTTTTATTTACTTTGTTTAGTTATATGTGTATTTTAACTATCATGCAATACCATGTGTATGATTTTATAAAAAAGCTTGATAAAAATAGATTTTCTGTTGGGTTATCACTTTCCTCAGTAGAAATTAATGCACTGGTGGCGAATGGAGACCCATACAAGATGGCAGCTGGCCACTATGGCAGCTCCAATAGGCAGTGCCAGGCCGCGGAGCCTCTACGTATATATGTCTGTGCCCAGCTGCATCACAGCGCTACATACAGGCCTGGCACAGATACTGTTCCACAGTTTCAGTGTTTTGAGAGATTTTGTGTGGATGAAGGCATTTCAGTTCAATTCAGTTCAATTCAAAAATACTTTATTAATCCCAGACAGAAATTGATTGCTGTAGTAGCTCAGAATAATAATAATCAAGTCATCAAAGAGTTATTGTATATTACAATGGCTGTTGGCAGGAAGGATCTCCAGTAGCGGTCAGTGTTGCAGCCAAACTGAAGAAGCCTCTGACTGAAGACACTCTTCCGTTGTCGGACAGTCTTGTGAAGAGAATGCTCAGGGTTGTCCATCATTTTCTTGATTCTCTGGAGAATCCTTCTTTGCATCATCTCCTCCAGCGGGTCCACAGTCGTCCCCAGAACAGAACCAGCCTTTTTTATTAGGCTGTTGAGCCTTTTCAGGTCCCTGCTTCTGATGCCGCTACCCCAACAGACGATGGCTGAAGAGATTACACTCTCAACAACAGACTTGTAGAAGATCTGCAGCATCTTGCTACAGACATTGAAGGACCTAGGCGTCCTCAAGCAGTGCAGTCCGCTGTGCCCCTTCTTGTAAACGGCTTTGCTGTTCTCTCTCCAGTCCAGTCTGTTGTCCAGGTGAACTCCAAGGTATTTGTATTCCTCAACCACACAACCGCTTGTATTCCTAAGCACAATGCAAAATCTACAAGGATATCTTCAGAGTAGAGAAATAAAACAAAAATTCTGAAGGAGGGAGAAAAATCTTTCTGTGATGACATAAAAGATGCTGTCCTACAAACCCTTATAAATCCAGAAGACAGACAGGAAACCATTATGGCATTTCAAATAAAACTAATAGTGACAAATGTAAAGGGCACACTAAAAACTGTGAATGTTCTCTTTCTGAAAATAGTGACAGTAATATCTGGTGATTGAAACAAAACCTTTAATGAGTGAAAATATTTCATCTCAGATGGCCACGTGTGCGACATGCAGCATGAAACGGTCACAGCCAGTCAGGAATAATCATTAGTAACACGTCCGTTAGAAATAAGAAGAGATGTCACAGATCTTATATAAATGTCCCTAACAAAGGCAAGCTATGAGGATAGCTACTATTATGGTGTAGTAAGCCATAAGGAAAATGTAAGTAATGTATGTTCAATAGTCATTCTAATAAAACATGCCTGTTTGTAGAAAACGTGTGTGTTCGTGCGGGTGGGGTGGTGTGGTGGGGGCGGTTGGGGGGGGGGGGGGCGCTCAAAGGGGGCCTCGCCCGGGGAGTAATTCCATGTAGAACCGCCACTGTGCATTTGTGTGTGCGAGCATGCACACATGATCTGTACGAGTCTACGTGTCACCTCCAGTTAGTGGCAGTGAGATGTGAGACACGCGGTCTGTCTGACAAAAGCTTTTCGAGGAGCTGCCCAGACTCTGCCATAAATCTTTAATAATGAAGCCTCCTGACAGCTGGAGTGGGAGAGGGAGGGACGGATGGAAGCGGGTAAGCACATAAGTGAGGGAGGAATCGTAGGAGGAGGACCGAGGAGCGGCGGTGAAGCTGGATGCAGACTGTCAGTTGTGTTTTAATTCACACTGTTTGTATTCTTCAGCAAAACAAAGAGTGGTGGTGATGGAGGAGGAGAAGGAGGAGTGGTGTGAGTGCACGGTGCAAAGGGAGAGGGAGAGAGAGAGAAAAACGCTAAAGCAGACAACTCAATTCAAAGTCAGCTTATCCTGTCACATGAATGGAAAGTGGAGATGAAAGCTCAAAGTTGGTAAGAGATGAAGGAAAAAGGAGTGGAGCCAAGAATAAAAGTGTTTATTCTGTTTATGGTTATTTCAGGAACGGAATCAGCCTAATTTGCCAAGTAAAGTGTGTTTACTCACCAGAGGAGAGGCTGGAAAGCTTTAACACGGTGTGTCTGCGCGTGAGTGTGTGAAAACACACTTTAAATAAAGATAACTGGCAGAATTAAACACCGCTTTTACTAAATGACCTTTAACTGTAATTACAGAAAGTTGGAAATGAAATATTTGATATCGCAGATGTTTTGATCTGTTAACAGAATAAAAATCTGCTAAGAATGTCAAATTACTGCACACACACACACACACACGCACCAAGGTGTGTGTCAAACACTTCTTTAGCGTGTACCTCGCTCCTCGCTCGCCCGTAGACTCACAGCCTTCGCTAACACACGTAAACAGCCAGAGCTGGAGGTGCCGCCCGAGTGAGGACAGACCAATCACACCGCGAACCCGTCCTGGGTGGGATGAGGCGGAATGGGATAATTGGATGCAGTTGCCGTGGTGATATATTTGAGTCTAACAGAGCGCTCACTGCCAGTGACCCAGACCAGAGCAGATGTCCCTCATGATTAGGGTATGGGGACTGTGTGTGAGCCTGTGCACATCTCTCGGCTCGACTTCCTTTACACACAAAGAGCAGAGCCTACAAACACACACAAGGGGTCACAGCTCTGATAACGGTGTCCAGAGGACGGCGCATGGATGCGTGACCTGTATGGTATGCGGTAGGACGTGTTGTGCTGTACGTACGTGTTTTTAACAGCTGAGTGGACACAGTGAATAAATCAAATTGGACCAGACTAAATGTCCAACTGAATTGATCAGGTTGACTTGGAAATGCCCCGTGCTAGGAATATGACATTAAGTTACCCTAGGCCATCAGATGGACCCGGATGCATGACCTATATAACAATACAACAGCCTCTTCAGCTTTCTCACAACAAAATCCGAAGTGAAAGAGAAAGCTCCTTGGAGGATATGTGGGCCATTTTCATGACAGCAGCAGAATTGTAGCGGCATCATCAGAGCATGAAATTTGCTTTCTATGTCAACATTATGTAATATAAATATTCAGATTCTCATTATGAAAGGTGGTCAGTAATTTTGGTCATTTTAATTGTTGTTGATTTGTGCTCATTTGTGTTTGTCTGTAGTGTTGAGCATCACCCAAACCACTAATTAAATGTTACTGAATTTTTTAGAAAGTGTTCATTTAATCTAAAACTGATTAGCTGTTAGACTCAAGTCCGTCTGCCTGTTAGTAAATTATCTCATGATCCACTGAAAGGATTTGGTTGAAGCTCCCCTCAAGATAATCATCATTAACCTTTGGAGTCAGACTTTTTAAACATGGCCTCTATAACCAA
This sequence comes from Nothobranchius furzeri, assembly GCF_043380555.1. Lineage (NCBI taxonomy): Eukaryota > Metazoa > Chordata > Actinopteri > Cyprinodontiformes > Nothobranchiidae > Nothobranchius > Nothobranchius furzeri. Next base: position 42,467,044 of record NC_091745.1, on the reverse strand, counting down.
CTGACCTGGTGCTGTTGCAGAATTTAATTTTAATGAATATTTACATTTCTGAATAAGATCTGCACAATAAAAGATATAAAAATGATTTTCAAGTAAAAATTATTTGTATTTACTAGTTTGGGATATTTAATATTTGGTCAGTTTATTGACTAGTTTGACTGACTTTATTTCGATGTCTGAATTTAACACTGCGCAGTACACAAAATAGAGATTTAACAGTTGGTTAAATTCGGTGTTCAAAAACTGATGCAGATCCGGAGGTTTTGTGCATCGACTGATGTTATTAGTGACATTTGAGCATGCAAAGTGGAAAATATCTAGATATCAGCCATAAAACTTAGCCCAAGAATATCAGCATCAGCCGATCGTGTCTCCTACAAATCGGCATCAGTATCAACAATAGAAAAACCATTATCGGCATTATCGGTCAACCTCTACTTCCAACGAATGGAATGAGCTGAAATCACTAAAGCTCACTACCTACGTCCCATTATCCACAGTTCATTACAATCAAGTTTCTGATCGATGTGAATGCTTCTGAGTGCCAACATTTGTTTTGTTTCTGTTGTTGTTCCTTGCACATATTGTATACGGCGACAACAACCATTTATGGCTAACTGATTTTATCTTATTTTTATCTTTTGTTTGTTTTTATCTTATGTAATACACCTGTTTGTTCTTGGGTGCAAAGCCACTTATGTCTCTGTTGCTGCTGCCTCTTGGCCAGATCGTCATTGTAATGGAGAATGAGTTCTCAATCGACTCATCTGGTTAAATACATTTAATTTAATTAATAATGTAATAATTAAATAAATAAAAAAATAACTTGTCATATGTGTTTTGGAGTCAACAATGTTTGTTTTAGAAAAATAGCTAAATGAAACTCTCAAAAACTAACCACCAGCAGTAAACCTATAGCTGATTACCTTTTAGAGCAGTGGCACTCAATAGGCGGCCCGCGGGCCCTCTCTGTGGCCCCGGACCACCAGCACCTGCCCATGTCGCCTCCAGTGTTGGGAAAGTTCATTTAAAAAAATAACCTGGGTCAAATTTCAATTCAAATATCTTAAAACAAACAAGTTCCTTTTTTAGTTCATTATTAAAACATTTTTGATTGAAGTTTACTTCAAATTGAATTATCTTTAAATTAAGGAACGTCTCAAATTCTGTGAATTTCTAACTTGTTTCCCTAAAGAAAAAAAAAATAAAGAAAAAAACACAGAGCTTGGCTCATAAAAATCAACAATCAGCCTCAAATGATTTAGTATTAAAACAAAGCAAATTTAAACAATGGTTAAATATTACCGGTATGACAGTGTGACTAGTAGACGCCGCACCAACCGCTACTGCCTATGGTGGCCGCATTTGTGGGTTCTACTTCTCAATAAACTCTACGGGTAACAGGATGTTTTAGCTCGGCTTTAGCTCCGTGAAGGTCTGGAGGTACGTAATGAGTCACGTGACTCCTTGATTTAGTATTTTTAAACACCTGCTAGTTATCTGAAACCTGAAAGGATAATCAAAGTAACTTTTTGACCTTAGATGATGCTTTTATGCCATTTTAAAGAACATTAAAGATGCACTTTAAATACAGGGGTACTGGCATACTGTTAACCTAGCTACAGAAATGATATTTTCTTCTTCTTCTTCTTAACCCCCCTTACCCTAACAGCACCACCCCACCCCCCGGACCGACCCTCAACATCATAGGAATCTCTTTATGTGGCCCTTGGCCCCTTATCCACCTGTTTTAGAAGAATGGTAACCATAAGTAGCTCAATTTAGCTAAAATAGCTATATAATGTCATTGATATTGAGAAACTTGTATTCTAACTTAGCTAACTTAGTTTCATTTTTAACAAAAACACGTCAACATGAGAAGATGTTAGGTTCAAATTTTCAGTCTGAAAGGCAACAGGTGATATGCATCCCTTCAAGAAATGCTAGGCCTATAATCAAATGAAATGCTAGAAGGTATTTAGGTCTATCCTTTTACTCAAATCCTTATCATCCTAATACTTAATACTGATTGTAATAATTTACATGCTGGCTCTTTGTGTTGCTGTGTTAATGATGCCAGGTGATTTCAGGTAAGAAAAGAAAAACAAGCTCAATAGAACACTTTGCGTTAATTCTACAGACTAGCAGCCTTGTGTCTTCTCATGGACCCTCCCTGCTGCTCTGCATCCTCAGATCTACACAGATGAGATTTAAGCTTCATAGTGGGGGACGGGATGAGCTCATAACACACAAACACACACAGCACGTCGGCCATATGTTCCCCAGCAAACACGTTGCTTAAAGGGTGAGGTCATAGTGAGAGGAACATATACAGGTGCTGGCCAGTAAATTAGAATATCATCAAAAGGTTGAAAATATTTCAGTAATTCCATTCAAAACGTGAAACTTGTACATTATATTCATGCAATGCACACAGACCAATGTAGTTCCGATGTTTATTACGTTTAATTTTGATATTTATAGGTGACAACCAATGAAAACATCAAATCTGGTATCTCAGAAAATTAGAATATTCTAAAGGCCAATGAAAAAATGTTTGTTTCTCTAATGTTGGCCAACTGAAAAGAATGAACATGAAAAGAATGTGCATGTATAGCACTCAATACTTAGTCGGGGCTCCTTTTGCCTCAATAACTGCAGTAATGCGGCGTGGCATGGACTCGATCAGTCTGTGGCACTGCTCAGGTGTTATGAGAGCCCAGGTTGCTCTGATAGTCGTCTTCAGCTCCTCTGCATTGTTGGGTCTAGCGTATTGCATCCTCCGCTTCACAATACCCCATAGATTTTCTATGGGGTTAAGGTCAGGCGAGTTTGCTGGCCAATCAAGGACAGGGATACCATGGTCCTTGAACCAGGTGCTGGTGGTTTTGGCACTGTGTGCAGGTGCCAAGTCCTGTTGAAAGGTGAAGTCTGCATCCCCATAAAGTTGGTCAGCAGCAGGAAGCATGAAGTGCTCTAAAACTTCCTGGTAGACGGCTGCATTGACCCTGGACCTCAGGAAACAGAGTGGGCCAACACCGGCAGATGACATGGCACCCCACACCATCACTGACGGTGGAAACTTTACACTGGACCTCATGCAACGTGGATTCTGTGCTTCTCCGCTCTTCCTCCAGACTCTGGGTCCTTGATTTCCAAAGGAAATGCAGAACTTGCTTTCATCAGAAAACATAACTTTGGACCACTCAGCATCAGTCCAGTCCTTTTTGTCCTTGGCCCAGGCGAGACGCTTCTTGCGCTGTTTCATGTTCAAGAGTGGCTTGACACACGGAATGCGACACCTGAATCCCATGTCTTTCATGAGTCTCCTCGTGGTGGTTCTTGAAGCGCTGACTCCAGCTGCAGTCCACTCTTTGTGGATCTCCCCCACATTTTTGAATGGGTTTGTCGTCACAATTCTCTGCAGGGTGCGGTTATCCCTAGAGCTTGTACACTTTTTTCTACCACATTTTTTCCGTCCCTTCGCCTGTCTGTTAATGTGCTTGGACACAGAGCTCTGCGAACAGCCAGCTTCTTTAGCAATCACCTTTTGTGTCTTGCCCTCCTTGTGCAAGGTGTCAATGATTGTCTTTTGGACAGCTGTTAAGTCAGAAGTCTTCCCCATGATTGTGGTGCCTTCAAAACAAGACTGAGGGACCTTTTGAAGGCCTTTGCAGGTGTTTTGAGTAAATCAGCTGATTAGAGTGGCAGCAGGTGTCTTCTATATTCAGCCTTTTCAGAATATTCTAATTTTTTGAGATACCAAATTTGGAGTTTTCATTAGTTGTCACTTATGAATATCAAATTTAAATGTAATGAACATTGGAAATACATTGGTCTGTGTGCATTGCATGAATATAATGTACAAGTTTCACGTTTTGAATGGAATTACTGAAATATTTTCAACCTTTTGATGATATTCTAATTTACTGGCCAGCACCTGTATATGCATTTTACTCATCCTAATTTAAACAATTTGCCTACATTGAAATCAGTTGGAAATAACACAAAGTGGCATCACCGACGCCCTGCTGCACCCCTACTTTTTCCTCCTGTTCTCCATATTTGGCATGTCCTTGCTTCTTTGTTTTTCCGTCATCCTCTCATCTGCACTTCAGCTGTGCTTTCTGCTTGATTTGACAGCGAGCCAGCCACTCAGCACACCCCTGACCTCTCTGCATTAGCATAAGCAGCAAGGGGCTGGGTTAAGTACCCATCAAGCCTCAGTAATTAACATGTGAGCCGACGTGTGCACGAGTGTGTGCGAATGCGAGCAAGTGAGGGTGAGCAAATGTTTTTAACTGCTCCTTCAACATGTTTTCCACTTCCACAAACTTCTACTAAATCAATAACGCAGAGCTGCATTCGGTCGCTGAGGAAACTCCTGTTTCACAACGGTTACTGAGTTCTGACATACGAGGTGGGAGTGTTGCAGCACATGTTGATTGGTTTCATGTTTTATTCATTCTTCCATATTTATTTTTCCCTGTGTTTTGTTTTAAGACAGGAAGCAGATTTATCTCCTGACTGACAGCACAAGCACACCGACTAGAGAAAAACACTTCATAACTCTGATGAAGAATGCAGCTTTTCCTGCGTGTATTACCATCGTACCAGCAGAGTCAAGCTAAACAATTGGCAAAACACCAACCGCTTAAATCCAATAGCAGCTAACTCTGGGTCTATGGGATCTGAACGTGGACTAACTGAAATAAAGTGCAGTTTATAGTCTGGTGTGCCAGAATGCTCTTGGAGAATGGGAAGAGGTAAGAACAGCAATGCGTGACTGACAGGAAACTGTCAGAGAGCATGAAGAGGAGACGAGGTGCAGGTGAGTGTGTAACAGGAAATACTGAATGTTAACAATAAAAGGAACAGAAACATGACAGAGAAACAAAAGAGCTGCCAGTAACTTTTTATAGCAGCTGGGGACAAAAAAACGGTTGAGACATCCAATAATGTGAGGTTACAGAGCAAAGTCCTTCAGCCACAATCCTACAGTAATACAAAGATGATGTGATGGCAATTTAAAAATTTCTGTGAATAATTACGCACTACATAAAATAAGATCAAGCTGTCATCATAATAATTATACTCAAGTTATCTTGTGTTTTATCAATTAAAACTAGTGGAGCTTATTAAAGATGCATCTGTATTATTATACAGATGCCATAGTAAAATTATTCCAGATGTCTGTTATAAATTAATCTGTGAAAAAATAATAGAACTTTCTGTTCATGACATAGAAAACGTTTGCTGTCTGAATTGGATATACATCTCTGTTGGACTGAGTGTGAAAACAGGAGGTTATGCCGATAACAGGTATTTACATTAAAGGGATATTCCACCAAAACTGAATATTTCCCAGCGTTAGATTAGTGGGAAAATACGAGTTTAACCACCCCAGTCATTCTCCTGACTCGGCTGGACTCCTTTCACTTTAGCTTAGCATTAAATTACTCAGTTGTGATCCCAATTCTGCTTGGTGACCTAAATAATCAGACTGACTGCAAGTGAAAATAATTAGCAACATAAAAGAACCACGGGCACCAATTTAGACTTGGAGCAACTTTATGGCAACGAGAGCTATAGAGTTGAATGATAGAATATTCTTTTAATCCGCTTTTATTTTTTGTCTCCACAACTTGATATTTAGTGGTTAAGTTTATTTGCTTTCTCAATAAATTTGCAGTGGTCCTTAGTATAAATGAATTTCTTGTGAGTTGATCTTTGTAGGGAAAAAAGCTCTGGTGCTCTTTTTTCAGGGACTAGAAGTGAGTCACAGCAGAGGAGCAAGATTTGGAGTCTTATTTCCTGATGTTTTACACCTCACCTCTGATTGGCTAACAGCAACACAATTCTACACTGATTCCGTTTGCTCTGCAGCATTGATGTTTTATCTCCACAAATAACACAAGCCTGAAGGAATTCTGCCCTGTTGTGGAGTTGCTAATACTAATGGTTAGCTTCTACTAGCGGGGATGTGCTCTTCTCTCTCCTGGATGCTAAATCAACACAACATTCTCCGTCACAAGCCAAGATGGGTGAGTCAATGAATGCTAATTAGCAATGTGGCACAGATCTGTGTTGCTTTTTTGGACCAAACTGTTACGGCCACTAGGAGAAACAACAGATTTTCTTAGACGTGCCCCCATTTATGTTACAACCCAGCTCGTTTGACCACAACATAAAATGGAGACTGAACATGTTTGTGAGTTTAGGAGTATTTTCATTAATGGTGGGTCTCTATTAGGAACAAATGCCTCGTAAGTCATTCTCGGGGGGGGGGGGGGGGGGGGGGGGGGGGACAATATACTGGTTCACCGTAACTAGGAACTGAAGTTATGGGTGAGTACATGAATGTTAAATGACAGTGTGAAGTAGATTCATCAGACTTTTAAATCCTAGAGTTTCACCTACTATTTTCTATCAGAAGCTAAAGCAGAAAATAGATGTAGGAGACTATTTTCATGTTCAGACTGCATAGAAACCTCACAGTGACCAATTAAAATTAGAAATGATCATTAAAAAAATGTTTCAGTAAATCACACCTTAAAAGTAAGTTTATAGAAGGCAAAACCAATATGACTAAGAGGCTGAAGCTCTTGATCATTGATCTTGATCAATGATTGCTCTGATCTCTCGTACAGGTTGCACCCAGAGGTGCAGCCACTCAGTGCAATTACAGGCTGTACACAGCCAGGCCAATGCAGACACAGAGGGGCATAGGAAGGGATGTCACAAGCAGCAAATCACCTGGTCGCACCAGCGCAACACCATTTGTTTGCCGGCAGGATGGGTGCTTTGTTTCACCCAATGGCAGGGGCTGTAACACAAATGTTTCCCCATTGATTTTCTACTAATGCAGAAAATAGAGGTAGAAGACTAGTTACACCTTTAGCATGCAAGTTAAAGTCAGAGTGACCGATCAGATTTAAAAATTAATAAGTAAAAAACAGTTTCTATGTGACCTTGGTCTTTAAATGATACCGATTTTGTTATTTGTGCAACGAGAAACATCCATCCATCCATCTCATTCTTTCGGTCACTACCCAAAGCTCATGACCATAGGTGAGGGTAGGAACGTAGATCGACCGGTAAATCGAGAGCTTCGCCTTCTGACTCAGCTCTCTCTTCACCACGACAGACCAATACAACACCCGCATCACTGCAGATGCAGCACCAATCCGCCTATCGATCTCACGCTCCAGTTTTCCCTCACTCATGAACAAGACCCAAAGATACTTAAACTCCTCCAACAACTCCAGCAACGAGAAACAGCAAACACAAATACTTGAACCTCATAAATGTGCGTTTTTGGCTGCCTTTAAAATGTAAATAAAACCAACACAAAGTGTGAAGGCCATGGTACAGTAAATAATAGGGCTGTCGCGGTTGAGGAATTCCCCCTGCGGTGATTCAGGGTGGCTTAATATTGCGGTGTGCGATATTATTGCAGCCCTTTTTTATTGCAGTACTATCTAAACATAATGTTTACACATTTAAAAAAGGTTAAAAATTGCCGTGCCTTCTTCATAACACTTTACTGAATGCAGATCAAAGGGCAGTAACAACACAGATCGCAGTAACGTTTGTTTCTCCGACAGTCGGAGTCCGACTGAACTTAAAAACAACAACATTCAGGAGAAGGTTAAACTTTTAAATGCAAATTTGGCTGCAGCATCTAACAAATAAGAAACAAGTCCCCATTTTGTTTAGTTGTTTAAAATCAAGCATAAAAAATTACATGTACCGGGCGCGTGCGCGCCGGGGGGCGGGCGCACTATCATTTCACTTTCACACACACGAATGACGGTGATTTATAGCTTGGTCACGTCCTTGTTACCCACAAGGAAAACCAGCATGTTAACCATATACGGTTTGAGAGAGGATCTGAGAGGGGTGGCAACATTTCCAGCAACACTGAAAACCCTCTCGGATGGTGCGCTCGTTGCACTAACGCACACGTACTTGCTGCGACTGGCGAGCAAAGGGAATCTCTCCCGGTTGTTGCTCCACCATGTCCGGGGGGTTTCTTTAGGGTCGATGCATTCCTCCTGCAGGTAGCGAGTGAGCTCCAGCTCGGCTCAAACTCTCTTCGGGACGGTTGCAGAAGCAGTGCTTGTCCGGGACTTTAGCAGGTCTCCGAGCGTTTATTTATTTATTTATTTTTGCCGCTGGTGGCAGCTCTGTCTCGGCCAAGGACTCTGGCTGCGCAGCAGCTGACGTACTGAAAACCAAAGTGCTCCCAAAGGAGCGAAGTAACGTTTCGTTTTGATACCAGTGCAGCCATCCTTCTCAACATGCATCATTGAGTTGAACCAAGTTCAGTAATCGCGGTGGCGCATGATGCAGCGCGGTGGGTTTCTTCATATTGCGATATTTCATTTTTGCGGTTACCGCGACAGCCCTAGAACATATTTCAAAACTTTGAAATGTATCACTAAAATGTTTTTAAATGTTCAGTGAAGTTAACTACACAATAACTAAATGTGCAGAGTAAAACTTTTATTTTATGTTGAACAAAGAAACACAAAGGTTTTAAAAAATCTTTCTCAAAGTTAGGTCATATCATATTTCTTTAAAAGGGATTATAATTTATTTAACGCAACAAGTAGTGACAATATTTTAACGATTGTTCTTCAGAAAGTGCAAAAATTTGCAAAAATCCAAACTATGTCCAACAAGCTTCATTATCAAGCTCGAATTTGAACAAGGGGAATGCCAAATGTGAAAAGGAACCTGAAGGGCACGTGGTCCGACGCTGGAAAGGATTGGGATTGAGATTGGAGATTGAAAATGAGATTAAACACACTTTGAAAGGATCTAGTTCTCATAAGACACGGGCCAAAAAAGGACAATAAAAAAGAAAACTGCAAGAAAAACAAAGCTGAAATAATGGGAAAAAGAGGGTTAGCTGACCAATAAAAGATAATTGCATAAAAGCAAAGCTCTAAAAGTGAGTTATGGTGAGTGATGTGTAAGATTGTAAGACAATATAACAGCTACAGCACTAGAAATTAGTTGCTGAGAATTCTTAATGCCTGGTGTAAATCTGTATTTTTAAAGACTCTAATAGAAGCAGAAAGACTGAGACGAATAACTCTGACCAGACCACGTCCATCTGAAATGACACCAACGTGTTTTCATTCTTACAAATTTATCACTAGCATTAAATAAAAGCATTAACATTTTAGCTGCATTTTACAGGATACAAGCAATCTGTTGGCCAATCAATAAACACCTATAACATGTCTAGTTTATGGCGTGCACACATGGCCTATGGGTATGTCAGAGAGAGGATGCTGCTCACATGTCAACATGGGCATTGTAAAAGAGAGTCAGAGGGAATGTAAGGCTTTTAGATTATGGTGGAGTGACAGACAAGCCCAATGCCATGAAAGAGATTAAATTGTTCTCGTGAAAATCAGATGAATGAGTAATAAACTTTACATTGCTGTAAATAAGTTGGATTCAGCTCTTGAATGGTTAATAATAAAAATGCTAATAGAAAAGGCAAGGCCAAAAACAGACATTCACACATACGTGCACTGGTGATGAGCACAACCTCAAAGATGAATCATGAAAAGATCCACAGAAGGCTAATTTCCAAGTCCCACAATTTTCGTAAGGGCAAAAATAAATCAAAATGCTATTATGGCAAATTAATCTGGTATGAAGCTTTATTCAGCATCACAGAAACAGTTGCAAGGGCAAAAAAACACATTTAAGACACACCGATGTACTGCTTTTAAGGTTGTTGAATTGTTTATTCTAAATGGATTACATACCCAAAATGTTGGGCTATTGGAAGATAATGTAAATAGGAAGACAAAATATGCAAGACAATTCCCCAAAAAGGAAAATTGTGTGAAGTGGCCTAAGGTCAGTACAACACCTTCATCGCCTCAAATACATTAAAATGTTGTGTTTGTCGGGTCTGTGTGGAACACTAGCCCTCTCATCTTTGTTTGAAAGAGTTTGAATATCCAAATATCAGCAAATGTATGTTAGCATACCAGAGTTCTGGATTTCCTTATATGTATGCCTATGCTTATGAACTGTGCTATACACGATTGTTTCTGTGTAATTACATTGATCCATCAGAAGATCAGACAAAGGGTAAATCTGGAAGGATGACACAAGTGAAAGGCCATTCTCAGCTGAATGCATTATCACTAAATTATTCCAAGCATAAACAATCATGGCTGGTTTCAAGGTCATAAATTACTATGAGAGAGGGTTTAGAAAATTACGATGGCACACGCTCAGTGACCTGAACTCACTGAACAATCTCAGCAAACCAACAGCGGTGAAAGTAACAGAAAGGCATAATAAATACACTGTGTAAACTGTCAAATTGGGACACACACACACACACACACACACACACACACACACACACACACAGACACACAATAAATTCATGAGATTACTTTTTGACTAAATTAAACAAGAGGCCATATAAAATTTGATAATAAACATTGCATACAAAATAAGCTAACACATTGTCGATGTACAACTATTAGCCTTTATTTCATTGTGTATTTCAAAAAAGACAGAATGACAGGGTTTTCATTACCAAAAAGTTTCCTGTCCTTCGGTATTATGATTTCTCATTCATTTTAATGACTTTGGATGATAAACAACTGTGTATCATCACAAAAAATTAACTTGGAAAAAGCACCACACAAGAAGAGAAGCATCATCATCCTCATACAGCTGTTTTTAGATTAGTAATTTCCCCTAAAGTATAAGTAGAATTATCAAGTTACTTTGTTCCCTTGAGGATTCAGACATCAAACTTTATACTGTCATGTTGCTTAATGTGCACATCAGGCATGTCTCTACACTTTAACATACAACATATCTGGGTGTGACAGCAATTGACAGACTTTGACAAAGCGTGTGTATCTTTGCCCTTCTGTAAGCGGCACTACAAAGTTTCAAGGCCGATTCTGCCGACACTTTACCCCTTAAAGGTGCACAGAGAAAGTAGACAGTCCTGCAGGCAGCAAGAATGTCATCTTTCATAACTTGCAGTGAGTATATAGTATAACTGGTTTGGGACTTTCCAGGTCAGTGCTTGTTTAGCTAACACAAGCAAATGTCATCTTCTGCAACCGTCAACTTGAGACAAGACCACAGGGAGAATGACAAAAGCATACAGGTGCTTCACAAGAAGAGACATTAAACGATAACGGATGCACTCACTTAATGTTTGATATATTTGAAGAATGACTGAATAAAACAGCAAATAAACACTCAAATTAAAAGTTGTTCTTAGATGTCACAAATGTATTAGAGGATACCCACAAAGAGACAACTAAATACAAATGCAACAAGACTGGCATTTGTTAGATTAGCTATTACACAAACACAAATATAAACAATGTGTCCTACTATGTCATATAATTTATTTTATCATCAGTGATGATTACTTCCAAGATAATGCAAACACAAAAGAAAGATTTCCCAAGAAATTAAAAGGTACTCTAGTCTTACAAAAGCAGGCTGATTACATTTGGAAGAGAAAGTCTGATGGTGGGGTGGAACAGCAGATGTGTCTTATCAATCAGGTGAATAAAAGTATCACAGCAGTCCTCTCCATTTGTCAGGTTAGTCATTTAGCAACAACGCTCTATGTTTGATAACAACTACAGCTGCAGCTGCCACAGTAATCAATTAATCAATTAATTGATTAATCAAATAATCAGATAAGCCTTTATTTATCCTTTGCTTTGGAAATGTGGTCAGATTGTAACAGAGAAGTACTAGTTGTGAAAAACTAGTTAATAACGTATAATTTTATAAAAAATGTATTGACTTAAACTCCATTTAAGCTTCTGCCAGTTAACTCTGGTGAAGAAGACATTTGCCTGGGTCAAGCTGTCCATTGAAGCAGATTCCTAAAACAAAAACAGAAAAAAAATTATTTACCAACCAACATTGCTTTTTTTTTCTTCTGAGTCTAAGTTTGCATAGCTGATGGTCACAAACCTGGTCTTGGATCCGCAGCTCACGCGTCAAGCTTCTGGATGCTTTCTGAGTCATGGGGTCATGTCCTTGTCCAACATTAGCTTAGCGCTATGCTACAATACAAGGCAGGATGGATCCATGTTTCTGGTTTAGTGACACTAAATTCTGATTTGATGATATTGTGTGAATTGTTGCCCCAGCTTGGCCACGTTCATTCCACACTGCCTTAGGAATGCGGACGTGATTGAGTACATGGGCAGTTTCCAAAATTGGTGCAAAAAATAGACATCAGTGATTTCATGAGCGCACCTCTGAGCATGTGGGCGGGGCACAAGAGTGTGAAGTGCATTATTAAACAAAAGTGGCCTGTGCAGTCTTGCTTTTGGAGACTGACTGATTTTGCATCCTGCTTTGCTGTGTGTGCGCGTGTGTGTGTGTGTGTGTGCGTGTGTGTGCGTGTGTGTGCGTGCGTGCGTGCGTGTGCGTGCGTGCCTCCCAGTGAGAGACACAGGAAAAACAGCTTCAGTCAGAGGTTCGTCAACTCTACAGCATCCATAAGATGATGACTCTTGCATGCGAGAAGCTCCCACGGGCTGATTCTATCTGCCAATCGGTGGCTCCCCCTATTGGTAGGTGTGATTTTGAGCTAGCCAATCAATCAGTAGTGGGCGTATTGGACCAGTTTGTCTCCAGGTAGACCGCCTCGGGAAGACGGCTGGCTGAAAATAATTCAAGGCAAACTAAATGAGAACACTCCAAACCCGGTACAAGCGGAGTAGAGCCGATGGTAGTGGGAAAGTGCCATTAGTGTGTGGTCTTCTTCATCTGCAGTCCATCTGCTTCAAAGACCAACATGTGCTTCAGAGGTGCTATTCTGCCAACCTTGGAACCAGTGGATATTTTAAATCTTCTATCATCCAGGACCAGGAACCTTCTCTCATTTTTCTCTGTGTATGTAAAAAAAAAAAAAGAATAAATAAAAAAATACATATATATATATCCCAGCCCATTTTTTGTAAACTCTAGAAACGGTTGTGGGTGAAAATCTCAGTAGATAAGGACTTACTGAAACACTTAGACTAGCCTATCTGACACGAACAACCAGGCCACATCCAAAGTCTCTTAAATTCCCTTCTCTCCATCATTCTGATGTTCAGTTTGGACTCAAGTCATTTTCACAACTTTTAGATGTCAAACTGTACTGAGGTTGTTTGGTTGATGAGCAACTGAATACGGTTCCCTAGTAATGTAGTTGGTGACTGTATATGCCATCTGTTCATTTAAACATCTTGTCTTAGGCACTAATGGTAGCTTTCTAGGTGAATTCTGGTGTCAGATTTTTGTAAAGTCTGATTTTAATACCTCTTTAGAAAGAGAACCACTGGGAAGTGCTTTGAGTCACAGCGATACCTGTCAAAGGCAGCATTTACAGCATTTCCAAATGTATTTTCCAATTTTATTCAATTTAACACAAAGATTTATATCTGATTTCAATTTATTTCAAACTGTTGAGTTAGACTCTTTTCTTCCACTTTTCTCATTTATAATACAAACCCTAATGAAGCACCGATGAGCTTCAGTCCTCATTTAGAGGAGATTACAGTGAATTATAAATCAAGCCTTTAAACTTGTTGCTTTAACCCTCTCAAGCTCAAAATAAGTTTTGATAAAAGAACGACTAACTAAGCCCTTCAGGGGTACTTCTGAGTTTAAAAAAAGCTCAAGAAATATATGTGGAATAACCAGGTAGGTAGGTTTTAAAGTTGCAAATCTGCAATGCCGGCCTCCAGAGGGTTAAAATTACATGTAGCAACAGAAAAAGATTGTGCTTCATGAAGGCACAACAGATTTAATTCTACAGATAATAATCAACGTCCAAGATACACCCTGATAAGTCAAAGATAGACCAAGCTTTAACAAAGGGTTTAATGAGATAGTGGTATTTTCTGATTGTGGGCTGATTAACCTGGCCTTCCAATTGAGGCAAGTCAACATCTTTACAGCAAAAGATGTTTACTTAAATAATAAAATAATGGATAAAATAAAAGTCATGCCAATGATGCTAGCACCCTATTTGCTAAAGGTTAGCTATAAAAAATACAATTTTAAATCATCTGACTTAATATCTAAGATGTTCCATTCCATTTTATTTATAAAGCACATTTCTACACGGCCAAGGCCAACCAATGTAGTTTTTATTCTTTGTTGACACGGATGATGAGCTAGATTAATTTTATCAGTATAAAAAAATAATGGCAATAACTGGGAAACAGCAATATGCAGTGGAAAGAATGTCACACGGCACTGAAGTGGAAAAAGCATAACTAGGTAGAGAACGACGGGCAGACAGGGTAAAGGTATGACCTTGTGAAAGCCACTCATCACCTGCTGAGCTAAATAAGCTGCAGGGGAGAAAATTGACAAGTGAACATCTAAAAGACATCTCTTTACCCTCTGGCTTTTTAATACCATTGGAACATTCCCAAATAACAAACATGCGGCTCTGATGGAAACTAATGCAGAACTAAACTCTACTTGGTCATTTTCTCTTTTAATTAAGAATAAAATAGCTTCAGTTTCATTACGTACATTTCATCAATCTTTTTAATCTGCCTCTTTTCATACTTCTTACCTCCTTTTTACTTAATGGTCATTTGTCTTCATCTAGGGCACGTTATCTCTTCAACTGCAAATTTAATTAAATGAAGGATTTGCTACAGAATTTAGAAACTCTATTACCAAGTCATCAAATTCATCACTTATTCAAAAACTGTTTGACTATCTGACCACATGTCAATATGATATGGTCATTTTTCTTCATTTAAGAGATGCATTTTTATAAACTGGTGTTAAAACACCTTTAACTTTGTTTCTTTTGCAATGTTTTATTTAGGCAAAGGTTTGGATTTTTCTGTCTGCTTTATAAATGAAATTTGTGCATTTTAGACTATTTATTTTAGACTTCAGTCCATAAATATATACTGTATACACTGAACAAAAATATAAATGCAACAATTTTGTTTTTGCTCCCATTTTTCATGAGCTGAACTGAAACATCTGAAACTTTTTCTGCATGCACAAAACAGCCACAACTCTCAAGTATTGTTCTGAAATCTGTCTACATGTGTGTTAGTGAGCAATTTTCCTTTACCGAGATAATCCATCCAACCTCACAGGTGTGGCATATCAATGGGCTGATTAGACAGCATGAATAATGTACAGGTGGTCATTAGACTGCCCACAATAAAAGGACACCCTGAAATGTGCGGTTTGATCAAACAGCACAATGCCACAGATGTTGCAACCTTTCAGGGAGCGTGCAATTGGCATGCTGACTGCAGGAATGTCTACCAAAGCTTTTGCCCATGAAATTAATGTTAATTTCTCTACATAAGCATCTCCAAAGGCATTTCAGAGAATTTGGCAGTACATCCAACCAGCCAGCAGACACGGGAGAATAAACAAATTGTGAACACTGATTTTTCTTTACACGTTCGTGCCATGGAGAACATTTATCGTTGTAACTATCAATTTGTTTAGGGAATGTGTGGGCGTGTGTTAGTTACTTAGTTATTAAATGTAAGCAAGGCTAATTGCACTACGATGTGTGTATTAGTGAATAATGTGTTTTTTTTTCTGTTTCTGTATAATGTAGTTACAGTGATAAAGCATTTGTAAAGATCTTCAGTTAGGAAAATCAAGCTTTGGGTGAAGATTCTTGTGCTTGTTTTAGTCTAAGGACAACACATCCTCTATATGTGGATAAATCCTAATTATTCACATAGTGTGCCAAATAAAACTAAAATATCTAAAAAACTAAACCTCTGATCTGTCATATTTTGGCATTTTTAGAGAGGGGAGATGAAGCCGAAGAGTTTGATGTATGTAATATGTGCATGGTATGTAACTGGTGTGTCACTAAAGGACACATGTTATATTTTAAGGCCAATATGGGCCAATAATTACGTTTCTGTACAATGATGCAGTTCAACAGACTGAATCTGCTCCATAATTTTACAAAACTCCTTTTACCAGCAGACAGCTAGATTTTAGACTGGGTGTTTATTTGCATCTAAATAAATGATCTGATGTCTCACGATGTCTCAAGATAGCCAGGCAAGGGGCAGAACATTTAGATTTAATCTAGGATGTAAAGTAGGAACCAGAAAATGATCTGTGCCTAAAAAACAAGGTTTGTTTTTCTTATCATAAAACACAAATTGAGTGAAGCAGGTGTGCATGCAGTGAGGTGGAAATTCCTAAATTTAATAACAATTGAGTACACAAAGGCTGCATATGTCTGTCTTCATTTCAGACTTGTCTTTGGAGGTAAGAGTTTGTCACACATCTAAACTAGGGGAGAGCAAGCTCATGTGGCTGCCAACATGAGAAATAACATTTTCATAAACATTATTGACACATAATTTGTCAAGCTTTAATTATTAGTCAATTTTACAAGGTATTATTCAAAAACTATTCTAATACCTCTGAAAGCACAAGAAAAGAAAATTTTATTTCCTATTGCAGTAATAATTGACAGGCGAAGTGCTTTGGGTAAAAAATAGTTTCATGATGTCTTCATAATCAAAATGAGATCTTGTAACACCACTGAAAACAAAATCAGTGCATACTAATAATCGTTTTTATCACAAAATGTACAAAAAAGGGATAGAGTGATATGATGGTAACACCAATGATGACACATGAACTGCTCACCAGGTCGCTTGATCAATGATTCTACACAGACAGTCAAGTATACACAGCATGTACAATGTCCCACAGAAACAGCCAGGTGATCCATCACCTGCTGAGAACAGCCCTACCTCCAGAATCTTTAGGACGGCCTCTGACCCCTCCAGCATGACCTTTTCAAAGGGTCACTGCAGATTTATCAAACAACATAATGAGTGTTACAAGCACCATCGCTCACTAACGTTAGCTTCCCTCACAGGAAAAAACATAATATACAAGCTAAATAAAAATAACAATGTCCCGTCAGGCTCCTGCACAGAGCTCACAGTTCAACATAATTCATTTTCTCACAGCAGGTGGCAGCTGACAACACCTCTCAATCTTATAATCCTGTCCTGCTTCTTTACTATTCATCTTGTTCCACATAATTCACTTCTTATTTTCACTTCTTATTTATTTATTATTTCTCAACTAAAAGAACAAACGGTCTTATGCTTGTTGGGTTTGACGCTGCAATTCATTGAGGGTGCAATAAAATTATTCATTCATTAAAAAAACATCTAAAATCATTTTGCAGATACTAAGGCATTAATTTTGACACTTTTAGTTTCATTCATTAGAGTTTTTAAGTGTTTACAAAGACTAATTTTTCTTCACATAATTCCTACAGGCTGGTGGCACCCTGCTATGAGATGATTTATTGTTGCATTAGAGACTCTTTATTAAAGATATTTTATACTTTGAAATGTGTTTCTACATAAGCGTTAGAAATATGTGCATGTTCCTGAACAGCCTCTGTAGGCAGCAATCGTTTAGATTAGGTTAACCTAAATTTCATAGCTGTTCGTGCAAAGGTTGAGTCAAACTTTTACTTCACCGTTAACTCATTTGCTGCCAGACGTCTCCTGATCGCTAAAGGCCTTCGCTGCCAGCGTTTCTCGCTGTTTGTCTTGTTTTTTTAAGAGTCACAGAACGCTGCGTGCTAGGATGATGTCAACTCCAAAACAACCAAAACAAGGAGGAGACTCACCTCTTACATCAGGAAGAATCCGCGTGTTTAGAGCTTTATCCGTTCTTTCATTATCCGTTGTCAAATTGTGATCGGCAGAAGCTTTTCCGGTTCGCTCCTCACTTTTTTTTTTTACAGTAAAGGCCCAAAATGATCTTCCAACACATGGATTTTCTGCTTCCCAATCATGTGACATGTGCTGATGAAGATCGGCTTCATAGCGGAGATGTTTGTTCTCTCGATCCGGGGGCTCGTTCCGATACCCAAACAGTAAAAAAAATGCCAATGCCAACTTAAACGGTAGGATCTAAAATGACAACTTTAGTCGTCAATGGCAGTGAATGAGTTAACCTCATTAACCTCGTTAAAATATAATCATTATTATTATTATTGCATAATAACTCAATTTCATTGAGGCTGAAGTAGCAGATGGCAATAAACAGCGTACAACAGCTAATGTTGGGTCGTTGCTTTCTTACGTAAAGGATAATAATTGGGAAGACATAAATATATGCCGTATATCCTCAGGTTGTTCGCCGTTTTATAGAAACAAATGTCAGTGAGTCATGACAGATGGCTGTTTATACTGAGCCTGGTTATGTTGGATGTTTCATCCTGTTAATGGGGAGTTTTCCTCTCCAGCATCGCTACATGTTTACTTTGTATGAGTATTGCTGTAAAATCTCTGACACAAGTCAGTGACTCACTGCAATCTGCTGGGTTTTCTAACATAGAAAACCTTTAACTAATTGGCATAATAAAGTCAACTCATTGATGCACTGATGAGTCTTTTTAACTGGAATGTTTACTTTGTAACGTGCCTTATTGAGGCTACTCTTGCTGTGATTTGGCGTTATATGGAATTGATGTACTATACATAAAAAACAAATACAAAAATCAGCAGATGTAAAGCCCTGACTGTTCAGTTTTATCCATGTGTTCATTACACAGTGTGGAATATTTGATTAAATTATTAGACATAAAGTTGGTTCACCTGCACATTATACTGACACCATTTACGGTAGGAGTCATTTTAGCCAGGGATGCCGGGTACATGCCCCCACAAACAGGTGGAAATAACCCTCCCACTGTCCTTATGGGTGAACCCGCAAGGGAAGTTGACCAATGAGCAGGATTGATGGTTTATCCCTTGAGGTCCACGTAGCAGGGGTGAGGTGGTGCTCACTCCTCACCCCTGCCACAGAGACCCAAGGGATAAACCATCAATCCTGCTCAATGGTCAACTTTCCTCATGGGGTCACACCCATTAGGACAGTGGGAGGGTTAAGAGATTTGTCCCCAACAATAATTGTAGCTGACAATTTTGTTCTGACTACATAAACTCCTGCTGTGGTAATATTTCCCAGATTCAACTTTTTACCCACTTCTGCCCTCTTCAGAAGTGCAAATGAATTTAAATGACCATTATTTAACCCCTCTGTACCACTACCTGTTCCAGTATTGGTGTTTCTAGTTCACTGCCAACTTAAAAACTGTAGCCAATCTTCTGTTAATACA
Source organism: Nothobranchius furzeri (assembly GCF_043380555.1). Classification (NCBI taxonomy): domain Eukaryota; kingdom Metazoa; phylum Chordata; class Actinopteri; order Cyprinodontiformes; family Nothobranchiidae; genus Nothobranchius; species Nothobranchius furzeri. The sequence continues at coordinate 42,447,846 of NC_091745.1, read as the reverse complement.
TCTATATTGTATTTCATTAATAATAATTTAATAGTGAGTACAAATGAAATCATTTATTTATTTGGTTTAATGTCAACATTTTTGAAAAGAGTGTGGCATTCTGGGAAAACTGTCCCACCCAATCAATCATCAGCATGCTGAATCATGAACACTAGCTAGCCCATTAGCTAACCTAAATTTTATGTTAAATTTAAGCATAATAAAACTGGGTCAGCAGCAGAAAAAGTTTGTGAGTGATGCCGTGGCCCAGAGGTAAGGTGCTCATCTCGTAATTGGTGGCTTGTTTGATCAAATCTGACTTTGTACCTTTTCTTTCGTGAATAAAGCTCAGATTTTAGACAGCTTTCAATACACTGCAGTGCCTATTGTAATTAAACATCAAACAAAGAAATATGTATAAATAATTAATAATAATTGTCCCCAGTGATCTTCAAGCCACACTCACGTTTACGGTTATTGTCCCAGGCAATATGAAAAACAAACATGCCGTTTACCAAACTGGTTTCAAATGTTTCAGCTATGCCAGTACAAGGGTAATTCAGTCAATTGACATTTTCTAAAAGTAAATAATTTATTTAAATGTTTGTTTATAGATAGATTTTAAAGTGTTTTTTATAAGAGTCTTCACAATCCTAAACAACCTCAAATGACGAACAAAATTACACAGTAGCATGCACACGTGACTCTAAAGAACTTTAAAATCTTTAATTTAGGATTTTTTTAAAAATCTAAAAGATCACTGTTTAAACTCGAATCCATGTTAACTTAGCTTCATGGGGCTGAAATCTACAATTGGTGGTGATGAGAGCAGAAAGCCAGAGCTCAGCGGGGCATCTTAACAACTCAGCCGTCTAAACAGATGAAAGGCAGGAGTTGTTTATGATTGCTGTTCACGAAGACCTTTAAAGGACAGAAACTGTGACAGGTGGTGATTATGCAGCCATTTGTTTAAAGGGTCACTGATGCAAAAGATATGTTTAGAGTGAACCAACAAAAGACAAGCAAATATGATGACATCTATTTGTACTAAGCCTTTTGTTAAAATTAAGGCAAAGGCTTCATAGTCAAACAGAACAAGGCCATTTTAAATGCTTGGAAATTACCTTAACTATATATAGAGCCTACCACATAGATTACTTAATATCTACTGCATTATTGAGTGAATGTAATTATCAAGTCCTAAATTATTGAAATGCATTAGTAGCAGAGGCACATGAAACGACAAAGTCATTTATGTCACAGAGAGAACACAAAGAAACAAATCCAAGAAGCAGAAGCCAGAGGGAAAAAAATGTGTTTACTGAGATCCGGTTGGTTGGTGGACGCAGTTTTAGCCCAAGGCCTTCAGCATCACACTGTGAGCCTGTCTACACTGTGGCCACATACACCAAACACACTCAGGACGGGGTACCGGAGCCCCCATGGGCCGAGCCCGGCTTTCAAGACCACTTTGTAGAGCAGATGTGACGGGTTGTTTGTGAGGAGACTTCAGCAACACACACACATAAAAAAAATTCAAAATTCTCCATCCGAAAGCACACAGAATATGTATGACTACAAGCAGACAGAACCAAGAAAAAGGCTTTACTGCAGAAACTGTCAGATATGATCACCACATGTAGCAAGTTTACTTAGCGGTCGGCTCACTCTCTAAAGATTTCCTTCAGTAGCAACATCTGCTTGTGCATACATGTCCACTTCTGCAAGACTAACTGCAGCAATAGGTCTTAAGTATGGTTTGACTATACAGCACCTGTGCACTGTACTGTAAACTACTTCCGGTTTGGTATTTTAGTTTTGGGGCCATATTCACTAACTAAAATGAACTTGGAGACAGCATAGCAGTTAGCAATTTACTTACATGGTATTATCATCCAATCATCTCTTTTATGTACCCCAGAAAAATATGAAGCCAAATGTCATTAGAGTGTGATTTATTTTAATGGCCATTATAGGGTTGGGCATCGAGCATCAATTGGAACCGGTTCCAACTGTTCATTTTTCCCAGAGATCCAGGCGCTGCCCCAGAACACATGAACCCCAAGGAGACTGCAACCAGAAAGGCCTCCGCCCCCCTCGAGAGGCACAGAGGATCGCCCCAGGGGGCCACAACCAGCAGCCGGCAGAGTCCCGGGAGATATCAGCGGCAAGCCCTCAGGCCGCCACCGGGATTGATCAGGTAGATGCCAAAAATCTTAAACCCCCTGACCCGGGAGCCACGAACACTCAGGCAGACCAAGGCACCACACCCCACACCAGGTGTGGCAGAGGGATGGGAGACGAAGATCTATATCATCAAAAAAAGTGCCAGGAGAGGGGAGGAGTCAAAAGCCCCACCTGACATATACAGTCATACACAAACACAGTCACACAATCCCTCCCTCATGCTCACACATGCACATACAACCAAAGACTTACAAAAATGCACGCCGGACATCCACTCATGCTCCCCATACACACCTTATTCACTCTGGTCCCGTTACTGCTGCACATGGGGTACAACCATCACCGGTTACCAGAGTTTGACCCTTTCTTCTGGGGTGCTGATGAGCAGGCTCCCCCGCCCAACGCTGAGCACAGCAACCCACCTTCCCAGACCCCAACCAGACGGCCAGATCTCCCTCCTAGCCTCCAGCCCCAGGAAGCCAAGCAACAACAGAGGTGTGCTAAGACCCCCTGGTCTCCCTCCACCTGCTCCAATATAGTGTTGTGTGTTAATGAGGTGTTAATGGTGGCGCAGTGGTTAGCACTGTTGCCTTGCAGCACGAAGGTTGCAGGTTCGAAACTCGGCTCAGATGCAGCCTTTCTGCGTGGAGTTGCGTGTTCTCCCCATGCATGCGTGGGTTTCCTCCGGGTACTCCGGTTTCCCCCACAGATCACAACATGCCCTATAGGTTATGAATTGTAAGTCGCTTTGGATAAAAGCGTCTGACAAATGAATAAACATAAACATATTCCATGGCTGTGGTGAGCGGGCAGTGCGGGCATTGTCTGGCCTATGCCAGCTGATGCCACCGCACAACCCCACTTGCACCCACAGCCCTCGGTGTCTAAGTGCAGTTTAAAATTGGAAGTGGGCACCGGCACTTGGGAGGAGGCTGAGAAATCCCCCTGCCAAGGGCCGTTGAATGTGCTCATTCCCAAGGCCCTAAGTGTGTGTTTGCGTGGAATGTCGTCGGTGGAAGTGTATAAGGTGCAAGTAAAATTGGGGGGCAGGTTGCCAAAGGAATGCGGAAATGGGGTCCATACCCGCACTCCCTGACTTGTCCACCCCCCAAGGTCCTATGTGCATGTTTGTGTGATAATGTGAGGGAGTAGGAGGAGAGAAATATGTAGGGATGGGGAGGAATGGCTGGTTGGGCTTAGCCCTCCAGGGAGCAGGCTCCCCCACTGGGCCCAATAGGTACCTCTGTTGTCAAATTGCTGCCCAGGGAATGGAGACCCCAGCCCATCCTGCCAGGGCCAAAAGCAGCAGCATTACAGAGCCTCACAGAGTCCGAGGGCACCAATCCAGCCCCACCCCAGCAGAATATCTATGCCCATCCCTGCATTTGCACAACTTCCAGAATATATAAGACATAGGACATCCAGGTAAGGTTGGGTCCTCCCCCTCCTGGACCTCCCCCTCCCCTGTGATGGGACAGCAGAGGCGCCAAGGTCCACCCGAGGCCCCTGAACCCAGGCCAGGCACTGCTGCATGTTCCTGCCTTCTTCCCGGCAGCATACATGTCAGGACCCAACCCCCAAGGCCCCGCCTAGATCCCCACACAGGGCCGGCCACCCCAACACCCCGAGCCCCCACCCAGACCCGCCCAGGGGCAATGCAGCTGCCAGGCAGTGACCCATGGCAGCCGCCAAGACCTCCAAGGGGCCCCACTCACAACCACCAGTAGTCCACCCCCAGAGGCTACCCAAGCACCTCCAGAGGGGAGCAACGCCCCCCCAGTCCCAGACATCCCCAGTGAACCCACCCCCAGGAAATATCCGGATACTCCAAACTAAGACCCTCCACCCCACCACCCACATCATCCCGCAGGACAACATCAACGGTCCCCCATCATCGCTACGTGATGGAACCGATCAAAGGAGCCCAGGTAGTTTGATTTGAAGTGGAAGCAGAGGCTAAATCAAGTGTAATATGATCTAACAAAAGACATCTATACTGGTTAATGCAGAGAATTTCTCTATTTTTCCAATTCAAGAGGATAGTTTTCTTAGCGATGCATATGGCAATCAGAACCACGTGAACCAAAGATGTTTCAATCAGGACATCGTCCAGGTTTCCCAGTAAACAAAGAGAGGGGGTGGTTGGGATATGACATTTCAAAGACTTTGACAGCTTTTCACATACTCTACCCCAAAATTCCTGGACAGGACCACAGAGCATGAATGTAATTGTCAGGAATGTTGTTTGTGCAGTGTGTACAGGTGTCAGACGACACAAACCCCATCTTGAACATCCGATGACCTGTATAGTGTACTCTGTGTAGAATTTTGTACTGAATTAATTGTAAATTGGAGTGTCTGATCATTTTAAAAGTTTTTAAACAAGTTTGGGACCAGAAGTTCAAAGCTGACTGATAGATCCACCTCCCATTTTTCAATAGTGATTGCTATTCTATCGTCTATTTTGTACAGTGTCTTATATACTTTAGACAGTAGTTTGGGGGGTTTGAGATTATAGAAGTCTAATACCCTTGGTGGTGTTTGTAATTCTATTTTATTGAGCTTAAATTTTGTTTGACTACAGATTTAATTTGGTGGTATTCTAAAAAGCTATTCTTATCTATTCCAAATTGGGAGACTATTCTATTAAATGGGATGAAGTCCAATCCTTCATATATGTTTTCCAGGTATAGGATTCCTTTATTTTTCCAGTCCGGAAGGGTCATCATTTTATTATTTTGTAAGATATCAGGATTATTCCAGATAGGTGTGCGTCTGCATGGTACTAGTGAAGACTCTGTCATTTTAAGATACTCCCACAATGCTGCCAGAGAGGTGCTGATACAAAAACTTTTGAACCCTTCATGTTTTCTTATGCTTGAGCTAATAAATGGTAAGTCTGAAAGCTCTATCGTATTGCAAAGTGTCTGTTCTATGTCTAACCAAGACTCATCTAGTGGGTTATCTTGCAACCATCTTGGTATATATTGCAGCCTGTTGGCTAAGAAATAATAATAAAAGTTGGGTAGATCCAGTCCTCCTCTGTCTTTGGTCTTCTGAAGCGTTTTTAGGCTAATTCGTGGAGGTTTATCCTGCAAAAGGAATTTGGTAATTGAGGAGTCCAAAGATCTAAACCAGTCAGCTGGTGGTTTGTTTGGGATCATTGAAAATAAGTAATTTATTGTGGGTAAGACCATCATTTTAATTGTAGCAACTCTCCCCATGAGTGATATCGGTAAGGATTTCCATCTTGCAAGATCATCTTCCACTTTCTTTAAAAGTGGGATGTAGTTTAGTTTGGTTAGATCTGCTAACTTGGGAGAGACATCAATTCTCAGGTATGTGATATTCCCTGACTCCAATTGTGTATTAAGTAAATTGACAAAGAGAAATTAATTGGTAGAGCTGTGGATTTTAACCAGTTTATAGAGTAATCTGAAACTTTTGAAGAATAGTTTATCAGTTCTATTGAATGAGAGAGAGAGATGATTGAGAATTCCGGAGAAAGAGTAAAACATCATCTGCATAAAGACTGATCTTATGTTCTATTTTCTTACACTTTATCCCTTTAATACATGTTGTTTGCCTAATTGCTGCTGCTAGTGGTTCAATAAAGATAGCAAACAGTGAGGGGGAGAGTGGGCATCCCTGCCTGGTCCCCCTCTGAAGACAGATGCTAGCTGATATTTGGTCGTTCGTCCTGACACGTGCAGTTGGTGAACTGTATAATGTTTGTAGCATGTTTGTGAAGAAGTTTCCAAACCCAAATTTATGTAAAGTTGCAAATAAGAACTTCCAGTTAACTCTATCAAAAGCCTTTTCTGCATCTAGTGATAATATACTAGTTTCTATGTTTCTACTGTAAGAGAAATCTATCAAATTAAGTAATCTACGTGAATTAGTTGATGACTGTCTACCCCTGATGAAACCAGTTTGGTCAGGGTGTATTATGAAGGGGATTACCTTTTCTAATCTTTTTGCCAGGGCTTTACAAATTATTTTTGAGATCAACATTAATAAGAGAAATTGGGTGATAGCTGGTAGGAAATGCAGGGTCTTTGCCTGGTTTTAATAAGAGACTAATATTGGCTGAATTCATGTTTGGATGTAATCTGCCGCTCTCTTCGATATCCCTCACGTTTCTGAAAAATATTGGAGCCAGAATGATCCAGAATTCTTTGTAGAACTCTGCTGGAAACCCATCTGGACCTGGAGCTTTCCTATTAGTCATGGATTTAAGGGCTTCCTGGAGCTCCGCTGATGTTAGTGGCGAGTCCAGGACTGTAACTTGGCTGTCTGATAATTTATAAAGTGTTATCCTATCAAGGAACTCATTGATCTCGTTATCTGATGGGTTTATCTGTGGTGAGCACAAAGTTTGGTAAAAGTCTCTGAAGGTGTTGTTTATTCTTTCAGGGTCATAAACTATATTCCTGCTTGAGTCTTTAACAGCAGATATGGTAGTTTTCTCTTTATTTATTTTTAACTGGCTAGCCAAAATTTTACCTGATTTATTACTATGTTCAAAGTTTTCTATTCGTAGTCTTTGTGCTAAAAATGGTGTCTTTTTGTCAATAATTCCATGAAGTTCTAATTTAGCTTTACGTAATTTGCTCATTAACTCTTCTTCTGTGGATGCCTCTAAAGACTTAATGATTTCCTCTAACTCCTGAATACATTTGTTTTCTGTTTTTTTCTTATGTGATAAGAAAGAGATTATTTTACCTCTCATCACTGCCTTTCCTGCCTCCCAGAGAACAGATGCTGATGTTCCAGGCAGGTCATTATGTTCTAAATATAGAGCCCACTCCTTTTTAAAAATTTCTATAAAACCTTCATCTTTAAGCAGCGATGTCCAGTTTTTGCTTGGTGGGATTGTCTTCTTGTTTACCAGAGTTAAAGAAACCGGAGCATGGTCGCTGACAACTATGGGGTGTATCTCAGTGTCTGAAATGTCAGCCAACAATGAGCTGCTGACTAGAAAATAATCCAAACATGAATGAGAGTGATGGACGTGTGAAAAAAAGGTATACTCTCTACGGTTAGGATGAAGAGATTGCCATGCATCACAAAGCCCATAATCACTCATGTACTGTTTAACTATGTTAGTGGATTGCCAACTGCGCTGAGTCCCAGCTGTACTGAGCCTGTCTGTTAAGGAGTTCATCCAAAAATTAAAATCACCTCCAAGTATAAGTGGACAGTCCAAGTGTTCGGAGAGTACAGAGAAAAAATTATGAAAGAATGAAGGGTCATCAATATTTGGACAGTATATGCTGACAATACATACGCTTTGATTCTGTACAGATATTTTTAACATTATAAATCTACCCTCTGGATCAGAGACTGTGTCCAATACTGTAAAATTGATGTTTTTGTGTATTAAAATAGCTACACCTCTTTGCCTAGAGTTATAGCAGGCAGAGAACATGCTGGGAAACTCCGGCGTTTTAAGTTCATCTGCGGAAGTGGCAGATCTATGAGTCTCTTGTAATAATATTACGTCTGCTTGCACTCTCTTTAGCTGATCAAAAATCTTTATTCTTTTCTCTATGGAGCCAGCTCCATGTACGGACCATGAGACAAACCTTAGTGCACCCATAGATGTGTGTGTGAGTAGCTAAAATATGACGCCTTCATGTGAATAAGATGGAATAAGTATCTCAATGTATAAAATAGTATGTTAATAAATAACAGAAAAGTAAATAATAACAATAATAATAATAAATATCCAACAGTGTTTGTGGTTGTATTTTTGATACATAAATTATGATATTGTGCTTTTCAAATTCACTTTCAGCATAGAACACGGTCAATGGTTTTTGATTCAAATCAACCTAAAACATTATTTGCCAAGTTAGTGAGGTCAATATTTGTGCTGATTTAACTATATTAAGAATGAATGCCTTAAAACTAAACAGACAGTCTATAAATATTACATTTTTTCATCTGATATCTAAAATTCTGGCAAGCACTGTGTTATAAAGTCAAGAGAGTAAAGTTTTGACCAAGTGTGTGAACCGGCATACAAACCTGTGATCAATAAAAAGGAAAAAAAAGCCCCAAAAGAATTTTCCTACATGTCTGCTATGAAGAATAATTTTTCATACAGCAGTCAGTCATACATAAATAAGTAACAAGTGTTAGTTACAAACTGTCAAACAAGTAAAACAGCCTTTCTCTGACCTTCTTTTATAAGAACAAAAAATATAACTTATCTATGATAGATGTGAACTGCAAAATTTGCTCAAGTTATGAGTCGAAGTGGGCTCCTGGGAAAAGTAAAATGTGTTCACCTGTATTCTGAATTAGTTATTAGGTTTTTTCTCCATGTTGACCTTTTCAAAACTCACGTCAATCACTTCTACATGTACAAGAATGGAGGCTTTGTTTGGCTCAGTGGAAACACTTTAAAATAGTCCTTAATTTGGTTGAACTATATTTGACGTTAGAACTTTTCTTAATTAAATCTTTCCAAAATAAAAGCAAAATAGAAGAAAATAATACTACTAAATTTCCATTTCATTCTGAATAGTTGAAGCTGTAAAAAACATTTTGTGATAAAATTACAGTTATTTTTGTGCTGTGGAAACTACTTGAACAAGGTCACAAACAGTCCAGATGTGTCTTTGCTTTGGTTCTAATACAGATATGTTCTCTTTGAGGCAAATGCAGGATGTCCAACCTCAGCAACATTATCCAGAACACCCCCTTCTGTCTATGCCTCTCCTACTCCGTCAGTCTCTTTACCTCAGTCACCATTTTTTGTGTCTGCATATGCCCCAAAATGTAGGCTAATGCCCTGTAGAACAAGCAGATTAAATGCCAATCCCTTCGTTGTACCGAAACCAGCCTCAGGCACTGAGCACTGAGTGTGTGTGTGTGTGTGTGTGTGTGTGTGTGTGTGTGTGTGTGTGTGTGTGTGTGTGTGTGTGTGTGTGTGTGTGTGTGTGTGTGTGCGTGTGTGTGTGCATGTTTGTTTGTTTGTTTCCAGCCAAATACAAATCCATGCCTGTTGTCTGCTGTACTGGAACGCACACATAAAAACAACTGCCCTTAGTAAACAACTCAAAAGGTCACTGCAGATTTAAGATTGTTTATACCTCGTTGTCATGTCCCAATGAAATAGGAAACATTTCTGCCCTTAATGTCACCCATTTCTTTATATCAGTTCATTTAAGGCAACATGTTATAAGGTTCGTAAACCTGCTCTATACATTAAAGACACAAACCACAACAGCAACACTTAAGTTGACCGAACAGCGATATCAGTACTTTGAACGAGATTTACATTCCCAATATATGTAGATGACATTTATGTTTATTCTGGGGGTCACTACCCAGTGCACCACTGAAGTAGTAAGTCAGCTTCTTCATTTAAAAGTCTTATCCTCTGACAGACTCGCAGGAAAATGAAACTGATGGCTGTTAGGGTGCTTAAAGGTTTGAAAGTCAGGGCAGGACACAAACATTTAAATTTTTGTCAAATGCAGATTTTCTATTTCATTATTAGAGTCTCAAAGCACGATCCATTCCTAGACAACACGTGATCTGAAATTAGTAACATTAGGTAATTGACCAAGAAATAGTAGTTGTTTTACTGATAAATAAATATAAGACCATCCATCTATCCATTTTCAGCCACTTATCCGGAGTCGGGTCGCAGAGACAGCAGCCCAAACTGAGAGGTCCAAACTTCCCTCTCCCAAGCTACCTGGGCCAGCTCCTCCGGGGTAATCCCAAGCCAAGAGACATAGTCTCTCCATCATGTTCAGGGTCTTCGCTTAGGTCTTCTCCCAGTTGGACGTGCCCCTCACCAGGGAGGTGTCCAGGAGGAATCTAGGAGGCATACTGACCAGGTTCCCAAGCCACCTCAACCGGCTGCTCTTGGCATGGAGAAGCAACGGGTCTAGTTCGAGCCCCTCCTGGATGACCGAGCTTCTCACCCAATCTCTAAGGGAGAGCCCAGCCACTAGAGGTGGGAAAAATGATCGATTCTAAGATGCATCGCGATTCAGTCATGCATGATTCTGCATCGATGCAGCAACGTGACATAATGAGATTTTCTCCCTATGTCTATGCCGGGGGTCGGCAACCTGCGGCTCTGGAGCCGGGTCGCGGGGGCAATAGCTTAAGGCGAGAGGACAAAACTTCCCTCTCCCCAGCCACTTGGGACAGCTCCTCCGGGGGAATCCCAAGGCGTTCCCTGGTCAGGTGAGAGACATAGTCCCTCCACTCCTGGGTCTACCTTTAGGTCATCTCCTGGTTTGACGTGCCCAGAAAACCTCACAAGGGAGGTGTCCAGGAGGCATCCTGACCAGATGCCCGAGCCACCTCAACTGGCTCCTCTCTATGTGGAGGAGCAGTGGATCTACTCCGAGCCCCTCCCTAATGACCGAGCTTCTCACCCTATCTCTAAGGGAGAGCCCAGCCACTCTTCGGAGAAAACTCATTTAGACTGCTTGTATCCGCGATCTCCTTCTTTCGGTCACTACCAAAAGCTCGTGACCATAGGTGAGGGTAGGAACGTAGATCGACCAGTAAATTGAGAGCGTCGCCTTCTGACTCAGCTCTCTCTACACCACAACAGACCGGTACAACGCCCGCATCACTGCAGATGCAGCACCAATCCGCCTATCGAGCTCACGCTCCAGTTTTCCCTCACTTGTGAACAAGACCCCGAGATACTTAAACTCCTCCACTTGGGGCAGGACCTCATCCCTGACCCTGTGAAGGAGTTCTACCCTTTTCCGAATCAAGACCATGGTCTCAGATTTAGAGGAGCTGATTCTCATCCCAGCTGCTTCACACTCGGCTGCGAACCGCTCCAGCGAAAGCTGAAGATCATGTTCTGATGAATCCAACAGGACCACATCATCTGCAAAAAGCAGAGACCTGATCCTCAGGCCACCAAAACGGACAGCCTCCACACCTTAGCTGCGCCTAGAAATCCTGTCCATAAGGTTATGAACAGAATTGGTGACAAAGGGCAGCCTTGGCGGAGTCCAACTCTCACTGGGAACGAGCCCGACTTACTGCCGGCAATGTGGACCAAGCTCTGACACCAGTCATGCAGGGACCTAACAGCCCGTATCAGAGGGCCTGGTACCCCATACTCCCAGAGTACCCACCACAGGGTTCCCAGAGAGACGCGGTCAAACGCCTTCTCCAAATCCACAAAACACATGTAGACTGGTCGTGCAAATTCACAATGCACCCTCCAGGGTCTCCCTAAGGGTATAGAGCTGGTCCAGTGTTCCACGGCCAGGACGAACACCACATTGCTCGTCCTGAATCTGAGGTTCAACAATCTGACTGACCCTCCTCTCCAGAACCCCTGAATAGACCTTACCAGGAAAGTTCAGGAGTGTGATCCCCCTGTAGTTGGAACACACCCTGCGGTCCCCCTTTTTAAATAAGAGGCCCAGCACCCCGGTCTGTTTGTCCAGTGGGACTGCCGCCGATGTCCACGCGATATTGCAGAGCCGCGTCAGCCAACACAGCCCCACAACATCCAGAGCCTTAAGGAACTCCGGGCGGATCTCATCCACCCCTGGAGCCTTGCCACAGAGGAGCTTTTTAACCACCTCAGTGACTTCAGCACCAGAGATTTGAGAGGCCAACCCAAAGTCCCTAGACTCTGCTTCCTCACTGGAAGACGTATCGGTGGGATTGAGGAGGTCTTCGAAGTACTCTGCCCACCGATCCACAATGTCCTAAGTAGAGGTCAGCAGCACACTGTCCCCACTATAGATTGTGTTTGGTAGCGCACTGCTTTCCCCCCCTGAGGCGCCGGATGGTGGACCAGAATCTCCTCGAAGCCTTACAGAAGTCTTGCTCCATGGTCTCACCAAACTCCTCCCATGCCCGGGTTTTTGCCTTGGTGACCACCTGAGCCGCGTTCCGCTTGGACTGCCAGTACCCGTCAGCTGCCTCTAGAGTCCCACAGATCAAAAAGACCTGATAGGGCTCTTTCTTCTGCTTGACAGCATCCCTAACCGCCGGTGTTCACCAGTGGGTCCGGGGGTTGCCACCACAACAGGCACGACGATACTGCGACCAGAGCTCCGGTTGGCTGCCTCGACAATGGAGGCAAGAAATAGGGTCCATTCAGACTCAATGTCCTCCGCCTCCCCCCGACCATTTTGGAAGTTCTGTCAGAGGTGGGAATTAAAGCTCCTTCTGACAGGAGACTCTGCCAGACGTTCCCAGCAGATCCTCATGATACGTTTGGGCCTGCCTGGTCTGACCGGCAACCTCCCCCACCATCTGAGCCAACTCACCACCAGGTAGTGGTCAGTTGACAGCTCCGCCCCTCTCTTCACCCAAGTGTCCAAGACATGCGGCCACAGGTCAGATGAAACAACAACAAAGTCGATCATCGAGCTGCGGCCTAAGGTATCCTGGTGCCAAGAGCACATATGGACACCTTTTTGTCTGAACATGGTGTTCATTATGGACAATCCCTGACTGAAACAGAAGTCCAATAACAAAACACCACTCAAATTCAGATCAGGGGGGGCCGTTCCTCCCTCCCAATCGGAACTTCTCAACCTCGCACACCAACTCAGGCTCCTTCCCCACCAGAGAGGTAACATTCCATGTGCCAAGAGCCAGCTTCTGTAGCCGAGGATCAGACCGCCATGGTCCCCGCCCTCGACTACCACCCGTCACACACTGCACCCGACCCTTTTGGCCCCTGACATGAGTGGTGAGCCCATGGGAAGGGGGACCCATGTTTCCTCTTTGAGCTGTGCCCAGCCAGGCTCCATGGGTGAAAGCCCGGCCACCAGGCGCTCGCCAACATGCCCCACCTCCAGGCCTGGCTCCAGAGGGGGGCCCCGGTGACCCACGTCCGGGCGAGGGAACACGGTTTCCATTTATATAAATCATCATAAGAGGTCTTCGGGCTGCTCTTTGTCTGATCCCTCGCCTAGGACCTGTTTTTCAAAGGTGACCCTACCAGAGGCAGAAGGCCTCAGACAACTTAGCTCCTAGGATCATTGAGACACTCAAACCCCTCCACAATGGTAAGGTGGCAGCCCAGGGAGAGGCAATGCCCATCATCATGTGAACCTGATTGTTCCATATGTTCCTAACCGAGTGCTTTGCTCTCAGACTGTAGGTTTACTTGTGGTTCCCAGAATATCTAAAAATAGTATGGGAGGCAGATCTTTTAGCTATCAGGCTACTCTCTTGTGGAACCAACTCCCAGCTTTAGTCCGTGAGGAAGACACCTTGTCTACTTTTAAGACTAGGCTTAAAACATTTTTATTTGCTAGGGACTATGGTTAAAATCTGATGTTAGCCCAGATCTGGACAAGTGGGGGAGTAGAGGGAGGTGGAGTGTACAGTCAGTAAAGACAGCTCTCCCTTGTCCTGCCTCCAACATGCCTCCATTGAAAAGGCTAGGTTATCCAGAGTTATCTCTGTAGTTATGCTGCTATAGACTTAAGACTGCTAGAGGACATACTAACCACTTTCCACACTCTACTACTTTCTTCTACAATTTGATTTTTAACTGTATTATTTCCTGCTATTTTAGCTGTTAACTTTATTTTTTTCTCTAAGTGTTTTTTTCTCCCCAGAAGAAGCTACAACGATGCTCTGCTGAGCTGTGGTAGCCTCATGGTGGGGGCCATCGGCCTGAACACTGTTGTTAACTACTTAAACATTCTCCCTCTCCTGATAATAACATTTTACTTTCTTTGGCATTGACTGTGTTTACCCGTTAGATTCACTAGGATAAATACAATAAAGTTTATCTCTCACTGTATGTGTGGGTGGGTGGGTTGGTGCTGGTGTGTGCGTGTGTCTGCTCTGTCTTCTCAATCCCCAGTGAGTCTTGGCCGATGGCTGCTTATACTGAACCAGGATCCTCTGGAGGTTTGTTCCTGTTAAAAGGAGGCTTTCCTCTCCACTGTTGCTAAATGCTTGATTAGTATGAGGACTGCTGATGCAATGATGCAAACTTGATGCAATTTGCTGGGTTCCTTATGTAAGAAACTTTTTAACGATTGGCTTAATGAACTGACCTGTATTGGAATGTTTACTATGTGAAGTGCCTTGAGACGACTCTTGTCGTAATTTGGCGCTAAATAAGGAAAATAAATAAATAAATGGCCCGAGGTCAGAAGCACCACTGTAAACAGTGTTGGCTTCCCCCCGCAACGCCAGATGGTGGACCAGAATTACAATAAATGCATACGGAAGTCTTGCTCCATGGTCTCACCGAACACTTCCCACGTCTGGGTTTTTGCCTTTGCGACCACCTGAGTACCCACCAGCTGCCTCTGGAGTCCCACAGGCCAAAAAAATCTGATAGAATTTTTTCTTTAGCTTGACAGTAACCCTAACCGCCAGCGTCCACTAGCGACAGCCCAGCGGCTGTAGCTCTGATCAGCCACCTCTACAATGGAAGCATGGGACGTGGCCCCCTCTGACTTAATGTCCCCTACTTCCCAGGGGACATGTTCGAAATTCTGTCAGAGGTGTGAAATGAAGCTCCTTCTGACAGGAGACTCCGCCTGACGTTCCTAACAGACCCTCAATATGTGTAGGCTTGCCAGATCTGACCAGCTTTCTCCCCCGCCATTGAATCCAACTTACCAACAGGTAGTGGTCAGTTGACAGTTCCGTCCTTCTCTTCACCCGAGTGTCCAAGACATGCATCCACAGATCAGATGAAACAACAAATTCCTTCACTGAACGGTGGCCTATGGTATCCTGTGCCAAGTGCACATGTGGACACCTTTATGCATGGTGTTCATTATAGACAATCTACAGCGTGCAGAAAACACAGCTCAAATTCAGATGGGTGGGGGGGGTGGTGGGGGATTCCTCTCAACCACACCTCTCCAGGTCTTACTGTCATTGCCCACATGAGCGTTAAAGTCCCCTGCAGAATGAGGGAGTCACCGGAAGGAGTGCTCTCCAGCACCCCCTCCAAGGACTCTAAAAATGGTGGGTTGTCTGAGCTGCAGTTTGGGGCATAAGCACAAACCACAGGCAGGACACATTCCCCCACACAAAGGTGGAAGGAGGCTACCCTCTCATCCACTGGGGTAAATCCCTTGGCGCCTCTCAGTGGGAGCAATTTCAGAGTGGTGAAAAGTACAACCCCTCTTGAGGAAACTAGTTGCAGAGTCAGAGACATGCATTGAGGTGAGTCCACCTATTTCTAGCTGGAACCTCTCAACCTCACACACCAACTTTGGCTCTTTCCTCACCAGAGAGGTGACATTCCACGTCCCAAAAGCTAGCTTTTATAGCCGAGGATCAGACCGCCAAGGTCCCTGCCCTCGACTACCACCTGACACACAATGCACCCAATCCCTTTGACCCCTTTCCCGAGTGGTGAGCTCATGGAATGGGGGACCCACATCTCCTCTTTGGGCTATGCCCAGCAGGGCTCCATGGGTAAATGCCCAGCCACCAGGCGCTCGCTAATGTCTCCCAAATCCAGGCCTGGCTCCAGAGAGGGCCCTGGTGACTTGCATCTGGGAGAGGGAACACTGTCATATATCCAGTCCAAGACGCATTTACTATTGTGTTTTCTTTATTTCAGAGACTATTTAACACAAGCAGATTTGTCCCTCATTCTCCTCCACCTCTTGCGCTCACCACCCCTAAACCACGTTTCCCATCATTTCCATTCACGAATAAAATGCTGCATAATTTTTTACTCATCCAGTCACCGATGAATAAAACATATTTTTTCCATGATTTTTGAGTTTCTCCGCGAGGTATTCTTCAAGCAGTTCCATGTCTGCCACTAGAAATCAATCAATCAATCAATCAAAGATACTTTATTAATCCCAGAGGGAAATTAGAGTTTCAGTACACATAATTCAGAGATCAGACATACATGGGCAAGACACATGACAAAAATTGGTGACTGTGGTCATTCGCAACCCTGAGTCGCGCTGCCTTAATAGAGATAAGAGGGGTTTACATGAGGATTGGTTCAAGTGGAGGGGAAAAAAGGCACTTCAAAGTTACCCTCCCTCCAGGAGGGCAGCTTTGCTCTGCAAAAAAACACCTCAGACAGAGATATGCAACAGACTTCAGACAACAAAACATAAGTGTCCACTAGAAGGGGTGGTGGGTTGGGACTATCCCAACTTCAGTTCCTGCAGCCATAATGAAGCAGTGCATGTCACCTCCACAGACAGCTGAGATAAACAGATCAAGTTCCACTGTTTCCAGGAGTCCATGATGTGTCCAACTGGGTCTGTACCGGCAGGACATCCGGGAGCTCCTTCTCCCGTTCTCATCGTTGAAAACATTTTATCAATCGCGTTGAGAGACCAGCTGACGAGATCCATTTAAATATATTTCAGTTTCCAGTTTCCAGAAAAATTCAGGAGCAGCCGTGCACCCAGCACACACAGACAGACAAAGGCCTTGAGGATAAGATATGGAGGAGAGGAGGAAAAAAAGCATCTGCACCCGCCAAGAGCCAGAAGAAGAACTCTCTTTAAGTTTTTGAGGGTGTAATTGCGGTGTTAATGAGAAAAATGACATCCTGACCAATTACAAGCTTGCGTTCTGTGTCTCATTGTACGGATGTTTAGAAAAGTGGGGTCGATTCAGTCTGTCTTTACGAACCTGCTGGAGAGCCCTCGCAAGGACGGATAATGGGATTGCGTGTCTCCGCAGCGACGCAGAAGCATAAAGTAGGCTTATGTTTTATATACAAATAATTAATTACGTAGCAAATCCATGGTTCAGCTACACCTTCACTGCTAGGACGAGTGCACCACCAGTGATGAAATGCAAATATGTCGCACTAGCCTAACTGGCAAAGAACTGTGTGTGTGTGCCACAGAAAAACATATTGCGGAAGTTGATATAAAAAAGGCCCTCTAGTGGCAGGCTGCAGTATCCGCTTTAGGTTCCGACCCTTCCAAGTAAATTGAGATATTTTCTTGACAAAGTTATTTGATACTTCAAAAGCACCGTGATTGTAAACGGGTGAGTAAGTGAGACGTTCATCTCTACACACCAAGTGTAGAGAACTTTTTTGGCAAGTAAATAAATAAATAAACATGGCAGCATATTTAAACTACATTATTTGGTTAAAATTTTCAACAACAGATAGAGGTGAAAAAGCTTTGTCATCTATTATTATGTAAATTGTGAATATCTACACCCTGTGTTCTATCCTGGGGCATTTGGGGCTACAGAAAATAAACTATAGTTCCTATAAATCCTATTACAGACCATAAATGCATTTGTTTAAGGCTGTTATTACCACCCACTCAGTGCTGAAAGTATTTGGCACACATAATTAACATTACTGTACATACTCACCTATTTAAGATATCTAAAGAATTAGATGTAGCACTTTCGTTGCAATTACTGTTGTGTAATATAACTTCCACAAGTCACAGATGGTATGGTTCAGTTAGTTTCTCAGTATCAAAACTCCTGAGCAGTTGGTCCAATTTAAACAAGTTAAATACTTGCTGAAAGAATAAAATGTGGGCTTTTCAACTGTGTACTGTAAAATACACTAGATCTTTGGGGAAAGATAAATCCAGATGGTCTTTATATAATTATAGTCATAAGAGGGTTAAATACTTTACTTTTTTATTTTGAAAAACATGATAATTACTCTCAAATGTATTTTTTGCCTAAATACCAATCCTTAAAAATTATCATGTTAGCCTGAGTTTTAGAGAAACACGTGGCAAATGGAGGTACACATAATTATATGACATATAAAGTAAGTGGATTGCACTGTTGCAGCATTTTTGCCTTGCAGCAAGTTGGTCGGTTTGCATCCCAGCTGTGGCTTAGCTGTGTCGGTATGTTCTCCCAATGAATGCATGGATTTTCTGTAAGTACTATCGTTTCTTCCTACAGAGTACAAACATGCATATTAGGTTAATTGGTGACTCTGAATTGTCCTTAAGCGGGAGTGAGTGTGTGACTGGTTGTATGTCTCTATGTGTGGCCCTGTGAAGGGTGGACAACCTATCCAAGACACTCCCACCTCTTGCCCAATGGCTGCTACCACAGGTGGGGGAGCAAGGGGTTAAAATAATGACCAAGTTTGAATAAAACAATTTTGTAGCCATTTAGTATTGAAAAATATTCAATTATCGAAAGGTTTCTAAAAGGTTACCAATGGGGCAGCAGTAGCTCAGGCGGTGGAGCAGGTTGCCTCATGATTGGAGGGTCCAGCTCCCGCCAGGAGTATCCTGCTGTTGTGTCCTTGGGCAAGACACTTCACCCAAGTTGCCTGTGTTAGTGGTGGTCAGAGGGGCCGACGGCACCAAATGGCAGCCTCCCCTCTGTCAGACCTCCCCAGGGCGGCTGTGGCTACAAGTAGCTTACCAACACTAGCAGTGTGTGAATGTGTGTGTGAAAGCGTCTTTGGGTGTCTTGAAAAGCGCTATACAAGTTCAATGCATTATTATTATTATTATTATTATTATTATTAATGTAAATTTCCCTAAAGATTATGTTTTAGCTCTTATGTCAAACTTGACATTGTTCTTTTGAAGGTATTTGTACAAAAAAGCTAAAACAAAACAGTGATTATTGGGAAAATTTAACAAAAAATGAACACAAAAGCAGATCACTTTGCCTCGACTCTCAACATTTTTTGTGAGTAACAAGACAACCCTCAGGTAGGCTGCCCTGTAGCTGGGGGCTTTAATACATATTCACTAACCAGCCTACACATCTGTTACAAACACACAACAGAAACACACGACTTCTTCCAAGAGTTCATTCTGCATACTGTCAGCCCCTTTTCAATTAGCATTAATGATTTTTCTTTCTTGTGGTTGGTTCATGAATATTAAACTCTTATTGAAATGAGTGTAAATACAATGTGGGAATTGGTGTGTTTTGAAAACAGACGTACGGAATTTAGCGTTGGGATCTTATTCATTTAGCATACACTCCCCTGATCATACAAATTAGTAGAAACAGCCATGCAGAGAAATCTCACACACACACACACACACACACACACACACACACACACACACACACACACACACACACACACACACAAATATGAAGAAGCTTAATCAGATGCCGTTAAGCAACTGTTTTTATTGCATTCAGCATTTATTGATTTGAGGTCTCTGACATTGAATTACACTATAGATTTAGGGATTAGAAACACACACACACTTGCATATTTAAATATTCTATTTAACTGACACTTAAGCATTCAGAAGCTGTTCTCTGCTCTGTTCCTTTGAATTAATTCCTGGGGTAAACAAAATTCTACTAAAGAGTATGAAGCCAACTGCAGAAATTAAGAAAGCATCTCCAAGGAGAAGTGAAGTTTCCACAAATTAAGAAAAATAGAAAAAAAAAAGGTCAGCATGTCCTGGAGGGTTGAGAATCTACACCGGCAAAGCAAGAATATATTTTTAAAAATAAATAGTCAACCTAACCAGACGACCTGAGATGAGAAGAATTGGTAAGGCTTTAGAAGATTTTAATATTTTTTTAATCAATCAAAACAAAACTTACATTCCAACATTCTAAATAAAAGTATGAACACAAATAATTTGTGTAGTTAGATCTAGATGTTCACGATAACAAAAACTGCTTTTACATGGGAACAGTATGCAAATGTATCCCCTCCTACACATACACATATGGACTCAAAAGAAACCTCATGCATATGTTTTAGTGTTCTCTCACAGGGAAAAGTTTTATACCCAACACACACACACACACACACACACACACACACACACACACACACACACGCTGCCTGGGCATCCATCCACCTGACAACTCAGACACAGATGCACAAATTCAACTCCTTATCCCCCCCACTCTTGGCATGGATGCCAACCAAGTCCCTGTTCTCCAGAGGTAATAAAACATCTTTTCACGTGTCTCTACAGACCATGATAGAAGACTGTCGAGAGCTCCTGTGCTGCTGCTTTAATGCTCCCAAACTAATTTACAATCACACTGACTGCTATTTATGTGACCAGAAAAATAATTGCGCGCGTGCGTGTGTGTGTGTGTGTGTGGGGGGGGGGGGCGGGGACATACAGAATGTCCCAAATGTTCCAACCACAGGGAAGATGGTTTAAGCATGGTGAATGGTATGGCGAATAGCTGTGATGAGTAACAAATATTTTACAATTATGCTTAAATATATATATATATATATATACAAATAAAGCAGATTATGCTTTGAATTAATTTTCTATGTTATTTCAGCAGTTGATTATTTTTATATACGGTCAACTTGAGGATTTTGAGTCTTTAATATTCGTGATAAGCAAATGTCTCACCACGGATGGCGAACAGCAAAGCAACTCTTCACTGCCTTCATTTGCTTTTCTTTCTTGGATGAAAAATGCAACACTGATATTTTATTTCCACAAATAACACAACCGGATTGAGTTCAACTATGTTTTGGGGTTCCTATTGCTAGCTTCTTCTAGCCAAGACATGCTTTGCTCTCCCTGGCTGCAAAATCAATACAGCCTCAGAAGCCATGGTGGGCGTGGCCATGACTGATCATTTTCCCCGTGATCTAGAAGAATCTGGCTTTTTCTAAGCCAATTGTTGATCTGTCTATTTCCTTTCTGTTGTTAAAGCCACAGTGTGTACACATTTTCTCTTGTTCTTTATCAAGTTCTGTGTAGCTGATCACAAACTTGTCGTTTTTCAATAATACTTCTCACCAGTTTATTCTAAAATTTCCTATTAGTTTGAAATTGTACATTTTATATGCATGAACTGTGGTCGATGCTCCATAGTCACGCATCATATTGAAATGCTGTAGCTCTTTAGGGACATACAAGAAATAATGCTCCACATTTTGTGTTTTGACATCAAAATTCTCCTCCCTCTAAACTGTGTGGGGTGGCGCCGGTTCTCTGTTGCTGGTTTGGAGAAATTCTGCTTGGATCTCTTCAATCTTCCACTGGTCTATGGAGGCAGGTCTGTGGCCCCTCACACTCACTATTGAACACTACTATAGATAAACTTTACATACACAAGCACATGTACAAACACAGATGCTCACATGGTGCTCTCATAATTACTGACTCGGACGTTTTGACACATAACCTAAGGCTGTGGTTGGCACTAAATGCACTATAAATTATCATTAGGGATGAGCCGGATACTCGTTTCAGACGAGTATCCGGTACGGATAAAGCATTTTTGACGAATACGAGCATGAAACGAGTAAAACGAGTCAATATCTGTAATCGTGCTGAAGGAAAATCTTCATTGGGTAACTGACTGTCTTCACGCTCTGTGATTGGCCAGTCACATAGAGCGCCCGCCCCTCCCTACACACAAAACTCTCTAGCCGGCCGGGAGCGCAGTGCGTCCTGTTCATCCATGCACACACACACAGACAGTAACGGATATCGCTGTGATTGCTTCACTGTTTCTCACGTTTCTTCAGTTTTCCCTAGGTTTTCTTCAGCTCGCCTCTTTTTCGGTTGAATATTTAAAGTTACTTTTTTTGTAACTGACATGGTGCATTTGACAAGAAAGAGCTGACGTGCTGAGTCACTACCTCCGCTCCGGTCGGGTTTTTTATTTTTTTGAACTCCCTCTGTCCTTCTCTCTCTCTCTCTCTCTCTCTCTCTCTCTCTCTCTCTCTCTCTCTCTCTCTCTCTCTCTCTCTCTCTCTCTCTCTCTCTCTCTCTCTCTCTCTCTCTCTCTCTCTCTCTCTCTCTCTCTCTCTCTCTCTCTCTCTCTCTCTCTCTCTCTCTCTCTCACACACACACACACACACACACACACACACACACACACACACACACACACACACTAATCAACATTGTTTTGTTTAACTTTGTGTGGGAAAATGCCAAGAACGTTAAGAAAAAAATCAGTTTAATCAAATTAAGATAAAAAAAATATAGAAAGTTGTGTCTGGTTCTAGCATTTCATATTTCCTAGTTCCTACTACATGAGTCCAGATGTATTAATCCATGCACTCAAATATTAATGTTCTGATTTTATTGAAAAACTTGTTCTGTAATAGTTTCTTTACTATTGTGATCAAAAATATTTAATCTCAATTCTGAGGCTGCTCTGTAAATAGTTTTCAAATAAACAATACACATAGCAACTTCTGATCAATCCATATAAATTTCAGACTTACAATAATACATTGATGTAAACCACGTCCACTTCCGGTTAAACCACGCCCACTTCCGGGTTATGCCACGCCCATTCCGAGTACAGATACAGATAATTTAGTTGGTTGAACAGATACAGATACAGATAGTGGTGTACTCGCTCATCCCTAATTATCATCATGTACTTTTCAGGAAATATTGTTACCGTTATACATCCTCATGTAGTTGGTGCAATGAAATTTTAGTTCTGTTTTTTTTTGTGTGTGTCCTCTTTTTTTCTGTCTCTCTTTCTGCAGGTCTAGAAGTGAATTCTTGTGCATCCTTATTTGTTTATTTTTGTGAAACATGCTCCACCTGTCAGGGTAAAATTGTAAGGCTTGTAAGGCTTAGACATCAACTCTGATTGCTTTACAGCCAAACAGGATACAGGAAAAAGTTTTTGTGTATTACACCGTTTCTCAGTGAACAATGACCTTTAAGAGTATTTCTGCTGAGTAGAATAACAAAGGTGTTTGTACCATATATTAGCTTTGAAGCTCGTTAAATTTGTACAAGCTGTTTTTTTAAATACTCATTTTATATTTGTGTTTGTTATGTTTCACTTCTATACCCCTATTCCATTTTTCTCCAAAACCATAAATAAATGATGAGTGGCTCAAGAGTTTTACACAGTGCTGTAACCACAGCAATTGCCCAGACACATTATAAGTTCCAGACATGGAAGATGACGCAGACTGTGCAGATTAGTGTGAATTACTGGGGTGAGTATGTGGTACCAGGAGGAGAAGGCATAACGGCCAGCGTGTGACTGGGCGCGAGGCAGCTTGTGAGTCTGCCTCCTCTCATCATTTTTTTCCTCTTCAACGATCATATGAAGAGTGGCAAAAGGAGAAATGAAAGAGTAGAAAAAAATTATGACAAGTGGGCATTTGGATTTTCTCTAATCTTGTACCCCTTCATTTATCTCCATGATGGAAGTAGCAAGCGATGAAAGGCAGGAAACTTCCTATTCCCCAAACGTGTGTGTGTGTGTGTGTGTGTGTGTGTGTGTGTGTGTGTGTGTTATTTTAGTGAATAGAGCATTAATTGCATTAGCATTACAGCTGGGTGATTTCCTGTCAACCAAAAGTCTGGCGCCAACAAAGGGGAAATTTCCAAAGTCTTGAAGTGTGTTATTATTTTGTGTTTTTCAATTGACATCAACCGACATTGTGCATAAGAAATGGCATGACAGAAGGACGAAAAGACAGGTGTAAGCATCAGGATGCTGGTGCTGAAGAAAGATGGGCAGATTGCACTTATCGTGTTAAAATGCTCATGCTTAAAACTGTGATTTTGATTTGAGATAAGGGTTTTCATTCTAGGAAATCCTTTGATTCATTTATGATCAATTTGTGATGATGTAGTGATGTGCCCTGCAGCCATCTGCAATGAAAAGTGAATGAATGGTTTGGTTGTTTTTTTTTCATTCTGGGTGTCTGTTTGAGTGCACAACCTCACCAATACACGAGGAGAAATTAAGTTCACACATCCTACTCTTATAAAAAAAATTGCTAAATAACTCACTACACTTGACTGTGTAACTATCTGTGTAGCTGTCTGCATATTGGCCAAAAAATTTGATTTCAGTGCATCACTAACATTATATATAAATAAATATATTTATTTATTTTTTCCGCTAACGTGATCCATAAAACTCCACAACCACATCCTAATTTTCCTTAAAAATACCACATACCTGGGGGGGGCTGGCGAGCCGCAATGGAGTCCGACGCATTCTCGGGAGCTCCCGCGGAACTTCGATCACAAGAATATATTAAAAGACATTTAAACTCAAAAACAAAAACTAAGTACAGCAACTGCCGGACTAACACTACACGGCAAAGCGGGGAAGAAAACCCAACGCAGATGGCAGCGAATCTTCATAAGTACAACTATGAAGCTATGTCGACCACAAGGCCTCAAACCGCCTTGGCTAAAAGTCCAGAAAAACCCGGCTCCACCCAACCGGTACTTGAAGTAAGTACAGGCATGTACACCACAACAATTAAAGCCGACATCCTCTCCTTGTTAAGAAAAGAAATATAATCTGCAATAAGAGGAGCTGAAGACCTTGCGAGCAAAGGACTTTGAATCACTGAAAAAAGGATTACTGAAGTGAAAACCGAGATAACTACAACACGGCAGCTATCCGCTCAGAGGTGTAACAGGTGCAAGCAAAAGTAAAGGCTGTCAAGGAAGGGCTGTTGGCGTGGTCAGACGAAGTCACTTCGGTGCAAACTACAGTAACGGATCTCTAAAAGCAAGTTGAAATTCTAAAAGCAAAATGCGACGACATGGAAGGCAGGATGAAAAGGGGAAACATTCGGATCACTGGAGTGGCGGAAGAGCCAGGACCAATTTCCCCCACCGCAGTGTCCAAACTCCTTAAAGAGTTTCTTCACCTGGACAAAGACATGCTGATCCAGCTCTCTCACCACAGCCTGACGCCGAGAACTTAGACCCGGAGGCAAGCCCAGCGTAATTATTGCGAAGCTACACAACGAGATGATCTAGACATCCTGAGGAAAGCCAGAAACTGTGGTGGCCAGCTCAACTACAAGGGGAATGCCATCGCTATATTCCCAGATTACACCACGAGTGTGGCCAGCGCCAGAGCAGCGTTCACACCCGCCAGGAAAATGCTTCAGGGAAAACCTGGAATCCGCTACGGTCTGCTGTATCTGGCCAGACTCCGCATCACCAACAAGGGTGAGGAACAGGAGTTTGTGGGTGCTGTGAAGGCGATGGACTACATAAAGAAAAATATCCTTCACGAGGGGGAGTCGGAGCATTAAAGAACAATATCCTTTAATGGTATTCAATTCAATTCAAAAATACTTTATTAATCCCAGAGGGAAATTGAATGATGTAGTAGCTCAGAATAAAAAGAATAATCAAGTCATCAAAGAATTATTGTATATTACAATGGCTGTTAGCAGGAAGGATCTCCAGTAATGGTCAGTGTTGCAGCGAAACTGAAGAAGCCTCTGACTGAAGACACTCTTCCGTTGTCAGACAGTCTTGGGAAGAGAATGCTCAGGGTTGTCCATCATTTTCTTGATTCTCTGGAGAATCCTTCTTTGCATTATCTCCTCCAGTGGTTCCACAGTCGTCCCCAGAACAGAACCAGCCTTTTTTATTAGGCTGTTGAGCCTTTTCAGGTCCCTGCTTCTGATTCTACTACCCCAACAGACGATGGATGAAGAGATTACACTCTCAACAACAGACTTGTAGAAGATGTGCAGCATCTTGCTAGAGACATTGAAGGACCTAAGCATCCTCAAGAAGTGCAGTCTGCTGTGTCCCTTCTTGTAAATGGCTTCGCTGTTCTTTCTCCAGTCCAGTCTGTTGTCCAGGTGAACTCCAAGGTATTTGTATTCCTCAACCACCTCCACTTCTTCTCCCATGATGGAAACAGTGTTTGACTCCACCCTGTTTCTTCTGGAGTCTAAAATGATCTCCTTTGTTTTGTTCACTTTCAAGGTCAGGTGATTGTTTCCACACCATGCCGCAAAGCACTCCACTAGCTCTCAGTACTCACCTTCCTGTCCATCTCTTATACACCCGACAACTGCAGAGTCATCTGAGTATTTCTGTATATGACAGGTCTCTGATTTGTTCTGGAAGTCTGAGGTGTACAAGGTGAAAAGGAATGGTGAGAGTACAGTCCCCTGTGGTGCTCAAATGTTACTGATTGCCTGGTTTGATATGCAGTTCTTCAGCCTCACAAACTGTGGTCTGTTTGTCAGGTAATCTTTAATCCAGGAGATAGTTGAGGCCCCTACCTGTGTCTTCTGGAGTTTCTGGCAAAGTAAATCAGGCTGGATTGTGTTAAAGGCACTGGAGAAATCAAAGAACATGACCCTCACAGTGCTGCCTGCTTTGTCCAGATGACAGTGGGTTGGTTGAAGCAGCTGGATGATGGCATCTTCAACTCCAACTCCATGGCGATAAGCAAACTGCAGCGGGTCCACATATGTCCTAGTTTGCTTATTCAGGTGGACCAACAGGAGTCTCTCCAGGACCTTCATGATGTGGGATGTCAGGGCAACCAGTCTGTAGTCATCATTGACTGATGGGCGAGTTTTCTTTGGAACTGGAACAAGGCAGGATGTCTTCAACAGGACTGGAACCTTGAGGGTGAGGTTGAAGAGGTGCTGCATTACTTTGGTTAAATAAATCAGTTGTTGAACCCCCCACTCCTCTGTTTGGTCTCCTTTCTTATTACAGCCCACCACTTCCAGTCTGGGTTGTAACAATCTGCAGACAGATTTCTGAGTATCTCCTCCTTTGGTATACAGATCCTCACTGAGCCATGTACTGTGAACAAATAGTTTCTCCGTGATATTATCCAGCAAGGTCTTGTTTTTGTCAAAACAAGGGTGAGGTAATGAAAAAATAGAAATATTTCAATAAATTAACATTAAAATTATTTATATGCATAATTAAAATAAAAAAAACATGTTTTGAAATATATAAAGTGCACCAAACTTGACTCAGTCCATTCAACAATTCTAAATGGACAATTATGTAACTCATCAATTAATTATTTGAAAGGATAATTTGTCAATTAAATGCTGAAAAAAACTAAACAATACATTAATGAGGCAAGAACTTTTTAAACTTGAGCATACCTACACCCACAAGTCTATTTTACCTGGTTAAAACCATCTAGCTTATGTGCACTTTTTAAAACACTGCCCAGCAAACATTCGGACATTTAATGACAGTTGAACGGTCACAACTGTAAAATAATATCACAGGAATTAGGAAAGAATAATGACATCAACTCTATGTTCCTTGGCCGGACTCGAACCTGGATCCTCCAGAGTGAGAGTCACCCGCTCTCCCAGCTGAGCTATGACAGCAACTGCTGAATCTCAGATTTTTTTTATATAGATAGGTAGAGAGTAAAGTGCGGGGTAAACTAACCAATCAGAGGACAGGGAAGATCTGCCACAGGCCACGCCTCCAGAGTGCCAAAAGCCCTCACAGCCGAGCGAGCGGAATTAGAAACCGAGCGCGCAGAGGCTGCCGAGCGCGCAGAGAGGCTGCCGCGCTCGCACGTTTTCCTCTGCCGTGTGCTCGTTGGCAACGCGCGTACGCAGGTTTGTCACTTGTGCACATGCTTGTGCGCTCACAGACACAGTTTGCTCCCTCTCAGTGCACAAATGACCTCTCGCCATGTATATTTTCGCTCGCGAGTCCCGTACACGCGCGCGCTGCCATGTATATTTTCGCTCGCGAGTCCCGTTCACACGCGCGCTGTGGACCCAATGCGCATGCACGGGTTGTGGCACGGGTCTGACGCGATATACAACAGCATCTGTGATTAACGTACGTGCTCTGGTAGTCCAGTGGCGAGATCGTTTAACTTAAGTTTTGCTTTCCCCTCAGCTGGTGCTGGTTCGATTCTCGGTGAGGTCGGCAACAATCCATTTAGCCAGCTGAAACATTTAATTTGTTTATATTTTAGTTGTAATGTTTATTTTCAGCAAAATATTTATGTCTCTAAAAGTTCTTTGAATTTGGTCGTTCCTAAACAGTATTTTAGTTGAAACTCTGCTCACAAATGGACTCACACTGGCTAAATAAACAAATAAATAAATAAACACATTAGTCATTATATGTTAAAGGGTATACCAGTAAATTGTTGTAAACAGTACTGGCAAGTGTAGCTAGAAATGAGGAAAAGGGGTTGTAAGCTACCTAATATTTCCGCTAGTGGGAGGCGAACCTGCGCAAAACTGCATGTCAACCTGACTCCATAAGCACTACACCACCACATCTGATAAAAGTTGGGTGGCGTTACATTTGATTGTCCTATCCGGGGTGTCTTTGTAGATGGTATGTATGATTTTTCCGGCGGTGTCTCAGAAGAAGTCATTTAAGAAATAATTTGTCAGAAAATTCACAGAATATCCAGATTTGAGAACCAAGACCAGACTCGCTTCGGGGGAGGAGACCAAATTGAAGCTGAGATGGGAAGAAAATGCATGAATGAGGCCAAAAATGGCTTTGGCGTGTTTCTTATGAGGAAATGACAATATAACATGATTAAAAGTTCCAAAAGTTTGATTTTTAATTATATGGAACCTTTACAAAAACTGTTCAATTAACTTCTCAACTCCGTCCTCAATTTTTTAGCTATAACACCCTCTTTGGTTCCAGAATGCTATCAAGTCTGACAACTAGAAGGAATTGGACTGACTCTTATGGAATGGGCGGGGCTGATTCTGGAATGGGCGGGGCTGACTCTGGTGCAGCTCCACCTTCTGGTGCAGCTCCGCCTTTGTGGTTCTGCAGCGAGCACCACTTGGATTGGTTGGGGACAGGCGAGGAGGATGCTGGGTTTGTTCCTGAACTGAACCTATTGAAGAACTTGTTCAGTTCATTGGCTGTGTCCAGGCTGCCATCTGTGCAATCCTTCCTCTGCTTGAAGCCTGTGATCTTCTTCATCCCTGACCAGACATCTCTCATATTGTTCCTCTGTAGTTTGTTCTCCAGCTTCTTCCTGTATGCCTCCTTGCTGTCTCTGATCTTGATCTTCGGTTGCTTCTGTATACTCCTCAATAATTCCCCGTCTCCCTCCTTGAAGGCTCTTTTTTTCTCATTTAGCAGATTCTTCAGTTCATTGGAGATCCAGGGTTTGTTATTAGCAAAGCATCACACTGTTCTGGTGGATAAGATGTTGTCCACATAGAAGTTTATATAGTCAGTGACACATCCAATCATAGCATTGATGTCCTCTTCATATCCTTGGCAGAGACTCATCCAATCTGTGGTCTCAAAACAACCCAGCAGGGCTTCTTCAGCATCCTGTGACTATTTTCTCACAATTCTTCTTGTCACAGGTTGCCTCTGAACAAGTGGTTTGTATTCTGAGCAGAGAAAAACAAGATTGTGTTCTGATTGTCCCAGAGGAGGCCTAGTTTTGGACATGTATACATTCTTTACATTTGTAAAACACAAATCCAATGTCTTGTTTTCTCTGGTGGAGCAGCTGACAAACTGATGAAATGTTGGAAGTGCAGCAGAGAGCGAGGCATGATTAAAATCACTAGATAAAGCCACAAATGCATTGGGGTGCTGGGTTTGGGGCTTAGCGACAACGGAACTGATGGCATCAAATGCACTTTCAGCAATGGCTGAAGGTGGAATATAAACGGTTGCCAAGTCAACACTTGTGAACTCTCTTGGCAAATAATATGGGCGAAAACTTACTGCGACAACTGTTGTTCAGTCAGGAATCCTGGCAGAGAGACGCTGGAATCAAGGATATGGTCCTGCAGCCACGTCTCAGTGAAACACATAACACTGCACTGCTGATACTCTGGCTGAGTCCTTGAAAGAGCTTGGAGTTCATCCATCTTGTTGGCCAGTTATCTCACATTGCCCATTATGATCGATGGGAGAGATGGTTTGAATTTCCGTTTTGCTCCCGCTCTGCACCCACGCTTCTTGTGTTTTAGCTCATTTGGGATTTGTGGCTTCAGTTGATGTATTATTTCAGCCTTTCCAATGTTAATCAGCTGCTCCCAATTGTAAACCAGCTTGTTGCCATGGTTACACATCAAAACAAATGCTCAAAAAGTGAAAAAATAGCAGGAAAGAAAGCCAGTCCAACGCAGGGCAACACAGACACACAGGACAAATAATCACACACACTCACACCTAAAGCTTGGTTTATGCATGACGTGTCTGCGAGGTTCGAACGGCTCCGCGCAGCAAAATTGCGTAATTTTAACAACCACGTCCCTCCACCGCACCTCCACACGGCCCAAACTTTCTGCACCTAGGAAATTTTCTAACCACGCGGACAGTCGGACGCGGAAAAACATGGCGGACTGGCAAGAACTAGTATGGCAGAGGTTCGTAAATACAGACATTTGTATGATTGAGCTCTCAAAGATCACCGTGATCAACATGTTGTTAATAATTCTTGGAGAGAAATAGCTCGCACTGTCGGAACAGACGAGGACGCTGTTAAAAAAGCTGGAATGCCATGTTGTAAACAACAGTAATTTTTACTTCTACTATGGTGTAGTGTTGGATGCATGCTGTAGAGCTCCATGCTGCCCCGTTCAGTTTGGGAGAATATTGGCTTACCGCAGAGACAAGCCGCATGAACCATAAATGCTGCAAGTTATGATGCGCGTTCCATCCGTGAGCCGCATCACCAAGCGGAAAGTAAATGCGTCAAGCATAAACCAAGCTTAAGGGCAATTTAGACAGACCAATTAACCTAAAAGTCACATTTTTGGACTGTGGGAGGAAGCTGGAGTACCCAGAGAGAACCCACACATGCACAGAGAGAACATGCAAACTCCATGCAGAAAGATCCCAGGACGGGAAGCGAACCCAGGACCTTCTCGCTGCAAGGCAACAGCTCTAACCACTGCACCACTGCGCAGTGTCATGAGGTTCTTCTGTACACCTGAAATTACAGCCAAATTCAGCATCACACATCTAAACAAATGCTGGAGAAACTGTGGCCCACAGATTGGCAATCACATCCACATATTTTGGACATGCCCAAAACTGGAAGTATACTGGAAGGAAGTAATTGGAATGCTCAATAAAATATTTGGTGAAAATATAGCAATGGACCCAATGGTGGCCATACTGGGTCTAATACCAAAAAGTGTTGTTGGAAGAGCCAAAAAATATCTCTTACAGATACTCCTAGCTACAGCACTTAAATGCATTACAATAAAGTGGTTAAAGCCTGAGCCCCCATCACATAACATGTAGATTGAAAAAATAAAGGAAATGTATCAAATGGAACAAATAACATATTCCCTGAGACTTCAAAAACACATATTCAATAAAAGGTGGAGACCTGCTATCGACATACCGGTATAAGGATATTATGTTCCTTTTTTGTTTGCTTGTTTGTTAATTATTATTGTTTCAACTGTCTCTAATTATGTTACTTCTATTTTATTTGTGTCCCTCGGGTATGCCACAATGCTACTCAGTGCATGATACAGCATGTGTAATGAAGACAATTCTGTATGTGATTTATGTGAAACATAAATAAAAATTAGGTAAAAAAAAATTTAATTTTACCACAGAGCTGCTGAATCTCACACCAAAATTCATATTCGCCAGGTGTGTGTGTGTGTGTGTGTGTGTGTGTGTGTGTGTGTGTGTGTGTGTGTGTGTGTGTGTGTGTGTGTGTGGGCGCGCGCGCGCTCCTCAGGAAATTAATCAAAATGCAAAACAGTCTCTAGCTTAATTTCTCAGTGTTTATGCAAATAGGTGTGTGTTTCTTTTTCTCCTTCTGTGTGTGTGCAACCAGTGGAACAGTGAGTAGGTGGAATCTGACATGGGCAACAACCAGAGAAAACACACACACACACACACACACACACACACACACACACACACACACACACACACAGGATTATTCATGAGAATGATTTGGTTTGCACAAAAAAAGCACGATGATTACTTTTAGGCAAGAACTGGAGTGGAATTCTGAAATACCCAAGGATATTTTCAGGCTCTATGTGACACCTTTCTATTTGTCTCTTGGTGTGTGTTGAATATTATTTCAGCAATTTTTTTAAAAGTAAAGAGAAAAACGTAAACTCAATCTAATCCTGTGTTGTTTTTTTACTGGTGCGAAAGAAATTTATATCAATTTATGTATTTTCTTTCAATAGTAATTAAAATGTATGGTCTAAACTAAAAATGTTCCATAAATGAAGAGAGGTGTTTGAGTAGTTTGTGATTATTTTGTTGTTTCAGTACTTGATGGAGTTTCTGAAGTGGTCCTCTGCAGGATTCTTCACTGTGCAGCTGTTGAGTAACCAGACGTCTGCTTCTGTTGGGTCGTCTGTAGGAACAGGAAGACTTTAGTTACTCTTTGTAGAATAAACACAACATCCACAAACAGTCAAAACATACTGTACAAACATAAAAATGTGGTTCATCACAAAACACATTCAATTATTTTCTTTAGTTATTATAAACCCTTTTTTTTATCTAAATTTGGGACCGAAATGTTTTAAGGTTAGATATTAAATTAGGATACTTTTAGACATCTACCATTCAAAAGTGAAATAATAAGCTACAATTGCCTTTATCTTCTAACATTTAAAGTCTATCTTGTAAGCTGTTTTACAATCATAAACATCCTTCTATTTGGTGGAAAAATAAATTCATCACACTTGTCTGAGTTTGGATAACTCTCAGATGTTATAATTTGTCTTTAGCTGTGCAAAAAGGCTGCCGCAACAAAAATCTAGCAAATTTCTGTCACGTGACGTCGTGAAGTAGCACAAAATTGTGGGTGAATTATTGCTGTGATTCTGGCGACATCCCCTGGTAAAGCTTTGTGTAAACTGCCACTAATGAAGTGTCTTCTCCCTCCTACGTCACTTCCGGTATTTTACCAGAAGGCGTTTTTTCAAGCAGGCCATGAGAAACCCACTTGGAGGCACCAAAACATGCTTTTATAATTACAACTCAGTCGAGATTACATTCAAAAGACTCCTTATCCAGCTATTCAAAAATGCTTACATGGGTTTTGTCATTTTTTGCTGATGATGTTATTTTGTTTTTGTTTCTTTACTCTTTAACTGCTTGATGTTAAAAACACAATCAATTTCAAAAACTTCAAGTTACACAGCAAATTGAAGTGTTACTTTTCCAGAGTTAGAGTATGTAGAGTTATTTTTACACTGCAGTTTATTAATACTTTAATACACTTCCCGTGTTGATAGAGTGACTCCTGCTGGTGTCAGTTGTTCAAGCAGGATTGGTGAAGAGTTTTTTCCTGTCCTTACTAACTCTCTTGGTGTTTATTTGTGATTGAGTCTCCATGGTTCGCATTTCACGTAGCGCGCGTGCTTAAATGATGTGCGTCTGAGGCCAAAGGAAAGTTTTCGGCGGGACAGCCCTCCATTTTATTTGCAGAGCGGTGGAAGAAACAACAATTTCTCCACCTGAGAGTAAATCTGTGAGGCTTGTTACCAGCATTCAGACATCAATTCTGTTTGCTTCACAGCCAGACAGGACACGGTTAAAAAAGAAAAAAGAAAAAAAAAGAAACAACGATTTTCCAGACAACGCAGCTTACAGGTAAGGCATATATTGATGGAATTTTAATTTCGAAGACAACGTTTAATAAACTGGCTGCTAGAACTGGTACAAATGTCCTCATTATCGCCTGGCTTTTAGTTTAGGAGGAACTAATTTGCCATTTCTAACTAAAGACAATGCAAAATATGTATATACACAACTCCCAATTTTAAAATGCAGTAAATAAATGGCATGGAAGATGTCTTTAACTGAAGCTGTTTAGCAAGAAACCCAGGGAATACTTTATGTTGTATGCCAGCAGTAATAGAAAATGTGCTTTGCAGTGATGGGATGAGCTAATTTAACATAGCTGTTTTTTCCCCAAAATACTAGTTTTCTTTTTGAATTGCAGTTCTGCTGACTCCTGCCTTTACACGCTTTAGCAAACGTGGAGAATGCATTTATTCCCAGAATTTTTCATAAAGCTAATCCTAAAAACATTGAAGAAAACCTTGAAGACCCAGGCAGTGTCCACTCTAGTGGCGAGCGTGTTTACAAATCAGCCAACCTAGGAGTGCCACTTTATTTTCCGCATTGATGGCGACATTTTCCCTTCGGACTTCCTAAGCTAGGAAGAGTTGAAAAGCAATTCCCTGCCATGGACAACAGAGGGCATTGCGCTTTCCTGAGGTATCATGCCACCATTATGATTGATCGCTGCAGTTCTTCTCCATCCTCAGTCTCGATCAACGTTATTTGAAAAAAAAAAATGAGTTGACATTACATCCTTGTCTGTTCGTGCAGCCAGCCACGCAGCAAGTAGTTACCATTTTATTGTGAAATCAACTAAATAAAAGCGATTAAAGGCTACAGATGGGCTTGTTTTTACTAACTTCACCGGAGTTTCAACGTGTGTAAACGATCTTTTTCAATTCAATTCAATTCAATTCAAAGATACATTATTATTTGCCGTCCATCATGGCGAACGGGGCAGTCCCATAAGTGGCGTGACGTCACATGAAATGGGTCAATATCGACGCAGATGGAGAAGTATAAATCCGGCTCAAAGACTGATAACTGGGTGTTTCTTTGGAAGGAGCCTTGAAAAGCTAAGCTAAGTAGGAACAATCAATTTCAGTTGGGGAAACAAAATAAATCTGGACTAAAGATGAGAAGGTTTCCACTGTGCAAAGGAATGCATATTAAGGTTATTGCTATATGCTGGCTGCTGTGATTCTTCTTCTTTTTTTTTCCCAGACGATGCTTTTCAAAGTGCAGTATATAGGAAAAAATCACTATATAAAGCTCAATGCAGTCTCATATTCTACATTACTCAGTCAAGGTATTACATTTTTTTTTCATTTGGGTTCACCTGCTTAAAATTATACATTTTACTGTTTTTTTATACAAGTTAAATTCTTAATCTTTGAGTAGGCAATGTGTTAAATATTAGGTAAATTTGATTAAACTACAAATTGTATACTTGAATAATTTAAGCTTCTAAAATAATTTCATATGCATTTACAGCCAAGGAGAAGTCTGGCATCCCTGATGATAAAAGGACGTATCCTGTGGATGAAACTGGGACAGAAGTAGATGAGGATGTCTTTACTGATGTTCTGGAAGAGAAATCAGACATTGTCTGGACCCTTATTGATGCCTCTTCTGTAGAGGGTAGCACTGTTAATAGCTGCATCTTATTTTATACATCTAACTAAAAGTTAAAGGTTATTACTGACACTTCATGATTTGTTTTCCCCCTTCTTTAACTCATTCACTGCCACTAGCCACGTTTACATGCGCATATTTAATCGGATTGAATGCCCAATCAGATCGAAAATTCTGCATGTAAACATGTCGATCCGATTCGGCCCGATCAGATTGAAATTTCAATCCGACTGAGAGAGGTGGTTTATTCCATTCATCATTCTGATTGACGTGCATGTACACAGTCATTCGGATTGTTGGGGTAAAATAATGCCCACTGCGCATGTGTGCAACAGCGAGCGGGCCTCTCCGCTGTCATTTGGACTGCCTGACTTCAAAAATGACGGCGTAACTAACGAGCGGCGGCTTTTAAATCCGACGACAAGCCATCCCCGTTTGAGTAATATTTAATTGAGAACTTGCATTTTGTGGAAGTAAAATAAAAATCTGATTATTGCACAAATCATTCGACAAACATGTTCAAATCCGTACTGGAAATACGCAGGTTTATTGCGGGGGTTGCAGCGCACGGATCCCCGTTTCTGTCAGCTTTGAACGCAGCAGCTTCTGCAGCAGGTGATGGAGACGCGCTTGTAAAGAACACAGGATAATATGGGTTTTACAGACCTGATTGGAGGCTGATGTTGGGTAGGAAAACGTCCACGGTTAAATACTCAGGACGACAGTAAAGTCCGTGTTAAAAGCACGTAAACGCAGATGACCTGAGATGCGGTTCGTTAATGATGAACACAGGCTTCTAAAACTTTCTGAACATCTTCTGTTATTTTGTTTGAACAGATTTTTCTCAACAGTTTCAGCTGATTGTCACATTATTAATAATAAGCCACAACAGAGCTCAGTAATAAAACATGAGTGTACCCCCCCCCCGCTCTGTGCCACAGCGCAACAGCACAGCTGTCACTTCAAACCCGCGGACGAGCTGATCAAGAGGCAGCGACATAACCCTCCCTTATTTTAATCAACAATAAAATGCAGCAAAGCCTATATCTGCAGTTATTCACTGAAGAAAACGTAACTTCTATGAGCTAAATAAAAATATTAAATTGAATAAATGGATCAGGAAAGCAGGAAGAATAGTTATTTCTGTTTTTACATTTTTCATTTCATTTCATGGCGTTTGTTTACAATTTTTCTTTCGGGAAAGGCAACTCTGCGCATGCTCAACCTATTTATTCGGATTAAATGCTTGGTGCATATGTACGCACGGCATGATCGGATTATTTCAGTTCGTGTCCATGTGGACAGAGATTCGGAAATTCCGATCAACCAAGATTTCAATCGGATTGAGGAAATTTGGCACATGTAAACGCAGCTAGTGACGACTAAAGTCGTCATTTTAGATCCAACCGTTCACTGTCAATGATGACTAAAGTCGTCATTTGCAATTTTTTACTGTTTGAAAATCGGAACGATCCCCTGCACTGAGAGAACAAACATCTCAGCCCTGAAGCCGATCTTCATCCGCATACCTCACGTGATGAGGAAGCAGAACATCAATGTGTTAGGAGATCGTTTTGGGCCGTTCCTGTAAAAAAAAAGTAAGGCGCGAACCGGAAAAGCGTCTGCCGATCACAATTCGACAACGGATTATGAAAGAACGGATAATGCTGAAAACACGCAGATTCTTCCAGATGTAAGAGGTGAGTCTCCGCTTTGTTTTGGTTGTCTTGGCATCTACATCATCCTAGCACACAACGTTCTGTGACTCTTAAAAAAAACAGTAAAAACTGTGATAAATGCTGGCAGCGAAGGCCGTTAGCGATCAGGAAACAGCTGGCAGTGAATGAGTTAATGTTTCAGTTCAATTCTGAAGCCACATATATAATTAGTTTCTTAATTTAGGCTAAAATGATTTAGTGGTTGTCCAGTACTGATCTGTATTTCTGTTTTTCCTTAGAATCTTCGGTGCAATCCTCATGCACAGACACGCTCTCCTTGTCATCTTTTTCATCAGACAGCGAGTTGTCTGTTCTGTCCCCTAAAAGACGTTGCATTGATGAAACCATGATGATGTCCCCATGAAGAGACAAAATGATGACACTTCTTTACAAGCCAAAGAGGTGACATTTTCAATTCATTTAAATAAATTACCTTTATTTTATTTTGTGTGAATTTGTTTCTAAATGGAGGCTGATAATAGGGAGGCTAAGTCATGCCCATCTACTTCTGGACCACGGGTCCCCAGAAGAACGAAAAACTGAATGCAAGTCAATGGGGCTAAAAACGCTATTTTCTAATTGCGCTTGTTATGTCGTCGTCGTCTTCCTCCGCTTATCCGGGTCCGGGTCGCGGGGGCAGCATCCCAACTAGGGAGCTCCAGACCGTCCTCTCCCCGGCCACCTCCACCAGCTCCTCCGGCAGGACCCCAAGGCGTTCCCGGACCAGAATGGAGATGTAACATTTGTAACCTGTTCAGCACTTTGGTCGGCTCTCATGCCGTGTTTAAATGTGCTATACAAATAAACTTGGTATGGTATGGTATGGTAACCACTCCAATGTGTCCTGGGTCGACCCGGGGACCTGCTGCCGGCAGGACATGCCTGAAACACCTCCCCATGGAGGCGTCCAGGAGGCATCCTGACCAGATGCCCAAACCACCTCAATTGGCTCCTTTCGATCCGGAGGAGCAGCAGTTCTACTCCGGGTCCCTCCCGAATGTCCGAGCTCCTCACCCTATCTCTAAGGCTGAGCCCGGCCACCCTACGGAGGAAACTCATTTCGGCCGCTTGTATCCACGATCTCGTTCTTTCGGTCATTACCCAAAGCTCATGACCATAGGTGAGGATTGGGACGTAGATCGACCGGTAAATCGAGAGCCTGGCTTTCTGGCTCAGCTCCCTCTTTACCACGAGAGATCGGCTCAGCGTCCGCATCACTGCAGATGCT
This sequence comes from Nothobranchius furzeri, assembly GCF_043380555.1. Taxonomy (NCBI): domain Eukaryota; kingdom Metazoa; phylum Chordata; class Actinopteri; order Cyprinodontiformes; family Nothobranchiidae; genus Nothobranchius; species Nothobranchius furzeri. Next base: position 42,409,894 of record NC_091745.1, on the reverse strand, counting down.
GAACCAATCCACCTGTCGATCTCCTGATCCCTCCTACCCTCACTCGTGAGGTAGGACCTCTCCCCCGACCCGGAGTTGGCAAGCCACCCTTTTTCGGTCGAGAACCATGGTCTCAGATTTGGAGGTGCTGATCCTCATCCCAGCCGCTTCACACTCGACCGCGAACCTACCCAGCAAGAGCTGAAGGTCAGAGCTGGATGAAGCTAAGAGGACCACATCATCGGCAAAAAGCTGAGACGAGATTCTCCTGCCACCAAACTCGACACACTCCACACCACGGCTGCGCCTAGAAATTCTGTCCTTAAAGGTAATGAACAGAACCGGTGACAAGGGGCAGCCCTGGCGGAGTCCAACCCTCATCGGGAACAGGTGAGTTATGTGCCATGGATTTCACATGATGTCCGTGAATTTTAAAGATGCATTTTGATACCAAGAAAGCGCTTATTTCCTAATGGGAGGAAATGTTATTTTAGATTTTGTGTGAAAATAAGTCCAGGACTACTAATGAATTTCACGAAAGTGACGTCATCAAACCAGACACAGAGAAAAACAGAGGGAAAATGGCTGTAAGTTCAGCAAACTTCAAATCCTTCCTTCAGGCGGAGAAAACACCATAAATCTGGTTAAGTAGCAGCTACGCTACGGGAGAAGAGATTCTGGTGACGTCATATATGCGACGTGCTGATGTTTGATTTGCAGTCATTCTAATTACGAACATTTACAAGCTGATAAATCTCAAAGTATCATTTGGGGGCAAGTGTCTAGTGTTAAAACAACACTGGACACTGGAGTTAAACAAATACCACTAGAATAGTGTGGAATCTTTAACACTTTGAGAGTATAAATGAACTCTTTGGAAGATTTCATTTGACTTTTGACAGAGTACATTTATACTCTCAAAGTGTTTAAAATTATACTCTCTTCTACTGTTATTTGTTTAACTCCGGTGTCCAGCGTTGTTTTAACACTGGACACTTGGACCCAAATGATCACCGAGTTTGGTGTGAAATTTAGTCTTAAAGTGTTGAATATACACTTCCCAATTTGCTTCATTTGAAGTTCAAAAGCCTTTTTCAGATTGTCACAGCTACAGGAAGATTTTAAAGGTCCTTAAAACTAGGCATGGCATTTGGGATGCTGGAGCCAAGCCCGATGCTTACGGAGTGGCAAAAATGTATTAACCGTAATAACACTATGTTGATAACTTCTCCAAAAAAAAAAAACGTTGAAAGTTTTCTGATGGCACAAATCTTTGCTGAGCAATGAGAATCTGAAGTACACTTGAAAAATTCTGGTGTTAAAGCAGAGTTTTTTGTGAGAAAAAGACCAGGCCTTGGTAAAACAATGCTGGCAAACCGCTGCATGCATGATTCATGTTAACAAATACGTTTAAAAGCAAGTTTTACCTTTAGTTTTCATCCTTGCAATATTAAAGTAATAGCTTTAAATGTTTTGATGGAATGATGCCATTTCCTGTCATGTTTCACGCTACTGTGCATTGTGAACATTCTTGTGAAGCTTGATTTTAAGAAAATATTTAATCAAATGAAATCACAATTTCTGTCATAAATGTCAATAATCACTCTTTTCCTAAAATCATTCGGTCCTAATATGTGTGAACCCAAACATTCAAGTAGTCTTATCAAAACAGTGAGCTAGCGTTAGCCTCACTATCAGCTAGAAAGAAGTGAATTTATTAGACTTTGTAACTGTGTTGAACCAGATGGTTAAAATGTTTTAAGTTCATTTGTGACATTTTTGTAACTAATCTGTCACACAGTAGGTGAAATTAAATGTATTTAAATTATTCAACAAGATCACAAAAGTACGACGGTGGCAAGGAAAACACGGCAAAGCGTCACACTCAACAACACCAGGATCTACGGCGCGTTAGCAAAGGGAAACATCAGGGCAGCTCTGTTTCCCACCTTGAACCAGATATTTCAGTTGGGATTCATTTCCCAGCTGCAGCATGCTCACACCCACACACACAAACATACTGTAATCCCAGAGTTAGTTAATCTGATATACACCAACCGTGCTTTCAGTGAAGAATGCAGAAAATCCAAGAACGTAAAGAAAGAGGAGATTAGGTGTCTCAAAGCCAGCGGGAGACCACTTCATTCACTCTTAACAACAAAATAAAACCCTGTTTCTGGACCAAAGGCAAACAAACCAAACTATAATAATGTAAAAATCATAAAACAGATGATATAAGAACACAGAGAGAAATGCTGACGGTAAAATTGATGGATGTTTTCAAACTAACATGTCTAAAATATGCCTGAAAAGACGAACAAAACAAAAATCTACAGAATTTTTGATATTCAGGTAGCTACAGCACAGAGTGGCACAAATAAACAGTGTAAATATCGTAGGGGTGAAATAATCAATGAAATTAAAAAACAAATAAGATCCAACACTTCCTCATTAAAATGCCTGGTGTGTGTGTGTGTGTGTGTGTGTGTGTGTGTGTGTGTGTGTGTGTGTGTGTGTGTGTGTGTGTGTGTGTGTGTGTGTGTGTGTGTGTGTGTGTGTGTGTGTGTGTGTGTGTGTGTGTGTGTGTGATGGGTTAGATTTGGCGTATCTGGACAATTCTTTAGTGATTCATCTATAAATGGAAATACATTTTTAAAGAAGTAAACAAGACCTAAATCTAAAAAAACACTGTTTGTGTGAGTATGGTGAAAAACTGAGAAAACAAGATGAGAGGAGAGAGAGGGAGGGAGAGAACGTTCAGCTGGCAAAAGGTGCTGATTATGCCTCTTTTTATTTGTCTGACAACAAACACACACACATGAAAGGCGGTGGTGGGAGTGGTCTCAGCTGTGCGGCTGCTGTCTCCTCGCTGTCCCGGGGGAGTTGTCAAAACTGACAATAACAAGTTCACCATCAGTTTAAAATGCACACAACATGCGTGCGCACACACAAAACAACTGAAAAGCAATCACACTGACAAAGTTAGAAAAACTTGTCTGCATACAAATTGCACAAAGGCTGGGTCTCCAGTATAAAGTGTGCTGTGATGCAAATATGCTGCTTTTTACACGCCTGACACTGACAGCTATAAAGTGTTATTTATAGATGAATCTGATATAAAAATGAAAATTCTCTCCTGAAGCAGGAGCACACCATCAAGGATGCATGAAGGTATTTTTATCAGCAGGTGGCAAATTGTTCCATCTACTGTTGTTTAATTCGAACTTATATCATTAAACATCACGTTGCTTTTTTCTCGGGATGCTCCGATCCAATGATGTGATTTTAAAAATATCGAAATCAGGTGAAAAAGATTGGATTTAACCTTCGAAAGCAGCAAAAATGACTTTTTAAATTCATCCTAGATAGAGATTTTAAATAACACTGTTTTAGTTTTATTTTCAACAAGTTCTTCGAAGTTCTCTGTTTCTTTTACAAAAACAACTCAGTAACGTCACACAATTTACAGCAGGCAGGGATTCAGACTCCAAGGTGCAGCTGTTAGCCAGCAGGCTAACACAGAGCTAACATGTCTCAAGGAGAGCTAAAATGTCTGCAGCTTGGTTGTATTTTAAACCAGACAGCGAAGGCAAAGCAACAGACACTTGTGATGTCTGCATAAAGGGCATTTAACAGCTCTGTGATTCGTTGCCTTCAAAAAGATAACTTTCGCTTTCAGCTTTCCCCTTCGAGCGTCAACAAAGCAAATCACCTGTCTCCATTAGCTCCCAGTTTGCCACAGACTCAGTTCACAGCAAACTCAGACAAAAATACGAAGCCGGCCAACAGAGAAATACTCTAATGAATAAGTTAAAGTCAAAGTCCCACTAGTCATCACACACTGACAAAATTTCTCTCTGCATTTGACCCATCCCTGTGGGGAACGGCAAGCTGCAGCTGTGGCTGCACTCGGGAACTATTTTGTGCCCCCCACAAAATAGTTTTGTCCATCATTTTGTGCTCCTTTCCTGTTTTGCCCGCCTTCCTCTCCCGGCAACGGACAACAACTTCCGGGGTCAGATGCGCTGCTTCGTCTCTACCGCAGATGTAGAAAATCACCAGGAGCATTTCTCCCTCCATAATGGAGCTTCTTTCAGATGTTAGGAGAGCTGTTTTAGTGGTAGCAGTCTCTCCTCCGTGTTGGTCTGTTTGTTGCTGGGTGTTTTTGGTTTATTTAAACTTGGTAACTTGAACTTAACGTTGGTAAAGCTACTGTTAGAATTTTTGCTAACAGCTTCTTGCGTTTGGATAAGCTGTTACGTGTTGGTTTAGAGTTCATCTTTTTTGTGGTGCAGATCTCCCTTTTATTACATTTAGAGTGTTGTGGGTTTTCGGTTTGGTTTAAAATATCACCTTGAGTTTGGTTTAACCGCCCAGTTTAGAGTTTGGACCTTTGGAGATCCTTATTTTGGTCCAGAACCCAGTAAGCTTTGCCCAGTGGGACATCCCTAGTTATTTGTACTTTTGTTGTAATTCCCGACAGGCAGAATTAGTTTTATTATTCCCAACCTGTGGATGGAAAGATGTATGATTTTTTGTAGTTGTAAATAAACCTGATCATCATTTTAACTTTTAAATCCCGCGTTATTGTCCCTTCCCTTTTGCACACGAGCCAAACTCCCCAGAAAGAGTCGTAACATCACTCGCCTCACGCACATAAGTGACCAAAACAAAGCAGCATGGAGACACCGTCTCCAACCACCTCTCAGGCAGCAGCCTGCACTCCCAAGTTCTACACGTCACCAGAACATAACCAGCCGCAACACAATAAAAGCAGTGTTATACAAAATGGAAGGCCTGTAGAGTTTATTCTCTTACAGTAACAATTTATGAATTTTTTTCAGGAATTTATTAGAGATTTTTTTCGTCGTCGTCGTCGTCTTCCTCCGCTTATCCGGGTCCGGGTCGCGGGGCCAGCATCCCAACTAGGGAGCTCCAGGCCGTCCTCTCCCCGGCCTTGTCCACCAGCTCCTCCGGCAGGACCCCAAGGCGTTCCCGGACCAGATTGGAGATGTAACCTCTCCAACGTGTCCTGGGTCGACCCGGGGGCCTTCTGCCGGCAGGACATGCCCGAAACACCTCCCCGGGGAGGCGTCCAGGAGGCATCCTGACCAGATGCCCAAACCACCTCAACTGGCTCCTTTCGATCCGGAGGAGCAGCGGTTCTACTCCGAGTCCCTCCCGAATGTCCGAGCTCCTCACCCTATCTCTAAGGCTGAGCCCGGCCACCCTACGGAGGAAACTCATTTCGGCCGCTTGTATCCGCGATCTCGTTCTTTCGGTCATTACCCAAAGCTCATGACCATAGGTGAGGATTGGGACGTAGATCGACCGGTAAATCGAGAGCCTGGCTTTCTGGCTCAGCTCCCTCTTCCCCACGACAGATCGGCTCAGCGTCCGCATCACTGCAGACGCCGAACCAATCCGCCTGTCGATCTCCCGATCCCTCCTACCCTCACTCGTGAACAAGACCCCGAGATACTTAAACTCCTCCACTTGAGGTAGGACCTCTCCCCCGACCCGGAGGTGGCAAGCCACCCTTTTCCGGTCGAGAACCATGGTCTCAGATTTGGAGGTGCTGATCCTCATCCCAGCCGCTTCACATTCGGCCGCGAACCTACCCAGCAAGAGCTGAAGGTCAGAGCTGGATGAAGCTAGGAGGACCACATCATCCGCAAAAAGCAGAGACGAGATTCTCCTGCCACCAAACTCGACACACTCCACACCACGGCTGCGTCTAGAAATTCTGTCCATAAAAGTGATGAACAGAACCGGTGACAAAGGGCAGCCCTGGCGGAGTCCAACCCTCACTGGGAACAGGTCCGACTTACTACCGGCTATGCGGACCAAACTCACGCTCCTCTGGTAAAGGGACTGAATGGCCCTCAACAGAAAGCCACCCACCCCATACTCCTGGAGCGTCCCCCACAGGGTGCCCCTGGGGACACGGTCATAAGCCTTCTCCAAATCCACAAAGCACATGTGGATTGGTTGGGCAAACTCCCATGCCCCCTCCATCACCCTTGCAAGGGTATAGAGCTGGTCCACAGTTCCACGGCCAGGACGAAAACCACATTGCTCCTCCTCTATCTGAGATTCAACTATCGATTGGACCCACCTCTCCAGTACCTTGGCGTAGACCTTTCCAGGGAGGCTGAGGAGTGTGATCCCCCTATAGTTGGAACACACCCTCAGGTCACCCTTCTTAAAGATGGGGACCACCACCCCGGTCTGCCACTCCCTAGGAACTGCCCTCGATGACCACGCAATGTTGTAGAGACGTGTCAACCATGACAGCCCTACAACATCCATAGCCTTGAGATACCCAGGACAAACCTCATCCGCCCCCGGGGCTCCGCCGCTGTGTAGTTGTTTGACTACCTCAGCAACTTCTGCCCCCGAGATCGGACAGTCCATCCCCAGGCCTCCCAGCTCTGGTTCCTCCTCGGAATGCGCATTGGTGGGATTGAGGAGCTCCTCAAAGTATTCCTTCCACCGTCCGACTATAGCCTCAGTTGACGTCAGCAGCTCCCCATCCCCACTGTAAACAGTGTGAGCGAGTTGCTGCCTTCCTCTCCTGAGGCGCCGGACAGTTTGCCAGAACCTCTTCGGAGCCGATCGATAGTCTTTCTCCAAGGCCTCACCAAACTCCTCCCACGCCCGAGATTTTGCCTCGGCAACTGCCACTGCTGCACCCCGCTTGGCTATCCGGTACCTGTCTGCTGCCTCCGGAGACCCACAGACCAGCCACGCCCTGTAGGCCTCCTTCTTCAGCCTGACGGCTCCCCGAACCTCTGGTGTCCACCAGCGGGTACGGGGGTTGCCACCACGACTGGCACCGGCCACCTTACGACCACAGCTAGCAACAGCCGCCTCGACAGATTTTTTTTGTTTTTTATTAATTGTGCAATAAAAATTTAATCATTAGATTAATCGTCTAAATAGTCATTAGAATAGTCGACTATTCGATAAAATAATCGTCTGAATAATCGTTTTAAAAATAATCGTTTACCCCCAGCCCTACACAAGTGTCTGTTGCTCTGCCTTTGCTGTTCGGTTGAAAATATCACTAAGCAGCAGACATTTTAGCTCTCCTGAGGAGCAATGTTAGCTCTGTGTTAGCCTGCTTGCTAACAGCTGCACCTTGGTGTCTGAATCCCTGCCTGCTGTAAATTGTGTGCCGTTACTGTGTTGTTTTCATACAAGAAGCAAAGAACATTAATGTAGAAGAATTTGGTTACATTAAAACTGAACCACTGATATTCCATTTGAAAATCTCTATATCAAGATGAATTTAAAAAGTTATTTTTGCTGTTTTAAAAGGTTAAATTCAATCTTTTTTGCCCAATTCCGAAATTTTTAAAATCACGTGATCGAATCAGGGCATCCCTAGAAAAAAGCAAGATGATTTAAGTAAACATGTGTTAGAGTGAGTGGAAGGTGTTGTGCAGGGCCAAAGCACCACATGCAGCTGCATACTGAGGGATCAATGCAATTCCCAAAGAAGCAAAAGTGAATCCTTAACAACAACATGGATGTTTTTATTATTATTTTCATGCTTTGCTAAAAAAGTATCAGATCGGTACTCGGCATCGGCAGAATCTCGAAATCAAATGACTCCCAATCGGATCGGGAGAAAAACAACCCGATCAGAACATCCCTACTCTTATTTTCTCAACATTCTTGATCTACAGATTAAAACATGGCTGGTGGTGGTCGGAGGGACCGGTGACACCAGTGATCGGCAGCCTCGCCTCTGTCAGTGCGCCCCAGGGCAGCTGTGGCTACATTGTGGCACATCACCACCAGGGTGTGAATGTGTGTGTGAATGGGTGAATGACTGATTGTGTTGTAAAGCGCCTTGGGGGTTCCAGGACTCTAGAAGGCGCTATATCAAATACAGGCCAAAACATGCCTAAAATCAGAAAGGTGATGAATAGTGTCTTGGGCCACGCCGGAATGCATTCAGCACTCTGTTAGGTGAGGTAGAACTCTAAGAATGAGTATAAAGTGGAAACTTCTCAATGACCAGGCCACAATGCAGCTTGGAGCTGTAAATACTGCTACAACACTTCTCCACACTTTACCCTGGGCCCTAACCACAAGGATGGCCCATCTTAAACCTACTACAGAGGATTTGTGCAAGCACAGACCTACAATGTACTTATGGATTATCTGGAAACTACTGTTATTTTTAGACCACACCAAGACCCCGCAAAGACCATCTGTATTCTAGCTGACTTCTCTTTCAACATAGAAAGGTCTCACCCCCTCTGAAGAGGTTATTCGGTACCTTTACAGTGGGGCCAAAAAGTATTTAGTCAGCCACCGATTGTGCAAGTTCTCCCACTTAAAATGATGACAGAGGTCAGGAATTTACATCATAGGTACACTTCAACTGTGAGAGACAGAATGTGAGAAAAAAAATCCATGAATTCACATGGCAGGATTTTTAAAGAATTTATTTGTAAATCAGGGTGGAAAATAAGTATTTGGTCACTTCAAACAAGGAAAATCTCTGGCTCTCACAGACTTGTAATGTCTTCTTTAAGAAGCTTTTCTGTCCTCCACTCGTTACCTGTATTAATGGCACCTATTTGAACTCATTATCTGTATAAACGACACCTGTCCACAGCCTCAAAGTCAGACTCCAAACTCCACTATGGCCAAGACCAAAGAGCTTTCGAAGGACACCAGGAAAAGAATTGTAGACCTGCACCAGACTGGGAAGAGTGAATCTACAATAGGCAAGCAGCTTGGTGTGAAAAAATCAACTGTGGGAGCAATTATCAGAAAATGGAAGACATACAAGACCACTGATAGTCTCCTTCGATCTGGGGCTCCACGCAAGATCTCATCCCGTCGGGTCAAAATGATCATGAGAATGGTGAGCAAGAATCCCAGAACCACACGGGGGGACCTGGTGAATGACCTGCAGAGAGCTGGGACCACAGTAACAAAGGTCACCATCAGTAACACACTACAACGGCAGGGAATCAAATTCTGCAGTGCCAGACGTGTTCCGCTGCTGAAGCCAGTGCATGTCCAGGCCCGTCTGAAGTTTGCCAGAGAGCACATGGATGATACAGCAGAGGATTGGGAGAACGTCATGTGGTCAGATGAAACCAAAGTAGAACTTTTTGGTATAAACTCAACTCGTCGTGTTTGGAGGAAGAAGAATACTGAGTTGCATCCCAAGAACACCATACCTACTGTGAAGCATGGGGCTGTGAACATCATGCTTTGGGGCTGTTTTTCTGCTAAGGGGACATGACGACTGATCCGTGTTAAGGACAGAATGAATGGGGCCATGTATCGTGAGATTCTGAGCCAAAACCTCCTTCCATCAGTGAGAGCTTTGAAGATGAAACGTAGCTGAGCCTTCCAACACGACAATGATCCCAAACACACCGCCCGGGAAACAAAGGAGTGGCTCCCTAAGAAGCATTTGAAAGTCCTGGAGTGGCCTAGCCAGTCTCCAGACCTCAACCCCATAGAAAATCTGTGGAGGGAGTTGAAAGTCCGTGTTGCTCGGCGACAGCCCAAAAACATCACTGCTCTCGAGAAGATCTGCATGGAGGAATGGGCCAAAATACCAGCTACTGTGTGTGCAAACCTGGTAAAGACCTATAGTAATCGTTTGACCTCTGTTATTGCCAATAAAGGTTATGTTACAAAGTATTGAGTTGAATTTTTGTTATTAACCAAATACTTATTTTCCACCCTGATTTACAAATAAATTCTTTAAAAATCCTACCATGTGAATTCATGGATTTTTTTTCACATTCTGTCTCTCACAGTTGAAGTGTACCTATGATGAAAATTACTGACCTCTGTCATCATTTTAAGTGGGAGAACTTGCACAATCGGTGGCTGACTAAATACTTTTCTGCCCCACTGTAAGTGTTGTCTTACAGCAGGGGTGGGGAACCCTGGTCAGTGGCGGCGCCAGGGGGGCGCTATAGCTACCCCTGGATTAGTCATTGCACCCCCATAGCACCCCCAAGTAAATATTAGATTCTTTTTTTTACAATTTAATTTTAATTTAACGTGTGGATGTGATAACATTTAACCTACAAAACAAAAATAATCAGTAACTTATCATATAGATAGTAAAAACTTAAACCAAAACAGGAAATTGATGTTAACCTTTGACCTCATTTTCCACCTGTGAACGAGTGAAAGGTAGAGCTAGTGGTAAAATGGCTCGGTTTGTTGCCTAAATTTCCACGGGTTCAGTCAGAAACTAATGAATGTTTGGAAGTGATCTCAGACCCACAAAAACCTACGGATCTGGATAAAGAGAGTCAACCCTCAACCGCTGCAGCAGTCGAGGGTTTTGCCGCTGGAAATGCTAACACTAACGTTAGCTAACCTTGCAACACTATAGATGGTTTTCTGTGTGGCTGTATGTGTTTATGATTTCATGGAAAAGTCAGCGATTGTTCATATGTTTATGATGTATATTAATGATTGTTTCAGGTGTTGTTGAGGTTTTGTGCACGCATGTGTATCTGCTAGTGTTGAAGGTGTTTTAGAGAACAATAGGTACGCATGACCACTTCCTTCATAGCACCCTCAATAAAAAGATTGGCTCCTTCATAGCATCTGCAGAGAAAATTTTCTGGAGCCGTCACTGACCCTGGTCCATCGAGGGCCGCTATCCAGCATATTTTAGTTTCAGCCCTGCATCATCACACCTGATTTCAATCAGCAGGTGATTAACAGGCTTCCGCAGAGCTGATGAGCTGCAGAGCAGGTGAATCAACCACTGAATCAGAAGTGTTGGAGCAAAGACATGCAGGACACCGGCCCTCGAGGACCCGGGTTCCCCACTCCTGTCTTACAGAGAAAGATGCATAAGCCGTAGTGTTTTTTTTCCCTTTTCAACTGGCCTGAATCGTAAAAGAAAACCAGGAAGAGTGATTTCCTTGAAAGAGAGGAAAGAGCATGCAGCATTTTATATTTCTCAAACAAACATCAGATTACACAAACCCCATGTGTTGACAGGCAATTTTAAATTCCTTGTGAGGACATTTAAGTCAATATTTTCCCTTCATCTCACTGTGAGAAAGCTGCCTGGGGTAACGCTCTGTGACACAGCAGATATAGCTTCCACAAAGTGAGAGGCGTGTCGAACTGTTGGCAAATATCTGGAATCTCCTATTTGCATAAGATTTGCATGAGCACGGACACAACCAATGGCAGAGGAGTCATTTGGTTGTTCTTTGAATGTCATGGACATGAGACAAGTGTGTGAAAGTTTACTGGATGTGAATATGCACAAACACGGTTGACCTTTCAGATGACACAGAGACCCAGAGGGTGACATCGTGCAATGTGGAGGAAATGAGGCCTTGGGGTTGTTAAAACTCATTTAACAATGAAATAAGTTCATAAAAACTGAATACCATGATCATAATAACATGAATTCGGTCAGTTTAAAGCTGATTTTTGGTATTTTCTTTCTTTGTTTGTAGTAGCAGAGGTAATCTGCAGCACACAGGTTTTTTTTAAATACATTTTACCTTTAAAAATAAAAATATAGCATTCGACCACAGCAGATTGGACGTTTTTTAACATGGGTTTTTGCTCATGAATAAGAATTATAGTCAATGTCAAACTGTTGACCCTACAATAAAAACTGCTGTGTGTGTGTGTGTGTGTGTGTGTGTGTGTGTGTGTGTGTGTGTGTGTGTGTGTGTGTGTGTGTGTGTGTGTGTGTGTGTGTGTGTGTGCGCCATCCCATTCTTTTGAAAACATCTCCACTGGCAGATTCAAATGACTAAATCTAATCCTCAAGGTTATTCCTGGGCATGACTGTGTGAATTATAGAGGAGACACAGAAATATTGGAGATGCAGCACCTGTGGTCAGTGTGTTTGTGCGTGTTTGGGTAGATATATGCACAGGGTCATACATAACACATTTCAATCACACGACTCCCCATGGAGAGGAGGGAAAGGAGTCATGGGAGCAGGTGCATCCACAAAATAAGTATGAAAGGAATGATGGACAAAGGCAGAAAGAGTTAGTGGACGGCTGCAAGTATACATTAAAAAAGAATGAAGGATATGTTGGACAGACAGAAATGGAGAAGCATTGTTGTGAAGGAGCTGTAAAAATTCAGAGGCAGGTGCCCGTGTGCAAATGAGATTTAAGAATGATGGAAAGAATAAATAAGTAAAAGTAGGTCTGCTCTGAACTAAAACTTTTGTTTTAAAACCACAAAAAGATCACGTTTCAGTGCACATGCCACGTTGTTACTCTCTATGTAATTATATGTTATAACTGTGCCAGGAAAAACTGCTAAGCATAATATTCTGCTGAAATTGCACATGTGCATGTCGATTTGTCAACAGGTGTGTTTAGCGTCCCACAGAGAAAGAGATGAGGCTCAGCTGCAGGGTCAGAAAGACAAGAAACACAAACGCAGGTGTGCCCAATCACAGGCGGAAATGCTAAACTGTACATTTAAGGCTGTTCTTTACTGTTCATTTACTGTTTAAATCAGCTGAATGCAAACACGTGCTTGTTTTCCTAAAGATAACTTAATCACAAAGCCCAGGTAAACTTTTTTTTTTCATTTATTCCTTGAAACCATAAAAGAAGCATGCTTGTGGACACAGATCAGCAGCTAATGTGACATTGGACCACATGACTGCATACATCAACCTAGTCGTCTTTCATGGTTCCCTTACAACTAAAGTTTTATGTGTTTGAATTGTAGGGATGCAAATTGGTGAAATTCTGGCAATACGATACGTATCACGATAAAATAGAGACGATACGATATATTACGATATATTGCGGTGCATTCAGCCAGACGATATTAGCGATTTTTTTCAGACCGAATTAATTGTAGGAAAATTAAATAAACAGTCCAAACCGATACATGACATGTTTACCGTGGTGGAAACACAACCCACTGAACACTGCTGCCGCCTGGCGGTCTGCGTTTGAATTGCACCAAAAGAGAAAATGTTTGCATGTAATTAATTCTTTCAAATATTCGATACACAGCTTTTGAATATCGATATAATATTGCAGGAAAAAGATCACGATATATTGCCAAATCAATATTTTCATACATCTCTATTGAATTGTGCCTTCTACGCTCAGGCACATTTGTTTTATGAAGTATTTTATAGTATATTTTACCACTCATGAGCAAATGCACAAAATTGAGGAAAATTACTGCTGAAAAATCACCTGAACGTCTTTTTTTTATTAGAAAGCTAACAAACTGGCTCATTACCACCATCTACTGATGATTTTACCCACTGATGCGTTTATTCAATGTTTCCAAAATTATTAATATGTGACTGTCAGCGAGATCCCAATTTTCTTGTACATGCAAACACAAAAAGTCAAAGCCCTTTGTGTCTTCAGATAGCGTAAGCTCAACAGTTAAGCCTGATAGTGACATCATATAAGCCCCTGATCTGCTTTTGTGTTTCTCCTGCTCTCCACATTATCACCCAACCCCGTTCACCTGGGACTAGATTGTTTCCACCTGAGTTCCCCATCATTAAAGCTCACAGCAGCCACAGCTCTGATGCCAGGTCATCCACAAGTCTCATGCAGCCCAGACAACCTTATCCAGGTCATATGCAGCCAAATCTACTTTGGAAAATTAAGTCAAGTGATTCCTGCCAAGTCAAACCAAGTATCCTGCTTTTCCAGCAATTAATACATGTTCGCTTTTTGCGCCATTCTGTGTTGGCTGAATCCTTGGGTCCACTTCCTCTGAATGTGACAGTAATACAAATGTTTGTGATATGAAATCTCAAGCAGCTGTTTCATACGCTTAGTAGAGCCACAAAGCTCCTGTGATGCACTCTGCAAGCAGATGTCTTCTGCCCGCCAGAGAAGCACTTTGAATTTTAGGTTCTTGTTCATTCTGACAGTTTAAGGGAGTCCAGACTACAAATGTTTATGTAGGGAAAAAGACTCAAGACTGTTTGAGCAAAAAAAAGTTTTAAGGTAGACAACTTTATTTCCTTCTACATGCTAGATAGGGCCCACACACGGCCTCACATTCACAAGCAGCACTGAAAGAGTCTATTTTCTATTTTCAAACATTTTTCAAACTGTCTTTAACGTCCTTCTGCCAGCTTTATATATGCACATTGTAATAGTGACCATGATGAATGGAATGATTGTTTAACATGTAGGGTAACCCCTGTGACTGTTCAGCCCCACTGGCCCATTCAGTCACTCCGCAAGTGAACCTAAGAACAACCAGCATTCCTGCAAGAACTACGCAGATATCTGGAATCTCTGTGGTAAATCTATAAGCACTAGAGGTGTGTGTGTGTGTGTGTGTGTGTGTGTGTGTGTGTGTGTGTGTGTGTGTCTGTGTGTGTGTCTGTGTGTCTGTGTGTGTGTGTGTGTGTGTGTGTGTGTGTGTGTGTGTGTGTGTGTGTGTGTGTGTGTGTGTGTGTGTGTGTGTGTGTGTGTGTGTGTGTGTACAAGCAGGAGATAAAAGAGGCAGACAGTTGCCCGGAGGTCAATATGATGCTCCTGGTGTTTCACAAACCGCACCATGACCCACTTTCCTCCTGATCCCACACAACACATAAACTACCCAGGCAAGCGCGTGCGCACGCACACGCACACACACACACACACACACACACACACACACACACACTTCAGCTCTCTACTCTCTATCCATCCCACACATCTTAAACACAACATTGTTTCTCCATAGCACCCTAAACTGTGTCCCCCCATCACCACACACACACTCACGCACGCGCGCACACACACACACACACACACACACAAACACACACTCATTCACTCACGCACGCATGCGCACACACACAAACACACACACATACACGCACAGAGGACACTCTGACCTTGGGTACAGTGAAGTGCTGGCTTACTGGGGGAGGCGTGCTAGGGCAAGGCGTGGCTTTGGGGTGACTGCCACACTTGACTGAGCCAACAAGGGATGTGTGGGTGACAAGCTGACCAGACAGCTGAGTGCCAGGCGTACAGACTGGAAGGACAGGTGGGCTGGAGGGCAGAACAGGCCACTGACCCTCTGCCCAGTGGGGTCTCAAACAAGTGACGTCGCTGACATCAACCAAGCTTTTTCAGAGACTTTGAAGCAAAAACAAATTATTCTACAACAAAATATGTTATACGATAAATGAAAGACTAAAGTAAGTGATGACGGCTGAGACCACAGAACGTTTTCTGGACATTTATAACTTGATTAATACATCAATATGACCAATAAGGGGATAGGATAGTATCATATTTTTGCCCTGGGAGTGTGTTTGCATGCTTTTCAAAAAATCTATACTTTCAGTTGATGTATTTCTCTGAAGTGGACAATATACGGTGGGATGCAAAAGTTAGGGCAGCCTTGTAAATATTCATAAAATTCCTGTATAAATCGTTGGTTGTTTTCTGTTGTTTTCTGTTAAATATATCATAAAGGAGACACCACAGTGATATTTCAGAAGTGAAACAAAGCTTATAGGATTTACAGAAGAAGTCAATTAAAGTGTAAACTAAATTAGGCAACTGCATAAATTTGGGCTCTGTTGTCATTTTATTGATTCCAAAACATTTAGAACAAATTATTGGAACTCAAATTTGGTTTGGTAAGCTCAGTGACCATCGACCTCCATTCACTGGTCAATCCAGTAATGAGAAAGAGTATTTAAGTGGTATTTACACACACACACACACACACATATATATATATATATACATATCCATACATATATAATTATATATATGTATGTATTAGGGATGAGTGAGTACGCCACTATCTGTATCTGTATCTGTACTCGGAATGGGCGTGGCATAACCCAGAAGTGGGCGTGGTTTAACCGGAAGTGGGTGTGGTTTACTGGGTGTGGTTTACATCAATATATTATTTTACGTCTGAAATTGATATGGAATGATCTGAAGTTGATATGTGTATTGTTTATTTGAAAACTATTTACAGAGCAGCCTCAGAATTGAGATTAAATATTTTTTATCACAATAGTAAAGAAACTATTACAGAACAAGTGTTTCAATAAAATCAGAACATTCATATTTAAGTGCATGGATTAATACATCTGAACTCATGCAGTAGGAACTAGGAAATATGAAATGCTAGAACCAGACACAACTTTATGTATATATTTTTTATTTTAATTTGATTAAACAGATTTTTTTCTTAACGTTCTTGGCATTTTGCCCCACACAAAGTTAAACAAAACAATGTTGATTAAGGTGTGTGTATCTGAGAGAGATAGAGGGTGAGAGATGGAGTTAAAAAAAAATTAAAAACCCGACTGGAGCGGAGGTAGTGAGTGACTGATGCAGCACGTCAGCTCCACCTTGTCAAATGCACCATGTAAGTTACGAAAACAGTAACTTTAAATATTCAACCAAAAAAGAGGCGAGCTGAAGAAAACCTAGGGAAAACTGAAGAAACGTGAGCAACAGTGAAGCAATCACAGTGAGATCCGTTACTGTCTGTGTGTGTGCGTGGATGAACAGGACGGACTGCGCTCCCGGCCGGCTAGAGAGTTTTGTGTGTAGGGAGGGGCGGGCTCTCTATGTGACTGGCCAATCACAGAGCGCGAAGACAGTCAGTTACCCAATGAGGATTTTCCTTCAGCACGATTACAGATATTTACGAGGTTTACTCGTCTCATGTTCGTTATCTTCAAAAATGCTTTATCCGTACCTGATACTCGTCTGAAACGAGTATCCGGCTCATCCCTAATATATATATATATATTTTTTTTTTCCCCCCATTCTAAAACATTTTACTAAAATGATACGGAACGGAAGTGTGAAAATCAGCAGGCAGTACAGGAGCAGGTTTGCAAAAGTGAACAATACTCACATCCCAGTCACTGTTACAACAAATCACACAAGAAAATAATAAGCTACACCTAAAGGACCCAAAACCTAAACCTACAATTGAGTCATATTCCCATAGCATGTGACTGAGAGTCATCTGTTAGGAGAAACAACCTGACTCCCAGCAGACATTTCTGTCTAGAATGTTCTCTTTCCTCAGAGAAAGAAAGTGTGTGTGTGTGTGTGTGTGTGTGTGTGTGTGTGTGTGTGTGTGTGTGTGTGTGTGTGTGTGTGTGTGTGTGTGCGTGTGCGTGTGCGTGTGCGTGTGTGCACATTTGCCTTACTGACGTGGCAAATTGCAAATGGGTCATAGTGGACTCAAGTGTTTTGCCTCCAATCAAATTTTACAAGACTAGCACAAACACATGGTCACATTCACATTAGCATGAAGACATGCACACACAGACTCACACACAGTAGCACACACACTGAAGGGCCTTGGGGTTTGGCAGTTGCTTTATCCGTCTAGCAGGGTGAGCAACCACTTAGCCGTGGATGATAATGCAATCAACTGTCATTAGAGGGATGCTGGATGAGTGCACACACACACACACACACACACACACACACACACACACACACACACACACACAGTACACTTGAACCTGTCAGTCACCACTGAAAAGTACAAGCGCTGTTACACTAAACATGATTCCAATGACCAACTTTAACAAAAACATGAAAAGAAAAGCATTTATGTTGTTAAACTATTAACTCATTCACTGCCATTGGCTTTTTTTTACTGTTTGGGCATCGGAACGAGCCCCCGCGCCAAGAAAACAAACATATCAGCTCTGAAGCCGATCTTGATCCACATACATCACATGTCACGTGATCAGGAAGCAGAACATCTAAGTGTCAGGAGATCGTTTTGGGCAGTTCCTGTAAAAAAAAAAAAAAAGTGAGGCGCGAACCGGAAAAGCGTCTGCTGATCACAAATTGACAACGGATTACGAAAGAACGGATAACGCTTGAAACACATGGATTCTTCCTGTTGTAAGAGGCGAGTCTCCGCTTTGTTTTGGTTGTTTTGGCGTCAACATCATCCTAGCGCGCAACGTTCTGTGACACTTAAAAAAACAGTAAAAAACGGTGAGAAACGCTGGCAGCGAAGGGCTTTACCGATCAGGAAACGGCTGGCAGTGAATGAGTTAATACAAATAGTGTCAATTAAAGTGAAACCAGGTTACTTATTAATTATTAATATTAAGTATTTATCTATAAGGGAATTTAAAATGATTTTAGCAGATAATGATGTAGCCTAATGCAGTGATTACACTTTTGCCTTTTTTAACATTACAAACATAAGAATTTTGTGCTTTAGTGCTGGACAAGTGGTACCGGGTATAACAAATGGAGGTCCAAATTTCACTGTTCATGTCTGTCCTGTAGTGTCCCTCTACTGTAGAAATAAAACACAGAAATATGACGTATTGTTTTCTCACTCTTGAGTTTTTTGTGTTTTTCTTTAATTAGACAAAGAAAGATGGTGTCCGTCCATTTCAGCACAGGACATGTTTATAAAGTTCTCCATAGAATCCTCTAAAATTGTAGGGTGTCAGCTCGTTAGAAGGTTGTGTAATCAAGTCTCAAGTGTGAGACGAAGCACAACATTTCAGTGACAAGAGGTGTCTGCAAAGGCAAGGACAAGACAGATTTCACAACAATCATTACAAACCTTTAAATGGATAAGTAGCAACTTTTTCCACATTTTAAAATAATTTTGTTGAGCCAGTATGTGCTAAAATAACACTTTACTGGCTTAATGAAAGGCTACCCAGCCCCTTTTGCTACCAGTGGCCAGAGTGTTCCACTTGCAACTTCAGAGTGACGACGTGCTCTGTTGGGACATACCTGGCGCTGCAGTAGGTAGGTCTGCTTCCAGCACATTTCCTGCATGATTTTTATCATGAACACAGCTGATTTGTTAAATTTAGTGATGAATCACTCCTGTAGCCACTAATGAATGCTGGAGAGACATGTGAACTGTTAGATTAAGGTGTTAAAAAGACAAACGCACAGCAAAGATATATGTTCTGCTTTTGGTTCTACAAACACCAGGAGGAGCTAAAAGCAAGCCAAAACTGCTTAGTTCCCCTTTAATGTACCCAAGTGACACTTAACTCATACTTGCATAACTCTAGTTTACTGGCAAAAACTTACATTCATACGTTTGTTATACAATCATATTTTATGCCTTGATCACTAAAATGAAATTACTCTCTAAGGGAAAAAAGCTCAAACTGTCTTCTTGAATTCGCATCGCGAATAAATTATCTCCATTTTAAAACCAAAACTGCAGCACTATCAGACTCAAAAAGGAAGTGGCTGAAATAGAAAGTAATGTTAATAATCTTTCCTCTCCATTCGGGAGACAGATATAGCATCAGCGTGCTCCGAGATGGAGGGTGGGGGGGTGCTACGTTAGGCACAGCAGGGGTCCACCCCAGCACTCACATCAACAGTTTGACAACATCATAAAAATCTATTCACTTGGGATTTTTCTACTGTCCTTAACAACTCTTAGTAGACCGGCTGACAGATAGAAGTGCTAAAAGACAAGGATCGAAGGAACAGCGGGCTGAGAGAAAGGAAACCATTCAGGCAGGAAGTTAAATAAGATGAGGGAGGAGCAAGTGTGGAGACAGGGAGAAAAATGACTTAAAAGTGTTTGAGGAAACAAGCAGGAGAAAAGATAAAATATGCAGAAAAATCGAAAGGCAGTAACGTGGAAAAGCGACCTGGCATTAGAAGATTAAATGAGGGTCTCTGTGAAAAATAGCAGGTGAGCTGAGCTGAAAGTGGAGCAGCGATGATGAATGCTGCAGGACAACCAAGCAGCAAATTTAGATGGTGGGGACCCGCTTCTACGGGACAAGAGGATGGAGACGATCTGTCTTTCTTACATCTGATCACTAAGTCACAGTAGGAGCACCTGAGACCGAACAAGGACAGTTCTCTTAGGCCAAAAGCACAAAAAAATTACAAAACAACACCAAAAAATAATAAATCCACACTTCCTGACTTGATTTGAATTGTTGACAAAGATGTTGACGAATAGTTGAAAGCCAAAAAGCAGCAGAGAGAATGTCAGTTAAAGCGAGGAGATTAAAAAATCTGCATGCAAAGTGTGGAAATAGATTAATTATGAGTGATTCGATTTCAACGCAATCATGGCTAAAAGAGACAAGAGGCCTTCTAAGGGCAACATGTAGAACAGAGTAAAGTAATGATAAACATCTGGCAGTCGAGTCGGTGAGATCTTAAATGTGCATTAAGTGTGATTTATTGAGCTGCATAAAGGCATGGGATGGAAACCGGGCCTTTAGCCATTACGTCTCACCTCACAAAGATAGGATGATTTGAGGCCTCGGGTTCATGCGGTAATTGGGGCCAATCACCCGTCTGCAGCTCAGACAGAAAACCATTATGATCATCAGTGCAGACATGAAAAGATATTTCAAACAGAGAGAAAGGGATTATTAGAGTCAAGGGCACAAAAGTCAGTGCGTCTGGGAGAAATAGAGACCAGCAACTGACAGTTTTCACTTTAAAACACACACACACCTCACACTGAGACACGACACGCACACTTGACTCATTTTTCTCTGAAAAACTTGCAGGACTTTCCACTCAAGTGCTTATTACACACTCAGGGTTCTTATCCCTCGACTACAACCTGCTTTCTTATCATTCTAGAAGGACAATTTACTTTTAGAAATCGATCTAAATGCCCAAAAATATTCCCTTTATCAGCTTGTTTTCGAAACGACTACTTTGTAAAAGAAAGGGGAGAATGAGCATTAATGTGCCTGAAAGCCAACTGTCAAACGTGTGCACATCATGGTAACCATAAGTCAGTTCCTTGTTTCACAACAATAACACACCAGGCAAATATTGACACGTCACTTCTCTGGCATTACAGACGTGATTATATTTGCTGTTTGCCCTCAGAGGCGGCCGTTAATAGTCAATAGGATGTGTGGCCTTCATGCTGGAACACGGTGAAGTGAGCACAACTGGAATTTTACTAACGCATGCACACACACACACACACACATGCATCTGTCTTTCCATCATAATAAGGACCATCCATTGACTTCCATTCAATTTTGTGGCTGTATTATGCCTAACCCAAACCCTAACCTTAACCAATGCTGATCTATTCCTAACCTTAACTAAAACGTAATTCACACCATACCTCTAAAACCAACCATAAAAATGTCCTCACATTGTAGGGAAAATAGTGAAAATGGTCCTCGGTATGTAGTAAGTGCAAGAGCACACACAAACACACACACACACACACACACACACACACACACACACACACACGCACGTACACGTATAAGTCACGGGAAGAGCCAGCTTTAATTTGTAATGTACAAAGACTAATGTGTAAGACGACTCTGTGTGTGTGTGTGTGTGTGTGTGTGTGTGTGTGTGTGTGTGTGTGTGTGTGTGCGTAGGTGCGTGCGCGTGCGTGCGTGCGTGTGAGTGTGTGTGTTTTCCCCTTGTCACCTGCCTGAAAGAGACACAAAGGCAGTGCAGTGCAAAGTAAAAAAAAAAAAAAAAGTAAGAGCCACCTGTATGTAAAAGCTCACCTGTCCTTTGGAAGCAAACAGAAACAGCGTAGTTCTATGTGACCTGTGGCTGATGTAACTTGAGACATGGTATTTTAAAAAGGTGTTGGTCAAAAGGAGCTGATATTTTCAGGTTTTTTCCTGAATGACCTTGAAAAGAGACATTAACCACTCATGATTCTCCACAGGACTGACATTGATAATCAGTGCGGTTACTACGTTTAGAATAATGTCCAGATGTAAAGAAATTTGACAGAACATTTCTTGAAGGGATGTATACTGAACATAACCTTTAAGGCCAGACTTTTAAACTATGCTGAGTAATATCAGTTTTACAACAACATTTTTGTTTGCTAAGCCCGCCCCTCATGCAGCTGGAATTGAGCTTCATCCAGCATTAGCCAATAATGTTAGACATCTTCTTTTGTGCAGATGTCACTGACAACTAGGGCTGTCGCGGTTGAGGAATTCCCCCTGCGGTGATTCAGGGTGGCTTAATATTGCGGTGTGCGATATTATTGCAGCACTTTTTTTTATTGCAGTACTATCTAAACATAATGTTTACACATTTAAAAAAGGTTAAAAATTGCCGTGCCTTCGTTTGTAACACTTTACTGAATGCAGATCAAAGGGCAGTAACAACACAGATCGCAGTAACGTTTGTTTCTCCGACAGTCGGAGTCCGACTGAACTTAAAAACAACAAAATTCAGGAGAAGGTTAAACTTTTAAATGTAAATTTGGCTGCAGCATCTAACAAATAAGAAACAAGTCCCAGTTTTGTTTAGTTGTTTAAAATCAAGCATAAAAAATTACATGTACCGGGCGCGGGGCACTATCATTTCACTTTCACACACACGAATGACGGTGATTTATAGCTTGGTCACGTCCTTGTTACCCACAAGGAAAACCAGCATGTTAGCCATATACGGTTTGAGAGAGGATCTGAGAGGGGTGGCAACATTTCCAGCAACACTGAAAACCCTCTCGGATGGTGCGCTCGTTGCACTAACGCACACGTACTTGCGTGCGACTGACGAGCAAAGGGAATCTCTCCCGGTTGTTGCTCCACCATGTCGGGGGGGGGTCTTTAGAGACGATGCATTCCTCCTGCAGGTAGCGAGTGAGCTCCAGCTCGGCTCAAACTCTCTTCAGGACGGTTGCAGAAGCAGTGCTTGTCCGGGACTTCAGCAGGTCTCCGAGCGTTTATTTATTTATTTATTTTTTTTGCCACTGGTGGCAGCTCTGTCTCGGCCAAGGACCCTGGCTGTGCAGCAGCTGACGTACTGAAAACCAAAGTGCTCCCAAAGGAGCGACGTAACATTTCGTTTTGATACCAGTGCAGCCATCCTTCTCAACATGCATCGTTGAGTTGAATCCAGTTCGGTAATCACGGTGGCCCATGATGCAGCGCGGTGGGTTTCTTCATATTGCGATATTTCATTTTTGCGGTTACCATGACAGCTCTACTGACAGCACCCGTATTTGCAGAACTACATAGACCAGGGATTCCCAAAGTGTGGTGCGCGCACCCCCAGGGATGCGCGAGGTGAAAAGTGTAATGGCTGCGGAGCTCAGAGAAGTCTGTCAAAAGTCACCATTAGCGTAGCCAGAAACTCATTTGTGGGTGGGCCTAAGAAAATGTAAGTGGGCCCAATAAACGTAATTGAAAACAAGTATATTTTGCGTGTGTGTGTGTGTGTGTGTGTGTGTGTGTGTGTGTGTGTGTGTGTGTGTGTGTGTGTGTGTGTGTGTGTGTGTGTGTGTGTGTGTGTGTGTGTGTGTGTGTGTGTGTGTGTGTGTGTGTGTGTGTGTGTGTGTGTGTGTGTGTGTGTGTCCTCCGCACATGCCCTAGCTCAGGGGTCGGCAATCCACGGCTCTGGAGCCGCATGCGGCTCTTCCATCCATCTGATGCGGCTCTCTGTGCTTGTAAAATAATGAATGGATATTTAAATAAAATGCTTTATATTTTACTGCATTAATTTTACATCTGTATGCCAATTTAAAATGTAAAGATTGTCTGCGTAAACCTGAACAGTTCCAACCCGGTCTACTCTGTGACCGGGTTGACGCGCCGTGCGTAATCATATAGGCGCTTTCTGAGCTGAAGACGATGTGAGATTCTGGGACTCTCCTCAGACGCCACATTGGAGACAGGAACAAGCACAATTCAGCCAAAGTTTCACAATCAGGGAACATTTTCTAAGTGACAAGTCTCTCTGAGACACAGGGTTTGGAAAACTCTCGCTTCAGTGGAAGGAATCTTCCCGCATGCGCTCTGGTTCTGCGATGCGCTCCAAGCCCCTCTCCACATCTTCAGCTCGCTGTGCACCTTATGTACGCGCTGACAGTGAGCTGCGCTGAGCAGTTTCCAGCTCAGATGTTCAGATGGGAATCATTTCTTGAGTGATTTAGCTACATCTGCGATTTGCGAAACGAATAGTGTCAGTTCGTCTGCATGCATCGGGGTAATTCTTTCTATTCTTTCTCCGTCAAAATAAACGGCCAAATACGGGATCTGTCCAGTCAACACAAGCACTGCTTTTAACTGTTCTGTTTTCTTGTGAAAATTGTTGCAAAGAGACATAATTTAACTTGATTAACACCAGAGCCAGGTGCACCAGAGACAGATAATAGCAATCCAAAGTGCTTTTTATGTGTGATCTGACAATTGATCAACCATTGCTTAAAAATTAAATACAGCTTAACCGGTTAATTGCTGTGATCATAAAACACGTAAACGGCAGCACGCAGAAATCACAAGGCAACGTTTTACGTGATGTTTACTTGTTGCTATGAGTAATAAGACAGAAAAAGCCACACCAAAATAAGTTTAGGAAGCCCACTAAGAATCGTAATAAAAGCATTTAAAATAAATACCATACACAGTTGAGGAAACGTTGGTTTAAGTACCTGATATGAAGTGGTCGCTGCATAAGTGAAAACCTTTACTCTCTGGATACCACAGTTTCATTTTAGCCCGGTCACTAGCGCGTTTTATTACAATGATCCAACAATTGCGGCGCTCCGGATCTTGGGGAATCCTGTAGATGGCTCATTCCTTATGTCGTCCATGTCTGTTCTGCATTCTAGGGCACACAGGTGCTGATTGGCTGCACCTGGCGGTAAGGCGTTTCCTGTTTCCTGTTTTCAGTGTTGCACTCCGTGTAGCTGTTTGGTGTTTGGGGCTCGCTAAAGCTGATTTAATTTCTCTGTACTTGGATATCTCTGAGTTATTGTAGCACAAAAGCACGCTAAAACGCACATTTTCTGTTGTTCCACCTAGCTTTTAGGGAACCATTTGAGTCCGCACGCAGTTTATTTGGTACTGAACAGTTTGCTGCTCGTCCAGTTAGCTTAGCCTCAGCACGGCTATGGCTACTTCTGTCTCTGCTTCTCCGTCTCCTATCTCTTGCTCTCTGTGTCAGATGTTTAGTTACTCCTCTGCCTCCTTTAGTGATAATGGTACGTGTAATAAATGTAGCATTTTTGTAGCTTTGGAGGCGAGGGTGTCGGAATTGGAGTCCCGGCTCCGCGCTGTTGAAAAACCTGTAAACAGCCATAGTTACTTAGCTAGCGCGGGGCTAACTAGCTCAGAACAACCCCGTAGCGACCCTCCAGTGGAACCCGAGCAGCCGGGACCTCAGGCCGGCTGGGTGACGGTACGCAGGAAGCATAGAACCCAGCCCGTGGGCCGCCACCAACCCGTCCACGTTTCTAATAGATTTTCCCCGCTCAGTGACGCACCCACTGACAAGCCGACTCTGATCATTGGCAGCTCCATAGTCAGAAACGTGGCATTAGAGACTCCAGCAACCATAGTTAAATGTTTACCTGGGGCCAGAGTGGGCGACATTAAATCTTATCTGAAACTGCTGGCTAAGGATAAGCGTAAATACAGTAAGATTGTTATTCACGCTGGCGGTAACGACACCCGGTTACGCCAATCGGAGGTCACTAAAATTAATGTTGCTTCGGTGTGTAAGTTTGCCAAAACAATGTCGGACTCCGTAATTTTCTCTGGCCCCCTGCCTGATCGGACCAGTGACGACATGTTTAGCCGCATGCTGTCCTTCAACCGCTGGTTGTCTAGGTGGTGTCCTGAAAACAACGTGGGCTACATTGATAATTGGAAAACTTTTTGGGGAAAACCTGGTCTGATGCAGAGAGACGGCATCCATCCCTCTTTGGATGGTGCAGCTCTTCTTTCTAGGAATATGGCCAGTTTTATTAGTCCTCCATGACAACCCAGGGTCCAGACCAGGAAGCAGAGTCGTAGTTTAACCCACCCCTCTGCAGCTTCTGTACTGTTACCCACCCACTACCCCATAGAGACAGTGTCCTGCCCACGGCCAAAACCACACAGATTAAATATCAGGCTTAATAAAGCAAATCATGGAAATCTCATAAATATTAGAACAAATTCAACTGAGCAAAAAACTAGAAAAATTAAATGTGGGTTGTTGAACATTAGATCCATTTTTTCTAAGACTTTTTTAGTTAATGAGTTGATTTGTGATAATCAGATCTCTTTGCTCTCTCTCACAGAATCCTGGCTGCAGCAAGAGGACTATGTTAGCTTAAACGAGTCGACTCCTTCAAATTATTTAAATCATCACATTGCTCGAAGTACAGGGCGAGGAGGAGGAGTGGCAACCATTTTTCATTCGGACTTATTAATCAGTCCCTTACAGATTAATAGCTACAGTTCGTTTGAACATCTTATTCTTAGTTTTCCAAATCCAGATTGCAAAACTGTAAAACCACTCGTTTGTAGTTTTATATCGTCCACCAGGCCCTTACTCTGAGTTTTTGGATCAGATCTCTGATTTTTTATCTGATTTGGTGCTAAATACTGATAAGGTCATTGTAGTGGGGGATTTCAACATTCATGTGGACATCGAAAATGATTGCCTCAATGTAGCCTTTAGTAATATCTTAGACTCAATTGGTTTTACTCAATGAATACATAGCTCCACCCACTCCTGCCATCATACATTGGACCTTGTGCTGACTTATGGCATAGAGTGTGAGGAAATAACAATCTTTCCACATAATCCAGTCCTCTCGGACCACTTTCTGATAACCTTTGAGTTTTTTATAACTGAGTTCTCGAGACATGAAAGTAAATTTCATTATAGTCGGTCTCTATCTGACAACGCTGTTGCGTCTTTTAAATCAACTGTTCCATCTTTACTGTCCTCAGCATCTCAGAGGCATGTAGCAGAGGGCAATATTTTCAGTTCTAGCCCATCACAAATTGATGCCTTAGTTCATCATCTTAATTCCTCTTTACGTGTGGCATTAGATGATGTTGCCCCGTTAAAAAAGAAGGTAATTAGGGACAGGAAGTTGGCTCCCTGGTTTAACTCTCATCTACGAGCCTTAAAACAAAACTCTAGGAAATTGGAGAGAACATGGCGCTCTACGCACCATGAGGAGGCCTACCTGTCCTGGAAAAATAGTCTTGTGCTTTATAAAAATAAGCTTCAACAAACTAGAACTGCTTATTTTCAGCATTAATTGAGGAGAATAAGCATAATCCTAAATTTCTTTTCAGTACAGTTGCTAAACTTACACAGAATCGTAGCTCTGAGCCATCTATTCCCTTAGCCCTCAGCAGCAATGACTTCATGGGATTTTTTACAAGTAAAATTAATTCTATTAGAAACAAAATCTTTAGCATCCTCCCTAATGCGATTTCTTCTTCCTCAGTAAGTGAGGCAGCTTCAGAGGTGACTCTAGAACCTCATCTGTGCTTGAACCGTTTTGATCCAGTTGAGCTTTCAGAGTTATCAAAAATATTAGCTTCATCTAAACCTTCAACTTGCATTTTGGATCCAATCCCAACCAAATTATTTAAAGATGCATTTCCTTTGGTTACTGCCCCCTTTCTAGATATAATCAATCTATCCTTAGTGAATGGGTATGTACCACAAGATTTTAAGGTTGCTGTAATCAAACCTTCACTTAAGAAGCCTTCTCTGGATCCAGATGACCCAATGAATTACAGACCAATATCCAACCTTCCATTTTTATCCAAAGTCCTGGAGAAAATAGTGGCCATCCAAGTATGTCAGCATTTAAACACTAATGATCTGTTTGAGGAATTTCAGTCTGGTTTTAGAGAGTATCACAGCACTGAAACCGCATTAGTGAGAGTTACAAATGATATTCTTATGGCCTCAGATAAGAATCTTGTGTCTGTTCTAGTCTTGTTAGATCTCAGTGCTGCCTTTGACACAGTTGATCACAATGTTCTTTTAGAAAGACTTGAACATGTTGTAGGGATCAAAGGAACAGCATTAGGCTGGTTTAAATCCTACCTGTCTGACAGATTTCATTTTGTAAATGTACATGACAAATCTTCTTCATACTCCAGGGTTACTTGCGGAGTACCACAGGGTTCAGTGCTTGGGCCAATTCTTTTTACTATATATATGCTCCCAATTGGTAAAATCATTAGACAGCATGGGATAAACTTCCACTGTTATGCTGACGATACTCAGTTATATTTATCCATTAACCCTGATGAACCTAATCGGTTGGGTAGATTACAGGCTTGTCATGAGGACATAAAAAATTGGATGACTCTTAACTTCTTGCTTTTAAATCAAGACAAGACGGAAGTTCTCATCTTTGGACCAGAAATCCAGAAAAGGAAATTGCTTAGCCAATCGCCTGACCTTAATGGCATTACATTAATCTCCGAGAACAAAGCAAGGAACCTTGGTGTTATCTTTGACCAGGACATGTCATTCAAATCCCAGGTTTCACAAGTTTGTCGGATTTCCTTTTTCCACCTTCGGAATATTGCTAAGATTAGAAGCATACTTTCCAGGAGTGATGCTGAAAAACTAGTTCATGCATTTATTACATCAAGACTGGATTACTGTAATTCATTACTCTCAGGAAGTCCACAGAATGTAGTTAAAAGTCTTCAGCTTGTCCAAAATGCTGCAGCTAGAGTTCTGATGAGAATTAAAAAGAGAGATCATATCTCTCCTGTCTTAGCTTCCCTACATTGGCTACCTGTTAAATTCAGAATAGATTTTAAGATCCTTCTTCTCACATATAAAGCTCTTAATAATCAAGGTCCATCATACATCAGTAATCTGATTGTTCCATATGTTCCTAACCGAGCACTTCGCTCTCAGACTGCAGGTCTACTGGTGGTTCCAAGAATATCTAAACTTAGGATGGGAGGCAGATCTTTTAGTTATCAGGCTCCTCTCCTGTGGAACCAGCTCCCAGCTTTAGTCCGTGAGGCAGACACTTTGTCTACTTTTAAGAATAGGCTTAAAACATTTTTATTTGATAGGGCTTATAGTTAAAATCTGATGTTAGCCTAAATCTGGACAAGTGGGGGATTACAGGGAGGTGGAGTGTACAGTCGGTAAAGACGGCTCTCCCTTGCCCTGCCTCCAACATGCCTACATCTAAATAGGATAGGTTATCCAGAGTTAACTCTGTAGTTATGCTGCTATAGGCTTAGACTGCTGGAGGACACACTGACCACTTTTCACACTCTACTGCTTTCTTCTACAGTCTGCTCTTTAACTGTACTATTTTGTGCAATTTCGGCTGTTAACTTTAATTTCTCTCTAAGTGTTTTTCTCCCCAGAAGAAGCTACAATGATGTTCTGCTGAGCTGTGGTGGCCTCATGGCGGGGGCCATCGACTAGCACACTGCTGCTAACCACTAATACATTCTCTCTCTCCTGATAATAACTTTTTGTTTTCATTGACTTTTGATGTGCTAATACTAGTTTATCCGTTTAATTATAGATCCACTAGGATAAATACAATAAAGTTTATCTTTCACCAAATACAATATTTACTAAGACATCGCAATATAACTATAG
The DNA here is from genome assembly GCF_043380555.1 of Nothobranchius furzeri. Classification (NCBI taxonomy): domain Eukaryota; kingdom Metazoa; phylum Chordata; class Actinopteri; order Cyprinodontiformes; family Nothobranchiidae; genus Nothobranchius; species Nothobranchius furzeri. The sequence continues at coordinate 42,380,582 of NC_091745.1, read as the reverse complement.
ACACATTACTTGTGTGTGTGTGTGTGTGTGTGTGTGTGTGTGTGTGTGTGTGTGTGTGTGTGTGTGTGTGTGTGTGTGTGTGTGTGTGTGTGTGTGTGTGTGTGTGGGTGTGTGTGGGTGTGTGTGTGTGGGTGTGTGTGGGTGGGTGTGGGTGGGTGTGGGTGTGTGTGGGTGTGTGTGTGTGTGTGTGTGTGTGTGTGCCTGCTCTGTCTTCTCGATCCCCAGTGAGTCGTGGAGGATGGCTGCTTATACTGAGCCAGGATTCTCTGGAGGTTTCTTCCTGTTAAAAGGGAGTTTTCCTCTCCACTGTCGCTGCATGCTTGCTTAGTATGAGGATTGCTGTATAGTCACTGACACTAGTCAGTGACTTGATGCAATTTGCTGGGTTCCTTATATAGGAAACATTATTTCTGATTGGCTTAATGAACTGTGAATTGGAATGTTTATTATGTGAAGTGCCTTGAGACGACTCTTGTCGTGATTTGGCGTTATATAAATAAACTTGAATTGAATTGAATTGAATTGAACAGGAATCTACCATATTTCCTGTCTGATTGAGTTTTCTGACAATAACAAATAGTCCAGCTGCCGGCTTCTACCTGCCAATATGGCGCCGTTTCGATTTGAACTGTTGCATGCCGGGAGAAGTGACGTCAACTCCCGGAGCTCTATAACAGCGCTCTATCAGTTTATCAGTTTGGTGAGCCTATAACAGCACTCTATCGGTTTGGTTTATTATTGTTTTAAAGCCTTACATGGTTTGGCGCCGTCTCATTTGGCTGAGCTTCTTATTGTTCAGGCTCCCTCGAGGGCCTTGAGATCCTCATCTAAACATCTATTGAGAGTTCTGCTGTCAAGGCTAAAGCCTAGGGGGATTGAGCATTTTCTATAGACGATCCAGCACTGTGGAATAGCTTACCATTGCGAATTCGGACCGCAAATTCTGTTTGTAGTTTTAAAGCTCTTCAGATTCAGATTTCAGATTTCAGATTTATTGGCCAAGTAAAATTACATTTACAAGGAATTTATCTTCGGTAGATGTTCGCTCTCTAAAACAGACAACAACCACAATAAATGAGAATAAAAATACCTAAAAACACATAAGAACATGTATACCCACACACATGTTCATTTACACACACACACATATATACATACCCACACACACACACACACACACACACACGCGCACGCGCACACACACACACACACACATTTCCATAAGCAAAAAGAGAGCAATGTACCGAGGCTGCCATCTGCGGCGCCATCCTGCACGTATCCTGCACTTTTAAAGACACACTTTTTTACTCTTGCTTTTAATTGATCTTAACCTTGATTTATACGTATTTTTACTCTTTGTGTTGTGTTGTTTGCTTATATACAGCACTTTGGGCAATCTTTGTATTGTATTTAAATGTGCTTTATAAATAAACTTGAAATTGACTTGGTGGGCCTAACCCAGCGCTCTATCAGTTTGGTGGGCCTTTCTTAGATCTCTATCAGTTTGGTGGGCCAATCACAGCATCTATCGGTTTGGTGGACTTATCGCAGCGCTCTATTGGTTTGGTGGGCCTAACCCAGCGCTCTATCGGTTTGGTGGGCCTATCCCAGCTCTCTACTGGTTTGGTGGGCCAATTGCAGGACTCTATCATTTTGGTGGGCCTAACCCAGCGCTCTATCAGTTTGGTGGGCCTATCCCAGATCTCCATCGGTTTGGTGGGCCAATCGCAGCGTTCTATCGGTTTGGTGGGCCAATTGCAGCGCTCTATCGGTTTGGTGGGCCTATCCCAGTGCTGTATCGGGTTGGTGGGTGGGATGTTACTGTGACTGAGCAAAAAACACAGATGGCAAAAGCTCGTTTAAAATGGCTTTGGCATCAACTCTGGACTACTTAGACTTGACAAGAACAGACAGAGGTACTTAAATCCGTTATTTAAAGAAATGGTAAATGGCCTGTATTTGATATAACGTTTTCTAGAGTCCTACATTGCCCCAAGGCGCTTTAAAACGCAATCAGTCATTCACTCATTCACATCCACATTAACACACTGGTATGTGTCTTTGCGTCATCTCCCACAGCGTATGGCAAATGTCTCCGTTGACTGACGTCTGTAGCATTGAGAATATCAGGTTGTTTGTTGTCCAATAGCATGTGGATACAGTTTGAACAACAACCATAGATTCCACCCTATGATGGAGCTCTCTCTACCAGACTGAATGTTCCCATATATAGGATGGGTTGCCAGGTTAAGACTGACGCAGAGTTGGCAACATTAAAATAATTTTAATATAACTTAAAATTAATCATTGTAAAACCATATTTTTTAGCTCTATTGGTTGGCTAGAGGTGCAACTTAACTAATGAGACGTGTTGCTTCCAGCTATTATCACAGAAATAGGGAAAAACACTAAAGCCCTTTTCAGATAGACATTCTGGAACATTTGCGGACAATTCAATCCGGTTTTTAACTGGAACTGTGTTTTCAGACACACCACTTTTGTACCGGAACTTGTCCTTTCGGCTGCGTTCACACAGCAGGGCAAAGTTCCAGATGTCTGACGGCGGCGGGGGGTGGGGGGGGGGGGAGTGGGGGGGGAATCGGACTTATGTTAAGAAGAAGAAGAAGAAAATATCATTTCTATAGCGCCTCTCAAGATAGAAATCACGAGGCGCTTAAGCATAATTCTGCGCACACGAAGACGCATAAGAGACCTGGATGATGAAGCTCAGTGGTTAAAGGAATCACTGAAGCGGTGTGAAGCGCTCCGTTGCGCGTCTAGGAGACGGTACCGTAGGAGGCGAGCTGCCATGGTTCGCTAGCCTGGCAAGCCAGACTAAATAAATGTATTATTTAGTCTGGCCATGCTCCATTGACGGCTCTCAGTTGTGGGGCGGGTTCTACCATTGTCTTTCAAATGATCTCCGCATTCCACTGGACAATGAATGTGACTCTTGTTTCACTCTGTTGCATCATCCCACCCACCAGGCATATACCCTGATTGGCCCACAAAGCGGATAAAGCTCTGTGATTTGTTCACTAAGCAGATAGAGCACTATGATTGGCCCACCATTGTGGACCAATCACAGCTCTTTATGTGTTTGAAACCCCTCTAGAGAGCTGTGATTGGTTAGCCAGAGTCCTGGTAGGAGCTGCGGAGGTTCCAATGGAGCATGGCTAGACCAAACTTTGCAAAGCAAGAATTTGGTCTAGTTCACTAGGCTAATGGTTCGCCGCATGCTATAGCAGCGGGCTAGGTGCGCACAGCGTCCCCCGGTCCCCTCCTCCTCCCCCTCCCTCTTTTCCAGAACTTTACCTCACCAGTCTGAAGCAGCCACCCTGTCCGTAACATGTCCGGACCTGTTACTAGGGGCTTCGTCCGGATAAATTCCGGAACACGTTATCCGGATGTTTGTATTCAGACAGAAAGGTCTTACGGACAGATTCCGGAACATTTCCGTTTTTCATGGCCTGTCTGAAGGGGGCTTTAAGGTGCAATACATTTTTCCACCTCTAGAAGGTGCCCTCCAAAAAAAATAAATCCAGATTTCTGCTTTAAGCAGTGTAACATTTCTGCAAAGTGCAATACACAACTAATAGCTGCTCTTAGATTCACTGGGGTTGTCCCCACCGAGTGTTCAGCCGTGCATCTTGGACACAACCCCGAAGGGTAGTGCTGCGTCACTCCTCTAAATTTATGCGCCGGGTCCAATTTTATGTGCTACGCTTCCAGAACACATCCAGCTCAGCAGTTCAGATCAGGCCAGGCAGGAAATCAAACACTGGAGCAGTGTAGGCATCTGGCAAAGTACATGATAGAACACACACACAAATGTCCTATGGCTCAACTATAAAAAAATATGTCATTACCTGTGACACCTCTGCAGGATAAAAAAAGAATAAAATCAGAAAACCTTTAGAATTTGTGCTGCCATCTTTTTTTTATTTATCGTATAAACTGGTGTAAATTACCAGTAACATTGCAATTATTCAGGGTTTCGTGATCTCACAGCACCATGAAAACACGTCTGTTACGTTACGCATCTGGTGGAAAGCCAGAATTAGACACAAACTTATTAGGGCCAATGGCACTTACAACTCCAATGTCATCTGACGAACCCCATCTCATTTATACTGCACAAACTGTAGTTTACATTAATTTTTTCCATTAACAGCATTTAACCGTACAAGCTATTCTGGCTATCCCTGTAAAACTCTTGATATTTACCAGCTATTACTATGATAATTTAGGTTATAAATATTAATATAATCATTACTCAGACATCATGATTAATTTGTTCATTCGTTTTCTAAGTAAATCCAATTTTTTTAATCTGAAAAGAGCCTCAATTAGTTTCCTGCACCATGGGTGATGAAATATTATTCAAAACTTGGATGTAAATGTTATCAAATCTATTCCTAATGAATGGATCTGTGCAAATGCTCCCAACATGTCTAAATGTCTTGGCTTACTTTCTAAAGACCTTTAGATTATGCATTGATCCCTGCGGACCAGAGAAACATCTAACATGTTGAAAGGATAAATCAGATTTTTAGTGGGGTGGTTTGCTGTATGTTTTCAGAAAAGTTCATATTAAAGAGTGGAGCAGCATCACAACATTAACAAGTTAGAAAGCACATGTTTCAGTAGGCAGCAGACCATTTTAAACACTGATTACTGGTTATAAAAATCATGCCAAGCAGAAATAAAACAAACTATTTTTACCGGCTTCATCAATACTGAAGTGAAGGTTAATAAAATAGTGTGAAAATGCAGTTTTTAGTTTCTTTGTGGAGCTGATTTGCTGCAGCTTGCACAGCTTAGTGTTATAGCTAAACACAAATACGCATTTATGCTATAAATGTAAAGCGTTCTAAATTGATTAATAGTAATAATTAGAACTTCCTCTGTGTTTTTACCTTGACAAAAAAAAAGGAAACAATTTAGGTCACCGGGCCCCTTATTCCCAGAACCAAGCAATGGGATATGCAAATGAGATGCAAATTGCCACCAGAAAATTGAGAACTAGTTTTATAGCGCTGGTAATAAATACTGAATTTAGCCTCTTGGCATTCCAAAAACAGCCAGTTGGGGTTCATGTGCAAATGATATGCAAATAGCCCAGACGCAGAGTTTCTACTTCTTCTAACATGGAGAACAGTTGTTCTGATGCCTCAGCAAGTAGACCCTGCTATGATGTGTTGGATTTGAAGCCAACTCATGTTGCCATCCCATGGTGCCAGTTTTATATTCACTCTTCAGCGTTCATCAGCAGAGGAAGGAATTCAGACGTTAGAGGATAAGAAGACGAGGGGGGTGGAGGCACGACAGGTTTCAAAATCTAAAACCGTAAAATGTTGTTAGCCGAGGAGACCATGAGTGTAGAAACAGGTTTTAGGGAGATTAGACAAGCCAATGTAGAAAGAAAGGCTTAAAACAGCAGCAAATAAGATTCAAAGGAAAAACAAATGAAAACAAATAGCAAGTATCACAAATTCAATTCAATTCAAGTTTATTTACATAGCGCCAAATCACGACAAGAGTCGTCTCAAGGCACTTCACATAGTAAACATTCCAATCCAGGTCAGTTCATTAAGCCAATCAGAAAAAGTTTCCTATATAAGGAACCCAGAAAATTGCATCAAGTCACTGACAATGATAAAACATGATAGATGATTTTTAACAAAGTTGAAAACGCATTTGTAGACCTGAGAGCACACAAGTAGTTGGATTTGTATTGGCTAAGGTTGACTAGCTGTGGTGGCCATCTTGGGTTGAACCAGTAAAAAAAGTATATCCCTTTATTATTTTCACCTTTTTGCATCAGGTTAACAACAAATAATGAAAACCTCTCACCGGAAACAGTATTTTTAAGGATGCACAATATATCGGCATCAGTACCGGTGTTACGTTCCCCGGGACCTCTCTGCAGGCACTAAAGGAGAGTTTTTTGGAAACGCAGAGTTCAAAGAAAATGAACGTGAACAAATATGTGAAAATGTTCAGAAGTCGTTTGCAGGCAGCGAATAAAGTGGCACGTGAACATTTGAGAGAGGCACAAATTAAAATGAAAATTACTTTTGACAAGAAAGCTAAACCACGCAAATTTCTCCCAGGAGACAAAGTGCTAATGTTAACTCCTACAGCAGGGGATTCGTTAACGGCACGTTTTCAGGGACCGTTTGAGGTCAGTCACAAGGTCAGCGAACACACATATGCCATCAAAACAGGAGAGTGACTCAGGTTTGTCACGGTAATTTGTTAAAATCTTATGTTTCTCACACTACAGATGAAGAGATGCCCAGTGATGTCCCAGTATGCGCAGCTGGATTCATCACACAAACTGAAAAACAGGAAGATCTGCTGACAAATACCTTGAGTGCCATGAGTCCTCGACTGAAAAATTCTGAGGCTTTGCTGAGGCTAGATGAGCAGCTATCACATTTACAGAGTGATCACAAGGATGACGTTTACGGTCTTATTAATGCTCATTTATGTTTGTTTTCAGATATCCCTACTGTTACTAACGTGTGCCAGCACGACGTCGTTTTGATCAGTGATAAGCCAATTAAACAACATCCATACAGAGCGAGTCCCGAAAAACGTGCTTTGATGAAGCAGGAGACAGACTATTTGCTACAAAATGGTCTAGCTGTACCCAGCTACGGTCCCTGGAGTTCTCCGTGCTTGGTTGAGAAAAAACCTGATGGCTCACCACGATTTATAACAGATTTCAGAAAAGTGAATGCAATAACAGCTCCAGATTCATATCCATTACCATGCGTTGATGACTGCATTGACAGAGTTGGGATGTCTGATTTTATAACAAAAATTGACTTGTTGAAAGGTTACTGGCAAGTGCCCTTAACGGCTGCAGCGTCTGAAATTTCAGCTTTTGTCACCCCTGATGCCTTTCTTCAATACACAGTTATGCCATTCGGCATGAGAAATGCACCCGCGACGTTCCAAAGGCTGATAAATAAAGTTACTGCGGGCCTGACGAACTGTAGTGCCTATCTTGATGATATTGTTGTTCATACATCATCATGGAAAGAGCACATTGCCACCTTAACTGAGCTGTTTAAACGTTTGGCGGCTGCGCGGTTAACAGTAAATCTTGCAAAGTGTGAGTTTGTAAAGGCTACTGTGTCATATCTAGGCAAGCAGGTTGGACATGGCTGTGTCCGAATGCTGAAGGACAAAGTGAGAAGCATCTCAGATTTCCCAGTCCCTAAGACCAGAAGGGAGCTACGACGGTTCCTAGGAGTAGTGGGTTATTACCGTTGTTTTTGTCAGAACTTTGCTACAGTGGTACATCCTCTGACTAACCTATTGAGCCCAAAGGTGCCTTTCAGATGGAGCGAAGCTGCCCAGTCAGCATTTGCATCATGCAACCTTCTTCTGACCAGTGCTCCTGTTTTGAAGGCTCCTGACTTGGCTAAACCATTTGCTGTTGAAGTTGATGCGAGTCAGGTAGGTGCAGGTGCAGTTTTGCTCCAGAATGATGAGGATGGTGTGGTTCACCCAGTTGCGTATTTTTCTAAAAAGTTTACTTCTTGCCAGTCTCGGTATTCTACAATTGAGAAGGAAACTCTGGCACTGCTCATGGCCCTCCAACACTTTCACGTATATGTAGGCGTCGGTGGTGAACCTTTAACGGTCTATACCGACCATAATCCATTGATTTTTCTGTCAAGGATGTTTAACCAGAACCAAAGGTTAATGCGTTGGGCTCTGCTGTTGCAAGAATATCATTTGGATATCAGACACAAGAGAGGTTCTGAAAATGTTATTGCAGACTGTCTGTCTCGCATATCTGCCTGTGAATGAAAGACGAGGGAAGGTGGATGTTACTAAAGTTTGTTGGATAACAACAAACTTGTGTGAGGGGTGGTGGTGTTACGTTCCCCGGTAGGTTGTGTGAAGTTTATGGTTGTGTTTTACTTTTCATGTCACACAACATGGATCCTCTGAGCCTTTGGGGACAAGGACTCTTTGACTCTGCCAAGGACCAGCAGCTTTGTGTGAACTTTGCCCCAAATAACATCAACGGACCGCTCCAGAGCAGAAGCTGCAGCTGAGGCGGATTGGGACTGATTGCGGTTGCCACATGAGGAGGATAAAACATCGTTGGAACCATTACACGAGGAGCAACTCCTACCCATGGGTTGACTCCACTCCACGCTCCCTTTTTCTCTGTTAAATGGTTTAGTCTAACATCTTGAGAAAGTGCTGTTTTAAATGAGAGTAAATCTCTGCACTTTTCTGGTCCAAACTGTGGAGAGGATCTGTTTTAAACTTGGTGGTATTTTTGTTATTAGCTTTAGGATCTTAGTTGTTTTGTTGGTACCAGTTAAAGATAATTTGTGGGTAAAGAAATGCCAAATATTGTGTTTGTTTTGTGTGTAAAACTTCCTGGTCCCAGCTGGGTATTTGTTTTGTTTGTAAATTCTTGTAATTATAATTGAACACAAGGAAAGATAAATTATTATTTTACAACCCGTTTCATTCCCTGATTTTTCCCCTTAACTAGAGTCGAGAACGTAATACCGGTATCAGCCAATGTTAGTCATTTTATAACATATCGGTATCGGTCCAATAAATAAAACTGGACCGATATTAACAAACGATATGTTTTCCATCTTGTTTCCCTTTGTTTATCTGTTTCAAAGGGTGAGGGGATGATGTGTATTTGTTTAGTCACGTGACAGTGATTGTAATCATCTCAGAAGCGTAGATGTGTGTGGTGTGTGTACATAATAATGTAAATTCAGCTTTAATCATTTTTATTCTATACAAAATCTGCAGATTTTAGAAGGATTAGTGTCACTATATCGGTATCAGCAAATATTGGTTATCGGCCATAACAGTGATATCGGTGCATCATTAATTATTTTATTATTCTTATAACATATCACTCACAAAGCTTTTTAATGCCTTTACCTGAATAAAATCTGATTGTAAGTCAGGTTTTTGTCTGAACCAAAAGGCTGTAGTAGATATCTAAAGCTGATTTGGGATAAACTAAAACTGACATCTCAATAGATAATCATATGAAGCAGATGCTATTTAATAGCAATAAACCTCCTTTGACATTATGTGCAAGTGTGTGTGTGTGTGTGTGTGTGTGTGTGTGTGTGTGTGTGTGTGTGTGTGTGTGTGTGTGTGTGTGTGTGTGTGTGTGCGTGCGTGTGCGTGTGTGTGTGCGTGTGTGTGCGCGTGAGTGCGTGTGTGTCGTGACACCATGCATCTGCAAAATAATCCATTACCGAGCTGGTGGGAACATAAAGCCAAATTGCAGACAATTTGCCTCATGATCAATAAATCATTTTTAAAAATGAACAATTCAAATGTTTATCAATACAAACGATTCATGTTTTTGTTGAGATTTTTAATTCATGGGTCTGCTCTTCAGTAGGAGAAATAAAAGAACAGGAGGTGAGAAAAACTGCTGTAAAATTATAAATAAGATTAGATTACTTGCAAGGACAATAATAAAGAGCAGGGGTGTGGGAGGAACACACACACACACACACACACACACTTGTCTCCCTCTAACAGATTCCATTAAAAACAGATGGCATCAGAATTATCTGATGTCCTGTCACTGTCTTTTTATATGCTAATCCAGCTCCTACACGCATCTGAGTCTCTTTAATCAGATCTCAGGTCAGAGAAACTGAATCACGCCGAGGCCGTCATGCTGCCAGAGAACAACAACACACTGAGACAGGTAGTCACACAGGAATGTTTCAATGCACTTAATGTCATGAGACTCAGGCTCAATGTGAAGTTAGAAGAGATGGATGATGGTGCTTTCATTTCAGACATTTCAGTTACACTGATAAAGATGCAACATATTTGAATGTTGAGCAACCTACGTTTTATTTGCATAATGTTCAATTATCGTCTTTTACTAGCAGTAATTCTGTCACTCAGATCACATTATCGCAGCAGGAATCCTGTTTTCTGCACACTTCCAGGAAGTTCGCAATAAAGCTTCCTGTTACTGTTGGGGATAATTCAGCAGCTTCGCTTTCACAGTAACAAAGCACTCGTTTATGGAGACTAAAGTTTTTTTATGGGATCACCAGAGAGTCTCAGACAGAAACTAAAATTAAATCAATACTAATAAAAGAAATAAGAGTTCAAATAAATACAAATGATGGTCAACAACCAATCCCAACGACTATGTCGGCTACTAGGGGTGTAAGAAAAATCGATACACTGAAATATCATGAGATTTTGTGCTATGATACGAAGTAGGAATGAGCGATGTGGCCTAAAATATGGATTACAATATATTTCTTTCTTCTGTTTATTAATGTCAAACTGTAGCAGAACAAATACTTTAAGTATAAAATGCCATTTAAACACATTAATTGTACAAAACTTATACAAAAATACAAAACCTTGCAGGTAATTTATTTTATGTTGTGTTACGGTTCTTTTTCCAAACAACGCAACACAAACATTCTCCAAAAAACAGATTAAAGCTAAATATATTTCAAATGCAATACAAGTTAAATGCGATGAAAACAAATTCCTGATTTCTGGTTTATTTAATTTTTCCTCATGTTGTTCTTTTGCTCATTTAAGTTAACTCATTCATTGCCAATAACGACTAAAATCGTCATTTGCATTTTTTTACTGTGTGGGCGTCGGAACGAGCCCCCGCACCGTGAGAACAACATCTCAGCTCTAAAGCTGATCTTCATCCACGTACGTCACACGTCACGTGATCAGGAAGCAGAAAATCCATGTGTTAGGAGATCGTTTTGTGCCGCAGCTGTAAAAAAAAAGTGAGGTGCGAACCGGAAAAGCTTCTGCCGATCACAATTCAACAACGGATTATGAAAGAACGGATAACGCTCGAAATGTGCGGATTCTTCCTGATGTAAGATGTGAGTCTCTTCTTTGTTTTGGTTGTTTTGGCGTCGACATCATCCTAGTGCGCAACGTTCTGTGACTCTTAAAAAAACAGTAGAAATGGTGAGAAACGCTGGCAGCGAAGGGCTTTACCGATCAGGAAACAGCTGGCAGCGAATGAGTTAAGTGTTGCCTCAGTAGTGAGAAGCAACTGGTAAAATTATGCTTTGCTGCATTTTTCTTGTCAATAATATGGTTGGCGGTTTACAGGTGCTCGTCATAACATTAGAATATCATTTATCATCACATATTTCGGGAATTCTATTAAAAAAGTTAAACTTATGTTATATTTATTGATTATAACCGAACCCTGGAGAGGATTGCGACACAAAACCCAGAATGTAGGGAATTTTCACAAAGAGAGGACTGCAGCTGGAGTCAGTGCTTCAAGAATCATCACGCAGATGTATGCAAGACTGAGTTTCCCCTGCACAGGCCCAGGCGTGGCGATGCACAGCAGCAAAATGGTCGGCGAGCAACGAGGCACAGAATCCATGTTGCTAGAGGTCCAGTGCAAAGTTTCCACAGTCAGTAATGTTTTGGGGTGCCATGTCATTGCTGGTGTTAATTCAGCCATCTACCGGGAAGTTTTAGAGCACTTCATGCTTCCTGCTGCTGACCAATTTTAAGTAGTTGCAGATTTTATTTCTCAACAGGACTTGGCACCTGCACACAGTGCCAAGTTTAAGGACCACGGTTTTCCTGTTCTTGATTGGCCAGCAAACTCTCCTGACCTTAACCCCATAAAAAGTCTATGGGGTATTGTGAAGAGGAAGATGCAATATGCCAGACCCAACAATACAGAGGAGCTAAAGGCCAATATCAGAGCAGCATGGGCTCTCACATAACACCTTAGCAGTGCCACACACTGATCGACTCCATGCCACGCCGCACAAGCCAGAGCTCTGCAAAAGTTATAAAATCATTTTAAGGGATGTAAAATGTACTTAATACATTTTTCTATGTTTAAAACCACACCATGTCTTAAAGGTTTGATAATAAATTCTGAATTACTATAGAGAATAAAATTTTTACATTTTTTTAACATAAAAACAGCAGTGAACCTGTGCTGGGTTGATAACGCACTAATATTCACACTCTGAAATTCAAGATGCAATTTGAACCATTTTTCAACTCTGCTCTTTTTCACTTCCCGATGTTTACAGACCAGGAAAAGACCCTATAAATATTTAACCACCACTTTATTGCCTCAAACCATCCAACCACTGCAAACACAAGACCAAGGCAAGGATGTCAGCTAATATGTCATCACCCTACTGGTCAACCAATGATCAGCAATCCATGCATAATGAGAACAATATGGATGCGTTCCTATATAAGCTGTAAAATAAATAACATCAATCGGCCAACGACCACACACACACACACACACACCAGCAGGAGTCTTCTGAAGATAGATTTATTGAGTTCAACTATTGAAACCATGCTCAGACAGATACACACGCATGTGCGCGCGCGCACACACACACACACACACACACACATACACACATCATCATCAGATCACATCAAATCTCAAATGGCAGCATCTGTCTGAAAGATTAGAAGAGCCATCTGTCTGCCATGTGGAAAGCGACGGATTATCAATAAACTTCACACACCTCTCTCTGCGCGGATGCATTCGTGTGCTTAAATGTTTCATCAGCTGCTGGGTGTGAAAGAGGACGGTCTGAAACTGTAACAGCAGCACAGGATAAATAACTAACACAGTGATTAAAATAAACACTCTTCCCTTTAGTTGACCCAAAAACTTGATGTTGGTTCCTTTAGGAGAGTTATTTTGTTGTTTAAACTGAGATAAATGTGCCAATGTCACTTTGACAAACAGCAAAAAGAACAGCAACACAATTTAGAAGCCAAACACAAACCATCACAACACACAGGAGCAGCAAATTACTCGCAGTCATATTTGATTCTTAATCAATACACAACAATCGATCACTTTCCAGGCTAAACATTCCTTGTATTTATTCAGCTTACTTCACCCTGTATTGATTTATTTTGCCAATAAAACCATGGGATGAGAGGGAAGCAGGGTTCAAGAAAAGTTCAAGGAAATCTAAAATGCTCCAGGATGCAGTAAATGGAGGAAGACCTTTAAAAAGTGAAGGCTGAAGCTTAAACGTGTAGACAACACATAGCAAAAAGCTATGTATCACTTACATTTGGTGTTTTCAACGACTGGTGGAGTGGTTTTAAAGATCTATGCACCAAGGGGTGATGGGACCGCTCTGAGTGAAGGTGATAGTGTGAGTCATGTATGTACATAGGCTTGGGTTGTATTACGGTAATACCGAATACAGCCGGTGTACAGTAATTGGTATCAGTTCCAATACCAACATGAATAAAAGCAGTCCACGTAGGAGAAAAGGATTTAAAAAATACAAAAAAATAAAAGTTTTTTTATGTATAAAATGGATGCTTGGTTGAATTTTTAGTTTTACAAAATGGTTTAAAATGTTTTGTCCAACTTTTGGAAATGTTCCACAAAGTTTTACAATGTGTTGTCATCACATGACAGTGCAGAGGAGATGCACCGAGAGATGGGAAGAAAAATGGCAGCTTGTGCACCAAGTGACTTGGTGTCTACAAAAAACACGTCTGCAGTTCGGGATTTCGGGTTTGAAGCAAACGATAAAGGAGAGCTGTTAAACACTGATGAGGTCATTTGTACATACAAAAGATGACCGCGAAAAATGCAGGCCCCGATGTCACAGCCCGTTATTAAAAGAGGTGACTATGAACTTTTCTGATGAAATAAATAATGCTCTGGACCTCATGGTAGACAGAGGGGAAGGGGGCACTGAGAGATGGATGGAGGAGGAGGAACTCAGACTACAGATGGGGACATTAATTTGCAACAGTTAAATGAGATATGGAGGGGCGAGGTTAAGGATGGCCTTGAGTAAAGAATGGTTGCGCTCAGGTGTCACTTGCAACAGATTTTATCCAGCTTGTCTGAGGTTCTTTATGGCTGAAGAGGAAGTCTGGATGGCCTGTCCGAGACTTCTCTAGCATGCTTTGAACTAAAGAAAAGGTGGCGTGGGATAGTTTTTATAATTGTCATATTTTGGTTAACTGGCGAATCAGAATTTGACATGCAAAAGAGGGTTTAAACAAACACCACAGATAATCACGCCTAGACAGAAACGAAGGTTCTGATTGGATCAGACAAAAGGAAATGTGTCGTGTGACTTTAGCATTACGTGTCATCAGTGTCTAGAGTAAATTTCCAAGATTATAATAACTTGTAAAATACTACTGATCACAGGATTAGAATATCAAGTAATAACATTTGTCATTTCGCAGATTGATTGAACATTGAGCTCACATTATTATTGGTAATTAACAAAGTTTTTGATTACGTATTTATCAAAATAGTTCTTCGTCTTCGCTGTAAGAGAGGTGAAGCAGTTCAGATGAGCAGAGTGCATGAAAGACCTTGGCCACTATCTCATGTAGATTAGGCTGTCAGAGACTTTATGTCTCTGCTCGAGCAGACACAGCAGATCATGACCTTTAGGTCAAAAACAGGACATTCATGACGTTACACTTGAATGCTGTTAAGACACTTGGGTTTTACAATGGTTGGTCGTATTATTATTACTGTTTAGTCAGAATTTTTTCCCCTGTTTTGGTAGTTTTCTTCCCATTGTTTTGTTTTCTTTTGGAGTGACAACACCAGACCCAGATACAAGATGGCTGCCTCAATGCTGTTGTCCAGTAACCGTGGAAACCACAATGAGCGCCGGCAGCTTCATCACCAGTGGATCCCTCCACAGTTCTTCAGGTGGAAGCAATTGGACTAATCGTTTTCTCTGGATCTGGAAAGGATAAAAGGCTGGAAGAACTTTCATTCTAGGAGCTACTTGTAACCAAGTAGACACCCTGTGGGCTGGTTTCAGGGTTTTAGAAGTTCAAACATCTTGAAAGAAAATAATTCCTCAGCTTTTATTAAGTCTCTCTTTGGGTGTGGTAATTTCTCTTGATAAAAGAACTACAGAGGCCACTGTTAGTTTGAGAGTCATTTGTGGTTAATTTGCTGAATTATTATGTAGAAGGTGAAAGCTTCTTTAGGTGTGTGGAAATAACCCTGAGTCTTTTAGTTAATCCATCCCACATCTTTCTTTCTTTTGTAGCCAAGTGTCGTAACAAATGCAAGGAAAGGGATTTTAAAGGGGATCCGAACTTTTATAGTGTGGCTCTTTCAATGCAGGGGTGATGTGATTGAAGGGCGGAGTTTTGGAGACGATACGGGCAGCCAAGTTTTGGACCAACCGAAGTTTGTGTATAGATTCTTGAGAGACCAAAAATTAGTTAATTACAATATGAGAAGTGACCAGGGTGCAAACAAGAATAGCAGCAATGTGAGATGTGAGGGGTTGTCAGAGGCGATTAATGTTACATAGATGGAAACAGGCAATCTGAGTAATTTTACTAATATCAAGGATGACACCCAGACTCTTAACCATTGGCGAGGGACTGATGGAGGAGTTTTCAATGGTCAAAAAATGAGCAGTCTGACTTTAAGTTATTTTTGGAACAAATGAGAAGTATCTCTGTTTTGTCACTGTTCAGTTGAAGAAAACTGTTAGACAACCACGTTTTAATTTCATTATGACATTCAGTGAGGGAAGAAGGTGGCAGGGAGTAGGTGGGACCTGTGTAGAAATAGAGCTGGGTGTCATCTGCATAGAGCTCCGGACGTCACGACTCTCAGAGAGTAGACGCCATGTTGGCAGGCAACAAAGGTAAACGAAATGAACGGGATTGGCTTGGATGTTACTCCGTCAGAGTTTACTTCACACTTTAAAACCGACGAAATAGTTTTATATAGTCAGTAATTAAAATGACTAAACATCTCCTACCCTTACCATGCCCCTAGGATACTTTTTAAAAATACCAGAAGCTGTCAGAGCGGACCTGGCCAGGGAGCGCCTTGGGATTTCCCCTGAGGAGCTGGCCCAAGTGGCTGGGGAGAGGGAAGTCTGGGCCTCTCGACATAGGCTACTGCCCCCGTGACCTGACTCCGGATAAGCAGATGAAAATGGATGGATGGATGGACAAATAACAGATGTACATATAAGAAGTTTAAATAGAGTGCTGTGCTGTTTGAATGTATAAACTGAACTCCAAGAGAAATCACTAGTCTGATTTTTTTCCGTGAATAAAATAAATATGTCAGGCAGGAGCGTCTCAGGATCTGTCTGAGATCTGTCTCGGTGAGACAGATAATAGCAATCCAAAGTGCTTTTTATGTGTGATCTGGCAAGTGATCAACCATTGCTTAAAATGAAATACAGCTTAGCCGGTTAATTGCTGGGATCATAAGACACGTAGTCGGCAGCACGCAGAAATCACGAGGCAACGTTTTATGTGACGTTTACTTGTTGCTATGAGTAATAAGACAGAAAAAAACCACGCCAAAATAAGTTTAGGAAGCCCACTAAGAATCGTAATAAAAGCATTTAAAATAAATACAATATACAGTTGAGGAAACGTTGGTTTAAGTATCTGATATGAAGTGGTCGCTGCATAAGCAAAAACCTTTGCTCTCGGGATCCCACAGCTTCATTTTAGCCCAGTCACTAGCGTGTTTTACTGCAATGATCCAAGGTTTGTGGCGTTCCGGATCTTGGGGAATCCTGTAGAAGGCTCATCCCTTATGTCGTCCGCGACTGTTCTGGCATCCTGGGGCACAACAGGAATCTACCATATTTCCCGTTTGAGTTTTCTGACAATAACAAATAGCTCAGCTAGGGGCTTCTGCCTGCCAAGATGGCGCCATTTCGATTTGAGCTGTTGCATGCCGGGAGAAGAGACGTCAACTCCCGGAGCTCTATAGCAATGAAAATTAAACCCACAGGAAATTTTGCCAAGTGGAAGGAGATAGATGATAGATAGAAGAGGCCTAAGGACAGAATCTTGAGGAACACCGGATGTGACAGGAGTAGACATGGACTTAAAAATATTTTAATGCTGACATGGTCAAGATTATATGCTGCAGTTCAAACTGAGCTTCAGAATGGGGAAGAAAGGTGACTCACGTGTCTTTGAACGTGGCATGGTAGTTGGTGCCGACGGGCTGGTCTGAGTATTTCAGAAACTTCTGATCATCTGGGATTGCTACGCTCAACCATCTGTAGTGTTTACAATGAATCGTCCGAAAAAGGGAAAGCATCCAGTCAGCGCCAGTTCTGTGGGCGAAAATGCCTTGTTGGTGCCAGAGGTCAGAGGAGAATGACCAGACTGGTTCGAGCTGATAGAAAAGCAACAGTAACTCAAATAACCACTCGTTACAACCAAGGTTTGCATGAGAGCATCTCTGAATGAGCAACATGTTGAACCTTGAGGCAGAGGGGCTACAGCAGCAGAAGACCAGATCGAGTGACACTCATGTCAGCTAAGAGCAGGAAACTGAGACTTCAATAAATTGGACAAGAGAAGATTGGAAAAATGTTGCCTGGTCTGAATCTCGATTTCTGCTGCGACATTCAGAAGGTAGGGTCACAATTTGGCGTCAACAAGATGAAAGCATGGATCCATCCTGCCTTGTACCAATGGTTGAGGATGGTGGTGGTGGTGTAATGGTGTGAGGGGGACATTTTCTAGGCACATTTTGGACCCCTTAGTACTAATTGATCCTCGATGCAACGCCACACCCTACCTGAGTATTGATGCTGACCATGTCCATCCCTTTATGACCACAACGTGCTTTGAATCTATCAACTATCGACTAAACTGGGCACTGACATCTAGGGCAGTTCATTTTACTGATTCCTGCAGAAAATTCAACTAAACAAAATTGACATAAGCAGATGAATTAGTCAACTTCTACCTTTTAAGTCACTTTAGAATCCCTAATGAAGCAGGAGCTACAAAAAGACCTGCAATGTGGTTAGAAGGTTTGCAAAAGTGCAAATACAAAAGAAACAAGCGACTTCAAATGGTTCTTATATGATTTTATGAATATGAAGTGGTGCTTTGCACCTGAAAGCACCTAATTTTTACCCGGTCAAGCCAGGTACGATCTAGCCTCACTATAATCTTAACATTCCTTTTACAGCTTGGATTTGAGTCAACCCTGAGCAGAAGGGCTCCACTCAGAACAAGTGCTGCAGACTCCCTCATACACATTCCTCTTGATCACCAACTTAGCAACAATCTCTCCATATAAACACACACACACACATACACACACACACACACACACACACACACTTATATAGGACATCTGCTGTGATTGAGTTTACTTATATTTGCTTTACATGGCAGTGAGCTGGGAAACTGAGTCTGAGATTTGTTTGGAATATGAATAAAACTAAAATGACTTTTTCATTCTGCCTTGTTCCACCTCAAGACTGAGCAACTGAAAGACTGCAGACATTAGGTTTTATATTGGTACATATCAACTGGCAAAAATCTGGTTATATGACATACATCCCAATAGAGCATTGACAGGCGCTGGGCGATAAATCTAAAACTGATCATTATCGAAATTTGGGACTCTTATCGAGATAATTTTTCCCATGTCGATAAATTTGATAATAAAAAAAAGAAAAGATGTGTGTAGGTTGGCAACATTCATGTCTCTTTAAGAAGCTGTGTACCACCTTGAGTCATGTAAAACTGTGTCTCAACGTAATACATGTGACAGCCCCATCTAGTGGACAACTTTTTACTCTGCGCATACCTGCGCCCAGCCCTAGCGTTGATGATACGATATATTGTCATTTTAAAAGCCAGATGATGTTTATAGTTTTTAAGGCTGAGTTTAATCTGAAATCTCAGGCCAGACTTTTCCGAGACACGTCGAGTGTTATCATGAGATCTTGTTGTCACAATAAAGGAGGTAAAAACTGCTGCCACCTAGCAGTTGCAGCTTGAATTGCACCACACAAAAGAAATACTGTAAATGCTCGCAGGTAAATTCTCAATAAAAACATCAACACACACAGATTGACTTAATATCATAACACAATATTTTCTTACTTCCTAGTATTCCACTTTGTTTCTTGAATGCAAAAGTGTTTCTTCAGCTTCTCCACATCGTTCCATCTTCTGTGTAACTCTCCTTTGTTAGAAATTATATCTCTATCTTTAAAATATCGTGTTATTTATCTTTGATAATAAATGAATCATGTTTTTCATTATTTTGCCTTTACGGCATAAAGTCATGATTGCATAATCAGCCATTTACAGCAGCTAGTTTTAACATTAAGATGTTTGTAAGGACTTCTGATTTTCTCACCTTTCATATGAATAATTTGCTCCAACTGCTGACCCCCATAAAATGTATGAGTACGAAAACCACACGTGAAAACTCATTCACACGCTTTTACTTTTCACACTCAGGTAGCCAAGGCTTTTATTTCAGCAGGTGGCCTCACAGGAACATTCACACTCAGAAATACAGGTCAGCCCTGCTTTCCATTTCAGCAGGCGGTCAGTCAGTAAAGGCACTGCTGGCTGAACATTGGACACCCAAACAGAAAGTGGAGGGTTATCTACCACAACACAAAAGAGCCAAAGTGAAAACAAAAAAACCCCCAAAGACGGCCTTGAAAAGTCATTTACTACATGTCCCTGGATGCTTCTTTCTCAGTGTCTTTGCCTTTTAATTCTATATTACTCACATTCTTTGTCCAACCACACAAATGGCCTGGTGTGCCACGTTAATTACAAATGTCTATTAGGCTTTCATTTTCTCCTCATGATGGAAATTACATTTGTTTTCCTTGCCAGGTCAAAATGACAGTAAAATCAAAGAGGGGAAGGACAAATTAACACAGAGACTAAAAAGTGTATTCAGCTTTTAAAACATCAGACAAGATAATTATTCAAAAACAGAGAACGCGACAATAAGATGTCAAAAGTCAAGAAAGCTGTTTAGTCTTCTGCTCTACTGTCAAAAAGTAAAATGTAAGTCGCCTTGTTTACTTCTCCTTTATGAGAAAGTTAAGATCCCGTATGGTGTGTGTGTGTGTGTGTGTGTGTGTGTGTGTGCGTGTTTGAGTGTGTGCTTAATTGACCCTACACTATATTTATTTCCTCAGACCATTTTGGCCACATTTGGATTTGGGGTTTGTTTTCCCTTGAGGGGAGCTGTAAATAAACACAGTTACATATTTATTCCACTAAGTATCGATATGGAGAAAAGATTCCTTATTTTCTCAGCTTCCCAGCCGTTCTCCTCTTTCCCTTTCATCCATAGCTTCCCGGTGGGAATTCTAAAGCAGGATGGATGGGGTGTCTGATAAATGGTTCCTGTTTGCTGCCTAAACACGAGTCACCTTTAAGGATCAGCGAGTACACACACGTCTACAAGCACAAGTCTTGGGATCAATCTAATCTGATAAAATAAGATAAAATGCTTTCTTCAGTTTCTCAGCTCATGCATATTTAACTCAGGCTTTTATTTTATTAAGCTCTGGTGTGTGTTCCTGTTCTCCTGCAGCAAGTCATGTGTGTTTGCTCCGTCTTCTTTTGCCTTGCACAGATTTTTTAATTTCCTTTGTGTCGCTCAGATCATCCATTTTCACACAGATCTGCGCTGCTGCTGTCCGTGTTTGATGCCGATTGTAGTTTTATACAAAACTGGAACATTTTATTGTGTTTTTATTCTCATGTCATGAATAATCGTCCTCCCAGTCACCACTCTGTCTAATTCGGGCTTTCTAAGTTTATCCGTCTCAGTCTACTGCCGCCCTTAATCACACACCCTCCTCCGTTTTCCCTCTGCTTCTTCCTCCTATCTGTCCTCTCATACTTCTCTCCAAGTCTGCAAACCCAAACGTCTTTAAACACAGCACAAAGACACCGAGCGTCTTCCTCAGGAGTGAAGACACCAGGCGATGTGTGTAATCTAAGAATGATGGCTGTCAGAAACCAAACTCTCACACAACTTCCTTTTCACAATACCCACTACGTCGTCTACGCCTGTGTGTGAGATCCAGCAGCGTGAGTCGATGTGTGAGGATGTGCGAGAGGTGGAGTCAGACACAACATCGTACGCCTTCATTGGCTATAGCATTGCGGCGTGTGCTGCAGCGTAGTGTGCAGACGTCCAATCAGACCGTCCTCAAACACTGGTTTTATGAATGAGACGGTGTGTATGCGAGGAACACACACTCGGAGTGAAAATACTCCACAGTGATGTCACACAATTACACAGAGCAGCAGCGCTTGAAGCAGCAGCACCACGATCTCGCTCTGCGGCTCCGACAGAACTCGGCTTAAATGTCAATAACCTCGACATTCTGTTGCTTTCTTTTTATTTAGTTTTTAAACTAAATTTATGCTAATTTACCTCAAGAAAATAATCATTTTAGATCAATTTAAAACAAGTTTTTGTCATAAATGTTACGGTAAGCGTTAGAACTCCCCAGGTTTTCTGATACTTGCAGATCAATGGTTTTATGTCAGCCGTCCACACCCTCTCGGAAACCCAAACCCTCTAACCGTCGGTGTCCAAATCAGGAACTGAGAACACCTCATTTGGCTGACATTGTTTACCAGGGAGTCATTTTGCCTAACCGGTATGTAAAATCCTAACTGAAGAGCTGTGTGTGTGTGTGTACTGCTGGCTGTGCAGAGGAGATGGGGAGGGGAGAAGTCCGGCCAAAAACAATCAAAATATCCTGGTGTGACTTTCTATGAAGGGTGTGTGTGTGTGTGTGTGTTACTATGAGGTCACTGCTTGGCACATTGCTTTGCTACTGGGACGTGTTGGTGCAGAGTCACGGGTAAATACTGCCCCCCGTAGCTGAGGGCAGGAACAGCAGCAGGTGGATGATGGTGGTGTTGACACAATAAAGGTTTGATGAAAATCATCATGAATCTGGTTTTCTCTGAATAAAAATTCAGCACAGAAAAGAAGACGACACATTTATATAAATATAGAGAAAAAAAGAAGCTGTATGATTGTTTCAGATGAATTTCACTTTGGTAAAGAATAGATCAAAATAAAATTACAATGAAAAATGCAAGAATTTCATCATTTAAACTAAAACAGCAAATAGAAAACAACACATATAATTCTTTAATAATAACATTCTCGCTCTGAGTCGGCTTATTAAACCTGGTGATGTAACGGTTCATCGCGGAAGACCGTGTTCCCTTTAAGGACGGAAAGTTAAGAATGTAAAACTATGAATAAGAATGGAGATTTATCATTTCTTTCCAGAAGGATGACCTCATCGAGATTTTGCAGAGATGTCTTCTTTGAATCAAAGTTCTTCTATGGGTGAAGGCTGCCCCCTAAAGGCCGAGAGCAGAATTGCTACTACGCTTCACAACAAGTGATGTCATAGTTTTGGAAAGAAAGAGTTAGAGAAGGGTTTGAAAGAGCAACGACGAGGGAGGGTAAGAACGTGAAGGAGAGAGAACAGAGGTGACATCATGCTGGTGCGGTGTGGAAGCTGGTTCTCTCTTCACGCCTTTTCAGAAACCAGACTGGATCGGAAGTAAAATACTGCCTTAGCTCGTGCTTTTGGCTTGTTGTGATTGTTTGAATGATTTAGATTTTCTCACAGGATCAGTAATGATTACAAAGATGTTTCTATGTAACAATGACTTGTTATAGAGTTATGCAGACTCAGGTTCTGCCTCAGCGCTGTGCCTCACTCCTTACCTCCTCTTCTCTCCACCTTTAAGGTTACAATAATGCACCTTTTCTCTCTCCTGACTACACAATAAATTATGATTCATTCCTTTATTCATTCCACTTTGAGTTGCAACTAAAGCCTGAGAAGATCCTTTAACCATCACTGAAAAGTTTAATTTAGCTGCAGATTCATAAAAACACAAAAGACTTCGAGCTAAATGCATTTTGCTTCGAACAAAAGTGACATCATCAGACTGAAGCAAATCTTCTCTGTGTGATAAACTGTAGTGTAAAACACGATCAAATTCATCTTTTTGGTAGATTCCCGGGGTTTTGCCGACTGAATGAGGTCCTCCTACAGATCGGATCCTTTTCAAAGGGTGAATAAAACCTTAAAGTTATTTATTTGCTTCATATTTGCTCATTTTCTGAACCACTTTCTCTGACTAGGATCGTGGGGAGCTGGGGTCCAACTCCTGCAGTCACTGGGCGAGAGACGGGAGAGACGGGAGACATGCGGGACACGTCTCTGGTCCATCACAGGGACACACAAAGACAAACCACCAGCCATGTCTTGCCAAAGCAACTAAGGAAAACCCAAGCATGCATGATGAGAGCATAGCTCGGTGTAAAAAGGCCACAGGGATTTGAACCCTCAACTTCCTCGCTGTGAGGCAACGATGCTACCAACGGCACCACCATGCAGCCCAATCCCAGACACCGCTAACAGCAAACATACATAATAATCCAGACCTATCACAAACGGGGTCCATGACTGATATTCATATTTGGATTTATTCATAAAAACAACGTAAATATTGACACGCTTTTAAAAATACTGTTTTTATGGAATGTGGGTACTGAACACACACACCAGAAGTACCAGTAATACTTTTAGATGTATTTATGTTTTTCTACACAATTGTCCATGAATGTTAATGTCCCATTAGAAAAGATCCACACTGTTAATGCAAAAGTTTTTTTTTCTTATTTTTAAAACTGAATTATAAAAACTAAACTGTGGTCATTCTAAAGTGAAAACAAACATCGTAGAGTGGATATTTTAAGGAAGAGTGGGAAAAATTCTGATTTTAACCTCAGAATTCTGAGATTAAAATCACGATTTTTAGTATTTTCAGAGATTAAACTCTTTTTGTCATCGGCCCGAATCGTAGATGTTTCTCAGAAATTATAAATCGTTTTTCACAAGGTCCTGTAACGGCGGCAGCTCTAAACCAGTTTTATTTAGGTGGACTGTAAATGCTGCAGACCCCAGCTCGAGCTGTTGCATTTTCCTCGTGTCCCTTCGTTCATCAGGATTATTCCCCCCCCCCCCCCCCCCCCCCCCACACACACACACACACACACACACACACACACACACAAACGCATCCACGGAGACCATTTCAGATGAGGCTTTGGAAAAAATGTTTACCTTCAAAATCAGAAAGCTCTTTAAAAAAATAAAAAAATAAAAAACAACACTTGTAACTTCACTTAAACCATTTTTACTTTAGTCTCAAATTATTTATCTAAATGATTATTTTGTGAAACTTTGAAAACACCATGTGTTACTGAGTAAAACAGTTAAAATCCAGCTGTTTGCACACTATAAAATTACATTATTTCACAACACAAACAGAAGGAAATGTCGTTTTCTGGCGTGCAAACTGGGGATAATTCTGAGCTCAAATCAAATAAAGCTGCTTCATATATTCATAATAATTGTGTTTTGATGCACAAACCTACTTCAAACAAACCACTGAGGAAAAGAAACAAATTTAAAGATTAAAAAACTTAATGTTTTTACTTTTTTTCCCTTTAATATAAGGAAGAGAGAGACATTTAACCTCCTCCCATGTTTATCTGCTCCAGGTTTGATTCTGTTCTACATTTTAACTATAAACAATTACAAGTGCAATAAAAACACTGATTTCGTATTTTTCTAACCACGAGTAGAGTGACTTCATGCTGCATTAAATATCAGCCTCAGGAGCTGCTTGAATTAAACAAACTAATAAACAGAGGGGCAGGTGAGTAGAGGCGGAAAGTGGATGGACCTTAAAAAGTACAGAACAAAGAGAGGTGACAGGGATCCAGAGATCAGGAGAAACCGCTGGCTCGTGCGGAGGAGAACATTGTGTTAACTAACTGTGCGTGCACGAAAGAGAGAGAGAATTAGCATTTTTGAAATGTGTGATTAATGTCCCTGCGTGGCTGTGGAGACCCCATGTAGAGGGAAACGCCTAAGGGATTAACTCCGACTCCACCTTTTGTCTCGGTCTGACTACAGAAACACACACGCACGCACGCACGCACGCACGCACGCACGCACGCACACACACACACACACACACACACACACACACACACACACACACACACCTGAATGCAAGGAAACACACAAAAGCACGACTCTCACGACTAACCACACACAGAAAAACACCTGGATTGATTAAAGATGTCTGGCCTTCATACTAAACTGTAAAAGAAAAAATTTTTCCACAATCTGCATCCCATCACCTGTAAAGTTTATCCTCTTTTTCATCCCTCTGTCATCACATTTGTTTATTAACAGCAATTATTTTATTTAAGAGACAAAGGCTAAAACTAATCCTGTCTGTTTAAAAATCAGAAATTAAATAATAAAATGAATAAACAAACTCCATTTTTTTAATCAAAAACACCTCCTTCTGGTCGTTTGGTTTTGTTTGTATTGTCCCAATAGAATAAGTGGGGACACAACTTATTTACAGCACAACACTGCCCCCTTGTGTTCAATAACATCATTAACAAGAATTCTTCAATCATCCACCCATTGCCTGTACCCACTTATCCATGCAGGGTCGCGGGGGCTGGTGCCCATCTCCAGCAGTCTCTGGGCAAGCATGCAGGGTACACCCTGGACAAGTTGCCAGGCAACACTGAGACACACAGGACAAACAACCATGGGCACACTCACACCTAAAGACAATTTAGGAAAGAACCAGTCAGGTTTTTGGACCGTGGAAAGAAGCCGGTGTGCCCGGAGAGAACCCGCGCCTGCACAAGGAGAACATGCCAGCTCCTTGCAGAAAGACCCCAGGCAACAGCGCTAGCCACTGCGCCATGGGGCAGCCCCCTTCAAACAATCAGCAAAATTTAATTAAAAAGTTACATTCTTTCCACAGTTTAATTTAAATTATGTAATTCAGTTGTTTACCGAATATTAAATCATGAAACTAAAAGGCTCCTGATTCGAATCTCTCTCTCACCTGTCATCTTGTAGCCGCTGGCAGCGAGCTGTCCAGCCATGTACTCTCCGTCTGAGCTGTTATGACTGCACCCCCATGTTTTCATCCACACCTTTTGGGTACCTGGGATCAAACTGCACAGAAAAGGCAAATAAACAAGCGTACTGAGACTTACTGTGATAAACACAACTCTACAGTCATTGACGATTCTTTGGAAATAGGCATTTTGTTAAAGGCGGCATTTTTGGTTGATAAAGCACCAACTCTACATGTTTCAGAGAAGAGGCCTGCTCAGGGTGGGCCTTCACATTGATTCTATTACATACATCCATAAAAAGACAAACTACCTTTCAGCTTGGAGCTCCTCGTTGCTCGGAAGCTCTTTCCTCTTCCTGGACCTCGGCATAATATTCTTTCTAGCAGATTGTCTTTCATGAGGAGTGGGGTCACCAGAAGACACCATGTCCTCGATGTCCTCAATCAGAGAATCAGAGGCAGATGGCATGATGATCTGAAAATCACATTTCAATCAAACACCACTTTTCTTGCGACTTACGTGAATTTGTGACCCCCCGAGCCAAAAACGGGACAACATTTTTTTTACTTTGGAATCATCCACGTATGTTTTAACAGTGCCTTTTATTGGTCTGCTGTGGCCAACGTCAGAGCCGACAGACTTTAATACAACACAAATCACACCACCTCAGAAGCCTAGGGGTAGAGTGTCCACCCTGAGACTGGGAGATTGGGGTTCGAATCCGGGTCGGATCATACCAAAGTCTTTAAAAGTGGGACCCTGCTTGACAGGGGTTGGACTGGTGGGGAGGGTTAAACCTCCAAATAGAAGTGCAGCTGCAGCTCACCACTATTCTTTCCCCCCAGAGATGGGTCAAATGCAGAGATAAATGTCCCCAGTGTGTGATGATGACTATGGGACTTAAATGTGTACTGTTAAAATTCTCGTAGTGGTTTATGTAGCTTGCAAGTTTCCTCTTTCTAATGCATGTTTTAAATGTGCCGAATGTGGCTGGTCCAGGCTTAAACGGTCAGTATGGAAAGGATCTTGCGTTTTAATCTGTGGTGTGGGTGGGAAACTGACCACTGTGGGGTATATGTTTAGTCTTCACAGCACTTTGAGCTGTACTCGCTGTATGAAGTGCTTCATAAATAAAGTTAGATTTTTTTAAACTAGATTATAAAAATTTGTGTGATATATTTTGTAGTCTTCACAAGCCTGGGATGTGTCTGTTTAACATAAAGTACCCATTACTACAAAACACCAAGGGTATTTAGCAGGCAAATGTCTTATTCCTTATAAGTTTTCAAATTTAAGATTAATCTTTTGTCTTTATACTTATTTATGGTGGAGAGATGAGGATTTGGCTTCACAGATGTTGTGATCAGAGCAGTTCCCCTTTTTTATGGGAAGAGGACTCATGACGATTGAGTTTTTAACTATAAACAAATAAAAACCCAAACTGGAAAAATAAAAAGTCCACTCTTTGCTTTATCCATGATAGCCGATCATCTAGGTTAAGACTTAAATGTAGATAAAAACTTTGATGCACACCTTGTTTACCTGAGATTCAATTAGACTTTTTGTCCCTCCCACAAGTCCTTTCAGAAACCAGCAGCAGGCTCCCAGTTTACTTTAGCTGAGCTATTGTTGCAGCTGGAGATCGCCAAGTCCTAATGCCAGTGACCATTTCCTCTAGGTTTATACTTTATGGGAAAAAACTTATTTGACATTTACTTGTAAATGCTTCCAGACATTGAATTTACGATGCAGCCGAGTTAAAACTTATCTGCAAGTATTTCTACATGCACACACAAATCTATATGTTTACATACTGACAGTAAACGGTACCACGTGGACATAAACATCCCATAGATACACATCAAATAAGCAGTTCTTCTCTTTCAAGCAGCAGCGTTATCTTTCCGTTATCTATGCAAGTTTAACACACGTACACTCAGTGGCATCATTAGCAATCAGTAGCATCGACAAACCGATAAAATACGGTTTAGTGATTTCTTACAGTTATCCAAGTCTAGCCACATTAAGCTGAATATAAACAAGCTAAATGCTAATAGCTAGCTACTACCCACGTGCCCCTAACTTTATACAAACGCGCGCTTTAAATGTTAACAAACGTTTGTTACCTGAGATGCTATGTCGTTAATAAGTTCGATGAATCCAAGTCCTGCGAAATAACTTATTTGAAACTCAAAACTTTGGTAGTTCACACAACAAAAACATGTCAGGATTGGAAAGGAGCCGTAGTTCCTTCTCTACGGAACGGGACGAGGGACAAACAGCCCAAACGCAAATTTAGCAACAAAAAAAAGTCGCACAGAACTGCAAAGAAACTCAATAAATAATTCAATAGCTTTACTTTTAAATGTTTGACTTTCACTAAACTGCAACTGGAAAAAAAACAATTAAAAACTATAAATTTCCTTTTTTAAATTTCCTTTATTTTTTTTTATTGCAAATCTCCACAATACAAAAAATCTGGACTCCTCTTTACCCCCACCCACGACACACAACTCAAATTCATCAATTTAATGTAGAAACGATCTGTAACTCACATCAAACACATCCAATTAGTTCAGATAACATTCAACACCCATGCATTCACACTGCAAAATATCCGTTTCTCTGTTCATGAAACCAGGCAGCAATGTTGTTTTTGTCGAGCTTTTTCCCATCAGTTACCACAATTTCTGCAGCACATTTAAGAGTATTGTATTTGGTAACAGCTTGGATTATGCTCATATTAAGCCTAATATGTTTATTTTTTATAGATAAGATCTAATCACACATTAGTCATACAAAAGAAAAAAAACAAGTCACCCAAAATACAAAAACACCCCTTCAGTGGTTCATTTAAAATCTTTACTTTTGTTGGAAATCTGGAAAAGTAGAATTTTTCCAAGTGTTTCCACCTCATAAAAAATAGTTAGGTGCTTGAAATATATTATAGAATTAGATCATCTGCATGAGCTGTTGGTGATCTGAGAACCAAACTGGGAAAAAATTATATCAAATACACAAAAAAAAGATTTTTTTTCCCCCTAAAAGGGACATCATGATGCATTCAAGGCAATTGTATTTATTTCGGACTGTGGCACACTAACAATTTTCACTTCCATGGATTATGGTGGCGCGACGACGGCAGACGTATTGGTAGTTTTTCAAACTGCAACAGTCTCCCTGATATTATTGAAAAACTGAAGCCGTGTCTTAAAACCAAAGCTCTCCACACGCTTGGGTCAAGGACATCCTAATCATCCATAGTGATACAGTAGCGTGTATAAACACACTCACAGTCTCCTAAAGACTAGTAAATACAGATGAAATACTGCGTGTGTGTGGGTCGTTCCACTGTCGGGGTTTTGCGTCGAGACGAGTAACAAGATAAATAACTTACTGAAAAGTTGACAAAAATATATTTATATATTGTGATACATATGTCCAATTCAGTATCAGATGTGCAGCCTATAAATTAAATTCAACATAATCTAAAACTTGCTATGAGCAAACGTTCAACCTTTCTGTTTGGATTGTAAAATCCAGCATCACTTCTAAATCATCTCTATGACAGAAGGGAATTTTAAGACACACACCATGGTGTAGCCTCTTTGCTACAACTACAGTTCAACATTTAGTGAGAGGTAGCCTACAGTACCTTTGTACATTGAAAACATAGCAAACTGTACATTCATTTACACAGCGAGCTGGATGGGACTCATTCATGCGGTACACACTCGAGAAAACGTCAGTGGAGAAAAAGTCGACGCTGTGATCACTAAAAGCTGAGCTTCCATTTCAGACCTTTTTATTGGAATTCTTAAGAACTTACGGACTCAAAACACACACAGGATTGGCTGCATGAAGTCTGAATAACAGGTTTTTTTTGTTATTTGGTATTTTTGAAATTTGTGTTGATTTTTTTTTATTTGTAGTTTTATAAAAGTGATGACTGGGAATTTGGATGTGATGAAAAATGGTGTAAAGGGGTGATTCCTGTAAAACCTCTTCTTACTGACTGGTTATGGCTTTTCATTTCATTATTATCTTCATGTTTATTTAGACCATTGCACAGTTAAAATCTGCAGTGTCCCACTTGGTCTCTATTGGACACTGCCCTGTTGAACACTCTCAACAAACATTCACCTAAAGCTTGTTCACCTGCCGTCCCAAATGCCGTCCACCTACAACGACCCTTTTCTTTTCATGGTCTTACACTTTTAAATTGTTCTTCGTTTGCACACAAAGTGGGCAACCGCATCACGGGTGTAAACAAACATAACCAAACATTAAAACCTCATCAGATGTCCTCCCCACAACACTTGGCACTTAAGCATTAAGTGCATCCTAGATAACTCGTTGCATCTGGTGACTAGACACATCACCGAGAACTTTGATCCGCTGAAATCGACCTTCCTTTTGTGGTTCGTCGATTGGATTTAAGCAGCTTAACTAGACCCAGCCTACCAGGTGATACCAGGGGTGATAATGCCAGGTGAAGTGGGACCTTGCACTTCTTCACACCAGCTGTTAAAAAATAAACTATCCACTGACAAACAAAAGATGACTTCCCACCGAGGTCCATTAATCATCCAAACCACGACAAACATGGAGTCAGACCCTCTGTGAGAAAGAACAGCCCTCAGTGTTTCGCCCTCATCAGTTTTCTTTTTTTGTGTTTGTTTTTTGTAGCTAGTGCTAGCTGCACAACAGATCGTCTAGACCCAGCGAGGGAATTTTATCAAAGTCACAGGCGTCAAACAGGTCACTAATTCCCTGGTCGTCTCCCAAACCTAAAAGGTAGTCGTCATCCAGAATGGGAGGTACGAGGTTTAGGAAAGGCCCCTGGGACGACTGCATCTGGTCTTCTGTCTGCTGGAGCAGACTGGTGTAAGTAGATGAGATCGGGGACAGAGTGGTGACAGAGACGGCCGTGGTGATGGCGGGTGGAGACAGGAAGGAGCTGAGAGGTGAGGATGTGCAGCTGGAATCTGTGAATGAAGGAAAACAAACCCGTAGATGAAAACACGAGGCTCGTTTTCAGAGAACCTTCTGGAAAATCTAGACTTCAGCATTTTGTTAATAATTCTAAAGAGTAGGGATACTAAAGAGTAGGGACACTAAAGAGTAGGGATACTTAAGAGTAGGGATACTTAAGAGTAGGGATACTTAAGAGTAGGGACACTAAAGAGTAGGGACACTAAAGAGTAGGGACACTTAAGAGTAGGGACACTTAAGAGTAGGGATACTTAAGAGTAGGGATACTTAAGAGTAGGGATACTTAAGAGTAGGGATACTTAAGAGTAGGGATACTAAAGAGTAGGGATACTAAAGAGTAGGGATACTAAAGAGTAGGGATGCTTAAGAGTAGGGATACTTAAGAGTAGGGATACTTAAGAGTAGGGATACTTAAGAGTAGGGATACTTAAGAGTAGGGATACTAAAGAGTAGGGATACTAAAGAGTAGGGATACTTAAGAGTAGGGATACTAAAGAGTAGGGATACTAAAGAGTAGGGATTCTAAAGATTAGGGATACTTAAGAGTAGGGATACTAAAGAGTAGGGATACTTAAGAGTAGGGACACTAAAGAGTAGGGACACTAAAGAGTAGGGACACTAAAGAGTAGGGATACTAAAGAGTAGGGACACTAAAGAGTAGGGACACTAAAGAGTAGGGACTCTAAATACAGGGGTGGACCGTTAAAGCGCCCGAGCGACAGTGGCGCTAAATTTTCTCGCCGGGCGGTAAATACTTGACGAGTTACCGCCCGGGTGGCGCCCAAGCCTTGTTTGTCATTTACACACCGGCTTTCACCTACATCATGGCCCCGCCCTGTAGGAAGCAGCAGTTTTCGTTTCGCGCGCGTAAACCTGCGCGCCTCTAGCCACGTACTGCACTTGTACGATTCGTGCACGTACTGCACGATTCTAGTTATAGTCACGTGAACTATAAGTTCACTATTAAAGGCAAAGTGGAACCACGCTAGAAACACACAAGCATGCAGGAAGATAGCGCCACCACAGGGATGGGATTTCTTGATGAAATCTCCGGCAAAACGCTTTAAAACTGGTGAGGAGAAGCGAGACAGTCCGAAACGGTATGAAGCAGAGAAGCGTGTGCATAGGTAGAATGATTCTTGGCGGTTTAAAGAAGATGGGAGGCACAGAGAATGGCTGTGTTCGAGTTGAGCAGCGCCTCGCCTGGAACACAGACGAGAGCAGACGGAAGCAGCAGGGGGAGTGGCTGAAAGCCGGCGTTTAACGCCGGGGACACACCGGCCGCGGAAGCACCGAGAAGCGAATCGCTCACGAAATTCGGCCGCTGCTCGCCGCTCCTCAGTTCAGATCAGACGCGCCCCAGTCGAGGCGCGCCTCGGCTCAGCTGTAGTTTTTCTTTTAACTACTTGGTGTCCTCAGTTTCCCCTCTGCCTTTTCTCAGCTCTTTTCCTCTACGTTTGATTGAATGTGTGTGGGTGTGTGTGTGCGTGCGTGCGTGTGTGTGTGTGAGAACCTATGGTATGAACCAGTTATTTCTGCCAGTTGAATCTCTTGGAACCCGCTCCAATTCTGTAGCTGTATCCTAGCAGTTTCTTCCGACATGGGTACGTAAATAACCATGTTTTTCGGGGGTCGTACAGCTCCTTGTTTTTCTCAACTTCCATAATTAATTTAAAGTCATCCATCTAAACTGCTTGCCTCAGACTTTCTGCCTCTCTATCCTGTTTGCTCTGGTAAAAAGACACCCAAAACCACACACCCCTTCACGTGATCACACACGCACACAAGTTCGATGTGTGTGTGTGTGTGTTCGTGTGGTTTTTCTGCAGTGTCTGATTACAAACACATTTGACTATTGCGGATTTTTTTTTAAATGCTTTATTTTGTTAAATTTACCGGCCTTCCTGCCAGAATTGACGCGATTCATCCGCGGCTCGCGAAAAAAAGAGCAGATGCCGAAATGATCGCTGCATGGCGCGGGCTGGAGCGCTGGCGCAAGGCGATTCGCGGGGCTTCGGCGGCCCATGTGGTCTATAGAATAGCTTAACAAAGGCGCCGAATGAAGGCGGTCCCAGTTTCGCGGCGCTTCCGCGGCCGGCGTGTCCCCGGCGTAAGTCGGACAGATTTCCTTACATGTGTAGCTCGGGGGTGACGATGGCTGAAGATATCGCGTTAGCATTCACACTAGTTCAATTTTCAATTTTAATTCTGGTGCCTGTTAGCAGCTGAAACACATCCTCACGTGCTTGTGGATATCATATATTCTATATGAAAACCTACAGTCATGTTATCAGCTGTAGCTTCAGTGTGCTCATAGGAAACGTGACAAAAGAAAACAAAACACATTTCTCTTTATGGCCTATATTGTTGACATCATCAACATAACGTGATTTACAGAATACATGTGACCAACTAACATTTCATGTTCTACCATGTTTGGATCAAAATACGAACCAATCAGATCTTAGATCAGGTGAGAGCCAGGCGTTTCCCGTCATCCTCTAGGTTTTGCAGCCGGTGGAGAACAACTGCAGTGCCTTGCTCCAAAATCTGCGGCCTCCTTGATCTCACGAGGTTATCGTTGCCTACGTATGCATGACGTCAGAGCAAGTCGGCGTCAAGTCGGACACAAATCTAACCGGCATGCACTGCTCGCCGATCACCGCTGGTCTAATCTGCGCAGAACTGGCTCATCTCGAACACAGCCAATGGCTCGAGTACAGCAAAGCGGAGTTGGTGATGCATTGCGTTGTATGCCGTAAGTATGTGACGACAAAATCGAGTTTTGTTGAGGGAACAAACAAATTCAAACTTGAATACGTTATTATGTTTGTGAATGTGTACAAAATAAAGGTTTATTACATTTAAAACGGTTCAGTTGTTATTTTGACTCATTTTGGCAGCTGACCAGCGGGGCCGGTAGATTCTTGGCGGGGCCGGTAAATATTCAGAGTTACCGGCCCGGCTGGCCGGTTGGTTTTGAAGTTAATGTCCACCCCTGTAAATAGTAGGGACACTAAAGAGTAGGGACTCTAAAGAGTAGGGATACTAAAGAGTAGGTACACTAAAGAGTAGGTACACTAAAGAGTAGGTACACTAAAGAGTAGACATACTAAAGAGTAGGGACACTAAAGAGTAGGGATACTAAAGAGTAGGGATACTTAAGAGTAGGGATACTAAAGAGTAGGTACACTAAAGAGTAGGTACACTAAAGAGTAGGTACACTAAAGAGTAGGTACACTAAAGAGTAGGGACTCTAAAGAGTAGACATACTAAAGAGTAGGGACACTAAAGAGTAGGGATACTAAAGAGTAGGGATACTTAAGAGTAGGGATACTAAAGAGTAGGTACACTAAAGAGTAGGGACACTAAAGAGTAGGTACACTAAAGAGTAGGTACACTAAAGAGTAGGTACACTAAGGAGTAGGTACACTAAAGAGTAGGGACACTAAAGAGTAGGTACACTAAAGAGTAGGGACACTAAAGAGTAGGGATACTAAAGAGTAGGGATACGAAGGAGTGAAGATACTCGGCTCAGGGTTTTTTGCTGTCGATTACAAAGATCAGTTCAATTTAGTTACGATGATTACTACGGTTAGTGTCGGTGAGAGTTTCTGCTCCAGCTTCATTTCTGCAGAAAGCTTTGAAAATGCATCTCAATACGCCAAAAAGTTTGTTCTTAAAAGCCAAATTAAATCTGTTGCATTGAAGCGTTTTAACGTCCTCACCCCACGCGTTTACTTTTCGTTGCAGGATGAAAACTTTACATCACTTTCACTGAATAAACTTTCCATACGGCAGACATGTTTATGTTTTGCCGCTGCGCGGTTGTGAAGCGGTGAGGGAGACGCTACGCTGGAATACGATGTAATACGCCAATCAAAATGTTCACATGTACCAGGCGATAACGATTAGAGGCCGACTGACGTGACAAAAAGAGTAAAACAGAGATCTCAGGGATCATAACGGAACCCTGACACGAGTCTGAACACACCTTGAATCACTTTGAGGAAAGGCGAGTTCCCGTTGATGTCCGTGCTGCCGTTCTTTATGGGACTTCTCATGTCCGTCTCATCCGGGCACAGCAGAACTTCTATTGGGCCCTTGGTGCTGGTTAGGTGAATGGATAAACTCTGGAACAAAAATGTTCCAATTAAAGCACCAATACAGCAATTTAAAACCAAGCTTCAGTACAATCAGAGACCAAAATGCCTTAAAAAAAACCTCAGTGAGAATATTAGGAGTAAAATAAACGATCCCGTGGTTAACGGTTTCATTAGATGTGGTGCAAGCACTGGTGTGTTTCTCTGGGAAGATCTCGTCTTGAACAAACCTCGTCAGGATCTGGTACTTCCAGTTTGGTGTCTGTGGGTGCTTTGACCACGATAACAGTCTGGTCTCTGAGGCTCTCCACCTGTTTGATGTCTTGATATGTTATATAAGCATACGTAAAAGCAAAAGTGTTAAAGAAAAAAACATTTTAACAAAGAAAACCATTAAGAACACTCAGGACAGGCTTTTTGTCTTCTCCAAATCACAACAGAAGTTGTGGAACTGCTGAACAAACTCCAAATAGTGTCCTCTGATGCACTGTGGGGGCTAATTTTATGCTAACTAAAAGTAGCTACAAGTGATTTTAAGTTCATGGACGATCAGATGCACAAATAAAAGGATATTTCTGGTTGCAGGGCAGGTCGCTCATGTGTCTCATGTCGAGGCTGCATCTCTGGATGAGCTGCTCCAGCCGCTGCTCTTCTTCACCCAGAGCAGAAACTTCCGCCGTCAGCTCTTGTCTTTGGCCCAGAGCCCCCTCCACCTCCAGCAGACTGCAGCCCCTGTGAGCAAACGATCGAGTCACTCAAAGAATAGACCTGCAGTTGCTTTTTATTTCACAATGCCGTTAATTTGCCGCAATGCCGAGCCTTCGTCTGGGAGCCTTAGATCGTTTAGAAGTGGTCAGACCGTGGAGGTAATGTGGGGCAATTGTGTCCTTTTTACAAAAGATTATGCAATGGCGGTATAAAGGGGGTATGGGGGCGGTCTCTGCGCTGCCACAGACTTCTGTTTATCTTGGACTAGGGCTGGGCATTGAAATTTCTGACTGATGAGATAATTTCTTCCATGTCAATAAATTTGATAATAAAAAAGAAAAGGTGTGTGTAGGTTGGCAACGTTCACGTCCCTTCAAGAAGCTGTACCACCTTGAGTCACGTAAAATTGTGACTCAACGTACTACACGTGACAGCCCCATCTATTGGACTTTTGTTTCTGTGCATACCTGTAGTTATCGTCCACTTATCGTTATCGAGGTGAAATCCTCAATATATCAGGATATTGATTTTAGGCCACGTTGCCCAGCCCTTTCTTGGACAACTTGCTTTTTATTGCGACTGAAGCTGCGCTCCTTAAGTTTTTTTCAACAATCCTCTTCTAAAGGTGTCTTTCCTCCACAGTCCCCCTGCAGTCTCGGGAGATCTGAGCTTCAGCTCTAATGGAGAGAAGCTCTACATCACTAGTTTATATCCTAGCTGGTTCGGTTTACAAAAACAAAACTTACTGCATGTGTTTACTTTCATGTTCAATACAGTTTCCGGCTGGAGCTCGGCAGTAACTCCCCACGCGATCATGACACCTCCCTCTGTTGCGCCAAAACGAAAGATGCTTTCACAAGTTCGGCGTTGCGGCACCATTTCTACCAACTCCCTGAAGTCAGAGGGTCTGATGAAGTGATCTGCAGCTGGTTGTCTCCTGGTGGTTGTCGAGACTTTTCTAAAGGATCAACTCCCTAGAGTCCAAGGGGTGACTGTTCCTTGTACTCGGTGGAGTCGAAGGAATTGGACTTGTGCTTAACTTGTGTTGATTGTAATTCATTTTCTTGTGAGTTACTGTGTTCATTTATTTGTGTTTATTTATTTAGCAGGCGCTTTAATCCAACGCGACTTACAATTTAAAACATATAGGGCATGTTGTGATCTGTGGGGGAAACCGGAGTACCCGGAGGAAACCCACGCATGCATGGGGAGAACACGCAACTCCACGCAGAAAGGCCGCAGCCGAGTTTCGAACCTGCAACCTTCGTGCTGCGAGGCAACAGTGCTAACCACTGCGCCACCGTGCGTTACAACCAAAGTAGATACAAAAGAGAAAATCAGAAGATGTCACCAAACAACCGGCACTTGTAAAATTGGAAGATTTACTGATGAAGCAGAATTGAAGGATGTGAAAATAAGCAGTTATAAAATGTCTCTTTATAAACTCTAAATGTTGTAAAATGAAGCGGAAATCCTTCCACATCACAATCATCTACTCTGCTTTGTGGTTTCCTAAAGAGCTATGTAAAAAATTAGATTTATCTGGTCACTGGATGCAGGTTTTTACATCCCACAGCCACTCTCCCCGTCGTCTGAATGGATTAAATTACAGCGCACTTTGATGGAATAAAACTTCTTTTAACATGGTTAATGTCCGTCCTTTTCATCCTGGCCGTGGAACACTGGCCACTGGAGCTCTACACCCTTAGGGGGGCCCTGGAGGGTGCGTGGGAGTTCGCCCAACCAATCTACATGTGTTTTGTGGATTTGTAGAAGGCGTTTGATGGTATACTCCATCTGGCCCTCTGGGGGGTACTTCGGGAGTAAGGGGTACCGGGCCCTTTGATATGGGCTGTTAGGTCTGCATTGCTGACAGGAAGTCGGACTTGCTCCCAGTGAGTTGGACCCCACCAAGGCTGCATCAGAACATGATCTCTGGCTTTCGCTGGAGCGGTTCACAGCATAGTGTGAAGCAGCTGGGATGAGAATCAACTCCTCTAAATCCAAAACCATGGTCTTGAGTCAGAAAAGGGTAGAATGCCTTCTCCAGGTCAGGGACGATGTTCTGCCCTGAGTGGAGGAGTTTAAGTATCTTGGGGTCTTGTTCACGAGTGAGGGAAAGATGGAGCAGGAGATCAACAGGCAGATTGATGCTGCGTTTGCAGTGATGCTGGCGTTGTACCGGTCAGTCGTGGTGAAGAGAGAGCTAAGCCGGCAGACCTTCTGACATTTATGGTCACGGGCTTTGGGTAGTGACCGAATGAATGAGATTGCAGATACAAGCGACCAAAATGTTTTTTTTTTTTTACAGGGTTTCTGGGCTCTCCCTAAGAGATGGTCATCGATGGGAGCCAGCTGGTGAGGCTTTCCGGGCAGGTCCAACTGAGAGGACGCCTAAAGGAAGATCCAGGACATGCTGGAGGGACTGTTTCTCAGCTTGCCTGAAAATGGATGTATGGCTAGCATCAGGGTTGTCCAGTAATCAGAGGGTTGTAGGATCGATCCAAGCTCCCAGCAAAGAATACAGCAGTTGAGTCCTTGGGCAAGACTCTGGTGACCCACAAGGTAACCCACCTTGCCTGCTGGTGGTGGTCGGAGGGACTGGTGGCACCAGTGCTCGGCAGCCTCACCTCTGTCAGTGCACCCCAGGGCAGCTGTGGCTACATCGTAGCTCAACACCACCAGGGCGTGAATGTGTGCATGCATGGGTGAATCACTGATTGTGTTGTAAAGCACCTTGAGGGGTTCTAGGACTCTAGAAGTCACTATATTAAATACATTTATTTTCCTTAACACCTTCCCACCTCCCACACATTTTCCGTAATTGATCTAGTGGCAGCTACTGTTCCACGTGGAATATAAAACAGATTCCACTTACAGAACCCTTTAAAAACTAGACTTTGAGCAGTAAACAGTCTTAACAGTTAGCTTCACTCACACCCTGCACAAGATCACAGGTAACAATAACTCACATCCACTGAATGTTGTTCTTAGATTTCTTCTTGATGAGATGAATGCCTTCTAGCACATTGGTGATGTCATACAGACGCCTTTTTTGGACCTAAAACAAGAAAATACAAGTCAACCCGCAGTAAAAGATGAGTTTTTAAATAAACCGGTAAAAAAATTCCCACCCTGTTAATTAAAATCGGTCACTACTTTTGCATTAATGTCCATCACGGTTTTCTTACACGACTGTAACAACTCACACCCATAAAGGGCTGTTGTGCTAGTAACCAGGTTAACTTTCATTAGCTACACAAGTCATAGGATTCTCTGTATTACAAAGTTCATTCGTTTACTTTAATTCTCTTCAGGGATCATCACTGGCTCCCACCCTGACAAGTTATCAGGCCATCACAGGACCACACAAGAGACACACGAGGCAACTGATCACACCTAGTGGCTGCTTAAAATAGCCGGTTAACCTGCCCGGCACATTGTCAGTGTGTGGGAGGAACCTTTGAGAAAGCGCATGCATGCATGTGAACGACACGCTAACTCTGTGTAGAAAGACTGTGGTCATGTGTTGAACCTGCAAGATCCTTGCTGTACTTGTTGCAGTAATTTTGTGGATGGTGTGACTAAAGAACCAGCAGATGATGCCAAAAAAAGGAAGATCCCCCCAAAAGACACACACACACACACACAATTAAAAACAAAAGGACTTCAAAGACAACCCCGGTGGGTTTAAACTTCGTATTTTATCAGGATGACTGATTGAAAGCTCTGCTGGAGATAACAACACTGCCGTGAGTCAACTAGCAGGATTCAAATCTCACCTGTAAAGTTTCTGCTGCAATGTTGAGGTCCAGAACTCCATCAGAAGACTGAGCAAGAAGATCCACGAACTTCTTCGTTAGCAGCCCCAGGGAGGTGTCGTATCGTGTCTTCTCAGGGGGAGACTTGGGTGCTGAGGCGGACCAGACGTAAGACAAGGCGATAAAAGCCAATCAGATTTTATTCATGACACTCGATTGCTCCTGAGAAATGACCTTTACATCACAGGATGGGCACCCAACTAAAAACACGACGGTCCTAGCGGCGGGTGTTGGATGAAAGCTAGCACTTCCACTTGATGAACCTTTTCCAGGAACCAGGGTGGTTTTTTGGGGCCTTTCTCCCCTCCTGGGGGCCGTAACTTTCAGGGTGGCAGGGGAGCACTCAACCTTTCTGTCTCCTGGGCGTTCCCAACAGCCATGCACTAGGAATGGGCATGTGAAAGAGCTGAGGCAGGAGCCAGTTTGACTAACAACACCTCTTCTTCACTTAAACTGTTTCAACTTGGTCGTGTCCACGTGGAGCTGGGTTTTTGTAAAACTGAATCTCCACCCTTGCCATCTTGTTTTCGGCACGTTCATTGCCCTGCCAAGCCTGTAGGTGGCACCAGCTCCCCAAATCTTTGGAATCGTCCTTGACGAAAGACATTGCTTGGATGTGGAACAGCTAGGAGGTAGGAATATGGCCTAAAATCTATATCGTGATAAATTCTGAAGCACATGCGATAACAAATACCGCCATATATTTTCTTCTGTTTATACATGCAACAATGTTTTTGAACAATCTCACGTACCAGATGAATAGCAGAGCAAATAATCCTAAAGAGTACAGAATAAAAATCTGTATAAATAATTATAAACTACATTTAAATTTCATAACTTATTGAAATAAATAAAAATGTTTAGGTTCTTTTTTCAAACTACGCATCAAAAATTATCATAAATTAATAAAGATGAAGATATTTTAAATAAAATACAAGCTAAATGCGAAGAAAACAACATTCTAAATGGTGTGAACTCAAGTGAAAAACGTAAAAACACAAACATTTCTTTCTGATTTCCTGATTCATTTTTCATGTTTTTTGCCCATAGAAGTTATTTTTATATCTTTGGTACGTTCTTGCTGTGTTGCTTTTCTAACTGCATTGTTGCTTCTTTTTTAAAACACAGAAAAGGTTTCTTTTTACCTTGCTGACAGTTTCGTTTGCAGCTGACGCTCTGAGGACGTTTGCCAACACATTCTCACAACCAAAGCGTCAAAATATGACGCGTCTGACCAAGCATCAATATATGACGATTCGGGACGCCCCAGCGCGTCAGGAGACGACGATCAGGGACACGACGATCAGGGACACGTGGCTCCGCTGGCGTCACTGTTTGACGCCCGCGGTCACACGGACATTATTTTAACTTTCCCCTCACCCCAATCCTAACCTTAAGGTCAGTAACTGTGACCTTGATGCGCTAGGGCATCCCGAATCGTCATATATTGAGGCTTGGTCAGGCGCGTCATATTTTGACGCTTTGGGTGTGAGAATATGTTGCGTTTGCAGCCGCGAACGAAACCGTCAGCAAGGTAAAAAGAAAACTTTTCTGTGTTTAAAAAAAAAGAACCAACAGTGCAGTTATTTTTACTTCAGGAGTTTGAATAACTGAATGCTCTGCTGCATTTTTTTTTTTGTCAATATCACAATAATCTAGGAGGTTTATCCAATTTCTTTCGCTTTTGTTAAGCTGCGCTCAGATCAGCTTATCCATGCCGGTCTGACCCACCGTGGTGCGCACCAGCTCAGAGCGGAGACTAGATCTATCTTACCAACGCAGGCGTGGGGAACCCTGGTCCTCGAGGGCCGGTGTCCTGCATGTCTTTGCTCCAGCTGGATAGCGGCCCTCGATGGACCCGGGTTCCCCATCCCTGACCCAAAGGGACAAACAGCTAAAATTAGGGAGGACTGTGGGTGAAAATCACAGGAGATGTCAACAAAGCCTTAAGTGTTCATCATGTCAAAAAACAAACGGCATTTAAGAGATTTGGCGTTAACGAGCTTTTAACGCTGATAAGACTTCACTCTCACCTGGCATATTTTACTGACCAGGTGCGTGTAACCGACATTACTCAGAGTTGTTTACGAGCACGTTTCATCCACGCGTGACGGTGGCACAGGAGTTAGGTGCTCGCCCCGTAACCGGAAGGTTGCAGGTTTGAGCTGTCAGTCTGACGCTGACGTTGTGTCCTTGGGCAAGACACTTAACCCCCACTGCCTGCTGGTGGTGGTCGGAGGGACCGGTGGCGCCTGTGCTCGGCAGCCTCGCCTGTCATTTGCCCCCAGGGCAGCTGTGGCTACATCATAGCTCATCCTCACCGGTGTGAATGTGTGTGTGTGAATGATAGTGATGTAAAGCGCCTTGGGGGGTTCCAGGATGCTAGAAGGCGCTATATCAAATACCATAGAGCTGACACAGATTGACAACGTTAACGCTAAAGTGGGTGAAGCTCTAAACTGTCTCGCTCCTCGCCAGCAAGCGCGACCGGTTGGCCCGTAGTAAAAAGTTCAACATCCGTCTATACCGCAATAACCGTCCTCAACGTGGTCTTTCACCTGTGGTCTTCTAGAGCAGAAACTGAGCTTGCAAAAACAAGTGAGTGGGTGCAAGCACATCAGAGCAAATCCCAAAATTCACAAATCTCCACTTTGGTGGGAGTTTTTTTTTTTTTATCGCGTTTGGTTGTGTTCATCTTCACTTTTGTGTGGACAATGGGCCAAAACGTAGAAAAGTACCTTTGTTTGGCGAGACACCCAGCTACGCGTGTACAGGGTCTACCCTGTAGCTGAAACCCTGGGATAAAATTAACAGATGTGTGCGTTAAAGCGCCCACAGGAGGTCCAGCAAAACCAGAAATGCTGTTTGGAGGGCGCATCGCTTTTGATCTGGTTTATTAAATAAATGGAAAATTACTGATTAGTTGAGTTTTCACAATCCCCTAAACAGCCACAACAACCTCTATAGTGACAAATAGCTCCAAGTGCCCGAGCCTTACTTCTTGGCGTCTTTATCCGTGTCCCGTTGGCTGCTGCTCCTCTTCCTCGTGGAGTTTTGGCTGGTTCTGGCTGGTACTGGTGGTCCGAATCATCAAGAGCCAACCGCCTTTTTGCCTTATAAGAAGCACACCAACAGGAATTTACTCATAGTTTTAATACTGACAGTGGTCTCTAGTAGGAACGCTGATGCTTAAGCTTGGTTTATACTTGACGCATTCACTTTCCGCGCGGTGATGCGGCTCGCGGATGGAACGCGTTTCACAACTCGCAGCGTTTATGGTTTGTGCGGCTTGTCTCTGTGGTGAGCCAATATTCTCCCAAACTGTAGGGGGCAGCATGGAGCTCTACGGCATGCATCCAACACTACACCATAGTAGAAGTAGAAATTACTGTTTACAACATGGCATTTCAGCATTTTTAACAGCGTCCTCGTCTTTTCCGACAGTGCGAGCTATTTCTCTCCAAGAATTATTAACTACATGTTGATCACGGTGATCTCGGAGAGCTGAATCATACAAATGTCTGTATTTACGAACCTCTGCCATACTAGT
The DNA here is from genome assembly GCF_043380555.1 of Nothobranchius furzeri. NCBI lineage: Eukaryota > Metazoa > Chordata > Actinopteri > Cyprinodontiformes > Nothobranchiidae > Nothobranchius > Nothobranchius furzeri. The sequence continues at coordinate 42,337,580 of NC_091745.1, read as the reverse complement.
TCTTGCCGGTCCGCCATGTTTTTCCGCATCCGTCCGTCCGCGTGGTTAGAAATTTTCCGAGGTGCGCGTTGCGGAAATTCTGGGCCGTGCGGAGGCGCTGTGGAAGGCCGTGGTTGTTAAAATGACGCAACTTTTCCGCGCAGAGCCGTGCGGACCTCGCGGATGCGTCAAGCATAAACCAACCTTTAATCTCCACAAATAACTCAAGCCTGGAGGAGTTCTGCTGCGTGGTGGAGCAACTAATGGTTAGCTTCTACTAATTGAGACGTTCTATGCCGTTTCCTGGACGCTAAACCAACAGCCTTCCCCGTCGTGAGTAAAGGTGGGCGAGTCCATGAATGTTAACTCTTAAATGTAAAGTTAAATATCCCAAACATGGACTGTGCCTTCTACAGACATGTTAAGCTTTATAGGAGGTTTTCCATATGGTCAAGTGATGTCATCTATGTATGAATGACAAAGTATTATTCGGAATTCATCTTTCTTCTTTAAGTGGATCAAAATGGTAAAAAAAAAAAAGCAATCCAGGTTATTGCCACATAGCAGGAACTAAACCTGCAGCATTCAACTCTTAAAGTGGCCCAATGGCAGAAGTATTCACATTCCCCAGCAGGATCAGCTTTGTAATATCTGCCCTCTTCCACTTCATCTTCACATGCAGCTGGGCTGCAGAGGAGCCCTTTCTCCTGCACGTCTCCCACATCTGATCCCAATTAAATTCATAACCTTAGAATGAAGGTGTGCTGCTACTGCAACAACCCACACAGTTGTGTCTTAAAGCAACCACGTGCAATCAGAGTGAAATAAATCTGTTGGTATGCAGTCACAAATCATTTTGCCTTCAGAAAACATCAACATCTCCTCACATTAACATTTTAGTCATATTTAGCAGAAGACTGGGAGGAGGGAGAGCCAGTGTCAGCCATTTTCTCTCAGCAGGCAGATCCCCTCACCCCCTCTCTGCTGGCCATGGCCACAGCCTGACACAAACTGGTTTAGTTCATAAAAGAAAGAATCACATGCAGCTCGAACCTTAATGCACAATGTGGTTTGTGCATGTAGAGAACACAGGAAACGTGCAATCACCTCCAGAGCAAGCACCTTGAGTTTCACTTTAGTTGGCAGAGAAACGTGACTTTATAAACAAAGAGAAGCACGTAAAGCAGCGACAACTCTGCAGAACATAAACCTGGATGGGTTTAGTTGCTCCACATTAGTAAGCCTTAGATGCTAAAACACTTTTACGCTAGATGCAAGTTGCATCTTCAGGGACGACTTGATCCACCGAGAACTTTCTGAACTGAGGAGAAGTTGCATCTACGCACAAACCCGTGTTTTATGCAGGCTCGGCTCTCATCTCGCTAGAAAGCCTAAAAACGAGCCATTAAAGGGGGCAGGCGAGGGAACAACCCCACCAACCCCAAATAAAGAACATCAGCTACTAGGCCAACGCTAACGTTACTCATCCCTTACCGATATTTCCATCTGGCTGCAAAGGTGAAGCGAACCTTAAAGCACCACGAAGTTGCCTAGCTCGCTAGTAAACGGGACGTCTGTATGTCTATAACGCTTAAATTACACTTTAACCAGTTCGCTGCCTTCCCCGCAGTTAACTACCCGGGTAACCAACCCATTTTAGTCAGCTTCAGTGGGTTGAGTCGTGTGGGAATGCCCTGGCTAAGTAGCTAGCGTTAGCAGCCCGAACAACAAGCTCGGCTAACTTAGCAGGCTAACATGTTGTCGGACTAAATGTGTGAATTATTGCCGTGTGGGTTTTTACCGGAGGTCTTCCCAGAGCGGGTCGCTGTCCTGTTCCGTTTGCTGCAGCTTGTTGGGGAGTTGAGTAAATGTTACTGAGCTGAGGCTCGGATAAACACACATTTGATGTCTGTGTAACGTTACAAGGCGGTGGTGTGGTTATTATCTGAATATACGTAGTACTGGATTGACCGGGGTTTAAACGATCCGAGAGGGCTGTTAAAATGATGTTATTGTCCAGAGAAGAGCCCCCGACGCCCGCTAAAATCACTTTGTCCGGAGCCGAGGAGATCCCTCTTCTCATCTTGCGTTCTCGGGGTAACCCCTTTCTTGTCTCTGAACTTTCGAGGCTTCGTGGCTGCTAATCCGTCGTCGTGACTACAACAATAATCAGACTGAAGTGAAGATTAAAGTCTGAATGATCGGCTTTTAAAAGGTATTTTTCATTAAGAAAGTGCATTTAGGCAGATGCAACGGATTTAAAAGTAGCGCAACTCTCGTATCTGCCGTCTAGAAATGGCTTCAGGAAACGGCCTGATGAATGAAGGGATACGGTTTACGCGCTCAAGAGCCCTCCCGCGAAACTCAGATTTCCCGGGGAAATTTCAAACGGAATATACATGTTAGACGCTATTGGGTCTTCAAACATGAGCCCCCGCCCTTAGTTGATGCGTACTGACCAATGGCAGATCAGGAAACAGTTCGACACGTGCTCATTGGCAGTTGTAAACAGGCAACGTCACTCTTCACAGGCTGCGTGTTTCCGGAAAGAACGCCAGGTGGCGGAAGTTATCAAGTTATAGAGAAAAATGCAACTAAAAGCCTTCATGAACAGCAAAAAACAAAATTATTCCAGGTGACAAAGGTTTAATAAATGCTGTTTCACTGAAATCTTAACTGCTTTCACTGAAGATTAGTTAAGAAGAAATTCGACATATATGATAATTAAATCATTTCAGATTAATCAATGAAGCAGGAAACAAATATACTAATAAACTAACGAAAGACCGAACTACTTCATGATTTGGTTCAATTCAAAACAGAACAAATACTGTATAAGTAAGACACAACCAGCTCCCCCTACAAATAATGACATCGTGGAAAAGATGGAGGGCACGACCCAAGAGCCTAAATGAATAGTAAAACACAGCTTTCTGAACAACATTAAAACGCTGGTGTGTCTCAGTGGCAGGTATGAAAATGTCAAATGGTCTAAGACAATAGTTGTTACCCTCCTTATGTCATTGAAGCTGTAAAAGCTCCTAGTTTTTTATAATCATTTTGTGAATTTTAGGGATTAACATAGAACTGTTCAACCAAACTTACAATAGTTAGTAGAAACACTTCCTGTAAATTCGTTCAAAAATAAAATGTGTGTTGCCGTTAGCAACAGGGTCTTTTTACGCTTTTCATTTAGCTAAAAAACTGTTAAAACATATTCATGTATTAGTGTTAAACACAACTGTTGTGTGCAGTGGTGAACAGGAACAACGGGAGCATTGGGATTGGGATATATGTATGTCGATGATTGGGACGCAAAGTTAAAGCAATCCTTTATGTCTGGATTTCGAGATTAAGAATTTTCCGCCCTCTAGCGGACGTAAACCGTCACTACAGGTATTGTTCATAAAGCTAAACAAAACATTAGACATTAACACTTCTTGTAGATTCCTTCAAAATAAAACGTATCATTAAAAATTACTACACTTTTCAAATTTGCGTTAACAGCATAGTTCGTCTAAATAACGGGGAAGACAGAACGTCATCACTTATACAAACTACGTACCTACTAAAACTAAAATCTTTTCAACAAGATCAAATCGAGGAGCTAAAGCAGAAACTATTAGGAGCTAGCTACCAGCACAACAAACATATCAGATCATACGCCTTCTGGCGGCCACAGGGCGACACTACATCCACGACAGAGGGATTTTACTTTTAATAAATAAAATAAAATTAATAGGTAATATAACTTTAATATATTTAGTTAAACGAAAAACTAACAGTTTTATATCTGATATGTTTGATCAGAAACTATAAAACGTATGCTGGTAAAGTTATTGGTAAAGACCAATAAAAACCCAACGGCATCTAATAAACAGAAATTGATACAGATTTTTTTAAAATTTATTTTTAAAGGTCCGTATTTTGTAATGAACAGGAAAAGCACTAATTTGTTTGGATTTCACAATAAATGTGTAAACATCAACTAACTAAAATTAAACCAAATACAACAAAAGGACAAAATTGAAAAAGCCAGACGTGAAGAAAAGTGTTTACTTTTTAAAAAACAAACTTTTAATTTAAATACTTGTGTTCAAGTTTAAATTTTTTTTTTGATTGATAGCCACATATTGAGCCTATAGAGTTCCTGGGATCACGTGACTAGGATGGAAACAGGAGAAATCTGGTTTTGGAGATGGGTTTCTTACCCTCTAGTGGACAAAGCTGTTACTACAGGGAATGTTCATCAAGCTAAACAAAACACTACTCATTATCACTTCCTGTTGAATCTTTCAAAATAAAACATAACATCTAAAATACATTGGGGCTTCAGTTAATGTTAACAGCGTAGTTAGTCTAAATAACAAACAAACCAGAATGGTTTCAATTATACAAACTACTTAACTACTAAAACTCAATAAATCTATGTTAATTATCTGTGTTCAACAAGATTAAATCAGTGAGCTAAAACAGGAGCTATTAGCAGCTAGCTAACATCACCACAAACATATCAGACCATACCCCCTCTGGTGGCAACAAGGCGCAACTACATCCACAGTTAGAGGGATTTTACTCTTAATTAAATTAATAATAGGTAATGCAAAATGAATATGGTCATTTACATTTTAGCCAGCATAGGTTAATAGCGTCTATTCAAGCATGTCAGTCAAAAATATAAGTTCAAACACCAATACATACCCAATTATATCTAATAAACACACTTAGACATTAATGCAGATGCTGATTTTAAGCAAAATGTCCTTTTTTAACAGAAAAAGCATGAATGTTTTTTGATTCCACAATGAATTTATAAAATACTGAAACAAATATGATAAAAACAAATGCAAAAAAATAAAATTTTGTTAAAAAAGTCCACTGAAATACAGACTAAATGATCTCAACAGCTGAATTTTTCTTTTGATGAAATTTTTTAATCAGATAAATGAAAATTTTCAATTATTTGAATTAAATGATGTGGTTTAAAGGGCAAAATTGATGTAAAATGTAATTGCTTGATTTTAAAATAACAAAATGAAGTAGAAGAAACACAGTTTCCAAATCACTCTCAAATAAAGCTTTAATAACCTTCCATTCGATTATGTATTTATGTTAGAGCAGTCTAACATAAATATGGACAACTTTTAACTCTTAATTTAATCTTAGAAATATGTTCTGCAAGAATTGGCCACCTAGATGCTATAAGCTTAGTAATTTAAAAGACATAATGTGGCATAGATGTTCTGTAGTGAAAATAAATCCCAAATTTAAGTACATAACATAGACTGTACATACGTACATAAAAAATATAACAATAATTAATTAACAATGTATTTTTTTCATGGCAATTTCACCTCTGAAAAATGAAATCTGCCTTCACAATCGGAGTGCAGTAACAAGTCTGTATTTATACAAACAATAATGCTTAGTTTTCTCGTCTAAACTCTTGTGTTCCTCTAAAGGCTCTTCCACAGGACGAGGGGGTAGACGGAAAATGTTATTTATCGAGATGCTGAACAAACCGGAAGTAACTTTAGCATGCTTTTATTTTTTAAGTTCTAAACGGAAAATACCTGTTTTTACCGGTCTGGCTTGATGAAAGCGGAGGAGAGGAAGTGGGAGCCCACACGAAGTGGGACACTCGGGAGGAGGACCGTGCCTGCGCCGCACACCGGACTGGTTCGGCTTGTCACACGCCCTCTCTGGGCGACTATGAGCTCGCGTCACTGAGAAGAATTCCTTCACAGAGAAAGGAGAAGAAACCAGAAAACACCGACATAGGCAGGATGGGCGAGCGCGCGGAGGATTTGCTGTTTAAAACCACAGGATCCAAGTGGCTGCTACCTGTCGGGCGACTTCTGGGATTACCTATTGACCAGGTAGGGCCAACTCACCTCCCACGAGCCAGAACTAAGCAGTACGCTCGTGTTTAGCAAGAAAAATAAAATCTATAATTCATCCTTTCATTTCATAATGAATGGGCTGTCATTACTGCACGTGGCGTGTGACATGTTAATGTTCAGTCGTTGAGTAATACAAAGAGCCGCTGAACTCCAGCCAGAACGATGGAACAGGTGTTCCAATAAGGGACGTCATCCATCCTTACGTTCGACTCCTTTCAGGTGAACTTTATGTCCTGCCAGCTGTTTGCCCTGGCTGCTGCCTTCTGGTTTCGTCTCTACCTCAGTCCCGGCCATGCCAGCCCTCTGGTCAGACACACCTTCGCCACGCTCCTCGGGATTGGTATCCTGATCTTCTGCTTCGGGTGGTAGGTATCTCGCCCACACAGAGCTCCAGTCTTTCTTCTTTTCCCCATCAGTCCACACCACAAACATCTGTTACACCAACCCAGTGAAAGGACTTCATTACCTGCGTGTGGCGAAGGAAACTTTTTAATTATCTTTTACAGGTGATCTCTGTCTCTGATGGAAATTAGAAGTGTCACTGCTTCTGTAATGCAGCATATGTTCATACACACACACACTTTACACTCTGAATTTGTTTGTGTTTTACCTCCAGAGATGTTTGAAATCGTTTGATCAATAGGTGTCCAGAGCATGTGTCTGACCCTAACACAGCCAGTGGCGTGTCCAGATCTTTTAAAATGGGGTGGCCCAGGTGAGGCACTACTTTGTGCATAGTGGTTATGCTTTTTTGTTTCACCTCAAGCCTTTTGTGGACAACGAAGAGCCTATTTAAAGGGAATTCAGTGTGGTGACACCTGGGGGCCAATCAGATTCCAAGGGTGGCATGTGCTACCCCAGGCCACTCCCTGTGGACACGCCCCTGAACACAGCTGTTCACAGCAAACAATACATTTCCAAAAACAGCATCAAAACCCTGCAGATGCACTAGTATTCATTTGTTTGTCTAACTGTTTGGCAATTTTTACTGATTCAGCAGCTTTTTACAGGCTGCTGGTAGAAATATTATCCCTTAAGATAAACTTTAAATCCGCTTCTTTGCCAAAGTGTTACACCGGCTCATCCCTTGAGTTAAGGAAGATTTACGGGTCACAGTTAAGGTCAACAAACAGAAGGAGAAACCGGACTGACGGTGAGTAACAAGATAGTCAGGCTTCTTCTCATCCAAATGTGATGAAATCACGGCTGACTCAAGTCGGCTGCAAAACACCGATGGTAAAAATCGTGCTGTCATCGGTTTCAAGCTGAGGGATTTTCCACTCGTCCGTCGGCCGGGTCTGCAACAGGAACGCCATGGGGTTAAAATGAACAAAAGCATCGTTTGGGTGTGTGATCTGTGTGCAGGTACTCGGCTCACATCCTGGCCGTGGTGGTCGCAAGCTACTTCATCATCGTTAAAGGTGACATCAACAATGTGCACAGGTGAGTGTTTGTCTTGAAGATCCACCTGTCCTGCTGCTTTTTAGCCCAGACAAACACACCTGTTCCAGCATGCTGACACATGGTGACTGTGCCTATTCCAATACGTGATTTACTGTTTTCAGTTTGATCCTGTCTGACAGGAATCTCCTCACACTGCTGGTGGTTAGTGGGTGATGGTTTGGTTGATGGATGGTTTAGATGAGGTGGTACGGAGAAGTATCTACACTCTCTCTTCTCGTGCTTTTATTTTGGAGGCGAGACTGAGGTTAAAGTGTCGGTTTCATCATGGCCTGCCCTGAGCCGTTGCGGGTGTGAAGGCAGCTGGATAATCCAGCCAGACGAGTCTCTTTGACTAACTAAGACAACCTGCGTGTCTTCCTGCCTGCCTGTCTACAGTACACATGCGTTAGGTCTCAAGACATTTAATGTCACACGATTGTTTTAGTGAGACACAACATTTCTCAGGTGTTTTTCTGTATGAATGAAGCCACATGATCATTAGGGAGCCGCGGCAGTCACACGTGCTGGTAAAACCTGCCGGCAGAGCCAGATAAACATCAGAGTTTGTGTTGTGAGGAGACACAGTGAAACCCAGACTGTGTCCTGTTGTAAACCTACTCGGCGTCGGAGGAATATATGAGCTTAGTCTAATGTTGATTTCTGCCTTTTAATGAATTTGTCGTGAGGAGGGAGAGCTCCTTTTATTTTTTAACTAGGCTCTTGCTCAGAGATCTACAGCTGTGTAATGGTATCAGGACATGGCACCTGACTACGTTTGGTAACTGCTGCAGAAGTGGCTTTCATTTATGCTCTAAATATTTATTAAGGCTAAAATATGCTGGAAAGATCAAAAATGTACCTAAGCTGAAAGCTCAAGCTAACATTTCTGGTTTTTGTGGTTTTTTTATATACGGCTTTATTAGTTAGTTAGTTCCTCGAAGTTCATTTTTAAAACTCATGACTCATCTAATGATACACCATCAGTAGGGGGTAAACCTGCTTGCAGTGCCTGTAATCGTCTGCTTCACTCCCTGTTCACTCCTCCACACCCAGGTACACCATGGTGACGGCTATGGGCTATCTGACAGCGTGTCACGTCAGCCGGGTCTTCATCTATAACTACGGAATACTTTCCACCGACTTCTCTGGGTAAGCTGAATCACGTTGTTGCCTCTCGTCTTATCTGTCACCACTCCCTGGTGATGATGGCGTGGTTGGCATTTGAGTTGTGGAGCAGCTCTTTTGTTGCCGGTTAACATTTCCAGGCTGTGTACTGACTCTGTGGCCACAGCCTTGTGTAAACACAACACCTCTGACTTCAGAGGTGGCAGGAAGTTGCTGCTCACAGTTTTGACTCTGCAAAGCCAGGCGGGGTAAGGGTGCTTACCGGCACCTGGAGTTTACCTTAGTTTGGAGCCTGGATGGGCCATCAAGAGGGGTTCGTAGCTAGGCTTAGGTCTTGTTAGGCCAAACTAGAGGGAAATTTTATAAGAAGGACACAAAAAAACAAGAACCTCCGTCAGGTTGCAGGGGTAGCAGCCTAAGCAGAAAGACCCGGACTTCCCTCTCCCCAGCCTTTTGGGCCAGCTCTGCTGGGCGAATCCCGGCAGAGCAGCAGATCTACTCTGAGCCCCTCCCAGATGACTGAGCTTCTCACCCTATTTCGAAGGAAGATCCCAGACACCCTGCGGAATAAACTCATTTCGGCCGCTTGTATCCTCGATCTCCTTCTTTTGGTCACTACCCAAAGCTCGTGGCCATAGGTGAGGGTAGGAACGTAGATGGACCGATAAATCGAGAGCTTCACCTTCTGGCTCCAGGGGCGGAGCTTGATATGTGCAATGTGCGGCCGAACAGGGCGGCAGTCTGGAGGGGGCAGCATTTAATTTCCTTTTTTTTTTATTCATCAACCAATACATAAACAAAACATAGAAATCGCATGTTCTTCATAATAATAATAGTGATGAGTGATGATAATAAAATATTTCTGTAATAAAAGCACAACAAAGTCATTGTTTGCGTTCATATTGTGGGTTTATTGCGCCCCCTTGTGTCCGCCGCACCTCTGTGGATGCAGGGTGGTATAGTGCGCTCTATAGCGCCCTTCATCAGGTGGGGGCGGAGGGATCTCGGAGAATGATGATGGAGGGATACAGGTACCGTTTGACATATCACCGCTCACAAACATAATGGAGACGAAACGGTCGAAGCCATCTGGTGCCCAATTTTGAAAAAAAAGAAAAGAAGAGGAGGAGAAACGAGGAAAAGATGCAGGTATGAATGTCTTTATTATTTAGTTGGTATTTTTCCCGCCTGTCCCCCAACTTATTGATTAGCTAACCTCTCTAATCTGTACGTTTTGCATGGTGCTATGATGATCCTTTCAAATGTCTTTTGCTAGCTTCTTACGTTGCACCTATTTAGAACGACTTCCAACCGCTAGCTTTTTCTTTGTCAAATGAGCTTTTATGAAAAGCTAAGAGTGGGAAAACCGAAAGGCTGATAACTAAACGCTATCAAATAAAAATGAGTCTTTGAGAATTTTGCTGAAATACATTGATATTAGTATTGATCGCCGCCATGGCAGGTTGTCCCGCTTTTTCGCGCCATTCGCCTTTCTTTTTGGAATCGGGAAATGAGCTATTATTTACCCCATGAAAAACGAAGTGGCAGCGGGCCGCTGGAGGTGCCCTGCCAGTAAGATCCCATTTAAACTGTAAACTGCCATAAAATAAAATCTATAATAGCTAGAGCGGTCTTTTTTTAGCTGAAAGTTAAGACTCTCGCCTTTCAGCACATCTGTACTGTACAAGTCGATGATGTCATCATGTTGCGTTAAGCGTGCTGCACGCTGCGGCTATGTTAAAAACTCACAGTGACCAAGAAGCAGCGCAGGAGAGTTGAAGAATTTAACCAGTTAAAATGGATTCATGGATATTTAATCAATTGCCGTGGCTCCGCTTGTCATTTAGTTTTTTGTCTGCCGGAGACATTTGCTGAATAAGGAAATAAAAACTTAAAATGACAAAAAAATTAGGGAAAATCGCTTGTTTTGTATCTTATCAATTATTAATGATTAATAGATTGTTGGTGTTTTAACTTTTGGTAAAGGAAAACACACAATTTCCAGGCAGCCCCAGTCTGGAGAAGTGATGGTGACATCAGAGGTTTTTATGAATAATTTGTACTTTTACTTGAGTATTTCTCTAACACCAGTACTTTTACTTGTAAATGAACAATATTTTAGCAATGTAACTGTACTTGTACTTGAGTACAGATTTTCAGAATTCTTTCCACCACTGCTGAAAACTGTAAATGCTCATTGTAACATGTTAATTAAAATGCTTAAGCAACAGACGTGACATGAAGATTGTATTGTTTGTTTTATGCAACATCAGGAGCCCTACGCAGATATTTTGGGATGACATCAGCTGCCACTGACGAACAGCCATCTACCTCCACTGCTCATACCAGTAGGCCAGTATTTGAACTCGAGGAGGGACAGTCTGCTGGCACCACATCTCCCCAGGAAGATACTTTAGGTGGGTTTTGCACATGTGTGTGTGTCCAGCAAACATTTAGCTAAAGACATTTAAATAGTATTTTCACAGAATATGGGAATTGTTCCATATAGCAATGTGGTGAGTTATGCTTCTATTTTCTGTCAATAGAGAGACCTACCAGTATATGTGAACTTGATGAGGGACAGCCAGCTGCCACGTCTCCCCAACAAGATACGTCAAGTAAGTTTTGCACAAGTGTGTGTGTGTGTGTGTGCGTGTGTCCTGCAAACATTAGAGTAATTTGAATGTCACATATTGTATTTTAATAGAATATGTGAAATGGTCCACATAGCAATGTGTTGAGTTATGCTTCTGTTTTCTGTCAGCAGAAAAGCCTGAAACCAATCAACCAATGAGTCCCATTGAAGGTGATGATGAGCCTCTTTCTTCAGACCCAGCCAAGTGGCCATCACCAATTACTGACAGCATACGCACAGAGCTAGTTCGAAGAGGACCTACTAAGGTGCCAACTAGTTTTATATTTCCCAGGAGTGAAGGCAATGGCAGATGTTGCCATCATCACTATTTCAGTAGAACTTGGACAAGTGGTGAGAAGGTGACCAGGAGCTGGATGTTGTACTCAGTTAGCAACAATAGCCTTGTTTGTTTCTGTTGTAAGTTGTTTTCGAAAAGAAGTGTCCAGTTAACCACCTCGGGCCTGGCAGATTGGACACATGCAAGTTCTTTACTGAACTCACATGAGAAAAGCCCCGACCACATTAACTGTATGAAAACCTGGAAAGAATTTACAGTTAGGTTAATGAAGGGCGAAACTATACATAGTCACTGGCAGTTTGGAACTTGGCACTCAGGGGGCACACAGAAGCGCTTTTCACACGATCAAATGGAAATATTTTAAAAGAGGTTGAACTTATGGCCAGGTTTGACCCGGTCGTGAAGGAACACATTAACCGCATTCAAAGAGGAACCTCCAGTCACACTAGTTACCTGGGTCATCAAATCCAGAATGAGCTGATTGAGTTGTTGAGCAACAAGATCATCTCAACAATAGTAAGTGAGATAAAGCAGGCAAAGTTCTTTTCCATCATCACTGACTGCACTCCTGACAACAGCAACATTGGAGCAGCTGTCAGTTGTGATTCGGTTTGTGGAGGTAAAAGAGACACCTCTTGTGAAAGAACGTTTCCTGGGGATTTTTGAGGCAGTTGAGTCCACAGGCAGTCATTTGGCTTCCACGACTTTGGACAAACTGAAAGAACTAGACATTCCTTTTGAGGACCGCAGAGAGCAGTCGTACGACAACGGATCCAACATGCGTGGAAAAAACAAAAAAAGTACAAGCTCGGCTCTTACAAGAAAACCCCAGAGCTCTTTTTATGCCATGTGTAGTGCACACTCCAAATTTGGTGGTTTCAGATGCTGCCAACGATTCAGTTGATGCCATGAGCTACTTTGGCATCCTTCAAAAGATCTACAACCTCTTTTCCACCTCCACACAAAGATGGGCTATTCTTAAAAGCCATGTGAATCTCACCTTGAAGATGTGGTCCGACACAAGGTGGGAGAGTAAAATTAAGAGATCTACCCCAACCTCTGGACTGGTCTCAGAATTGCACTTACAGTTCCCATGACAGTGGCTGAAGCAGAGAGGAGCTTTTCAAAACTTAAAGGAGCATGGGGCAGGATGAAGAAACGAAACTCATTAGCGACGCACTCGGCGCTGTGAGTAACTGCAGCCCGGCACGAGAGCGCGCACAAACTCTTCACTAGAAAAAAAAAAGTTACAGTGATGTATGGCCAGAGCGCGGCTCGAACAAGGCACCGTGTCGAGCGATGAAGTAAGTAACATTGTTACTTTAGTCTAATATTTGTAAAATTCCATGACAACATTAGCATTTTAATTTAGCCATGACACTCGTGATGTAAAGCAAGTGCTCCTTCCTATGAAATATTCATAAGCCAGTTTTGTGACTGGTTAGCAAGACAGTAACATGATGCTACTTTATCAGCATAAGGCTTTGTGGCTGCAGGTGATTTCTGATGTTTTTAGACCAATTACAGTTATTATTTTGCACTAAGCTTACTAACAAGCTAATGTTATTGTTTATGCATCATGTAAGAACATCCAATTTCAAGTCACTGACATCATTTGTGAAACCAATTTCATTACAGGACAGGCATCACAACAATGTAAATAAGAACATAAATATCAATGTTTAGTTCAAAAATGCATCAAAATAAAATCATAATATCAACAAGACCTACAGGGTAATACAGTCATTTTTATCATTACTGTCATTGATTTTCAGGAATTCATATTGGAAGGAGTGATGGAAGACAGTTCAGATGGAGTGTGCCCGAGCCTGCCAGACTTTGATGTGTCGTGGGAAAGTTTGAGACCAGGGGCTAAAGGAAAGGGGAGAGGAAAAGGTCGTTCCGAGGGTCGGGGAAGGACACGCTCAAGGGGTGAGGGCAGTAGGTTGAGGTCCAGAGCTTCTTCAAGAGGACCAGGGCGCCGGGGTAGGCAGCGAGCAGCTTTCAGAGAAGAGGATCGAGACCGGCTTGCACAGCTGAGAGCTGCCAGTATAGCTGAGATGCAGGTTGGTTGTAGCCATTTGTGTAAAAAAATAAAATAAAATAATAGATGCCAAAAACGAAAACGTCACTCACTGGAGATATGAATCTAGTCATGTAAACATATGCTCTTTAATTTCTAGACAGCTTTACAACACCTGAGCCAGGAGGAGAGAGATTATATTCTCGAGAGAGTGGTGACCCGTCTTCCAGGGGTGATGCTGGATATCCTGGAGTTTCGGCAAGAGACGCCAGGACACCGTCTTCCTGACCGAGGGCACCCTAACCCAAAAATCCTAACCGTTTATCTACAACTACAGTAGTTCCAAAACAGCACAATACCTCAAAATAACTTTAGCTGAAGACAGCATTTTCACCCAAAAATAAACAGTTTGTGCAATATATTTATTTTTATTTATGTACAAAAAAGTTCTGTTATTTGCATTTGTACATAGTATTTTTTCTTAATTTCTAATAAATCTGTGTGCATGAAAGAAGTCATTCCTGTCTTTTGATGCTTCACGTAGCTGGGGCCTTTATGGAGAGAGAACAGCAGCATTAGATCATACATAGATTACATGAGAATGCAGTTCTGAAGTTGACCTGTAAAAAAAACAAAAGCTACAACTTTATAATTATTAGGAATCACACTTTTGATTGCCTTTTCACCCACAATTGTCATTTCTATATGTAAATTGTCAGCTTTGATATTGACACTTTAGCTTTTTTGCTTATGAAAATGTTATTAATATACCTAAAGGTCAGATTGGTGGCATCCTTCAACAAGCGTCTGTTGAACATGATTCGTTGAAGAGCCTCGTGTGGTGGAGATCCTGGCACCATGAGCTCTTTATCACTGGTCGTTGCATCAAGTGGTCCATGGTCACATTTGCCACGGGTCCATTCATGCTTCCCTGTGACATGGTGAAGCACACCCACCCACATGTCCCAACAGAAAAAATAAGTTTTATTTGAAAATTTTACATGTGACAGAAGCGCTCACCAACAGAAACGAGAGCTGGCACTATTATGAAAAGAAAGGTAATTATGTCAATGTGCATTGTTGTCTTGTTGTCCAAAAGATGTCACAATACTTACATTAAACATATCACGATGTTGTGCTTTCTGGCAAATGTACCAAAATTGGTTGAAGATGTCATTCAGCCACACAAGTAGGATGGAAATTCCCTTTAGGATCCCAGCCTGTGAACAAGGATAAAACAACAATTCCATCTTTTAGTTCTTTTTAAAACATAGAAGGTTTTTATTTACCTGCAACGTTTTGTTTGCGGCTTCAAACTTCGTCAGCCTGACAAAGTTTTCATAACAGTTCTATTCTGTTATGAAAACAATAAATAAAAGTAGAATTAATATATTGTTTTAAGACTTTGGAGTTTAAAAAAAGAGTGTAGCTAAGAATAGGGCTGGGCAATATGGCCTCAAATCTATATTGTGATATAATCTGAAGCATGTGCAGTAACGATATAAATTGCGATATATTTTTTCATCTGTTTATAGATGTCAAATTGACATGCTTTTAGATATCCTCATGTGGCAAATATATGCCACTTGAGGCATATAGGCCTCCTCCTCCGCCCACTCCATGCTTGCAGTCACCGCCATTCTGTTGTCCCATTGTCAGCAGGGTGCACATCTTAGTGACGTCATGTGTTATCACAATATCGCCGTATTGCGATATAGCCAAAAACTATCATTACCCAATTTTATATCATTTCTACCTTATATCGTTTATATTGCCCACCCCTAGATAAGAAGACATTGCAACTCACACACTGTTGAGTAAGTTGTTTGCTTGGTCCTCATCAATTTGGACTGCATCCGTAGCTAGATCCATGGATTTGAAACTACAGACAACACAATAATATTTGTTGTACGTAAAGATAAATACTGGAACTTACCTGAAATGGTACTGATTCTAAAGAGATAAATGTGGAGCCTAATACATCTGTCATTAATTATTTCTGCAAATAACAACAATCTGCTGTGAATTGACACTTCACAACATAAATAAATATATATAATGACCTATATTTGCTTATCTATTGTGTTTTTATCTTTTTTGCACAGCAGTAATTTCCTGCGTATATGGCAAGACTTCTCATGAACAAATTTACCTTTCTTCAAAAGGATCCAAATTTTGGTCATCAGCTAAGGCCTCAACACCAGCCATTAGAAAATCTTCCCTGTAAAGATAATGTCAGAAGTGTTTGGTGGTGTGATGTTAGTTCTGAACCAAGTGTGGATATGCAAGGTGTAATTTAATGTATGAAATATCATAGCACAAAAACGTGAATATTTGTTTTACAGAAAAGATACTAACCCCTCAGACACAGGTTCAGTTGGAGATAATCGATGCGACATTTTAGCTGCTGTTCTGTCGAGGTTGCCTTCACATAACCTCCCTGAATTGCAGTTTCAGGAGCCTGCTTCTTCCGGTAGCTGGAAAACACATTTTTAAACAAAAATGTCAACAAGTTGGTTGAGACTCTACACCTTCTGTTTACATAGATCAATAATGGCTAAGCTTCTTTACCTGTGGCACAACTAGTAATATGAAAATGCATGTCAGTCATAAAAAAAATTTATTTATCATTTTCACAAACATATTTTATTCTGACCTACATTCAACTGGACAAATTTAGAAAAATAAACACAAACTTCTGCACAACTTTACTTTTAGTCAAACGTGTTGTTATGGCTGACTTATTATTTATTCTTATGAATCCTAATTTTATTTATTCTCAGCAATAGCGCTAGGGAAATATATTCCGATGGGGTTCTGTTACACAAACCCCACGATAGGGCTGCTCGATTATGGCAAAAATAATAATCACGATTATGGTGACTGAAATTGAGATCACGATTATTTAGGACGATTTTTCAATTTATGTTGATTTTATTTGTTTTTATTCAGTCATAAAACTGCTCAGGGCACAATCAGGACAAAAATAAGAAACAAGATGATCACTAAAAGAACTCCTGATTCCCAGTATAGAAAGACCAATATACTTATAGCTCATAGTCTATGACCCAAGGGCTATAGACCTTGAGTCTAACCAGTACAGAACCAAATACCAATATCTTGCAAATACTGACAGCAAGAATTATACAGTGGCATTTATAACAAATAAATGCAAATAAATTGATGTTCACAAAATGTTGCATAACATTTGAGTCGTGTCAAGGTGCTGTAGGACTGTGTCCTCAGAGAGATTAGTTATCAGCGTGAGGAACTTATTTCTACCTTATTTATAAACTATTTATTTACAGGCCCATCAGTTAATGTAATAATTGTCCCGACCACAGCTGCACCCCCCAGGAAATGTCGACGACAGTTATCCAGAAAGTAGCTAAGGGTCACCAGAGATGTTTCTCAGGTGTTCGCTAAGTACTTTTAGGATTAAAAAGTCAAGAAGAGGGTCTGAAAAGCTGCTAGAAATAGCGTCAAAGTCGCTAAATTAGCAACACTGTGGAGGAGCGCTTCATTTGCAACTCAGGGCAGCGCAAGCGGGAGGAGCAAATAATCGGCTTGTTATGTTTTTTATAATCGTTCAAAACTCAGATCGTAATCGTGATTAAAATTCGATTAATTGAGCAGCCCTACCCCACGAATAACATTATCTACTGAAGTAACAGTCCTGCTTAGAGGTTGGACTGTAGATCAAATATGACATAATTCTAAAGACTCATCTTTGGTTTGGAAAATGTCCGTTCTCTTCTACAAACTGAAGCGTGATCGCAGCTAACATGCTAACGCACGCTAGCTCTCTCCGGCTGAGCGGTGACGTCATATAATCAAATCAAGCTCTGTTTACTTTTCTCGTCAGAATAAACGGAGCATCCATTTATCTCCAAACACATGCGGCGTGTCGTCCACAAAACGTAGAAGTGATCCGGTAACTCCTTGGTTGCTTTTAGCTTTTTCAAACTGATCAGGAGGCCATATGCTAAACACCGTTAGCTTAGATAAGTTTCTTGTTCATCTGCACAAAGATTTGTTAGATTACCTAAATCAGCATTATCTAAATCCATAAGTTTTATTTTATTTTCTCAAATTGTGCAGATACAGCTCTGATATGTTTACCTACTCGTTACTGAAACCTACAGCAGAAATGAGGAGACCAGCTAATACAACACTTACCTGGTCACTAGAAAATATACCATGTCCGCATCCTTTTTCAGGCCCAAATCCAGTTGAAGCAGCCTCCATTTTTCCAGAGCGTAACCAATAGATATTCGGGTCCCTGACCGACTTTTATCATATTTTCTTTTTGACTCTCGAGATGCCGCTGATAAAACCTTCTTCTTTGTGCCACTTTAGTAGGCTTTGAGTTGCGCTTGGTCGTTTGCTAGTTGTAGAATCCATTTCCAGGGTTCTTCCTCTTCTGTTTGGGGTTTTAACGTGGCTAGTAGTGAAAGACTCGTTACTATGGCGTTTAAAGCGTGCCACAACCCATGCACGCGCATTGGGTCCACAGCGCGCGTGTGAACGGGACTCGCGAGCGGAAATATACATGGCGGGAGGTCATTTGTGCACTGAGAGGGAGCAAACTGTGTCTGTGAGCACACAAGGATGTGCACAAGTGACAAACCTGCGTGCGCGCGTTGTCAACGAGCACACGGCAGAGGAGAACGTGCGCGCGCGGCAGCCTCTGTGCGCGCTCGGCAGCCTCTCTGCGCGCTCGGTTTCTGACTCCTGCTCGCTCGGCTGTAAGGGCTTTTGGCACTCTGGAGGCGTGGCCTGTGGCAGATCTTCTCTGTCCTCTGATTGGTTAGTTTACCCCTCACTTTACCCTCTATCTATATAAAAAAGTCTGATATTCAGTAGTTGCTGGCATAGCTCAGCTGGGAGAGGGGGTGACTCTCGGCCCGGAGGATCCAGGTTCGAGTCCGGGCAAGGAAAATGCAGTAGATGTCATGTTAATTTTTCTTAATTTCAGGTATTTTACAGTTGTGACCGTTCAACTGTCATTAAACGTCCGAATGTTTGCTGGGCAGTGTTTTAAAAAGTGCACATAAGCTAGATGGTTTTAACCATATAAAATTACATTTTTGGTGATACTTGAAAAATACATACTGAAATAAAACTACTGATTGAAAACTTTATGACTGTGGTTGTACAATATATGACTCACTAATACACTGCAAACTCCCTTAGAGTGGGGCTTAGAGAGAGAGAGAGAGAGAGAGAGAGAGAGAGAGAGAGAGAGAGAGAGAGAGAGAGAGAGAGAACTTTTTAAACTTGAACATACCTACACCCACAAGTCTATTTTACCTGGTTTAAACCATCTAGCTTATGTGCACTTTTTAAAACACTGCCCAGCAAACATTCGGACATGTAATGACAGTTGAACGGTCACAACTGTAAAATAATATCACAGGAATTAGGAAAGAATAATATGACATCAATTCTATGTTCCTTGGCCGGACTCGAACCTGGATCCTCCAGAGTGAGAGTCACCCGCTCTCCCAGCTGAGCTATGCCAGCAACTGCTGAATATCAGATTTTTTTATATAGATAGCTAGAGAGTAAAGTGCGGGGTAAACTAACCAATCAGAGGATAGGGAAGATCTGCCACAGGCCACGCCTCCAGAGTGCCAAAACTCCTCACAGCCCAGCGAGCGTAATTAGGAACCGAGCGCGCAGAGAGGCTGCCGAGCGCGCAGAGAGGCTGCCGCGCGCGCACGTTTTCCTCTGCCGTGTGCTCGTTGGCAACGCGCGCACGCAGGTTTGTCACTTGTGCACATGCTTGTGCGCTCACAGACACAGTTTGCTCCCTCTCAGTGCACAAATGACCTCTCGCCATGTATATTTTCGCTCGCGAGTCCCGTTCACGCGCGCGCTGCCATGTATATTTTCGCTCGCGAGTCCCGTTCACACGCGCGCTGTGGACCCAATGCGCGTGCACGGGTTGTGACACGGGTCTGACGCGATACGTTACCGCCACCTAGCAAGCTTCCAAATGTTTTTCCGGGTTTGAACCTTGTCGAGAACGCGCTTGAAGCGTCAATTAACGTCATATCCGTAAAACAGCGCGGGAAATTCGGATCAGGAATGTTTTGCATTTTGCAGCACAAAGCCTGATTAACAAAATGGAATGATAAACTGGTTTCATCATTCTTTTTAGTTTAAAATGCTTCATCACCCATAAGCTTCTCAAGAATGAACATGTACTTTTTGTTTTTGGACAATTCCTGCCCCATGCTCCTTTAAGCTAATAAAAAACTACCTGAGGTCAACCATGTCCCAGGAGCGTTTAGCTGGCCTCAGCATCATCAGCATTAACTTCCAAGTTGGGAGGAGATATCATATGATGATATCATTGACGAATTTGCTTCAAGGAAAGCCAGAAAGCAACACTTTTCAAATCACTCAACTGTCACCTCTAATCCAATCAAATCCTGTCACACACAAAAAAAAAACCCAAAAGAACACACAATGCTTAAAAAGCCCAAATTGTTGCAACTTTGTTTCTCTAGTTTTTGTTTTCATTTGTTGGTTTTTCAAGACTTGTGTTTTTAATTCTGTTTGGAATTGTAATAATTGTATTTATTTGTATACATCCTTTGTTGCTGCTGCCTGTTTTTATTTTTATTTTATTTATTTGTTTCTAAATGTATATATTTGAAAAGTTTCAGTGCAGTGTGTATGTGGGGGTTAAATCTTGCAATACAATAACTTTATTATATATAATACACTCCATGCAATTTGAAACAAATTTGTAGGTATAATTTTTTTTTTTTCGTGTGTGGGGGTGGGGGTGGGGACGTAACAGGGGGTTCTCGCACAGGGCGCCATTTAGGCTAGCTCCGCCTCTGTCTGGCTCAGCTCTCTCTGCACGACGACAGACCAGTACAATGCCCACATTTATTTATAAACATGCTTTGCAACAATTGCAGGTGCCCAAAGAGATGGACAACAGTAAAAACACAGTAAAATAAAGCGTTAAAATTAGAAACAGGAAATAAAAAAGAACTGCAAATCAAGTTATTTTATATGTGATACCAACTCAAGTGTGAAAGCCCAATCTGAATAAATGCTGCTTATGCTTGGCTTTAAACATAGATAGGCCCATGATGGAGCTCAATTCCAAAGCCAGACAGATCCAAAGCTTGGTCCCACCACTGTTTGCACCTTGACTGTGGGACCACCAGTAGGTGTTGTTCAGAGTGTTAAGCTCTGGTAGGCCAATGAGGGGTCAAGATGGCACACAATTAAAGAGGTGCAAGGCCATGAATGGAATCAGATATGGACAGTACATTTTTAAACTGGATTCTGAACAGAACGGGGAGTCGGTGCGAAGAGTGCAGGAGTGATACGGTTAGATCTACGGGTATTGGTGAGGTGTCAGGAAGCTGCATTTTGCACAAGTTGTAGACTGTGCAGAGTGGCCTGATGTAAAGTATAGGGGGGAAAAGTCACTATGGCTAAAGAAACTTTTTACGTTAGCCAACAGGCAGAGCTGGAAAAACTGTTCATGACTCTGTTCCTTAAGTTTTAGGCCCAATCCCAATACTTCACTTCCAGCCTTGCACCCTTTAATTGCACGTTCCAGTCCAAGGATGCGAGTGCATAGGGTGTCCCGATCCTCAATTGCAGAAGCTTCACTTGGGGAAAGTTATCACCCTCAATCCATTGCTGCGTGGGAATTTTGAGAAGAAGTGGGAACAATGGCTCAAGTGCCTTTTCTGAAAATATGTATTTTTTAACGAAAGAAGTCCATTTTAAGATGATTAATGATATTTATTCATGCTCTGAAGGATTTAGACTAAGATTTATTGTGGACAGCAATTAATGTAAATTTTGTCAAGAAATTGTTTGTTTGAAAGTTGATAATAAAGGTTTTTTTTAAAGAGCAAGTCAACCCCTACCAGAGTCTAACTCCACTCCCACTTCATGTTTGAAAAATGCAACACATGCTGTTGCCTGGCAGACCGAGAGGGCGGAGCCGCTAACAAATACACACACACTCAGGCTCACGACAGCATTGTGACATCATAATGTACCAGTTTACATCATAGCATACTTCTTAGCCAATAGCGATGGCAGATTTAAATTAAAATACAGTGCAGAGTTTTTACCTGACAACGGCACAACACTGCCAGTTTTAGGCAGAATATTTAAATTTTAACTAAGATGCACTGAAGTGCCAAATTATTGACGACACGTGTCTGCAGCACGATTAGACACTCGTTTATTTAGTTTATCAGCAAAAAAAGTTTATTTGGGGGTGACTTGCTCTTTAAGTAGCACAAACAGCGACCAACATCCTGGCATGCGTTGCGGTTGATGCTCCCTGTCCCAATTCGGCAGTTATCTGGACAGTTGTGTATTGCTCACTCGCAGCACACTTCCTCCAAGTGCACTTCACTGAAGACCATAGGGTGCAGTGTGAGAATTGGGATTGGGCCTTACGGTACTGTCCAGTGTCCCTCCTAGATACCTCACCGCATGTACGAGGTGGGTCATCAGATCAAGGTGGGTCCGGCAGCAGTAACTCAACAGGTTGAGCGGGTTGTCCAGTAATTGGAAGGTTGCAGTTTCGATCTCGGCTCCGGACAGAGAATTCTGCTGTTGTGTCCTTGGGCAAGACACTTAACCCAACTTGCCTGCTGGTGGTGGTCGGAGGGACCGGTGGTGGTCGGAGGGACCGGTGGCGCCAGTGTTCGGCAGCCTCGCCTCTGTCAGTGCGCCCCAGGGCAGCTGTGGCCACATCGTAGCTCATCACCATCAGTGTGTGAATGGATGAATGATACACTGTAGTGTAAAGTGCTTTGGAGTCCTTACTCTGATAGGCGCTATACAAGTGCGGGTCATTTATCATTTATCATTTATCATATACAAGATCAGAAGATGCATTTGTTGCATCGAAGCACCAGAAAGTATAAACTCAGTTTTTGCCTCATCCAAGGAGAGGATGTTTGATGATGGCTACTTTTTACTGTCATGTAGACATGTTTGGATGGAGTGCACATCTGAGGAATTCTGGACAACGGTATCGTCTGGGCATCGCTGTAGATGTAGCACCAATTAGCGATATCCCTCTCCATCTTTCCCTTATTCACGAACAAGAGTCCGAGATACTTACACTCCTCAACGTGGTGCAGGACCTCGTCCCTGACCTGGTGAAGGCATCCTACCCTTTTCCGACTCAAGACCTTGGTCTCAGATTTAGTCAAATTTGCAGATGTTGAGCTGTGAGGGATCTGACAGAGTGATGCAACGGTGTGAAAGACGACCCATGTTGATTGCTTACATAAATATTCAATCAAATACGATTTTATTCTTAAACTCTGAATATTTACTTCCTGACACGGAGATTTAATAGAAACATGGTGAGTCGCTGCATAACGCAGATAAGTCTTTAATAGGGTGTTCTGTGCGGGTATCGTTGGTACCATGTGGGTAGTTCTATAGAGAACCTTTAGAATGGGTGATGAAATCATACGTGTGGTCATGTAATGAAATGAGGACAGCTATTTGCCCCCTCCACCCCGTCTCTGCTCTGCTTCCCCGTGGACGAGTTAGTTGGCAGCTTCTCCTCCACGTGACTCGGGGTGCTCCCAGGCCACAGAGCCAGCTTGTGTCATGGCCATATATTGAATTAGAGACTTTGCTTCGTGTCTCACTTTAATATCTGGGGAAATCACACAGAACGTTGGCCATCACGCATCCCGCAGTCTACAGCGGTGGATGCTGGACGGCGCTCCGATAAAGATTCCCTAAAGCTCGGTGCCAGCTCATCTGAGAGCTGGCACCGCTAGCCGAGCAGCCTGCTTCGCTCTTCCACAGTTTTCCATGCTGTGCACACAATTCAGCCCACTCACAGAGAAGAATGAGAGTGAGTGTTTGTGAGAGGGACAGAGATGCAGTTTATGTGACACACACACACATTCCTGGGGCAGAGAGTTCAGTATGTGGATTAAATCCAGAGAAGGTGTCGGTACAAAAGACTTTTTATTCTGAACACCAAAATAACTTTATCTTTATTACACTAACAATGCATGTGGAAAATTTCAGTCGGCCATTTCAACTTTAGGACATAAACATGAACTTGGTGGTGCAGATTTCAAATAGATGATGACCCTGGAGATTCAAATGCACTGGATTAATAAGTGACCCGATGTGCCTTTACTGGGGGAGAATGGAGTGATTCTCTCTGAAGGCTCCAACCAGGAAGATATTTTGTTTGCTTTTATCTGCAAGTTTACTAAGTTGTTGTCTTTTCCCTCAAAGTCGGTGTTATTTTTCTGAAGTACTTTCCTTTGTTTTAATGGCTTTTGCTGCATGTTTTCAGTCACGTGTGCCAGAATTAGCTGACATCCGTTAGCTGTCACACAGTAACCCAACTAAAAGGACTCTGATGTTTTAACTCATTTCCTGACTTAAAATTTCTAAGGATTTTTACATTTTACGTAGGGATGTCCCATTCTGATGTCGGAAGTAATTCGATATCGGCCCAAAAACAGTGTATTGGATTATATCGGACGGCAACAAAGATCTCTGATATAAGCAGTCTGTTAAGGTTCACATTTTTGCAACCAATGGTTAAGAAGAAATTGTCATTCTTTTTATACTTGCTGTTATTCTTGTCGTCCAGTTGAGAAATATCACTCGATCAAGCCTTTCATACATTCCACACTACGAAACAGGTTAAAGTGTTTATGATTTGTGCTGATATCGTGTCAGGTTGATATCAGTATCGGTCAATACTGAAGGCTGCAATATCGGTATCGTATCAGAAGTGAAAAAGTCGCATCGGGACATCTCTAGTTTTACAACCTTTAATGTCTCTGATTTTACTGCGATCAGGATTTCAAAATGGGGCGGCACACATCGATGGTGGAATGGTTTTGATTTGCTTTCACCTCTCTAGCAATGATTTGAAAACATCTGGATCGGTAGGTCCGTTGATTTGGGCAGATGCAACAGGAGCTCTTATAAATATTACCTTGAGGGAAGAGAAACTCACTCAACTACTTGTTATGGACTTCCCTCATCTTTTGTTTCCCCCCAGGCCGTTGATGATAGTGACTCAGAAGATAACAACACTGGCCTTCCAGCTCCATGATGGTGAGACGAATGAGTGTATTCTTATGAAGCACACACGCACACACACACACACACACACACACACACACACACACACACACACACACACACACGCACACACACACACTATAAAGCCACTTTTACTTAACTTTCTACTTTTCTTTAGGTACGTGTAAGAAAAGTGAGCAGCTGGCCTCGGATCAGAGGCTTTTGGCGATAACGTAAGTTTTTACGGGAAAAACAAACGGTTAACTTTGATGAAAACAACTCGGGACACTTTCACGATAAGGTTATTAAACCTCAGAGGATTGTGTTTCCCATTTAAAGGAATAAAAACCTTTTTCTTCTCCTTTAGCTACGATGGACAGTGACATGGATTTGCAATTATGGTGAATAGTGTGTTTATGAAGAAAAGACATGCTGAGAAAGTTAGAAGAGGCATAGTTTTGCTAGCCTGGCCTGCCAGACTTGTCCTCAGTTTAATTCTGCACAGAGATCTATAAGGAAGCATGCGGCTGGCCGGTCATTTTGCATGAAACATTTAGCTTTTTGCTGCATGTAAAACCACAAAATCCGATTTGTCAACACATCATGCATGTTATTTTAAAATACACCGTCTGTATCCACTCAGGATGTGCTGTCTTCTTTATACTCATTCGCTGACAGGCCTGATTAGTCGATCATCAGAGAAAAATCAGTAGTTTGAGATGTACTTTTTCATTTTTGGACCCATTTGTGTTTTATGTAATTAGAGAGTCAAATCAGTCAAATCAAAGCCGTTTTTCTTAAATTAACAGTAATCTGAACTAATCCTCTAAGGAATAACACACACACACACACACACACACACACACACACACACACACACACACACACACACACACACACACACACACACACACACACGTTTGTTTACACTTGACTAGACATTAAAGGTTTGTCTGCTCGGTGCTCACTCATTACTCCTGTTCTGCCTAGAGCGAGGCCTTCTCTCATCGAGTACCTGAGCTATAACCTGAACTTCCTGAGTGTCCTGGTGGGGCCCTGCAGCAACTATAAAGACCACATAGACTTTATCGAGGGCAGACACATCAGCCAGAGGCTAAAGCAGCACGCTGCTGCTGCTGCGAGAAATGGGCACAATGGCTACGATAGGACACCGGATGTATCGCCTCTGGTAAGTTCGTGTGTGCTTGCTGCTTCTGTTGAGTTTATTATGATACTTTTAGTTATTTTTTAAATTACAATGGAGTCTAACAAACCCCAGCAGCTAAGTTTAGGCGGGGCTGTTGGCTGATTTCCATAGCGATGAATGTGTCACGTTGTCTGATTGGTCCTAGCGCTTTCCAAATGCATGCAGAGATGGATTGAAAGACAACCGTAGATTCTGCTCCCACTACGGACCTCTGTCTCTGGGGCGTGGCCAGACATATGTATATACAGGATTACTTGCCAGACTAATGTAACATTTAAGGGCTGACATTTTGACCTCCTGGTCCGCTGGAAGAGTTTGTTTCTGTGAAGGATGCACAAAACCTCTGATATATGTGTTAAAGCTCTGACTGGTGCAGCTTTAAATGGGCCAGAATGTCGTACGATCTTATTTATAACCTCAGATGTAGCAATGCAGCATCAGTAAGCTCGCTGCTATCGGACAGCTCTCCTTGGCAGAAATAATAGAGTTCATTCAAACTGGTTGGTTTCCTGAAAACAGACTCAGCTTTTTACCAAAGACCAGATGTTTGAGAAGAGCATTCCAGAAGCTGTGTCCAGTCAGAAACCAGTGGCCTGCTGGGACACCCAACTGGGACAAAGTCTGAGTTGAAGTAAAACAGGATCCTCCTTACACTCTTGTTCCATTGATTTTGTCTTTCTCTGTCGTTTAATTATCTCGTCTAAAGGTAGCTGTAATTAAAGTAAATACGACAGTAACTTGTTTATCTCCTAACGATGTTTCCATTGGGTAAATAAAGGAAGTGTTTACTGCCGACCGATGCTCCACACACCAAAGGCTAATAACTAAATCATGCTTTTGCATTCTGAAATCACATTTTAGCCCCAAATCACAGAGAATAATTCAAGAAATATCCACTATTCTTTTTATTAAAATGGTTATTTTTTTATAACATAGCAGCATTTGCTTTTTTGACATGAAAGGAGAATTAATCATCTAAAGCATAAATGTTCTGAAATGTCATTTTGCTGTAGTGTGGAGGAAAGAGCCCGTTTTCTCCAGTGAGAGTAATGGGCTTGACACACGGGAGGCGACATCGCCTCTCCTCCATTCATTTTCAATGAGACATGCGCGACAAAGCGATAATCGCGGGTCTCTCTCCTGCCAAGCGAAACGCGAAAAACGTGCGTGTGAAATTTTGCACTCGAGCACATGTCGTGCACGGACGACCCAGCGACGCGATCCCAGAAAGTTGAAACATTTTCAACTTTTCATCGCTGTCGCTCGGACGAGGACCAATCAACGGAGGTTTCATTCACTGACCAATGAGCGGACATGATGCTCCGTACACCTCCGAGCAAACATGGAGGAGAAGTTGATTATTAATATGTTTTATAGTAAAATCAGAAGTAAGATTTCACATAACTCTAGCAGCACCTTGTGAAACATCATATCTACCGCTTTATTAATTCTGAACCGTTTAATAACCTTAATTACCTCCAACCTGACACGGCCAAACAAAACAACGGAAGTTTCGATTTCGCCAAGGATCAGAACGCTTAGACACCTTTGCCGCTGGCCGCTGCCGCGGGTCGCCTCCCGTGTGTCAGGTAATAAAAGCGACAGCGACAAATTTCGCTGATCGCGGTCGTTTGTTGCCTCCCGTGTGTCGAGCCCATTAGATGGCATCCATCTATGTGACGTTGCTTTTAGCGACATGAAGAGACTCTTTTTGTTTTTCCCGCTGGTTTCTTCTTGTCGGTCCAGTTTGGATGAGATCTGAGTTTCTCTCTTTCAGAAAGCAGTGTGTCGAAAGCTCGTGGTCTGCTGCTGCTGTTTGCTCTTCTTCTTCGTGGTGACCCGCTCACTGCCGATAACCTTTAACGTCAACCCCGACTTTGTGAGCCACGCCCCCTTCCTCAGCAGGCTCACCTACGCCTTCTTCTCCATACAAGCAGCGAGACCCAAGTTCTACTTTGCCTGGACACTCGGTGAGCACCGTGCACATGAGCAGCTTGTTGTTTTTTCAACTTTAGGTTGAAATTTGACGAAGTGGGGCTTCACGTTTGAAATGACAGCAAATGCAGTTATATCGAGAATTTTGTTAGAATATGTGGCTAGCAAAATTTTTTCCCACATATCAATGGTTGTGAACCAGTTGTTCCACAATGAGACACAAGAAGAGGTTTCTTCCTGTTAAGAGAGTTTTCCTCTCCACTGTCGCTACATGCTTGCTAAGTATGAGAGCTGCTTTAAAGTCTCTGACACAACAAGTCAGTGACTGGATTAAAATCAGCAGTTTTTTTTACATAGGAAACTTTTAACTAATTGGAATAAATAAGTGAACTCAGTGAACTGATTAGTGTTCAGTTACCACGTAAAGTGCCTTCAGATGACTCTTGTCGTGATTTGGTGCCGTGTAAATAAACTGAACTGAATTAAAGGATGGATGATTTTTAATTCTTTGGTCTTAGTACCTGTTCATGTTGTCATCTGTCAGCTGATGCGGTTAACAACGCTGCGGGTTTTGGGTTTCGGGGGATGGATGGAAGTGGGAAACCCTGCTGGGACCTCATCTCTAATGTCAACATCATTGGGATTGAGGTAGACTTTCACGCTCGTATATTCACCTTTAAATATAATAATGGATTAGGTATTACAGCAGAGCTAAAGTACGTCCTGCCTCCTTTCAGACCGCGACCAGCTTTAAGACTTTCATAGACAACTGGAATATTCAGACTGGGGTTTGGCTCAAAGCGTGAGTGTGAAGACAACAAACCCGGACACACACTCTCAAACCGTGGATGGATCTAATGTTCCCTTTCTTCTGTTCAGGGTGTGTTATGACCGAGCCCCCAGGCACCGGTTAGCGCTGACCTTCATCCTGTCTGCCCTGTGGCACGGCGTTTATCCTGGGTACTACTTCACCTTCATCACCGCCATCCCTATCACCATGGCGGCTCGAGCTGTGAGTTCTCGGAACACGGAGAAAACCAGAAAGGAAACGAGGATTCCTCGGATCCGTCAGATTGGGGCCATCTGATCTTAGACTAAATAATAAAATATGTACGTTTGCTGGGGG
Organism: Nothobranchius furzeri; assembly: GCF_043380555.1. Classification (NCBI taxonomy): domain Eukaryota; kingdom Metazoa; phylum Chordata; class Actinopteri; order Cyprinodontiformes; family Nothobranchiidae; genus Nothobranchius; species Nothobranchius furzeri. The sequence goes on along the minus strand of NC_091745.1, from coordinate 42,308,827 downwards.
AGAAACTTGAACGTATCTCTCTGTGCTCACTAGTTACGGAGGTCTATTCGACACCACTTCCTGGGCTCCAGAGGCTTGAAGCTGGGTTACGACGTGGTAACTTGGATGGCCACCCAGCTGACCATCTGCTACACCGTCATGCCTTTTCTTCTCCTCTCAGTTGACCACACCATAACTTATTACAGGTAGGTCCTGCACGGCCTTATTCAGCTTCTGCTGAGTCCAGACAGCAGCATGGCTGATGGTGGGCTATTTAAAACAACCGACTCTTTAGCTGATCTGTTGTTTTGCTGTTGCTTCTGTTGTTGGATTTATAATTTACTTGTGAAGACAGACGGTCTTTAATTGTTTTCGCAGCGGTTTTGATCAGTGGTCAGTCAGGACTTCTGAAGTTTTCTGTCTCGTGAGTTAAAACCTCAGAGCATTTTAACTCTTGTCTTGTTTTTTTCTAGATCTATGTATTTCCATGTGCACATTATCAGCGTTCTGGCTGCAGTCGCCCTGCATAGGAAACATAAACCAACAGAAGACTCGAAATCAGCCTCCTCCTCCTCCTCCTCTGCTCCCTCCTCATCCCAGTGCCAGCCTGTTCACTCCAACAATAACAAAAAAGTTCTTTAACCTGCATTCAGTCCTCTCTCAGAGACAGACGCAAAGTGTCATCAGAGAACACTCTGCCTAGTGAGAACTTTATTTATTTTCCTTAGATTATAAAATTAAGAACAGAAAAAAGGAAGCGACGATTATCAGATACGACACTCTGGCGTTGGCTGTTCGCAGTGAGAGCTCCGAGGAGCGTTGCAGCCTGAAGAGGAGCTAATTAGCTCAAGGTAAAGTTCAGGCAGCACCACTGTCCCTCCCTCAGGACCCCTCTGCCTCCATCTTGACATGCAGTCCCAGTGACCGCTGGGATCCAATCCAGTGGGAGAGGACACAAATACCAGGATGCTCCTTCATAAAGGGACTCCTCACGAAGGCTGCTCTCTACTTTACCCAGAGACGCGTGCGTGTGTGCATGTGTGCGTGTGTGCGTGAGACTCCTACACCTCTCCATCAGAAACCGCGCGGACTCTCAGTATTATCCCTATGTCAGAATAACGTGTTGCTTCCCCGATTGAGGAGTTTGGATCGGGAATCGGGAGCTGCAGCTGGATCACGGCTAACTTAGACGAAGTTAAGAGTCACTGTTCCCCGTATGCTCGTGTGTGTGGTGCTGGGGACCAGTCACCATCACAGAAACACGGGATGGAAACCAGATGAAGGACATCTGAGACAAATGCCTCAGATCTCTGCATGAGTTCTGGTGTCACTGCGAGCTGTTCTGTTCTGGTTCTGGAGTGGGTGGGGGTTGACTGAACAGAGACACCTGGTGGTGGTTGTTTGATACGTCCAACCAGAGCTGTGAAGGGAACCAATCACAGTTCAGCCTCTCAGGAGCCTGTGACCTCTCAACCTCCAACAAGACGCCCAAACTAGCTTCTGCTTTTGCACAGTTAAAGCTGATAAAACTAGATTTTTGTGTTTTTTTAAATCACAGATAAGAAAAGTAAACCAAGATGGATGCTTTTACATTTTGTCATGTGTGTTGCTGGCGTGTGGTTGGATTTTAACCTGTAGGCTGATGGCGTTTAACCACAGGTGTGGTCGGTTACTTCATCAGAGGCCGGTGAAATCTGTTAAAATCTGTTTTATTTAGAACATTTTTTTTTTGAGGAATTACTTTTTTTGTCTGTTAGATTTCCATTTTCTATGATATGAAATCTTCATTCTAAAATAGAAGTTTTTTGGGGAGGAAAAACAGATTCTCAACAAACTTAAAATAGATTTGTGCTTTATGTCGAGACATATCTCTGAGAGACCATCTTGATTGTTTTTTCAACCCGTTATTAAATGTTTTTAACTTGTGCGAAACTGCGAATCACCTTTAAGTCTAAAGACTCAAATCTGATCTCCATGATGGGGAAAATCAGTTTTAACAGAGATAATATATAAGATGTAAATTAAGTTATTTTAAGGATTTATTGGCGTGAAACCCTTCTGTTTTCTACTTTGGAAACACTACAGTTCTTCTGTTGAATCATTGACATTTAAAAACACAATAATACCTCTCACACAGCTAATGAAGCATTAGAGTGTCTGTTTTTTTTACTCATCAGTGTTGAAGTCTGTAACATGTCGGTGGCACCTGGATGTTTGTGTTTTTAAAGGTGTGTGTGTGTGTGTGTGTGTGTGTGTGTGTGTGTGTGTGTGTGTGTGTGTGTGTGTGTGTGTGTGTGTGTGTGTGTGTGTGTGTGTGTGTGTGTGTGTGTGTGTGTGTGTGTGTGTGTGTGTGTGTGTGTGTGTGTGTGTGTGTGTGTGTGAATAAAAGCAGCTATTTGAGTGGTTTAACACTGATAATGAAGATTTACTGTACCCACGGTAAGAATGTGGCATGTTCTTGTACCACTGCTGCTTTAGTATTTGTTTGCATGGAGAACCGAATGATTTGTATCAAATAATTCTTAAAATGAAATAAAGATTCACTGAAACACAAACTCAAACTTTATTTGACTAAATCAAGTAGATGTCACTGGCTCTCTCTCTCGAGCGCTCTCTATGCAAAGCCTCTCCCAAGCTGTTTAACCTCTGAGGATTTTCGACCCGCTTGAGTCACTCATCTTTCCGGCTCCCGACACTTCTGTTTTTATTCTGCCTGAACCGAACTACACTAAAGGATTATTAGGAACACCATACTAATACAGTGTTTGACCCCCTTTCACCTTCAGAACTGCCTTAGTTCTACGTGGCGTTGATTCAACGAGGTGCTGAAAGCATTCTTTACGAATGTTGTCCCATACTGACACGATAGCGTCTTGCAGCTGATGGAGATGTGTGGGATGCACGTCCAGGGCACGAAGCTCCCGTTCCACCACATCCCAAAGATGCTCTATCGGGTTGAGATATGGTGCCTGTGGGGGCCGTTGTAGTACAGTGAACTCATTGTCATGTTCAGGAAACCAGTTTGAAATGATTGGAGCTTTATGACATGGTGCATTATCCTGCTGGAAGTAGCCATCAGAGGATGGGTACACGGTGGTCATGAAGGGAAGGACATGGTCAGAAACAATGCTCAGGTAGCCTGTGGCATGTAAACCATGCCCAGTTGGCACTAAGGGGCCTAAAGTGTGCCTAGAAAACATCCCCCACACCATGACACCTCCGCCACCAGCCTGCACAGTGGTAACAAGGCATGATGGATCCATGTTCTCATTCTGTTTACGCCAAATTCTGACTCTACCATTTGAATGTCTTGACAGAAATCGAGACTCATTAGACCAGGTGACATTTTTCCAGTCTTCAACTGTCCAATTTTGGTGAGCTGGTGTAAATTGTAGCCTCTTGTTCCTATTTGTAGTGGAGATGAGTGGTACCCGGTGGGGTCGTCTGCTGCTGTAGCCTATCCGCCTCAAGGTTGTGCGTGTTGTGGCTTCACAAAGGCTTTGCTGCATTCCTCGGTTGTAACGAGTGGTTATTTCAATCAAAGCTGCTCTTCTATCAGCTTGAATCAGTCGGCCCATAATGGGCTGGATTATAATATGGGCAAACTGGGCACAGGCCCAGGGACCCACAGCCACAAGGGGGCCCATGCCAGCAGCAGTCTTTTTTTTTTTTTTTTTTGTGCAGCAGTCTTAACGTTGGAGAAAAAAGTTAACAAGTAATTCAACTTGCGCCTGCATTTTCTAAGTTAACACACATTTCTTTTAACAACGGTAGTTTTTGCATCTTTACTGCCTGCTTCAGCCCTCTCCCCCCTCCCCCTGCGCAGCGGCCGCAAACTCACTGATGCGCCTGCAGCCTCTCAGGGTTCCTGCTGATCTAAACATTGAAAGAATAATTTAATTTTCTGTTCCTCACTTCTGATTACCTTCAGTGGTGTCTGTTTGTTGCAACCACCAGGTACAAAAACTAACTTGTTTTTTATTCGACTATTTTTCTGTCCTGTCTCTGTTTATTATCTTCCTGCATCTCCTCTCAGTCCTGAAGAAAAACTGCTACCTGGGTTCATATACAGGTGCTGGCCAGTAAATTAGAATATCATCAAAAGGTTGAAAATATTTCAGTAATTCCATTCAAAACGTGAAACTTGTACATTATATTCATGCAATGCACACAGACCAATGTATTTCCGATGTTTATTACGTTTAATTTTGATATTTATAGGTGACAACCAATGAAAACATCAAATCTGGTATCTCAGAAAATTAGAATATTCTAAAGGCCAATGAAAAAATGTTTGTTTCTCTAATGTTGGCCAACTGAAAAGAATGAACATGAAAAGAATGTGCATGTATAGCACTCAATACTTAGTCGGGGCTCCTTTTGCCTCAATAACTGCAGTAATGCGGCGTGGCATGGACTCGATCAGTCTGTGGCACTGCTCAGGTGTTATGAGAGCCCAGGTTGCTCTGATAGTCGTCTTCAGCTCCTCTGCATTGTTGGGTCTAGCGTATTGCATCCTCCGCTTCACAATACCCCATAGATTTTCTATGGGGTTAAGGTCAGGCGAGTTTGCTGGCCAATCAAGGACAGGGATACCATGGTCCTTGAACCAGGTGCTGGTGGTTTTGGCACTGTGTGCAGGTGCCAAGTCCTGTTGAAAGGTGAAGTCTGCATCCCCATAAAGTTGGTCAGCAGCAGGAAGCATGAAGTGCTCTAAAACTTCCTGGTAGACGGCTGCATTGACCCTGGACCTCAGGAAACAGAGTGGGCCAACACCGGCAGATGACATGGCACCCCACACCATCACTGACGGTGGAAACTTTACACTGGACCTCATGCAACGTGGATTCTGTGCTTCTCCGCTCTTCCTCCAGACTCTGGGTCCTTGATTTCCAAAGGAAATGCAGAACTTGCTTTCATCAGAAAACATAACTTTGGACCACTCAGCATCAGTCCAGTCCTTTTTGTCCTTGGCCCAGGCGAGACGCTTCTTGCGCTGTTTCTTGTTCAAGAGTGGCTTGACACACGGAATGCGACACCTGAATCCCATGTCTTTCATGAGTCTCCTCGTGGTGGTTCTTGAAGCGCTGACTCCAGCTGCAGTCCACTCTTTGTGGATCTCCCCCACATTTTTGAATGGGTTTGTCGTCACAATTCTCTGCAGGGTGCGGTTATCCCTAGAGCTTGTACACTTTTTTCTACCACATTTTTTCCGTCCCTTCGCCTGTCTGTTAATGTGCTTGGACACAGAGCTCTGCGAACAGCCAGCTTCTTTAGCAATCACCTTTTGTGTCTTGCCCTCCTTGTGCAAGGTGTCAATGATTGTCTTTTGGACAGCTGTTAAGTCAGAAGTCTTCCCCATGATTGTGGTGCCTTCAAAACAAGACTGAGGGACCTTTTAAAGGCCTTTGCAGGTGTTTTGAGTAAATCAGCTGATTAGAGTGGCAGCAGGTGTCTTCTATATTCAGCCTTTTCAGAATATTCTAATTTTTTGAGATACCAAATTTGGAGTTTTCATTAGTTGTCACTTATGAATATCAAATTTAAATGTAATGAACATTGGAAATACATTGGTCTGTGTCATTGCATGAATATAATGTACAAGTTTCACGTTTTGAATGGAATTACTGAAATATTTTCAACCTTTTGATGATATTCTAATTTACTGGCCAGCACCTGTATATTCACCTCATGAGTTACCTTTGAACTGCAGTTCTAAAAGATCTACCGACCACAAAAATAGCGGAGTGGGCGCTGCCGCCGGCCACACCGGTGCAGTGAAGTCACCGGAGGATGGTGACGCGCTCAGTCGGCAGCAGCGAAACACAAATAAAAGACAGAAAGCATAAATATGAGCTGACATGAACGATTGCGTGCTAAATTTGTTTTTGAGTTGGCGAGACTTTGATAATGTTACTGCGGCCATGCTCAGGACGAAGCTGTCTGGAGCGCGTCAACCATCAGAGCTCTGCGCCTCTCAGCTCTAAATAATCCCAGCAGAGTCCACATAGATAATTTAATGTAAGCAGTACCAGGATCGTTTTCGGGCTAAAAATAGTCTACAGTCCATCTTCCCTAATGTGTTTGTGGCCCTGTGAATTTTTCTAAGTCTACCAGTTACAAACTGTGAAGGGAAACGATCATTTTCACAAATGGCAAGAATAAAAGATGAACTGAGAACAACACAAACTCAACAGCGCCTCAGTGCACTGTCACTGATGGCTATTGAATCTCAGTTTGTCAGGAATCTGGACTTTGATGACGTTGTAAATGAATTTACTAATAGAAAGGCCAGAAAGCAGTTTTTCTGAAGGCAAGAGAGGAGACCAACAAGAGGAGACAAAAAGAGGAGTAAGGAGACAGGAATCAAGTACTAAGCACATAGTGCCCAGGGGCCCCTGCAATGATAATCCGGCCCTCCTCTGACATCTGGCATCAACAAGGCATTTTTGCCCACAGGATTGCCGCATACTGGATGTTTTTGCATTTTCACACAATTTTTTGTAAACCCTAGAAATAGTTGTGGGTGAAAATCCCAGTAACTGAGCAGATTGTGAAATACTCAGACCGGCCCATCTGGCACCAACAACCATGCCACGCTCAAACTTGCTTAAATCACCTTTCTTTCTCATTCTGACCTTCAGTTTGGAGTTCAGGAGATTGTCTTGACCAGGACCACACCCCTAAATGCACTGAAGCAACTGCCATGTGATTGGTTGATTAGATAATTGCATTAAGGAGGAGTTGAACAGGTGTTCCTAATAATCCTTTAGGTGTGTGTAGATTTTGGGAATCAGTGAGATAGGGAACTATGAGCATTAGATTTGGAAGCTACTACATTTGACCTCTCATGTTCCTCAGTCGTTTCCAGAATGTCTCTTAAAATTGATGAAACAATTTCTATGGAAATGTTCTGTAAATGCCACCATCCTCCTGCACCCATTCAGCTTTTCCTCCAATTGTTCAGAATGGTGGACGTCACCATCGAATGATGGGTAAAACAGTTGAGTTTAATTATTGAAGGAGTCTACAGCTGACCGACGGTGGCGCAGCGTGTTAATGTGTGTGTGCATGGGTGAATGTGTTGTAAAGTGCCTTGGCGGTGTTTCATTTGCTTTGTAGTTTAATGTGAGGAAGATGTATTTATTCATGATATCGCGTCTGTGCCAGCTCATTTAAAGCCATAGTAAAATCGCTTTCATCCATCGCGCTGTTATACAGTGGAGCAAAACACTTCCTGTCCCCCATTTGAGTGTCGTGCAACTGCAGGGTCACGTGAATGAAACTCAACAATTGACTGGAACTGCTGCTGTTGTACAGGTCCTTCTAAAAAAATTTGCATATTGTGATAAAGTTCATTATTTTCTGTATTGAACTGATAAACATTAGACTTTCATATATATTAGATTAATTACACACAACTGAAGTAGTTCAAGCCTTTTGTTTCTAATATTGATGATTTTGGCATACAGCTCATGAAAACCCAAAATTCCTATCTCAAAAAATTTGCATATCATGAAAAGGTTCTCTAAACGAGCTATTAACCTAATCATCTGAATCAACTAATTAACTCTAAACACCTGCAAAAGATTCCTGAGGCTTTTAAAAACTCCCAGCCTGGTTCATTACTCAAAACCGCAATCATGGTTAAGACTGACGACCTGACTGCTGTCCCGAAGGCCATCATTGACACCCTCAAGCAAGAGGGTAAGACACAGAAAGAACTTTCTGAACGAATAGGCTGTTCCCAGAGTGCTGTATCAAGGTACCTCAGTGGGAAGTCTGTGGGAAGGAAAAAGTGTGGCAGAAAACGCTGCACAACGAGAAGAGGTGACCCGACCCTGAGGAAGATTGTGGAGAAGGACCGATTCCAGACCTTGGGGGACCTGCGGAAGCAGTGGACTGAGTCTGGAGTAGAAACATCCAGAGCCACCGTGTACAGGCGTGTGCAGGAAATGGGCTACAGGTGCCGCATTCCGCAGGTCAAGCCACTTTTGAACCAGAAACAGCAGCAGAAGCGCCTGACCTGGGCTACAGAGAAGCAGCACTGGACTGTTGCTCAGTGGTCCAAAGTACTTTTTTAGGATGAAAGCAAATTTTGCACGTCATTCGGAAATCAAGGTGCCAGAGTCTGGAGGAAGACTGGGCAGAGGGAAATGCCAAAATGCCTGAAGTCCAGTGTCAAGTACCCACAGTCAGTGATGGTCTGGGGTGCCATGTCAGCTGCTGGTGTTGGTCCACTGTGTTTTATCAAGGGCAGGGTCAATGCAGCTAGCTATCAGGAGATGCTTCCATCTGCTGAAAAGCTTTATGGAGATGAAGATTTCATTTTTCAGCACGACCTGGCACCTGCTCACAGTGCCAACACCACTGCTAAATGGTTCACTGACCATGGTATTACTGTGCTCAATCGGCCTGCCAACTCTCCTGACCTGAACCCCGTAGAGAATCTGTGGGATATTGTGAAGAGAAAGTTGAGAGATGCAAGACCCAACACTCTGGATGAGCTTAAGGCCGCTATCGAAGCATCCTGGGCCTCCATAACACCTCAGCAGTGCCACAGGCTGATTGCCTCCATGCCACGCCGCATTGAAGCAGTCATTTCTGCAAAAGAATTCCCGACCAAGTACTGAGTGCATAACTGAACATAATTGTTGGCTTTTTTGTATTAAAAACACTTTTCTTTTATTGGTCGGATGAAATATGCAAATTTTGTTAGATAGGAATTTTGAGTTTTCATTGGCTGTATGCCAAAATCATCAATATTAGAAACAATAAAAGGCTTGAACTACTCCAGTTGTGTGTAATGAATCTAATATATATGAAAGTCTAATGTTTATCAGTACATTACAGACAATAATAAACTTTATCACAATATGCTAATTTTTTGAGAAGGACCAGTATTTAACTCAGTCGTGGGGGGAACAACGGTTGTTTTTCAGACTGTATGTAATCTGACAGTCAGAGCAATGAAAGTGACATACTCAGTGCTACGGATTTCTGTCAGCTGGCCAGTCCAGCATACACTGTTGAAGAAGCAAATACGGTACATCTTTTTTCAAAGTAAAAGTCTAAAGTTCCTCTATCTGCTCATGTCTCAAAGAAAAAGCTTGAGTCTAAAAATCTTCCAAAGTTGGCGCCAAAGCCGTTTCAAACGAGCGCTGTTCCTGAACAGATGTCATTTTTTTTCTGATGCGAAGCCCGCCCAACAAACAGACCACTGTGATTGCCTAGACACAAAACTGCTCAGGCTAACGGTCAACCTGCTGAAGCTTCAAAGGAGCAAGGCTAGACCAACCTGCAGAGCAAAATCTTTGCTACTATTGGCTGGTCTAGAATTTTAGATCAGCTCCATCAAATTTCCCAAAAGTCTAAATGTTTAGTTCAGTTTTAGGGCACCACATATCATTTTTCATCTTTCTTCAGAGATTTCCAGTAAAGAAAAGGGGTGAACTCTTATTCAGCTGTATGCACATATAGTTTCCCAAGAAGTAACTGAAGGCTCTGTTACATTTCTGCAACTCCTCAGCACAAAGAGGCAAAAACAAATCCCATCAAACACGAGTAACACTCTTGTGATTTATTAGAGTCATAAAACCCAAAGTGTGAGGGTGAAAAATACATTTAACGTCTGCTAATCCTGCTTAAAAGCTTTGTTCTTTAATAGTTCAAATCCAAACACACCTTATTAATGTTAATGCTATTATTTATTATAGTGCATGCAAGTTGTAAATAAAAAACAAAGAATCCGGACTAGATGGATATTTTAATTCATTTGTACATTTTTCTAATTAGGATTTGTTTCCAAGAAAACATAGTTGCATCTCTCTCTCTCTCTCTCTCTCTCTCTCTCTCTCTCTCTCTCTCACACACACACACACACACACGCATAACGTTAACATAAATGTGTTGTACAGTCCTTCCAGATCGGAGAAATAAACACTGAAACAAACATCCCATCTTCACAATGTCTTTTGAGGTAAAATAATACATGCCACTAAATATCAGAAGTCACAAATAAAACCGGTTTAACTCCAGTGCTGCCACAAAACACATTAAATTAGTTTATGAAACATATTAAAATCTGAAAACACACTCATGTCAGTCTGCAAATCAACAAAAAATAGAAAAGTATGATTATATCCAGGAGAAATGTAGTAACTACAGATGATTTACTGTAAATAAAATAAGATTTGAATCAAACAAGACAAGTGCCAACCAGCAGGGGGCAGTAGATCAAACAAGATTTCACAAATATCAGAAAGAACATTGTCTCAGTAGAAGCAGCAACAGTCATCTCCAAAAATGAAAAACAGAAGGTTTTAAACACAGTTTGGATTTTCGTGAAGCTCTGTAGTTTTTAGACAAAAGATCAGATGTTTCTCTGCCATGATTGTAGTTTGTTTCCCCATGTAGCTAAAGGATGAGATAAACCAAGTGTTTGATATTAAACCAGAGATCAAAGGTTTCTCCCTAAAAGTTCCTGTATTCGTACAAACATGAGATTCATCTGGGATAAAAATAAAGTCCAAACCAGGGAAATGACGGCATGTCTTCAACTAAATGAGCAAAAACAGAAGATTAAATTATACATTAAACACTTAAAATAAATTCATTGTTTGTTCACATCATCTGTGTTCATATAGATATTATTTTATTTTTAGTTTTGCCTTAAAAAGTTTCAGAGGTTTGCATTTGGGACCCTTTAGGAAATCCTCAGACATCCTACGTTCTCGTGTGTGTGTGTGTGTGTGTGTGTGTGTGTGTGTGTGTGTATGTGTGTGTGTGCGTGTGTGTGTCGGCCAGTTAGGTGACAATATAACCCTTAGCATCAGTTCAGTCTCATTACTTCAAGGTTTGATCAGTGCTTGAGTCCAGAGTCCTAAATCTACAAGGCTCCTCGGAATACTTCCATAGTTACATCTGTATTAGGAAGCCGTAGATTTGCCTGTTTTCCAAACACTCCTGTCGGTGAAGTCAGGATTCCCAACAGTCTTCACTAAGTTAGTTTCAGTTCTTCGGAGCAGGCGGTGGCTGTTTCTCCTCCTTGGTCTCCGGCTGGCCTTCTTTCTTCTCCTTGTCGTCTGAGAAGAAGAGAAGGGGAAACATCCCAAGGAGGCAGCCGATGCCCACGCCGATGGCTTTACCCTGCAGACGGTACAGAACGAAGACACATGAAATAAGACAGACCACTGTATCTTTCTCATTGGATGATGGGGATAATTGATTGCGACGAACAATAAATAAATAAAATTGGCACCTGCCACATGCAGTACTTAGATATTTCACCAGGGGGCAGAAGACTGGTATGTGATTTTCTACAGCAGGGCTTTTGTAGGAACGTACTAGTCCTGTTAAAGAGGGAATGAGCTTATCAAAGCTTGAAATATTGGGTCTAATAAACATTTGAACTCATCATTTGAGTATTTTTCACACTGCTGTTTCCCATAACCTGTTTCTCCTAACAAGCTAATCAGTGGGCTCAGCCAGGTGCCTTTCAGTTCTCACCATAATCACCCAAACTAATTGCATTTCACACTTCATCAGCTGGAGCAAATTAAAAATCACTCAGGTCAGATTTTTTTCCTCTCAGTGTGGTAGAGTGGTGGAAAAAGACACGTTAGATAAAAAATGCATTTCAGCTGTGAGTGAACAAAGACGTGCTCAGTTTGGTGTTTACAACAGGATTACACGGTTACCTAACGTTTGCAACAGCTGCTTCGTTCACATACTGTCAGAGGTGAGTGTGAGTGAAACGTGGAGAGCGGTACAAACCGTGTGACAGCTGACTCTGGTCTGCCACATATCCGCCTGTTTCGGACTCAGATCAGGAATCTGCATCCCCAACCGAAACGCCAAGGCCTCCACGTAACCCGCCAGCCTAAAGAAACAAAGCAGGGTGAAGAAAGACATCATTTGGATACGCTTTACGACCAAGCGTAAACTAACACAAACAATCATTTTGCTTTTGAGCTCTCCTGTTGTCTCCTGTTGACGTTTGAGCTACATGTCACGAACCGTTAAACTCAACAGTTTCACAGCCAGTACGAGGGAGCACAATGATCACAACAGAATCAGCTGATTAAAGCTCCACTCTTTTCCCTGCTGCTGCCATCTGTCATTGCAGATTAATGCTCCCAAACTTTAGATGGTAGAAGCGCGATCGTGTTGGCGGTCTCCAGTTTTACCTCAAAAACTCATTAAAGCAGAGTTAAAATGTTTAAAAAGAAACTAAAAATCGACTAAAACGGATAACAATAATAATGATAAAATGATAAAAGCAACCAAACAAAATGATAACAAAAACAAAACCCATCTTTATAAAGGTGTTGATTGCATCTGGTAAAAATAAACAAAATTCATCACAAAAGTGGAGAACAAGCAGCAAACAGATGTGGGAGGAGACTCGGTCCTAAAAAGGATTGAAAATAAGTTTGATATAAAACAAAATTCTAATAGCCGCAATTCCCTCCCTCGTCTCTCTCCTGATGTTAACTCTTTACCGCAGCAGCTGGCTGCTCATCGTGGTCCAGGTTCTATTGGATACTTCCTCCTGTTAAAAGGGAGTTTTCCTCCCCACTGGCGCGGCATGCTTGCTTAGTATAACGATCGCTGTAAAGACTCTGACACAAGTCAGTGACTCGATGTGATCTGCTGGGTTTTCTTACACAGGAAAATTGCTAACACTTTATTGACATTACTTAATAATCATTATTAAACTATTAACAACTGCCATATTAGGTGATGCATTACTAAGAAGATTATTTCTGAAATGACTTCTACTGAGACACCACCGAAAAAACCATACATCCCATCCACAAAGACACACTGGACGGCACAATTACATGTAACGCCACTCGCTTTTTATCAGATGTAATGGTGAAGTGGTTATGGAGTCAGATTGACATGCAGTTTAGTGCAGGTTTGCCTCCCAGTAGCGGCAGAACAAAGGTAGTTTATAATCCTTTTTCTTCTTTTATAGCTACACTTGCCAGTACCATGTTTACAACAATTTATTGGCATACCGTTTAAAATATGGCTAATGTGTTTTTTTTTATTTATTCGTTTATTTAGCCAGTGCGAGTCCATTTGTGAGCAGAGTTTCAACTAAAATGCTGTTTAGGAACGACCAAATTCTAAGAACTTCTAGAAACATAAATAGTTTGCAGAAAACAAACATTACAACTAAAATATAAACAAATTAAATGTTTCAGCTGGCTAAATAGATTGTTGCCGAGCCCACTGAGAGTCGAACCAGCATCAGCTGAGGGGAAAGCAAAATTTTAGTCAGACGATCTTGCCACTGGACTACCAGAACCCACACAATAACCTTAAATGCTGTTGTAAGCAGCTTTTGTTGGAGCGGCTGTGGGCAGATATTTACTGACAGAAACATTTTCGTTTTGGGATATATTCAGGCGTTGTCATGTACCAAGTTATATTTATCTTGTTTAATTGCAGCATAGAACATAGCATTAACGACTGTAAACTAGTAACAGCCGTAATTCATGTGGGTCAGGTTAGTTTGCGATAAAGTTGAAAAACAAATACAGAAGAAGTCAGTGGGCTAGGCTGAGTTTGCGTGAATGGGCGGGGTTGACTCGGGTGCAGCTCCGCCTTTGTGGTTCTGCAGCGAGCACCCCCTCAATCTAAAGGACACTTAATAGTTAACAGTAATGGCAGCATTAATAAAGGGACCCCTCGTTGATTAATGCTTAATAATAAAATAATGTTTATGACGAGATCCTTATTGTACATCAGGGGTGTCAAACTCAAACTCACACGGGGCCGAAATGAGACTCTGGGATAGAGTCGAGGGCCAAACTTAATATTTATTGAAAAAGTGACAGCAAATTTGCACATTTTCTTTATCAACATATATGCAATTTTGAACCTTTAAATGTGGAAACAAACTTATTTCTGCATTAACACTGAATGTGGAATAACTAAATTACACACGAGCAAGTCAGTTTTAAATAAAAGGCATCAGTGGTATTCGATACTTGTGGTATAATCAGCATTTTTAAAATCTTTTAAATCTTTAAATCTTTTCTCATGGGCCAACAACAAAATAAAAATATAATGTTATCTTAAATGAAAATGCAACATCTCACCTGTTAACTTTCATGTTTTGGAGCAGAAAAAGAGCATAAAACCAACATATTTAAAGCTCAGTGTGCTCCACTGGTTTACTGTGATGCTCACCTGTTCCAGCCAGATACCTGCATCATGGGGTTGATCTGAGCTGAGGAGGAGACTCCTGTTGTTTTGTTCATCTTCATCATAATAATGACAACATTAGATGACAACAGGTGCTCACATAGGTTTGTGCTGATGAACATGTCTGAGCAGCTTGACCGCGTTGTTGTGTGTCGGGGAGGAAACATAACCACAGAGTCTTGCTGGTTTGAGCGTGTCGCTGCTCGCTGGAGTTATATCAGCTCTGTCCGGACGTTAGTTGGAAAACTTCCTCTTTCAGTCGTGAACACATTACTGAGCGGCTAGAATCTCCGTTTCTGGGCTTCAACGTCAGAAAATAGCTGAGTGAACTCGGCGCTGAGTGAGAGGAGTGTTTAGTTTGTCCGAGACAGCGGGGCTGCAGACACCGGCAGCAGGCGCTGGAAAAAACACAAAGGAGGTGGCGCGTCGGCTCCACGCTGACGCCGCAAAGCATCATGGGAGTTGAAGTATTTGCGGTAAAATTGGCCAGCGGGCCAGTTTTAATATATTTTTGATATTTATCTCGCGGGCCACATAAAAATGCTCCGCGGGCCGCATCTGGCCCGCGGGCCTTGAGTCTGACATATGTGCTCTACAGAGTTACCAAAATCTTTTAACTAACTGGCTTAATGAACTGATAAGTAGGTGCAACCAGAGTGTTTACTTAGTAAGGTGCCTTGAAACGACTCTTGTTGTGATCTGGCGCTATGGAAATAAACTGAGTTGAATTAATATTCAACTCACCTTTATTTATAGAGCATATTTCCTGTTACACAACCGAAAGTGCTGTACGTGACAATGCAGCCACATGAAAACGCACCAGAAAGTGACACATGAAATAATTAAACAAAAATAACAGGTTAAGAGTAAAAACAATAACTACAAGTACAAAAACCCCAGTAAAACTAGAAGAGCTAAAAGAATAGCTATGCAGATGAACGGATACTAAAAGCCAGGTCAAAGACGTACGTTTTAAGTAACGAGGTCCTCAGATATATGAGATGGCTGTTCCAGAGCCGAGGACCAGCCACAGAAAAAGCTATTTCACTACGGGTCGGTTGGACCGCTAACAGGGACTGGGAGCTGGACCTCATGTCCCTGCCAGGAGTGTAGATGGTCAGGAGATCGTCTACGTATTGCTGATCTAGCCATGGAGAGATTTAAAATCAAAGCACTACTTTAAACAAGACCCATTTATTTAAAGCAGCATTTATCTAAATCTTTTATGTTTTCTTCTTTTTTAACTCAAATTTATAATCATCGTTCATTTGTTTTATGGTATTTAGGATACTTTTATAAATTTACGGCTTTGTTTTTCTGACTTGAATTGATTTGTTGTTTTATTGATTTTAAGCATTTTGATTTGATGTCTTTATGATTTGTTTTGTTATTCTCTGTGAAGCACTTTGTGATTCTCGTTCTGTGATGAGTGCTACTTATAAATAAAACATAAATTAAAAAATCTACTTAAACTGGATCCTGTAACGTACTGGGAGCCAGCCTAAGCTAGGCTAAGCTATATTTATGTCGATGGCTTAAACACACAAACCTAATCTAAAATAAATAAAGCTGAATTAACCCGGGCTACTGGTCAAGCTGCACAACCCCATGCGGAGCTAAGACAAACTAAACTAAGAATCAATAAAGAAACATAAGCTAAATAAAATAAGTTAAACAAAATTAAACTATATCATGCTAAGCTAAACTATGCTAAGCTAAAATAAACCATGCCAAGTTACACTAAAGCCTAGTTTATGCTTCTGCATCTGCGTTGGTGCAGAGATATGCAGTGCCATTATCTGTCCTTGCGAGGGCTCTCCAGGCAGTGGTAGAGCCCTGCACGGGCCTAAAATCTGAGCCCGTGTCCGGCCCGGCCCGAGGGGGTGGAGCCCCCGCCCGACCCGGTCCGAAAAGGTTTTCAGGATTCTCTGGCCCGGCCCGAGCCCGACTTTTTTTTTAACCTTTCACAATGTTTTAGCCTGATAGAATGCTCAGCATTCTAATTATCTGTGAGAAGCGTTCTGTAGTAAAAAAAAAAAAAAATTATTAAAAAAGAAAAGAGAAAAACAGCATCAATGCAGATTTTTTTTTCTAACAGAGTGTATTTTTCGAGCGCAGATGAAATTTACGAACACTATATTAATTGGATGCGTTTGTAAATTTAATCTGCTGCTCTGAAAATGTGCTCTTGTGCAATTAGAAAAAAAAGCAGCATTCTAATTTCTAACTGCAGAGCGCATTTTCAGAGCGACAGATTAAATAAACGCCCCCAATTATCAAAGAGTTTTTAAATTTAATCTGCCGCTCTGAAAATGCGCTCTCCAGTTAGAAAACAACCCAGCAATGAATGCTGTATTTTTTTTAACTGCAGAGCGAATTTATTCATAGCAAAATAGAATGCTGCTGTTTTCATGAGAATAAACGAATGGTTTCTGACGGATCAAAGTGGACATAAAATGGCATATTAGAATAGGGGCACATGTTTCAATCAGCAGTTTGAGAATTCGTTTATATAGGCGCATTTATAAACCACACAGACCTTAACTGAGCTAACGGTGTGTGAGAAGCAGGCAGGTGCTGCTGCGTTTAAGTGTTTCAGTTTTTTTTTTAAGAATTCGATTAAAAATAAAGGCGCCCGGCCCGGCCCGTGACCGAGGTAATTACACAGTCGTTGGCCCGAAGCCCTAAGTCCTCGGACCGTCGGGCCGACCCGACCCGAGGGCCTAGGGCTTCAATGCAGGGCTCTAGGCAGTGGTACCAACTGTTTTTGACTGAAAGTAGCTGAAGTTCCCCCCAAAAGTTGCTAGATGTCGCCAGATGACGTCACGTGCTAATTTGCATACGACGCAATGACATCATCTGGTTTGCGTGATGACGTCACCACGTTTGCGTCATGACATCACCGGTCTTGTAGAGTAAATCAAATAAAACCCACGTGATTTTATTTTTAAAATTATTAAATTTATTTTTTATATTTTATTAAAATTAAAACCCCATAGAATACAAAACAGCAGCCTTTAAAACATCAAGGAAAGATGGCACAAATAAATGGAAGGAATATTTCTATTTTGTCTGAAGAGAATGGAACTCGTAAACACAAAAATATTAAAATGATAGGAATGTATGTATGATTGAATTAAAATGAATTTTCTCTTGTAGTTTAAGTGCCTTGAGATGTATTCTTCTGTTGTGATTCAGTGCTATATATTGACCTAAAAGATAATATATATATTTTTTATTTTTGTTTGGTTTTGTTGTTTTTAGTACTTTTGTGTAAAACGAAGTAGGCCGTATTTAGTATTCAGAAACGTTACATGCAAACTGCCAATGAGGTGTTTGTCTTACAGTATTATTCTGTTTTTTATAAAAGTTTTAAATGTGCTACATTATTGAACTCATCATAGAGTTCCAATGTTCCTTGAATGCACCACAAGTGGTGCGAGAAGCCATGTGTGAGTGCGACGCTGCCAGCCAGTGCCAGCCGAGCTCAGCTGCCGAAATGCGGCAGGATGGCGGAAGGAGCGGTCGCCCTTTATGTAGCTCTGGTGGCTATCTCAAATAATGGACTTGTGAAAACCCCACAAAAGGTTTGATTGGTCAATGGGGGCAGGGTGATCATGCTGCACGCACATGCGCAGATCATTTTCTTTCTGAACCTCTGGAAGGAAGGACGGTCCTGTCGTTTCAGATGCACCGCAAATCTGCAGGTAAAGTTGGCTACAAAGTTGTAGTCAAAGTAGCTGAGGGAGGTCAGAAATGTTGCCAGATTTGTCGCTAGGCGCTAAAAAAAAAAGAGTCGTTAAGGGGGTCTGAAAAGTCGTTAGAAATGGCGACAAAGTAGCTAAGTTGGCAACACTGTCTCCAGCAGGCTCACAAGGACGTTCGAAGTCCAGCCCACTTATCTAAACATCCGTCCAACGAGACGGAGAATGCAAGCTTGTGATTGGTCAGATTGGTGCTTTCGCCAACAGCGCTGCCATTGCGCCCTCAAAAAACATAAAGAGAGCCAAAAATATCTAGTAGCAGACACAGAGCAGCTTGAAGAATACCTTGTGAAAAAACTCTAAAAATATCAACGTTATATTTACCCGTGACTTGAGGAGTGAAAAGGTACACAGCGAGCGTTTTATTTGTGAATGAAAATGACGGGAAACGTGGGTTTAGAGGTGGCGAGCGCATGAAGAGGTGGAGGAGAATGAGGGACAAAAAAACACAATAGTAAATGCACTAACTCCGACAGGATACCTCAGAATCGCGCTACACCTTCTGTTGTCCTGGAGGGGAACTGCTTTGCAACACACCCAGGAGACGGAGAAGCCCTAGAGCAAAACGTCTCTGTCCATGCGTCTCTCCCTCGTGGAGCTGACGCAGACGCGTAAACTAGGCTTAAGCTACGCTAAGCTAGACCGAGCTAAACTGATAATGTTGATTGTTGTAAAAAAACAAAAGTCAGACCCACAGAAAACAGTTAAACCCCTAATTGTGTGGCTGTCTTTTAAAATAATTTATATCTAACAACACCTAAATGTTTCTTGTATTCTGATTTCTAGGGTCTCATGTTTGATTTAATTACCCTTCAAATGTGTTGAGAAGCTGCTCTGAATTCAGCTGAGGCCTATTTGGGACTCAAAATGTACCGTATTTTCCGGACTATAAGCCGCTACTTTTTCCCCACGCTTTGAACCGTGCGGCTTATAATGAGGTGGGGCTTTACTGAAGATTTTCCTTCACCTGCAGGGGGCGCTTTAGCAGAAAGTGAAACAGGTGGAAGTCAAAAGTGGAAATCGAAGAAAGTGCTCATTTTAATTTAGCACATGCAAGCAGCCGGCACCACGAATAATTTTTTTCAAGTCCATACCCCCTCATCATGGTAACTACACGTATGAGTTCATATGTTGCCGCATTTAAGTTGAAGGCATCGATCTGGCAGTAAAGGAGGGAAATAGTGCTGCTGCACGTAAGCTTGGCATGAATGAATGAATCCATGGTTCGGCGCTGGAGCTGGTGGCGGTACAGGATCTGCTCGGGTGCAGGATCGGCTCAGGGTCCTTCGACTGCTGATGACGTCACATTACTGCAAATCTACTCAGCTTTCACACATACGTTTTGGAAAGACATCAGCAATTTTGTTAATAAATTCTTGTTTGTTAACACCTAAATGTTTTCTTTATAATTGTAATTTGTTAATAAAACACCAAATTATCTTTGTTTTGTAAAGAATGTGAAACTGCATAAAACCAACATCGGACTGACAAAAAATAGAACAGTTCTTATATGTGAAGCCATATCTGTGTGTATTAATGTGGAGTTCGTCTGTATATTTCCTTAGTTGTTATCTAAATACATTCTTTGACTCAAAATATTGCTTGGTGTCTTTCAATAAAGTTCTTATATTTTATTTTGCCCCGTTTCATCAACATCAAGAGCTTTTGAGGGTCACTGTTTATCATTTGCTTATATTTTACATTTCCTTTAGAAATTCAAACATATTTTCTCCAAAAAGTGTTGATTTTTGGACTACAGGACGACAACCGCTAAGACTATGACCACAAATTTGTTCTGACCAATCAAAATCATAACGTGATAACGTCACTTCCGTAAGCTTCATGTTCAGCCAATCAACTACTTTGACGTCATCGGCAGTCGAAGGACCCCGAGCAGATCCTGCACCGACGACGGCAGCGGGAAGAACTCATTCAAGCCAGCTTCACCCGGGGATGATGACAGCGACACGAACAGGGACACTGACATCGGCACAGAAAAGGCGTGTGACGAAGCTCTTCTGAAGCTGTTCAACTCCGACACTGAAGAAGAAGACTTTAATGGCTTTAGTGCGCAAGAGGAAGATGAGAGCGAATGACTTTTTCTGGTAGGCAAGTGTGTTTTATTTGCCAACCAGGCTTGTTTTGTCTGCAGTTTTTATTTTCTAATCATCCAGGGCTTATTAATGCTGTGTCAGCGCTGTTCTTTTCTTCTAAACATGCAAATTACCGGGAATAACGTGTCAGTTCTGTTTTTATTTCATAACCATCCAGAAATATGAATGCTTTCAGTGCTGTTTTCTTTTCTAAACCTGCAGGCACGTTCACCCGTGTTTAAAATTCGTTTTGTTGAATTAAAACAACAACGAAAAACCTCCGTGTAGCGTCTTTCTGTCTAATTATCTAATGTTATGGCCATACATGCGCTGTGTGCCGGAGACCTGCATGTGGCTGCTGCGCCACGGCTTGTATTTGAGTGCGGTGTGTGTGTAGAAAACCTTTTTTTTTTGTTGGTGCGGCTTATATCGAGGTGCGCTCTATAGTCCAGAAATTACGGTAATTGTTTTTGAGTTCCAGTGACCACTGCTGGATGTTAACACACAAAGACCAAAATAACTGAAATAAATAAAAAACTAGTATCACGTAGGTCTCTGGCCTTTGTGGGACATGGCCATTATCTTACAGTTTGATAAAAATACATTCTCTGTTCAAAACCTAGAGGCACTAATATGTACACACCATCAACATTATGACCAAAGTGACGAGGATCTGACGTGGGCGATGACACTGGCTCCCCTAAGCTGCCAAAAATATTGAGAATATTGCAAGGGAAGCAAATCATGAGTGAAAGAAGAAAGATGAGAGTACATTTTGACCCACCCTCATATAGTCTGGTTCAGTCAGCAGCACTAATGGATTCTCGGTCCACTGCACACACAAATAAGCTGCAGCTGCAGTCGTCGGGTTTAGACGGGCCACAGTAGAACATGTATGAGAAAACTGTGTGTGGGTTTCATCGGGTTAGACAGATTTATCCAAGAAGGGAAAATGAATGAAATTCAAACCAATATACAACCTGCAGGAAGAGAGTCAGCTGACATGCTACAGTAATAACCACACTGAGCGTAACATGAGGAAACGCCCCGGAAGCCTCGGCTCAGAATCCTCACTCAGCAGGTGAGAAATGTTTCACTTTGAGACACAGAAAGCAGCAGAAAGTGAAGAGAACCCAATAAAAGCAGTATGTTCTCTACCACCACCAGAGAATTACGTAGCTACCTTCAAAAATTACTCTCCTTCTTAAAATTTGTGCCATAAAAGCAACAAAACCTATGCTGTACCATAATGTTGAATGAGTTATTAGATATAATTAAGGGCTGTTGCTCCCATATGGCCTGCTGCCGCTCAATACTTGATTTTGTTTAATCTTAATAAGTCAGATTGTGTCTCGTTTTTAGGATTTAACAGCTAAATAATCAGGAAATCTAAATGTCTCTGTTAGAGTAGCTGGGATGTATGAATATCATCCATGATACACCGGGAGGTGGGGGACGCATCTCTGGAAATGGAATTCAGGCCTCTGTTTCCCAGGAGCTCGCTAATGTGGCCTCCAAGTTTTTGCCCTGTTTGTGCCAACTTGGCTGAGTGTTTTAAGGCTGCCCCAGAAATCCATCCATTGTGCCCAAAGTAATATAATAAAGCTGAGGGGGGGCTGATGCATCAGTGAAAGCTGGCTGTGTGGTCAGAACGAGTCAGGGGCTGAATTACAGATGGAAGTGCTTGCCTAACACTATAAAAAGGATGCAAAAAATCACACATTTATCAATATTATTAAATGATTATTATATTCAAGGCTATTATTATTTCAATATTCAATTAAATAATTGTTTGACTTGTTGAAACAGTAACTCTAAACTGATTTAGCAAAGATCAGAGTACTTTTGTTTCTACCATCAGAGCCCTTGATTGTAAAATAATCCACCAACAGGTCTTAGAGAACATATTTTAGGTTGTTTTGAATAAAAACAAAAGCAAACGGAGCAGTGAAGGACACCGGGGATCTCTGCGGAGACAAAAATCCTTCACACGCATTGACATGAATCCATCAAAATGAAAACCTGATGTGTTTCCATAACAGCTCGCCTTGACTACCTGACCACAAGGACCTATTTTTCATATGAATGACAGAAAAATTGAGATTGTTACAACAAAATGACTTATCAATCAATCTGATAGGAGATGTTTTCTGAATGTTTCTCTGCTGCAGACTGTTGAGGATAACTAAGCATAATGCAACCTAACTCAACAGTAACATTACACAAACGGCAGCATCAACATCATATTTTATTAGGCAGAGATGTTAACAAGAATGCAGTGGTACTGTTTAGAGAAAGTCAGAAGTATAAATGGTGAAACTGAATTCCTACATATTACTCATGTTAAGCTAGTATTAGCTTAACAGCAGATGCTTGTCTTCTGACCAAGTCCTCTAAGCTCACCCAAATCACCCCGCTCTTATTCCAGCTTCAATGGCTGCTGGTTAACTTCAGGGTTCAATTCAAGATCCTGGTTCTGGTCTATAGGGCCTTACATGGACAAGCACCATCACACATTGGTGATCTTCTCAGTCCCTACATCCCCAGCAGGTCCCTGAGGTCCAGTGACGAAAGCCTACTGGTTGTGCAGCACCAGGCTAAAGACCAAAGCTGACAGATCATTTGCTGCTGTGGCCAGCTCCTCCGGGGGAATCTCAAGGCGTTCCCTGGCCAGCCGAGAAACATTGTCCCTCCAGCGTGTCCTCCTTTAGGTCTCCTCCCGGTGTAAAGTGAATTATAATAAGAATTATAATAAATCTACAATGGCAAATTTGGAAAACAAATGAGCTTAAAACATTTTTTCATGCCTCCTAACAACATTCTAACAAACATATAGCTATAAATATATTGTGAAAATAAAAAAATGAGGTTCACTCGCATTTGTCTAAAACCCTACGCCAACAACACAAAAGCAATGATCGGACCATTGAGTGTTCAGTCTGGCCGAACTGCCATACTTCTGCGGGTCATCCATTCATTACACACTTAGCCACAGAGCACCACTGTTGTGAGAGTTTCTCCACTCAATTATGACAGAGAAGGAGAAACAGCCGGCTGCCACCATTCCAACTTTAGGACAAACTACCAGAGTCCCAAAAGGAAAAACACCATCTGGAGTCATGGACAACAAAAGACGTTTGGACCTAGAAAATGGCGACTGGTGCTTAGAGCTATCTTGTTCTCTCTAGCGGGTTTCCGGTTCCGGCAGAAGCGTCTCAGGGAAGATACCCGAGGAGAGGGGTGAGTGTTCAGTGACCGTGTTTGCGTTTGAAACCCAGCTTGTTCAGTAAATTCGCTGAAGCAGCTTAAAAAGCATTTTCTTCTTCTTTCCATGCAGGTATTTCTGTCGGTTATGTATTTTTCAGGCTCTCATCTTTACCTTTTTTCATTTTATTCCAATTTTCAATTAAAAAAAAATATTTTTTTTCTTCCACATTTTATTATTATTATATTTTTAGAGATTTTTAACGTGAAGAGCCTTGTAATTTTTATCTCGAGGGGTTATATAAAAAACATTTCTTCTTCTTCTACATGACAGGAAATTTGGGAAAGTAGTGCTTCAAAACTACCATAAACCATTGCTTTACTTGCTATTCTAATGCATCATGACACCAAGTTAATGTTTCTTCCAGCAGTGAATGAATGAATTCTTCCAGTGTTTGTGAAAATATACAAGCAGAATCATTCTGGTATTAGCATTTGAGACCTTTGGCCAAAAATGCTCCTATAGAGCACCAACGCTCCCTATGCACCTTGCATGGCAACATACAGGTGTAAAAGATGTCAAACTCATGTAGACTTTATTTATTCTTGTTTCTGCATTGTGTGTATGTGTGTGCATGCATGCTTGTGTGTGTGTGTGTGTGTGTGTGTGTGTGTGTGTGTGTGTGTGTGTGTGTGTGTGTGCGTGCATGCATGCATGTGATTCTTACCCCAGTCCTGCCAGATCTGATACCAGGTTGCCAAGTGCAGCAGCTGCAGAAAATGTGAGAAGAGAGGAGGATTCACAAACTTGCCAGAACGTCTGACTCTTCTATGGACAGTCAAATATTTTTATTAGGAAATGCAAATAAACTAGCCTTTCATTTATTCTCACCTGCACTTCCTTTATTTTTTACTACCTTGTCTTGGAGCATGCCACTCAAGCAGCCACTTGCTAATGAGTAAAATTTAAACTGGAAACCTTAAAGACGGTTTAAATATCTAAAAATCACCCAGAATGTGAAAATGAATTCATTAATCAGGCAGATGTAGTACATTTTACATGAATAACCTAAGCTAAGTAATAATTATTAGCGTCCATGAACCTGAAAACAGTCTAACCCCGGGTTTCCACGGGAGCCGTCAGCAGCACGTTACTGCAGCAGCACGTTACTGCAGCAGCACGTCTTGCTCACGTAAACTGCTGCTTGGCCCTTCCCACGAGACGTGAAGCAGCAGGGGAGCAGCTGTCACCGGCCGAGCACGAAGTCACACGAGTGACTTCGTCAGTAAACAAAACAACAAGCAGGAGAAAACTACAACATGGTTTGTGTTTTATGTTCTGTCCGTTTTATAATCGCCAATACGGACCTGAAACACAAAGGAGACCGCTAGCTAGGTGATGACTTCTCACGGGG
Organism: Nothobranchius furzeri; assembly: GCF_043380555.1. Lineage (NCBI taxonomy): Eukaryota > Metazoa > Chordata > Actinopteri > Cyprinodontiformes > Nothobranchiidae > Nothobranchius > Nothobranchius furzeri. Next base: position 42,284,152 of record NC_091745.1, on the reverse strand, counting down.
CCGCAGTTAGTAACCTTTTTTAAAAAGTAAAGCAACCGGAAGGCAGTACTTTCTTTATTCTGAAAATCTCGGGAGCTTCTCTCCATTTCCGCGTCCGATTTACTGTCTTTCCTTCCCCAAAAATGTCGAACTTGACCCGTTTCAGAGGCGTCGTGCGTAGAAAATAGAACCGGCGCGTAAAGGCCGCGACATGCTTCTCCTGAGACGCGGCCGACTCGCTCTGCTGACGGCTCCAGTGGAAAAGGTTCTGTTGACCACAGCGGTTCCTATCAGCAGCTATGACGTGCTGCTGCAGTAACGTGCTGCTGACGGCTCCCGTGGAAAGCCGGGGTTACTGAAGCAGTCACAGCAGCCGAACAGAAAGTCTTAGACGAAAATAACAGATCAGTCACTGCTACAGAGAAGCTCTTCCATCAGACTTCAGCACACGGTCTTTAGTACTTCCATCTGATCTTTGAGCCACTTTAGCAACAGTATGAAATACACCCAAAATGTATTCACACAGTCAATCAATCAATCAAATTTTATTTCTAAAGCGCTTTTCAAACAAAGTGTTATTCAAAGTGCTTTACAAAATGACCCCAGATTCCCATAACAGGTTAAAAACATTAACAAACATATGCAATCACACGCACACACACACAGACTCACACACACACACACACAAGTAAAAATTATATTAGGCTGAGTCCAGATGAGACAAGTATGGTAACGCAAGGAAAGCCGGGGTTACTGACCACAGCCAACAATAATCAGACCACCGAATAGACTGTGCGTTGTGATCCGTCTGCCGATCATCAATCAAAATCACACGATTAAGAAAAGGAAGGAGTTTGCTTTTTGTGTTGGCATCATGGCGGAGACGTTAAAGTAAGATAGTAATGTCTTTGGAGGCGAAGCAAAGAGCCAAAATCGGAGTGAACAACGGTGCACCCTACACTAGTTTGAGGGAGCAAACACAGGCTATAAAATCACAGACTGATGGTGACCTGGCTTTGTTGCTGCAGGACTTGTAAGTAATAATATTTTTTTGTACAACAGTGTGGATCTTATTACTTTGTGGTTTATTTTAGTATTAGCTGGCTCGTGTTAGTGTTAACTCATTGTTAGCGTTAGCTACAGCAAGGTTATTTAACACAGTTGCTATTCCACTTGCAACTAGTAGGGCAGAGGAGCAGGAAACTGCTTATTGTTACTTTAACCTTAGGATGTAGAAGAAGAAGAAGAAGAAGAAGAAGAAAATATCATTTCTATAGCACCTCTCAAGATAAAAATCACGAGGCGCTTCACAAAAACAAAAAATATAAAAATATAAAAAAGCATTTAGAAAAAGTTTAAAAATATATTTAAAATGAGCAAAAATAGGCAATTGTGATTAAAAAAATATTAAGAAAGAGAGAGTGACTAAGAAAGAGGGAAATCAGTGGATCCTGAGGAAGGTGGAATAGGTGGGGAGAGCAGAATAAAGAGAGAGTGGTGAAGAAGGTCACACAAAAGCCAGCTTGAACAAGTGAGTCTTCAGCTGCTTTTTAAAGGAGACTACTGAGTCCACTGATCTCGGGCTCAGGGGGAGAGAGTTCCAGAGTCTGGGGGCCACAGCAGCAAATGATCTGTCACCTTTGGTCTTTAGCCTGGTGCTGCACAACCAGTAGGCTTTGATCACTGGACCTCAGGGACCTGCTGGGGGTGTAGGGACTAAGAAGATCACCAATGTAAGATGGTGCTTGTCCATGTAAGGCCCTATAGACCAGAACCAGGATCTTCAAATGAACCCTGAAGTTGACTGGCAGCCAGTGAAGCTGGAGGAGAAGCAGGGTGATGTGGGTGTGTTTGGAGGACTTGGTCAGAAGCCGAGCACAGGCATTCTGAACCACCTGTAGACGGTTCAGGGAGGTTCTGCTCAGACACGTGAAAAGAGAGTTACAGTAGTCTAAGCGTGAGGAGATGAAGGTGTGGAGAACTGTCTCAAGTTCAGAGCGGGACAGAATGGGACTCAGCTTAACAATGTTCCTGAGATGGAAGAAGGAAGAGCGAACAAGAGAACTGACATGAGAATCCAGGGTGAGAGCTGGGTCAAAGGTCACACCAAGATTCCTGACAGATGGTTTGGTGTGAGAAGCAAGCTGACCAAGAGAGTCTCTGACTTTGGGAACCAGCTTGTCTGGGGCACAGATGAGGATCTCAGTCTTATCTTCATTCAGCTGAAGAAAGCTCCCACCATCCAGGTTTTGATAGAGTCTAAGCAGGTGTGAAACAGCTGCAGCTTAGACATCTCATGGGGCTTAAAGGAGATGTACAGTTGGATGTCATCTGCATAAAGATGGTAGGAGATTCCTTTGAAGGAGCTCAGGATGCGCTGAAGAGGAAGCAGATAGAGGAGGAAGAGCAGAGGCCCCAGCACAGAACCTTGTGGGACACCATGGGTAAGAGAGGTGGTGGAGGACCTAAACTTGGAGACGGCCACAGAAAAGGAGCGCTCAGAAAGATAAGAGGAGAACCACTCCAGAGCAGATCCTGATAGGCCTACCCAGCCTCTCCACCTCCAGTAGCAGGTGATGGTCAACAGTGTCAAAGGCTGCAGTCTAGAAAATTGAGGTAGCAGTCAGGTAGCAGCATAATGATAACCTTTACCAGATTATGTTGGCGGTTTCTCCCTTCTAAAAGGGAGTTTTCCTCTCCACTGTTGCTTCATGCTTGCTTAGTAAGGGGACTGCTGTAAAGTCACAGACACAAGTCAGTGACTCGATGCAATCTGCTGAGTTTCCTCACATAGGAAACTTTTAACGAATTGGGATAATGAACTGAACTCAATTGGAACGTTTACTTTGTGAAGTGCCTTGAGACGAGTCTTGTCATAATTTGGCAATAAAAAAAATTTATTTAATTTAATTTACATGTTGAGGTTTCACAAATATTCAGGTGAAATTGGAAAATTAGAGTGTGGGGCATGAGTTAATTCATTTCAGTAATCCACCTATATAATATATTCCACGCAAAGCCAGATATTTCAAACCTTTATTTGTTATAATTGTGATGATTATGACTTACTGATGAAAACCCCACTAAATCTCAGAATATTAGAATATTGTGAAAAGGTTCAATCTTCTAGACTCAAAGTATCACACTCTAATCAACTGACTCCATAACACCTGCAAAGGGTTCCTAAGCCTTTAGATGAACGATATTCTAATTGTTCCAGCTTCACCTGTAAATCCAGCCAGATTTTAACAGGTCACAGGGATCATGGAGAAGTTCTAATCCAACATGAGGTGGCCCTAAAAGCAGCTTTTAGTTGTTTCAAAACAAAACAGCATCTTTGACTCTCCAATGCCTTTGTTTCTGTTAGGAAGGTGATAAAACATGAATGAATCTAATACTCCGACTTGTGGGGCCTCAGGAGAAACATGCATCTTTAATAATGGCTGCTTTCATCAGAAACCGCTCACTTCTTTAACAGATTAAGTCTTGTTTTGAAGTTTTTACACCACTGCGTCAGAGTAAATTAGAGCAAATGAACAACAAACCGTTAAAGTTCCAGCTTCAATCTTCATCAAACTGCCTGAGACGCATTTTCTATTCAACTAAGTGATTAGTGGTTTTCAGCAGAGACTGACACGTGTGATAAATCACTCTGCACCGGGTTAAATATCTGCTCTCTTTCAGGTATGACCTTTTCCTGTTGGATTGTAGGGTTGTGCATTTTTAATGGCTGCTAATTAAACTGCTCCATTCAAAGCTGGTAATACTAAAACTACAACAGACTAATGAGGAAAATAAAATAATTAACCAAAAAGCTCACAATGATTTACAATTTATTTATTTACTCATTTTAATATATGGAAAAAAAAATTAGGAAATTACCAAATAAGTAAAAATGTTTTGGAAAAATATCAAATATATATAAGGAAAGTAAACAATTTTGTAAATAAATAAGTATTGAAATTATTCCCGCATGTATTTATTTCCAGCTGTCTATCGATGGATTTATTTAGAATTTTCCTCACATTTTCCCCTCAAGTGTATGGTAATGAGACTGTGCTTCTACCGTTGGTTTAAATAATGATCGGTCAACCATGAGAATCTGTGTTAACCAATCAGCTCCCAGGAAATTCCCACAAACCTTAAAAAGCCTGCACCTTTTTTTTTTTTTTTACAGTTTTATTGCCACATTCATTGTTTTAATTCATTTATTGTCCGCTTTGGCAGGATGCACTCACAATACTTATGTGTGTAAAAGTGAAAATGGGAATGTCTTCAAGAGCAACCCTGCTAAAATCAGTTTTCTCTGCTGATATGTTCAAACTGGCTGATTCCTCAAACAACAACACAACAGTGTCTGGAGTGGACCTATGGAACAGGCGAGGTAATGAAAAACTGTAAATATGAAATAATTTAACGTAAATTACAGGGAATATGTTTGGGGTAATTTCAAGGAAAAGCAGGATTAATTGGGTTGTATGGGATTACGTTGGTATGAGCTACGACGAGGATATTTCCTTCACCACTAGATTTCTAATGTGACATCACATCAAAGTGTGTATTTTAAAGAAAAAACTGTGGAATCATTGTGAGCTTTTTGATTGGAGCTTCACGGTTTGACTGTGGGCAAGCAGAATGTGTTAATGATGCTAAACTTGGTCTCAGCAGATTCTACTGAAACCTGTGAAAGCCTTTGTGTGTTCTGGACCATTTCGCTTTCGCTGATAATTTGTGTGCAGGTTTATTAGAAAGGCTTTTAAATGGACAATAATACAACAGAAGCAAAATAACTTGGCAAAAATATCACAGGTCTGCAGGGGCGGCGTTAGGCCCGGCTACTTGGGCTGAAGCCCCGGATCTTTCATGATAAGCCCCGGATCTAAATCGCGGAAGTAACATGCAGTACCAAAGTCACACAGAGAGGGCGCAGCTGGCAGTAGTTTGTAAAGTCCCATTTAGTCGTCACACACACAGGTGTGTGGTGAAATTTATTCTCCGATTTTGACCCATCCCCTGAGTTGCAGACACGCCGCGCTCGGGAACTATTTGGTGGTTTAACCCCCCAATCCAATGCTGAGTGTCAAGCAGGGAGGCATTGGGTCCCATTTTTCTCAAAATCTTTGGTATGACCCGACCAGGAGTCGAACCCCTGATCTCCCGATCTCAGGGCAGACACTCTACCACTAGGCTACTTAGTCAGTATACAGTTTACCTGAGACTGAAGAGAAGCCCTTCAGCAGCTGGCTTCTGCAGTCTCTGTCTGAAACGCATGAGTGAAGATGGATATAAGGACGTTTTTTTAGACCAAAAGTACAACGACAGAACCCCAGCTCTGATGAGACTGGTGTTGACTCAGGTTTGTGAGTCTTATTTGAAAATATTTGTTGTGCTGCTGGTTTGCCTAAAGTTAGCTTACTATCAGGTAAAGTTGTTGGAGAAAGAAAGGGAATATTCACTATCATCTCACACTAAACACTAACAGGAACAATACTCTGCCCTGAATATGCTGAATATGTAGCTTCAGATTAAACATTATGTGGTACAAGATATATATATATATGATGTTGACTAGTGCGTGTCACGTGTGTGCGCGCATGCGTGTGTGTGCGCGCGCGTGTGTGTTAAGCCCCGGATCTTCTTCAGTCCTAAATCCGCCCCTGCAGGTCTGCACAATGGTGTGGTTGGTAATGTTACGTTGAAGCAAAAAGGTTACAGTTTAGACTCCAAGCTGCATGTACTTAGCATGTTTCCTCCCACAGACCAAAAACATGCGTGTCAGGCTATCTGGTGCCCCTCAATGGTCCCTATTGAGTTTGTGTCTTTAGTTTCTGTGGTGGAATGGCGACCTGTCCAGGGTGGCCCTCTCCTCTCACCTGATGACTGCTGGAGCTACTTACCAGTTCTCCACAACCCTAACAAAAAGGATGAGCTATTCAGAAAATGAATGAGTGAAAATAACATAAATCTAAATCTCAAGCAGCTGCAGAATTAGCTTAAAATGGAGCGACATGAATGTTGGTGGGAGTGCCTCTGTCAGTCAGTGTGTTTACATGCACAGCTGAGTCGATCTGCAACAATAATCAGAGTGGGAGCCTTTATCCTAGTTTACATGTATGTTAGAAAACTGAACTCTCAAATGAAGTTTGTTCCACTCCCCTACAGTAGGTGGCGACATGCGCCCTTTCCTCTCGGTATTCTGCCGGTTAGCCTACAGCAACAAAATGGCCCAATCTCAATACTCGCACTTGCACTCTTCAATTGCGCGTTCCCGGCTAGGACTACGAGTGTGTAGGGTGTCCCGATTCTCAAGTGTGAAAGTTGACCACGCCCCCATTGCGCCATTAATCTGCACTTCACCCAAGTCCGCAGCGATGCGGACCTCGGGCAAGTCACAAGTCATTGCTACATGAGAAAAGGCTCAAGTTTCTGTTTTGAAAATATGTATTTTCTAATGAAATTAGTTCATTTTGGGACGATTAGTTGATGCTCTAAAACTTTTAGACAAAGCAGCAATAAACGTAAATTTATTTCAAATAACTGTTAGGCTGTTGTAAAGGTTTTTGAGAAAATATCAGCAACCAGCATTCCGGCATACGTTGCGATCAATGACGCAATGCTCCCTGTCTCAATCCTGCAATTATTTGCACAGTTGTGTACTACGCACTCGAAGCCTTACAGCGCACTTTCTCCAAGTGCACTTTGCTGAAGTCCCCAGGGACTTCAAGTGCGAGAATAGAGATTGGGCCAAACAGTAAACAAATGCTGGCGGGAGTGAAGCAGATGTGTAAAAACAGGATATGCACAACAACAACGCTGCAGCACAGCTGATTTGGTAGGTACTTACTGTTTGATGGTGTTACTATTGTGGTTGACGATATCAGAAGACTGCTTGTCACTTCCAAAAGGGGAGTGCCCAGCCAGTCACAGCTTGACTGAGCCGTTTACATGCAGAGAAATGTAGTTTCCAACCGCATTATCTGGCACCTTCAGCTCGATTAGAAGCAGCCAGGCTAATGCGTTTCCATGCATTTTAAAAGTCCAACTTCACTGAAACGAAGGCAATAGTCTGGTTTTCTTACGCTGCTTGTAAACGTGTGATATGTGTTTAGAGCTGTGTTGGAAAAGTGTGGTGTGCACAGAAACAGTCTGTAATGCAGAACGGCAGCGCCACGACATTCAGAGATACATCCGTGTTCTCTGTCTTTTTACAGCCGTGTCATGTGACCAGAATGAGCCAATCGGGGAGCACTAAAATATGGGGTCTTGTTTGGACAATATTCTGAGAGAATTTTACAATATGAGTCTGTAACCAAGATAATCCAAGGAAAACTACAACAGGAATAACAATACCTGAGATTATCTCTTCTCACCTGCCATAGTGGAAATACCGAGAACCACGCCGATGGACAACTCGATCTGCGTGCCCTGGAAAACACACACACACACACACACCTTGCTTAAAATGTACATTTTTATGAACATCTGTGCACAGCTGCAATTCATCGTTTATGTTCAGAGTAGTACCAAGGTGTGGCCTCATGCCTACGACCGAATCACACCAGTGCTGATATTCAGCAACAACGCACTCCCTCTTGTGTCATATTGCTTGTATACAACAGTTCCACCTGCTCATTTAATTTTTATAACAACAATAAGCAACAACAGATGACTTGTTCATTTATTTAATCATTTATTAGGCTCCGCCAACACAAATAGTCCCAACACGAAACGGAGACACAGACAAGGCTGTTGCTAGGCAACACAAACATTTTCTACAATACCAGTTAGAACGCCTGTGCACAGAGGAGTGATACTGTTTGTAAACAGTCCCAGTGCTGTTATAATCCAATATCAGCACTCTTGGAAAGTCTCTTGACCAATCAAATCACTCGGTCGGAACTAGCTGTTATAGTGCAGCTGGTATAATTAAAGTTCTTTATCCTCTGACTGCTATTTTTGTAAATCCAATAACTCTGTTACGCATTTCCTGAATGCTCTTTCTGAAGCTGACACTTACAGCAACAATCATGATGCAGTTGTCCAGGAACCCAAATCCAACAAAAGGGATCGCATTGTGCAGCAGAACTGTAAACAAAAACAAAACATTAGAAAAACAGGCAACAGCTGACTGAAGTAGCTTTCTATGAGGGTCCTAAATGTATTATCAGTTTGTTCTGTTATAAAAGAAGTAACTGTCATGATGAATATTCCTGCTGCAGTTCTGTTTCCTTTATCTGTCATCATAGCTCAGTTAAAAGTGGATTCAGTCACCTGCAGAAATCATGAACCTGCACAGCTCCAGTTCAGCTTCAACCCTTGTGATGGTTTAGATCTAAAACTGTCAGGTGAAATGGAACAAGAGAGCTGCGGCTGTGAGCAGAGCCCAGAAATAACCCCAAGGTGTTAGTTCAGAAGATTGTCTGATGAGAAATAAAAATCAGGATCTGGAGAAGAAGTGTGAAATGCATCTCTAATTTAAAATATTGCTGCACCTTATTTACTACAGACATAGAAGAGTTCTTCACCGGACACAATGGGAGTGGTGCCAGGGAGCTTGCTGAACTGGGCCAATTAGTTTAACCTGTTCTTTAACAGTTTCGAGACCAGGTGAGATTTAATAGCGTGAAAGCTGCAGGTTCTGACTGGATCAGCGCCAGACTGCTCAAAGACTGACCAGCTTTGTGAAGTGGTCATACCCCACCAGGTTATTCCATCTTCCTTGATGGCATGGGCATATTCCAAGATGACAATGCCAGTATTCATCAGGCTCAAATAGTAAGAGTGGTTCAGGGAGCATGAAACACCATCTTCACACATGGATCGGCCACCACAGAGTCCAGACCTTAACCTCGTTGAGAATCTTTGGGACGTGCTGGAGAAGGCTTTGTGCAGCGGTCAGACTACCATCATCAATGTTTAATGCAACACTGGATGGAAACAACTGGTGATGTTGCCGAAGCTCATCGAAACAACGCCACAGCGAATGTGTTCCAGCTTGAGTTTTCAGTCTCAAGCAGCTTGTTTCTCAATTAATCATCTGCTCAATCAAAACATGCACACCTTACAGCGCAATACTCAGATACACCAGTAGCAGGGGTCTGTCAGCCAGCACCCCACAGGCATTACATTTATTGATGCTGATTGGCTTAAAATTCACCATTTCTCCATAGCAATCAAATGTGATTGGCTGTTTAGCTGCAGCTCAGGGGCACATTTTCCAGCACCCCAGGAGTGAAACCAGTCAGTCTGTTGGGGAAAATTCAAATTTAAAATGATGAGTAAATCATTTAGATTGCATGTAGGCACACACAATTAAGCAAAACTAGCACATATATGGTGATATATGAATATATGTTGTAGTTTTATTCCTTTTTTTTTCCTTCCTTCAAGTCAGAGAGTGTGGTGCCCTAGCGCCCCCTATGGACAAGCCGCCACTGCTCTACAGTCTGTAATTGTAACACAGATCTCCTCTGTGGGCGTATGAACCAGTATAGGAAATGAGGAGGAACTAGAACTAACCGCTTAATAAATGAAACCATCTGATTGTCTGGTACTGATCTGTTGTCTTTACATGCAGAACCAGATCTCACAAATCAAGTTACAATAATGGCTATTTAAAGACATGTTACCAGTAGATCAACTGAGAATTATGTGGCTCAGTAATTACATTTTATCAGCTACGTAAAAGATGTTGAGCCATAACTCCATGTACCCATTCTGCACCATCCACAGGGAATGAAAGAGAAGTGAACGTCTTACCATATCTTAACTGGGCTGCAGTGGGAGGCGCAACTTCCAGCTGCCCTGGAAAACAAAAAGAGAAGGATCAGTAAAAGTTTTCTCTATGATGGAGAAAAACAGACACATTTATAAAATGACAAAGCACATTAAATATGACCTGCTTAGATGGCAAACCAGTAGGCTGAGAGGAAGACGGGGAAACAGCTTGTTCTTTTTGGGCATTTCTGCCAAAAAGAATCATGGATGAGAATAAAAGTGGCTTCGGAAAATACTAATTGTGCTTCCAGCAGGACCTCAGAGGAGACATGTTGGCACAACGATCATCTGCAGAGCGTCTGTGGTGGCAAACAGAGACGTGAGGAGAAGAGAGACACTTCTCTTCAGATGACTGACATCTAATATAGTTTTCGTAGGGTGGGACAGCATTTAATATAAACTGAAGATGAAGTCCTATTATCTAGCTCTGAAGACACAAGGTGGGGTTTCCTTCACAGGTTCTATTAAATTAGACTGCAGGAGCCCAAGGTCAGAGGAAATCCACATGATGGAGTCTGTTCACTCAACTCCAGGTGTTATTTCACCCCCGCAGGATAAAGTCAGCCTGCTGGAGATTTCATCTGATGAAGGTTAATTGACTCCCAGTGGAGTCGTCAAAAACTAATAAAACACACACGCATGCACGCGCACACACACACCTTCATATATAATTTAACGAAAGTAAATAGTAGGTAAACTATTGCTACTGACTCTGGGAAATGTGACACACAGGTGGCCAATTACAGGAAATACCATCAGGTGTGAGGTCATTACCTGAGCAGCTAGAGATCTGATGGCACAAATCCTTTCAGTGACTGCAGCAGCTGCCCTAGATCTGCCTTCTTCTTACTTCCATCTCCTCTGCTTCCTCTCCTCTCCAGACTCAGGAGTCAGATTACGAACCTTGTGTTGCCCACCCATCCCAGAAAACTGAAAACCCTTTTACTGAACATGCTTCAGTGCATTCATCATCATCTGTTCAGGTGGCAAAACTCATCTCTCGATGCCTTGTTCATTCATGTTCTCTTTTGAGCAGTTTTACAGCTATTATCTTCTGCTATGTGATTTGGAAAATTCTCACAGCTCCACGAGCATCAATTATCCCACTAGAAGAGAGGGCCATACAGGCCGGAATGAAGATAATTTCCACACAGAGGAAACAGAAACCATCTTCAGCCTGTTACTGCTCATTCTGGGATGGTTAGAGCATTAAATGAACAGCTATCCACCTGTTCTATCAGTTATGTCGCTAGTTTTATCATCTCCACAACTTACTCACTGAAGCTACGTACCTGTTGTCGAATTATTAAGTAAATCAACAAATGCATTATTACACACATAATAACTATACCTCGGTTCAACAACACTCTGTCCATAGATGATGACATCAGCCGTCACATGGGATAGTCAACTACAACAACCCTAGGAAGATTGAGTCTAGGGGAACACTAAAAACTCACCATTCCAAACAAGATGGAGGTGTACAACACCCGAACGAGCAGCACCCTCTTGTATGGCAGCTAATCCTGGACAATCTATGCCAAGCAAGAGCTGGAACTGGACATCTTACACATGCGTTTTCTTCACCACATTCTTGGCATCAGCTGTAAAGACCAAGTCCCCAACAACCAGGTTCTTTCCTGCACAGACCTACCCACCACCTATACGCTGCTCCAACAAAGCAGACTGCACTGACTTGGTCTCATGCATTGTATGGAGGATGGTTGGATCCGTAAAAAAATCCTTTACGGTGAATCTTCAGATGGTAGGAGAAACACTCCGGTACTGGCAGTCGGTTAAAGGAACACAGCAGTTTTGGTTTTCTTTTAGCACTCCCTAGTCATTGAAACCACTATTGTAAAAACAAAACTGCTGTGCTCTCCCCCTCGGTATGGACTAGGCTTGGGCGTTATTATGGCATTACCGTATACAGTCGGTGTTAAAAGAAAGCAATGGTATCAGTTCCAATACCATCATGACAAAAAAAAAAAAAAAACCCAAAAACCAGTGCACGTAAGAGGCAAGGATAAAAAAACTAATAGCAAAAAATTAATAAAAAAGATTTTTAAAAAGTTATTTAATGTAAAAAAAAGAAGCGTGGTTGAATTTTCAGTTTTACTTAGATAGTTTAAAATGCTTTGTCCAACTTTTGGAGACTTTCCATAAGGTTTATGAATGTGATGTAATCACGTGACAGCGTGGAGGACGTAGCGCCAAGAGAACAATGGCAGCTCGCGCACCAGCTGACTTGGTGTCTAAAAACAATACAAGTTCTGCAGTTTGGGAGCATTTCTGGTTCGAAGATAACTTAAATGGAGAGCCACTAATGAGGTAATCTGTGCAAACAAAAGCTGACAGCGAAAGATGCACGCTCTGTCGGAGCAGCAGAGCATTCCCCAGACGTCGCGACTAGCATCAAAGTACCCATGTTGGTGCCACAAGCTCATCAAAGCGGCTTTTCTGCAGTTGGAGGTTGAAGCATTGAGGTTGAAAAGGTAAATATGCTGGGTTTTCAGACAAAACATCTTTTTATAAGCTGTGTTTTTAAAACTTGTTAATATTACGTGTGTTGTTATTGTTTTAGTTATAGTGTTTGTTATCCAGTTTCTGAATGGAGATGGTCCAAACAAACAGCTTGGTAATGCCACTTGAGGCTTACGTCTTCATTTTTAAATTAGTCTCAGTAATACCAGACTTATGGCGTTTAAAGCGTGCCACAACCCGTGCACGCGCATTGGGTCCACAGCGCGCGTGTGAACGGGACTCACGAGCGGAAATATACATGGCGAGAGGTCATTTGTGCACTGAGAGGGAGCAAACTGTGTCTGTGAGCGCACAAGGATGTGCACAAGTGAGAAACCTGCGTGCGCGCGTGGTCAACGAGCACACGGCAGAGGAAAACGTGCGCGCGCGGCAGCCTCTCTGCGCGCTCGGTTTCTGACTCCTGCTCGCTCGGCTGTAAGGGTTTTGGCACTCTGGAGGCGTGGCCTGTGGCAGATCTTCTCTGTCCTCTGATTGGTTAGTGTACCCCGCACTTTACCCTCTACCTATCTATATAAAAAAGTCTGCTAGTCAAGTAGTCGCTGGCATAGCTCAGTTGGAAGAGCGGGTGACTCTCGCCCTGGAGGATCCAGGTTCGAGGCCGGGCAAGGAAAATGCAGTAGATGTCATGTTAATTTTTCTTAATTTCAGGTATTTTACAGTTGTGACCGTTCAACTGTCATTAAACGTCCGAATGTTTGCTGGGCAGTGTTTTAAAAAGTGCACATAAGCTAGATGGTTTTAACCATATAAAATTACATTTTTTGTGATACTGGAAAAATACATACTGAAATAAAACTACTGATTGAAAACTTTATGACTGTGGTTGTACAATATATGACTCACTAATACACTGCAAACTCCCTTAGAGTGGGGCTTCCAGAGAGAGAGAGAGAGAGAGAGAGAGAGAGAGAGAGACAGAGAGAGAGACAGAGAGAGAAAAGTTCTTGCCTCATTAATGAATTGTTTATTTTTTTCAGTATTTAATTGACAAATTGTCCTTTCAAATAATTAATTGATGAGTTACATAATTGTCCATTTAGAATTGTTGAATGGACTGAGTCAAGTTTGGTGCACTTTATATATTTCAAAACATGTTTTTTTTTAATTTTAATGATGCATATAAATAATTTAAATGTTAATTTAATGAAATATTTCTATTTTTTCATTACCTCACCCTTGTTTTGACAAAAACGGGACCTTGCTGGATAATATCATGGAGAAACTATTTGTTCACAGTACATGGCTCAGTGAGGATCTGTGTAAAGGAGGAGATACTCAGAAATCTGTCTGCAGATTGTTACAACCCAGACTGGAAGTGGCGGGCTGTAATAAGAAAGGAGACCAAACAGAGGAGTGGGGGTTCAACAACTGATTTATTTAACAAAAGTAAGGATTTACTAAAGCAAGTTAGTGAACAGAAAATGGCCATCTCAAGGTTTTACTCGGATGTCCCTCAGCAGGGTGCAGCACTGTTGAAGGTCATCTGAATGAAAGCTTGATATGCAGTTTCTTTATGAAAGTGTGTAAATATACAGTATGGTTGCCGTACATATGTTGAGGTTCTCAGACATCAGGCTTCTTTGCCCAGGCCTTCACTAGTGGGCTATTTTAAAAGTTGGTAAGGAGAAAAACCACAGCATATAGCTGATTGTTTACAAATGCAAGGAGGGGAATAACAATCAAAATGCTTGTGTTCTTGGACCAGATGAATGGAGCGCTCCACATGCACTCAGAGATGTTATGGCTTCTGTTTCTATAACTTTACATGCAGACATTTGAGGTTTGCCAGAAAGGAAAGCTGGCCTGTACACTTTGCAGGGCACAATGTCATCAATGCAGAAACCCCTGTCTACCAAGATGACCATCTCTAGTTGTAGCATTTTCAACACACCAGATTCCCAGGTTGGTCGCTGATAGTTCCAGCATACAGTGCTGAGACAAAGGTCACTGGCCTATGTGGCACAATCCAAATGAGCCTCTTCAGAGTGCAGTTGAACTTGAGGAAAATATATGACTCTGGAAGAGAGGGGAATATGGCCATTGACACCTCAGATCAGTGCAGTCAAGAATTACTGGTGTTTGGGTAGTCCTGAACGTGTTGTGATGCCCCCACCGTCTCATTGGGTTTTCATTTGTGTTTAATTGTGTTTTTCTTCTGTTGTAGGCAGCTGGTTAAGCAGCCTTGGAGGCACCTGGGCTCAGGGTGTGGTGCTGCCTACAAAGCCTACTGTTTTTCTGCTTTCACTGGGTCTCTCCTGTGTGGTGGAGAGTCCTCACTGGCCATTTTCTGTTCACTAACTTGCTTTAGTAAATCCTTACTTTTGTTAAATAAATCAGTTGTTGAACCCCCACTCCTCTGTTTGGTCTCCTTTCTTATTACAGCCCGCCACTTCCAGTCTGGGTTGTAACAATCTGCAGACAGATTTCTGAGTATCTCCTCCTTTACACAGATCCTCACTGAGCCATGTACTGTGAACAAATAGTTTCTCCATGATATTATCCAGCAAGGTCCCGTTTTTGTCAAAACAAGGGTGAGGTAATGAAAAAATAGAAATATTTCATTAAATTAACATTTAAATTATTTATATGCATCATTAAAAAAAAAAAAAAACATGTTTTGAAATATATAAAGTGCACCAAACTTGACTCAGTCCATTCAACAATTCTAAATGGACAATTATGTAACTCATCAATTAATTATTTGAAAGGATAATTTGTCAATTAAATACTGAAAAAAATAAACAATTCATTAATGAGGCAAGAACTTTTCTCTCTCTCTCTCTCTCTCTCTCTCTCTCTCTGGAAGCCCCACTCTAAGGGAGTTTGCAGTGTATTAGTGAGTCATATATTGTACAACCACAGTCATAAAGTTTTCAATCAGTAGTTTTATTTCAGTATGTATTTTTCCAGTATCACAAAAAATGTAATTTTATATGGTTAAAACCATCTAGCTTATGTGCACTTTTTAAAACACTGCCCAGCAAACATTCGGACGTTTAATGACAGTTGAACGGTCACAACTGTAAAATACCTGAAATTAAGAAAAATTAACATGACATCTACTGCATTTTCCTTGCCCGGCCTCGAACCTGGATCCTCCGGGGCGAGAGTCACCCGCTCTTCCAACTGAGCTATGCCAGCGACTACTTGACTAGCAGACTTTTTTATATAGATAGGTAGAGGGTAAAGTGCGGGGTACACTAACCAATCAGAGGACAGAGAAGATCTGCCACAGGCCACGCCTCCAGAGTGCCAAAACCCTTACAGCCGAGCGAGCAGGAGTCAGAAACCGAGCGCGCAGAGAGGCTGCCGAGCGCGCACAGAGGCTGCCGCGCGCGCACGTTTTCCTCTGCCGTGTGCTCGTTGACCACGCGCGCACGCAGGTTTGTCACTTGTGCACATCCTTGTGCGCTCACAGACACAGTTTGCTCCCTCTCAGTGCACAAATGACCTCTCGCCATGTATATTTCCGCTCGCGAGTCCCGTTCACACGCGCGCTGCCATGTATATTTTCGCTCGCGAGTCCCGTTCACACGCGCGCTGTGGACCCAATGCGCGTGCACGGGTTTTGACAGGGGTATGACGCGATACAGACTCCTTGGTAAAATGTGGAGGAAGCTAGACGGTAATAAAATGTGGATACAGCCCGTGATTTTAGCAAGAAAAATACGGTAGAGCGACTCCAAAGTGAAGGTACCTCCGACTTGCTTAGTGACAAAATCATAACTAGGTAAGCTGACTGAGGGCTTCGCTAGTCCACCGTGGTCAAAGATCAGCGAGTTCGCCGTTGTCAATGGTCCCGGCTGTTTGACCAAGCAGTTAAATGACTCAGCATTTCCCTCCACTCAACCAGCAAAATAAGTACAGAAATATAATTTTACTTACTGATGAAAAGAAGCAGAAACCGCTTGGAACATCTGTTAGTCCAGTCAATAACCAGCGTGTCCTCTGTGTCCAACTAATTCCATGATTAATATCCAAACACGAACACAAACACACTGACAAAACTAAAGTTCTGAGCGTCAAAATGGCCGAACATCTATTAACACGAGATCGAGGCTGAAGCCTTTCCCCGGACCTAGTTCTGAAGTCGCGTGGCTCTGATGCTCATTAATTATTCTGATTTTTAAGCATTTAGTTGCACTTAAATAGAAAAGTTATAAAAAAAATTCACCCCTACATGAGTTGTCATGAATGTAAACTAGATCTATTAAACCTAAAATGTATTTTGAACCAGGCAGTAAACATGTTTGTTTCTGCTGTGAAATTGGCTTTTTCAACAAAGGGAGTCAATAAAGATTTGCTCACTTTTGGTGCCAGCCATGAAAGTGGAACTGCAGTTTTTGCCACTTCCTTATTGGCTTCATTTACACCCCATGCACCCAAAACCAGAAATTACTTTGCAAGAAAAGATGTAAAAACGTTTATTTACAGTTAGGTTAAAACTACTATTGGTAAGGCATATTTTGACTAAAGAGGAATTTAAAACTGTAATCCATGCTTTTATTACAACTCGTCTGGATTACTGTAACTCTTTGTATTTTGGTATGAGTCAGTCCTCACTGTCTCGACTTCAGCGTGTGCAAAATGCTGCTGCTCAACTTTTAACTGGTACAGGAAGGAGTGACTACATCACTCCTGCTTTATCATCACTGCACTGGCTTCCTGTCCATTTTAGGGTTCATTTTAAACTTCTTTTATTTGTTTTTAAGTCTTTAAACGGTCTTGCCCCACCCTACCTCTCTGAGCTATTGCACGTTCACTCCTCCTCTCAGTCGCCCAGGTCATCTAATCAGTTGTTCCTGGACGTTCCAAGGACACAGCGCAAGCTCAGAGAGGATAGGGCCTTCGCTGTTGCTGCTCCCAGACTATAGAGCTCCGGACCCCACGTGACTCTCAGTTAGTAGACGCCATATTGGCAGGAAAAAAAGGTAAACAAACACGGATCGTAAACATGAACATGAACGGGATCGGCTTGGATTTTACTTCGTCGGAGTTTACTTCACACTTTAAAACCAAAGAAATTGTTTTATATAGTCAGAAATTAAATAGACTAAACATCTCCGACCCTTACCGCCAGAAGCTGTCGGAGCGGACTTCTTACCGGACCTGGCCGGGGAACCCCTTGAAATTTCCCCGAAGGAGCTGGCCCAAGTGGCTGGGGAGAGGGAAGTCTGGGCCTCTCGACTTAGGCTACTGCCCCCGCGACCCGACTCCGGATAAGCGGATGAAAATGGATGGATGGATGGACAAATAACATAGATTTACACGTAAGTAGTTTAAATAGAGTGCTGTGCTGTTTGAATGTATAAACTGAACGCCAAGAGAAATCACTAGTTTGACTGTTTTCCATGAATAAAATAAATATGTCAGGCAGGAGCGTCTCAGGATCTGTCTGAGATCTGTCTCGCTTTTTATGTGTGATCTGACAATTGATCAACCATTGCTTAAAAATTAAATACAGCTTAGCCGGTTAATTGCTGGGATCATAAAATACGTAAACGGCAGCACGCAGAAATCACGAGGCAACGTTTTACGTGATGTTTACTTGCTGCTGTGAGTAATAAGACGGAAAAAGCCACGCCAAAATAAGTTTAGGAAGCCCAGTAAGAATCGTAATAAAAACATTTAAAATAAATGCCATATACAGTTGAGGAAACGTTGGTTTAAGTACCTGATATGAAGTGGTCGCTGCATAAGCGAAAACATTTACTCTCGGGATCCCACAGCTTCATTTTAGCCCGGTCACTAGCGCGTTTTATTACAATGATCCAACGTTTGCGGCGCTCCGAATCTTGGGGAATCCTGTAGATGGCTCATTCTTTATGTCGTCCGCGTCTGTTCGGCATCCTGGGGCACAACAGGAATCTACTATATTTCCCGTTTGATTGAGTTTTCTGACAATAACAAATAGTCCAGCTGCGGGCTTCTGCATGCCAATATGGCGCCGTTTCGATTTGAACTGTTGCATGCCGGGAGAAGTGACGTCAACTCCCGGAGATCAATGGAACTCTTTGCGGCACGTTAGAAAGACCTCTTCACTGGAAACTTTTAAATCATCTTGAAAGACCCACCTTATTAGCTTGGCTTTTAACACAGTATAAAGTTTGGATTTCTATTTGATTTTAGTGTTTTTGTCTTAGCGTGCTTTTAATTTTATACTGTATTCTACATGAACGTAATTTTTGGGGGGGCGACATCAGATGTCCCCCCCATTTTTTCCAAAGTCAAGTTTCAACCTCTGCACTTTTTACCATCCAAAAACAATATTACGCTATATTAAATTGACACTGGTTGAGCTCTAGGACCAAGCGGAAAACAACTGTTTGTGTTGAAGCCTGTCTCCCATTAGAGCATACTGTAAAGACAAGCACCAGCCCCCCCCCCCCCCCCCCCCCCCCCCATCTTCCCCACTTCTAAAGTGAAAATTACATCCATGGTATTCTATGTTATTCCATTTTATGGTTTTATGTTCAGCACTTTGGTCAGCGAGGGCTGTTTTTAAAGTGCATTATAAATAAAGTTGGCTTGGCTTGGCTACTATTGCCTGATATAATTCTGAATGCAAGGGGATGGGCTCCCAAACCTAATCTCCTAAACAAACGCATGCAGGCGATTTAAATCTGCAGAGATGATGAGAGTCAGGTAAGGGGCGGACCCAGTGAGTTGTAGTATTGTTTTCTGTCCTTTTTTAGAGACCGTAGAGGGAACTGATTGGCCAAATTCTTAATGACTTCATAAGAGAAGTAAAATGCATCATCCACCCCAATCCCACTGCTACTTTGTTTCATCATCTGAAAACAATGAGGCCACATACAGATGGAGGCAAGGCACTGTATTCTTAATAATCTGTTGGGGAAAAACATAAATGTGATACAGAGTCTGTTCTGGAGGTTTCTGCACCCGCCTGCTGAGCTTCATCCAACCGTTCATTAGAGCAGAGCCAACTGACACAGCCGTACGCTGCCCCAGATCTACTCCGGTTGTCTCAGCATAGATTGAATTCAAGGTTTAAATCCCCAAGAGTTGCTGTCCTGAGCGATTCCAATTTCAACCAGAGAAAAGATGTAATGGGCTGTGAAGAGCTGCAAACCACAAGCATGAAGAAATACAGAAGGGAGCTGAGTTTTCATCCCGCTGAGGAGCCACAAACATCTGCTGATCAACTTGGACACAGAAGTTAAGCATCTCTTTTGGATTAACAGCGACGTGGATCGTACTAACTGCTTATTTTCTGCACTTTGTTTTAACTGTGTGTTCAGCTGCCAGCTGCTCTGGTATAAGACATGTCAGAAAGCCACCAAACTTTTTTATTGTTAAACAAAAAAAGAAAAAGTCACACTTTGTTGTCTTTGTTTGGCCCTGACAAATGGCTCGGCTTCTCGGTGCTGGGACAGCATGAAACTGAAGTGTGAAGTTTTGCCAACGGGAGATCGCTCCGAGGGGAGAAAACAGAAAAACCATAGAAAATGTTCTCTTTAATGAAGAAAACAGCAGCGGCTCTCTCAGAGTTCCCCTCACCGCACCAAGAAAAGACAGGTGGTGAGATCTTCTGCACATTCAGGTATTGGCATCATAAAGGTAGAAACCAGAAGTGTGTTTTATAACAGGATTGAATGTGGCAGCACAATAAATATGTGTGTGTGTGTGTTCTTGTACATACTATATACTGAGGACCATTT
The DNA here is from genome assembly GCF_043380555.1 of Nothobranchius furzeri. NCBI lineage: Eukaryota > Metazoa > Chordata > Actinopteri > Cyprinodontiformes > Nothobranchiidae > Nothobranchius > Nothobranchius furzeri. The sequence continues at coordinate 42,264,170 of NC_091745.1, read as the reverse complement.
TGACCCTTTTCCCTACAAAGTGAGGACATTTTTCAAAGTGAGGACATTTTTTTGGTCCTCACTTCTTTTAGAAATATACCAGAAGCTTACTATACCAGTTAGAGTTATAGGCTCTCAGACTGCAGGTCTACTGGTGGTTCCCAGAATATCTAAAATTAGGATGGGAGGCAGATCTTTTAGTTATCAGGCTCCTCTCTTGTGGAAACAACTCCCAGATTTAGTCCGTGAGGCAGACACTTTGTCTACTTTTAAGACTAGGCTCAAAACATTTTTATTTGATAGGGCCTATGGTTAAAATCTGATGTTAGCCTAAATCTAGACAAGTGGGGGAGTAGAGGGAGGTGGAGTGTACAGTCGGTAAAGACGGTTCTCCCTTGCCCTGACTCCAACATGCCTCCATCTAAATAGGAAAGATTATCCAGAGTTATCTCTGTAGTTATGCTGCTATAGGCTTAGACTGCTGGAGGACACACTGACCACTTTTCACACTCTACTACTTTCTTCTACAATCTGCTCTTTAACTGTATTATTTTCTGCAATTTCAGCTGTTAACTTTATTTTCTCTCTAAGTGTTTTTCTCCCCAGAAGAAGCTACAATGATGTTCTGCAGAGCTGTGGTGGCCTCATGGAGGGGGCTGTCATCTAGCACACCGCTGCTAACCACTAAAACATTCTCCCTCTCCTGATAATAACTTTTTGCTTTCCTTGACGTTGGATGTGCTACTACTAGTTTATCCGTTTAATTATAGATCCACTAGGATAAATACAATAAAGTTTATATCTCACCAAATAGAATACTTACTAAGAAATCACAATATAACTATATTCACATTACTTTGTGTGTGTGTGTGTGTGTGTGTGTGTGTGTGTGTGTGTGTGTGTGTGTGTGTGTGTGTGTGTGTGCACGCCTGCTCTGTCTTCTCGATCCCCAGTGAGTCGTGGAGGATGGCTGCTTATACTGAGCCAGGATTCTCTGGAGGTTTCTTCCTGTTAAAGGGGAGTTTTCCTTTATGCTTGCTTAGTATGAGGATTGCTGTAAAGTCACTGACACTAGTCAGTGACTTGATGCAATTTGCTGGGTTCCTTATCTAGGAAACATTATTTCTGATTGGCTTAATGAACTGACCTGAATTGGAATGTTTATTATGTGAAGTGCCTTGAGACGACTCTTGTCGTGATTTGGCGCTATATAAATAAAATTTAATTGAATAGTGTGAATTAAGTTTAAGTTAAGGTGTGTGTGTGTTCTTGAACATACTACATACTGAGGACCATTTTGACCCTTTTCCCTACAAAGTGAGGACATTTTTTTGGTCCTCACTTTTTTAGAAGCATACCAAAGGTTACTATACCAGTTACAGAGTTATAGTGTGAATTAAGTTTTAGTTAAGGTGTGTGTGTGTGTGTGTGTGTGTGTGTGTGTGTGTGTGCGTGTGCGCACAGATCTTGGCTTGAAACTGGAAAAGAAACCTCTGTGTTTTCCTTCAGGAGTTTATTGATTTGAAGTCTCATTATCTGAGAGGCTGCTCTGTGAAGGCACATTCTGAGGGAGTCTATAAATATGTGTTGTAGGATTTTGTGCCACATGATTTAAATTACAGAGACGCAAAAATGGAGGTGTGTGAGACCTGGTATGTGTGTGTGTGTGTGTGTGTGTGTGTCTGTCTCAGGGTTCAAAAGAAGAGGAACAATAGCAGGATTAAACCATTCATCAGCTCTTCAGCATGCTGCTATCCCTCTGTGATGTATGAAATAGAAAAACGGACAGAACAGACTGGATGAAGCGTTCCTTAGCTTACAGAATATTAGAACAAATTCACTAAAAACACAGACTTGTTTAAAAGTATCAAAATGAATAAAAATATGAATTTAACATTAATGTCAACAATCTAACTGAACAAATGTCCAGATGGACACTGGCTGTGTCTGACAAACATCTTGTATTTTCTTATAAGGCTCTCATTTCAACACATTTGTTGGAAGCCTGCTGGCTCAGACCAACCACTCTCACAACTAAACAAGTCTTTGTCCGCTGAAAGATTAATGAGGAGTTTCACAGTGAAACCCAAAAACCATTTTCCTGTGAGACTGAACTACAAAAGCACTGAACTACAAATTATACTTAAGCACAACAAACTTTGTTGTTCCAGTTTTGAGAAAAAGCCAAATATTGTTAAAGCTAAAGCTAGTTTGGAAAATAAAATTAGCTTAAAACTGTTTTCATGCTTCTTAACAACATTCTAACAAAGTATAGCGATAAATATATGTGGAAAAAAATAGTTTCTCTTTAAATTTATCCAAAAACCACCAATATCTCGGCTCTGACCAAAAGCAACCATCTGGTTGTCGGTCTCGCAGCACCTCCCTGGGTCGTCCATTCAGTACGCACTCACGTATTTCGCATTATTAACGCTACTGGTGTGAGAGGTTCTTGGCTCAGTAATATCAGAGGAGAAACAGCTGATTATTACTTAATATTTACTTATTTCTTCTAACAGTGACAGATTTCTGCTATATGGAAAGCCAAATGTGTGAAAAAAATTGTCACCTTATTTATTTTCAGGATTAGAACACATCTAGTCCTCCTTTACTCTGGCAATTGATCTTTTCCACCTTAAGGGGAGACTAGGCAGTTTTGGCTGGCTTTTAGCACCCCCTAGTGTTTGTTTGTAGAACCAAAAACAAAAATTATCTCCTCGCTGTGTGTTCGTCTTTTTAACACCTTAAATTCAATTCAATTCAATTCAATTCAAAAATACTTTATTAATCCCAGAGGGAAATTGATTGCTGTAGTAGCTCAGAATAATAACAATAATCAAGTCATCAAAGAGTTGTTGTATATTACAATGGCTGTTGGCAGGAAGGATCTCCAGTAGCGGTCAGTGTTGCAGCGAAACTGAAGAAGCCTCTGACTGAAGACACTCTTCCGTTGTCGGACAGTCTTGTGAAGAGAATGCTCAGGGTTGTCCATCATTTTCTTGATTCTCTGGAGAATCCTTCTTTGCATTATCTCATCCAGTGGTTCCACAGTCGTCCCCAGAACAGAACCAGCCTTTTTTATTAGGCTGTAGAGCCTTTTCAGGTCCCTGCTTCTGATGCTGCTACCCCAATAGACAATGGCTGAAGAGATTACACTCTCAACAACAGACTTGTAGAAGATCTGCAGCATCTTGCTACAGACATTGAAGGACCTAAGCTTCCTCAAGAAGTGCAGTCTGCTGTGTCCCTTCTTGTAAATGGCGTCGCTGTTCTTTCTCCAGTCTAGTCTATTGTCCAGGCGATAGTTGAGGTCCCCACCTGTGTCTTCTGGAGTTTCTGGCAAAGTACATCAGGCTGAATTGTGTTAAATGCACTGGAGGAATCAAAGAACATGACCCTCACAGTGCTGCCTGCTTTTTCCAGATGACAGTGGATTGGTTGAAGCAGCTGGATGATGGTATCTTCAACTCCAACTCCATGGTCATAAGCAAACTGCAGCGGATCCTGATATGTCCTAGTTTGCTTATTCAGGTGGACCAACAGGAGTCTCTCCAGGACCTTCATGATGTGGGATGAAAGGGCAACCGGTCTGTAGTCGTCACTGACAGATGGGCGAGTTTTCTTTGGAGCTGGAACAAGGCAGGATGTCTTCCACAGGACTAGAACCTTCTCCTGGGTCAGGCTTAGGTTGAAGAGGTGCTGCAGAATACCACAGAGCTGCTCTGTGCAGGCCTTCAGTACTCTGGGGCTGACACCATCTGGACCTGCAGCCTTGTTCCTGTTCAGTCTCTCTAGCTGCCTCTTAACCTGACTTCTGGAGACAAACAGGTGGGAGGGGGAGGTAAATGGGGCAGCAGCATCTCCTGATTTGGTTGAAGACAGATATATAGAACCAGAACAGTTCATGACTGTGTTACAGGACAAAAGAGCTGGCGTGTGACAGGAAAATGTTGGATCAGAGGAGGATGGGATATCTGACTGGCTGGGGACAGGCGAGGAAGATGCTGAGTTTGTTCCTGAACTGAACCTATTGAAGAACTTGTTCAGTTCATTGGCTGTGTCCAGGCTGCCATCTGTGCGATCCTTCCTCTTCTTGAAGCCTGTGATCTTCTTCATCCCTGACCAGACATCTCTGATATTGTTCCTCTGTAGTTTTTTTCTCTAGCTTCTTCCTGTATGCCTCCTTGCTGTCTCTGATCTTGATCTTCAGTTGCTTCCGTATACTCCTCAATAATTCTCTACCCCCCTCCTTGAAGGCTCTTTTTTCTCATTTAGCAGATTCTTCAGTTCACTGGTGATTCAGGGTTTGTTATTAGCGAAGCATCTCACTGTTCTGGTGGGTATGATGTTGTCCACACAGAAGTTTATATAGTCAGTGACACATCCAGTCATGGCATAGATGTCCTCTTCATATTCTTGGCAGAGTCATCCAATCTGTGGTCTCAAAACAACCCTGCAGGGCTTCTTCCTCAGCATCCTGTGACCATTTTCTCACTGTTCTTCTTGTCACAGGTTGTCTCTGAACAAGTGGTTTGTATTCTGAGCAGAGAAAAACAAGATTGTGATCTGATTGTCCCAGAGGAGGTCTAGTTTTGGACATGTATGTATTCTTTACATTTGCATTACAGAAATCCAATGTCTTGTTTTCTCTGGTGGAGCAGCTGACACACTGATGAAATGTTGGAAGTGTAGCAGAGAGCGAGGCATAATCAAAATCACCAGATATAGCCACAAATGCATTGGGGTGCTGGGTTTGTAGCTTAGCGACAACGGAACTGATGGCATCACATGCATTTTCAGCAATGGCTGAAGGTGGAATATAAATGGTTGCCAAGACAACACTGGTGAACTCTCTTGGCAAATAATATGGGCGACAACTTACTGCCAACAGTTCAACATCTCGGCTGCAGAGACATTTCACTGAAACATGACCTGGATGGCACCATCTGTTGTTGACAAGCACTGCCACTCCACCTCCTTTTCTTTTCCCACTCATCTCTGTCTGCTAGTACAGTCAGGAATCCTGGCAGGGAGACACCAAAATCGGGTACATGGTCCTGCAGCCACGTCCCAGTGAAACACATAACACTGCATTGCCGATACACTGGCTTGGAGTTCATCCATCTCTTTGGCCAGTGATCTCACGTTGCCCATTATGATCCATGGAAGAGATGGTTTGAATTTCCTCTTTCTCTGTCTCCATTTTGCTCCCGCTCGGCACCCACGCTTCTTGCGTTTTAGCTAATTTGGGATTTGTGGCTTCGGTTGAGGTATTATTTCAGCCTTTCCAATGTTATTCAGCTGCTCCTGATTGTAAACCAGCTTGTTGCCATGGTTCCGGAATTTAGAGAAAATTGCAGGTTAAATTTTTTTTCTAATTCATATAAAATGCTGTCCAAAAATATATTTGAAATGCTTATTGTGGATATTAAAAAAAAACATAACAGCAGAGTCTTTCGAGTAAAAAGTGGCCTTTCTCAACAAAGCTTCTAAAAAGGCTCTTTTTTCTAAATCTGAACCTCTGACATAACCAAAGGGAGTTAGAAGCTTGGCGCTGCCTCAGCTCAGTGTGGAGAGTGGCTAGTTTTAGGGTTATGACATGTTATCCAGTCAGCGTGTGTGTTTACTAGTTATGGATTGTTTATTTTGATAAACTGTAGTGTGTGAAGGCTGTACCAACTCCAGCCTGCGCAGACATGGAGTTCGCAGGTTTCCAGATAAGAGAAACAACGCCTCTATCTCCGTGCCTGAGGGCGTTTTGTGCAGCTGAAAAGACGGACTTCTGTCGCCCACATCGGTCCGTACCGGGACAGGGAGGTCCGTGCTGGGCTCTGGAGACCCGTGGTGGGGTTTAAAAAATTAAATGTGGATTTCTGGAACTTAGATTACCATCAGAACCAGGTCAGAGCCGACCACCAGAAGAGACACGCGGCTCAGCTGGTTTCTGGGTCGAAATCAGATCAGAACCACCGCAGACCTCCAGGAGAGGATGATGCACAGCTTTTAAAAATACTATCTCCACTGGCTCGCTGATGTCTGGGTCGGATCCAGCTCACAGAAGCCCACATGGGCTCCAGAATCTGATGACAGGCGTCTCTATCTAAACGCTAAACTACGTTACGTGAACGGATATCAACGAGTATGAAACAGCTGACAGACGCTCATTAGTATTATTTTATATTAACTGACCGATACTATTTTAATTGTCTGGTACATGATAGTAATCTGTACAATATTGTGATGTCAGCATACGAGTTTACGCTAGCGTTAACTCACAAGACACCTGCTGCTCCCCCGCTGCTTCTCCTCACATCGCAGCACAATCTCTGCTTTAGCGATCGTTTCTCCCTCTGGTTTGGCTCTCTGAGGCGTGCAGCAAACTCATAACTTTATGGTTTTGGTCCATCAGAAGTAGAATTGTAAACATTTAAAGTTTCCTCAGTATCAGAGGAATTAGAATCCATATTTTTCTCCATCAGCTGACGTCACTTGGTTAGGAAATAAATAACATTTTTCTCACAAAAATGACCCTTAAAGCCTAAATAATTTATGTATGTGTGAAGAAACCTTTAAAACGAGTTTCTATTATGTTTCTCTAAACATTGGTTCATGGGAGTCAAAGCTGAAACATCTCCAGCCTTCATTAGTCTACAGGAGTGATTAATCACTAAATTAAACAAATCAGCTGTGTTCATGATTTAAATCATGCAGGAAACGTGCTGGAAGCAGACTGCAGCGCCAGGTACGTCAGTCCAAACAGAGCCAGTCAAAAGTTGCAAGTGGAATATCCTGGCCACAATCATTAACCCTGTAAAGGGTCTTTTTTATCACACACTGGCTCCAGAAAATGATTTAAAAATATGAAAAAGTTGCAAAGTATCCCTTTAATCATTTGACACTGCAACTTTTTTAGAAGACAAGTGGATGTGCGTTGCTTTTGGAGGTCAAGTTGTTCAACAAAAAACCCAAAATGATTCATCAACCTCCCATGACCTCATGACTTACTCAAAACAAACATCACCTTGAATATCAAGCAGAAACCCGCTCTGTAGAGCTGAAACAACTAATCGATTTAATCGATTATAATCAATTATTAAAATAGTTAACAACTTTTTTTGTCATCAATTAGTTGTTTAATAATCATATTTTACCACATAAAGTCTATTTTTTACCACAATCTGACATCGGTTACAATCTGTTAAATTTGCCGCCAGTGTGTGGCAGTAATGAGCCACTGATCTACCAGTGGAGCCGTAGAAGAAGAAATGAGCCAATAAGTGCCCTCGGTTTTCATGACGTATCACGTTACTGACGCTCATCTTGCTGTGAGAGATGGCGGATCAACAAGAAATACGGAAGAAAAATAGAAGCGACTAAACAAGAGAAACCCCGGACAAAAACCTCACGAGTATGGGAGCACTTCACTAGATGCCTTGAAAAGACCGGTGACCTGCAAAATATGCAAAAACCATGGCATGACGGAAGCACGACGTCCCTAAGTGAACATTTGAGATGAAAACGTGGGGGCTGATGCAGCAGAGGAATGTCCGGTAAGTAACAGAAAATAAACAAGCTAACGCAGATCACATTTGGGACTTAGTGTTAGCTGAGTTCGTTATAGTGGATGTTAAACATGTTTTTTTTTTTTGCCGCGTCAGTTTACGGTGTTCTACTTCTGATTGACTAGATGCAATCGTGAATCTCCTCCGTGTTGTGAATCATGCGCTTGCCAAATTTAGCACGTCTGTTTATAAGAATGTTCTCGTTAAGAGAAAAACGGCACAAACCCATAACTATGTTCCTCATTCAAAAAAGGACAACTCCGCAGAGAACAATATACAGACGAGCTGTGTCCAGGTGAATATAACGCGGCATAGTTGTACGCTTTCAATTTTTAAATACAGGAGAAATTCAGAAAGTCCTTTTTTTAACTATTAAAAGGCTGTTTTACTATCTAACGCTGTAAAACGCCTCACAACACATTTTTGTCAAAATAAATGATCACTGTATATTGTTAATTAATTCAAATAATGTAATATTGATTTAGTGTTGTAGTGTGTGTGCTGCTTTATTTTATATGTGTACTTAATTCAGTTTATTTGTGTTTCTTATGCAGAAAAAAACAAGCAACGATGGACAACTACATGGGGAACAAGACACTCACCCCCAGCAATGCATACCACTTACAAACTCTATTCCAGATTCTACATTATTTTTTATGGAATTTACCTCTTATATTTTGATGCCAAAAAATTATTCTGGACTGATATTTTGCACTGTTTAGCTCATTTTACACTGCTGACTGTGGTCATGTGCAATAAAATAGATTGCAGTCAACTGCACAATTCTCTTATGTTTTTCTTTTTCTTAACTGAAATGTATTCATCACTTGTATAGGTTAAATAGCTAAACAATAACAAACTGATTAATCGATTAATCGAAAAAATAATCGACAGATTAATCGATTATGAAAATAATCGTTAGTTGCAGCCCTACCGCTCTGCATAATAATAAAACCTGGGCTTTAGCAGCAGCCCTGCCATTTGATCCATATCTTGTAAAAAAGGAACATTAGAGGTGAATTTTCTAGGTAATTACAGTGTTTCTGAGTCCAACATCACAGAGATGATAAAGCAGTGTGTGAGACTCGTGAACATGTCACCATGTGGATTAGCATGACAATACCTGCGTGGGGCTGGGCCAGTCTGATACCTGAACAGGTCGTTCATAAATAGAACGTGAACACAGACGAGATCATGTGACTTTGTCATTCAATCCAAAAGATGAAAGAAGCTTTGATTTCTACAGAACCTATCAGGTTTCTAAAAAGGGATCTTTTTAATAACCACAGAACAAGTGAATGCCTATCTGACAAAAGGACATGTTTTAGATCATTGTTTTTGCACTCAGTCATCACTGTGGTGATGAAGAGCACAAAGTCAGGGGAAGCTTCTGGATGCCTTCCCTCCTCGTGATGCTTCCTGTTGTCTTTTGCATCTTCAATTAAGTTCAGCCCCTGAACCATGATGGAAAATCACCTTTATCTCATCTGGTCTCAGGCTTTCCTTTCATCAGCAGCCCTGTTAAAAGCTGACAGGCGCTGGATCTCTGGTCCTTTATTCACTCGTGTTTATTCTTCTTCTTCTTATCCGTCCTCTCTGTCCTTGGATTATTGTTTGGAAAACTTTACTCTACAGCTGAGAAGGGGTGTGTATTGGAAAGGAGCTGGTGAATCACAAAAAAGGGGAGAGGACACAATCTATTGCAATTAGGCATGTAAGAAAATAACAATACACTGAAATATAGCACTATTTTGTGTTATAATACTGAATCAATATTTAAAGCAGAGTAATGTTTTTTACGCAAACATTTACAGTTTTTTTTTATGCGGTGCAAAAGGTGGCAGCAGTTTTTACCGCCTTCATTTTGATAGAACGAGATCTCACAATAGGGAGCCTAAGTCACTTCCGCACCACGGGTCCCCGGAAGAACGAAAAAATGAATGCAAGTCAACGGGGCTAAAAACACTATTTTCAAATCCCCTTTGCCTTACAATAATGTTTAATACTTTTGCCCCAAGTTAATGTTCTCAATTTTAAAGAGACATTTTGTCCATTTGAAGTGTTTCTGTGTAAAAGTGATAATCCATCACTATAGGGTAAAACCTCTGCTCACAGAAACAGCTTTTACATCCTTCAGGGCTGATGACGTCAGGGATAGTTTGAGTGCACCCAAGACCAAAGTTGCTGCTGTCCTAGAACATCTCCAATCTTCTACATTTCACATGCAAATGCCATCCTATAAACTGTTACAGACATTGGTTTTCCATTGTGTGGTGATTTTTGTGCAAATACAGTGGCCACTCACTATAATGTAGTTCACCTTTTGTGGCCTCTTTGTGTGCAATTTTAAGTATTTTTTCAACAGCTCATTGTGTTCTGTGTCCAATGTTAGCACTTTGAGAGTTTTTAAACTAGACAAAAAGTGTGAAAATACTAATGCCTATATGAGGTTCTGGCCTCCCTACACTGGCTTCGGGTTTGCTATCGTTCACACTTCAGACTCCTCGTCTCTGTTTTTAATTTCTTCCAGGGTGGTGCTCCCCCCTATCGAGCCACGCTCCTGAACAGACATTCCCCATCACGCGCTCTGCGCTCCTCTGACCAAGGCCTGCTCATTGTCCCTCGTTCTAGGTGTCGTACTCGCGGGGACCGGGCTTTCTCAGTCCTAGCACCGTCACTCTGGAACCAGTTGCCACCCTCAGTTAGGCTGTCCCCATCTCTGCCAGTCTTCAAGAGCCGCCTAAAAACCCACCTCCTCCGCTTGGCGTTTCCTGAACATGTTTGAATTTGGCCCTCCTTTATGTTGATTTTATCTCACAGTTTTCATTGGTTCACTTTTTCCCTTGTTTTACACATTTGTCTTCTACTAGAATGTTTCACCTTTTTTGTAATTTGTAATCTGTAATTTGAATTGCTTTTATTTTCTGATTTATTCACTTTCTTTAACTTTGTACTGTACCATGTTCAGCGCCTTGGGCTTCCTGACAGGGTTGCGGAAGGCGCTTTATAAATAAAGCTTTGATTGATTGATTGATGAGAAAAGTGTAAGTGGCGGTGTGCTGAGACGAGCATGTCCGAGGAGGAGAGCGGCTTTGTCAGCGGGAGCGTGCTGTGCCATGGCTGGAGCATCTTAACATACAAGAGGAGGACACAAGTCTCTACAACGTGACGACGAGAGACTGAAACGCTGGAGTGAGTGTGTGCAAATAATGCTGTTCGCCTATGCACACATGCCGGTGATAAAACTGTTAAAAAACAGCCATTCTGGTGTGTTTTCATGTGTGTGTACTACTGTATGAGGCCATTCCAGCTGGACCTGAAACCTGGACGCACCAGAAATATTTACATCTTGTTGTTTGTGATATTGATGCATACCATTTAAAGCTTCTTTCCAGAGAATTTCTCTTATCCAATGGCACCATCTAGCGGCTGACAAGCGTATCACACAAAACCGCTGTTCCTCTGTTTTTTTAAGATGGAGACTCCATGTTTCTGTTTATTAATGTGCTTCTGTAGCCGACGAACAGCTAAAAGACGCTGTTTTACGAGTATCATTCTCATGTCATGCTGTGTTCTCATATATTTATATTTTAGAGACTTTCTTGTCCGTGAAAAGTTCATCAACTCTGCATCAGCCGAGGTATTCCTTAAATTTGAAGCCAGTAAGCGGTAGTCTAATGCTATTGATTAGTTCTGGTCGGCGCTCAGTTTCCTATTGCACGGAGCTCTGCCGGTGTCGGTACAAGATCTGCTCGGGTGCAAGATCAGCTCGGGGTCTGTCGACTGCCGATGACGTCAAAGCAGTTGATTGGCTGAACATGAACCTTATGGGAGTTACGTAATCACGTTACGTTGTTATCACATTACGTTGGTCCAGGCAAATTTTTCTGTTGGAAAGATGGACAACTTTTACAAAGAAATCCATCATTACCTCTTTGAAAATACACTTTTAGCATAGAGCTGCATGTATATTAGGGCTGAACGATTAACTGCATGTGCAATTAAATTGCGATGTGACAGAAGGAGATTTTCTAATTGCAAAGGCTGCAATTTGGCAGCGAGTGGTTAGCGCAATGCTAATATACGTGGAAAAACCCATAGGAATGCTAATGCTAATATCACCGATTACATTCTTACAAATTATGAATTAGAAACGTACCAAATTATTACATTTGGAGTCTAATAGAAAGTAAAACTACCATCAATCAAATAAGTACAGACAGGTATTTTAGTAAAGCCAGAAAACTTTTAACTCCAGAGTTTTGGCTAGCAGCTATGAGCGTAACTGAACTACGCATGGACAAGACGTCAAAAACTCTAAACACAAAATACTTCAATAAACGGGACACACTTGTTTCCTGCAAATACAATTTCACAGGTGTTGCTAATACCTATGATCCTTCAAGGGATGTGCTCAAAGAGGAGTTCAACATTATGAATACAATATAGTGTTTTATTTTACAAATACCATTATAAACACAAACTTACGTCTTAAGAAACATTATTTTAATAACGAAACTGCTAAATTCTTTCCAACAGTATAGATGTGTAGTGTATTTTGTCCGAGTGGGTTTGCCGTACTTTGACGTCATCGACAGTCGAAGGACCCCAAGCCGATCTTGCACCCGAGCAGATCTTGTACCGACACCGGGCAGGGGGCGTGCTTAGCAAAAAAAAAAACAAAGACGTATTGCTTATATTATATCACAGTACATGATAAGATTATCACTTTTACGGATTTCTGACAGATCATACATTATTTCTGAAAGAAGAAAACTCCGGAAAGCTGCTTTAACCAAACAGCAGTGAAATAGACATGAAAAAACGCTGTATGGACATCTTGGGCACATTTGGACCAGCCATTAACTCATAGGTTCTGTTGGACATTAAATCTTTTTTGTACAGAGGCGGCTGAGGAAAGGAAAGTTGTTCATTTTTTACATACAGTTACATCGAGCCACAATTAAAAAATGAGAAAATAATAGCAAGTGTGTAAAATGAAGATCTTAGAGAGCAACTGTTCTCTGTATAAAAGCCCCTTATCTCTGTAAATCAGGACCAATTAAAAAAAGGAGAACTGTCTGATTGGTCAGTCTGCATGGAGTGAGGGCTGAGTACAGGAGGATGTTATAAAGTCACATCTAAAAATAAAAATTAAGTTAAACCCGTGTGGATTTGCTGCCTCTATTATTTAATATTGCAGTGATATTGTGAGAAAAGTCAGTCACCTTGCTCCAGGATATTACACTCCAGCTCCTTTGCTGTTTTCTCTCCTTTAAATAGTTCTACGTTCATCCACCCTCAGGATCAGCATCCAGCTTTATTATGATACTTTTTATTGTCACTGTTTAAATGTCGTCGGTCATTTTGAACAGAAACATGAACCTGTGAGATCCTCCTCTCTCCAAGTGACCTTTACTGTATATAGCTCCCTCTTCATCTCTCTCAGCTGAAGCACTCACCAGGACCACCTTGGCTGTTACTTTTCACAGCTAAAAATAGCAGAAAACATATATGAGAAGGTAACTTTTAACAGAAATAATTAATTAATTAATTAAATTTCCATTTTAATATAAAGTTTGTTTTCTAGCACAACTTATGGTCTCAGGTGTGTATTGTGGTGTACAGCAAGTAGTAATGGCAGAACAAGGGCCAAACACACCGGCAGCATAAGATGTAAGTCAACATTTATTTGCTGCTGTTTTGACCCCCAAACATCCAGGGGCTTCACAACAACTCTGTTTCTGAATGAACAAATGTTTGTGCCCTGATGGCCTGTAGCAGCTCTTCTCTTGGTTGTGATTTGAGTAGGGCTGAAACAATTCCTCGAGTACCTCGAATAATTCGAGTACAAAAAAGCCTTGAGTCAAATTCTCTGCCTCGAAGCTTCGTTTAATTCATGTTTAATTAATTCATAGCTTTGCAATCGCCCGTGGTCATGTTTCACCCGGACCGAAATAAGTGACGCACATACACACTGCACTGAATGCACACGTGAGTAGCGAACGCAACTTAACCTTCTTTTAAGCCATGGTGGACAACGTGGACCCCGGTGGAGTGCGAAAAACACACAAAATGCCAAAGGTGTGGGACCATTTTTCACGTCGTAAGGCAGAAAACGTAGTCCAGTGTAAATACTGTAAAATGGATTTAGCCTACCACAACACCACATCCTCGGTGCTGCAGCACCTGACCAGGAAACATCCACATGTAAATGTCACTTCTGCAAGCGGACTCTGAGCCTCTACAAGATAATGCATTTTAGCCTGTATTTCTATATGTTCTGCAGACACTGTGCGACTTTTTCATTTGTAGCACTCAGTTTCAGCTCACACTGTACATCTGGTAGCAACACGTCGGACTTAAAATGTGCTAAAAATAGCAGTTTTTACAACACGTTGGACTTTTTACTGTGTTGTTATTGATGTCCGTTGTCCCTCGGGATTGCTGCAGGAGGACACAGGTATTTATGAGTGGCGGAGGAAAACGAAAGGAAGTAAATAAATGTTTTGTGATCAGTATAATTTGACATAACCACAGCAAACATGCTTTTGACAATCCTTGTTAGTGTGAGAAAAAAAGTGTAGAAATTAAAACGGACGTGTGTTAATAGGGAAACAGCTGGCGAGCCATGTTTGCACATGCGCCGTGAGCGGTTCTGGTGCTGTTTGGGCCGCAGCCGCTCGCATTTGTTTACTGTGAAGTGAAGTTGAAGTGCTGAAGTTTTGAAAACTAATTTTGAATAAAACTTGAAGAATAACTGGTAATTGCTTTCTCATTTCAAGAGGTCTTTCATATTTTATAACATGCTATTTGATATAAAGGTGTAAAAATGCAAAAGAGTAATTTATTAGAGTACGCGATTAATCGATGAAAGATTCGATAGAGTGTTCGATTACAAAAATATTCGACAGCTGCAGCTCTAGATTTGAGTTTGAATTATTTGGTGTCTAAATGTTTTTTTAAGTAATGCCTGAATGTTACAAATTTATTTGAATTTTATCCTAAACAGGCTTCAACTTTTGGCATTTCTATGGCAGTTATATTGATTCTAGAGTAAGTAATTATTTTTGTCTCATTATTTAGGTTTTACATCATCAGAAGACTGCCAACTGGTGATTAAGGAATAACGATGCTCTTATTCAGAAAAGCCACACCACAGGTTTTTTTTTACCTAAAAAAGACAAATAAATGAAGGAATTTTATACTTAACAAGTAAATAATCACAAATAAAACATGATTTTTTAAATGACCAGAACAATTTTCATGATTATGATATTTTCTTTTATCAAGCAGGCTGCAGCCCTGTTTTATTTAGTCTGTAAAATGTAAAAGTTAATAAGGAAACTACAACCATTAAGACCTCAATCACAGAGAAATGTGAACACGCTGCCCCCAAATGGATCAAACATCAATTAAAATTTCATACTTCTAATTCAGTACTTGGTTTTTGAAGCAGTCACAGTCTAAAATGTGTACTCTGGCTTTAACCTCTCCAGAACAGAATATATTGATAGTATTAAACCTGCCCGGCACCATCATGAATCTTCTGCTGTGCATTAACAAACAGCACAGTGCTGCGGTTCAATAACAGGCAGACATCCAGAAATGCTGCAATCTTGCACGAATGTGGGGCAAAATAAGGGTTCAGCTTCAGGTGTCCTGTAGCCTTTGGGTTGGAGGATGATGGATGTTGATGAGTGTGTCAAAAAAAACAAAAACAAAAAAACATTTCTGTCAGTAGAGCAATCGCAGTGGGTCAGCCAGTGGAGCGATGACTGATTCAGCTGGTCTGCAGCCTGCAGGTAAGGGGATCCTGGAAAGCTTTTACAGTAGGTGAGGACGTCCGCAAGCCTAAATCAGACAGTAGATGTCCTCTTTGTGTGTGTCATTTCACAGAAGTCTCTATGTAATAATCTGATGTTTTAATACCAAATTATTATGTCAGTAACAGAGGAAATAGAGCCTGCCTTTCTAACCCTTATTCCGGCAGTTATAGATTTTTGCTTTAGGCAGCTGTCTATTTTATGAGGCTCACAAAGGACTAATTGGTATTTGTTTGGCATTAATCTTGCAGAAAAATTGTGTCTAGCAGATGACAGCTTGGAGCATGCAAAGAGAAAGCAATCAGCCGCATTCTGCAGGGAAACAAACACGTACCACTCAGGGTGCGGTGAAGCCCTGAGGTGATGGGGAGGCTGGTTTGTGGATTTAACTGTCTGAGTTCACAAACATAAAGTGATCCAATAATTATGCAATCTGAAAAAAAAAATTCAACAGCACCAACAGAGGGGGGAGCAGAGAGAAATACAAATTAGATAATAAATATACTGGGATTAAAGAATGAATCTGTTAGATCAAAAAGAATGTTGAAACTATTTTTTCTCTGAATGGAACAACCTTTTAGTCATAACAAAGAATATATTCATACCTCTGGACTGTTTCATGTATTTACTATTTGCATACTTTACATTAATTATTTATCTATGAGAAAAAAAGAGCCCAACATTGACCCCTGTGGGACACCACAATCAATTAGCTTAACAAACTGTTGCCACTAAATTTAATGAAATTGTACAAAATACATTATTTGTTCATGTTTCTTTAAAATGGCTAATTATACAGATATAAATATACTATTTTACTGAATGCACACAAACAATCAGAAACATGTGAGGGCGCAAATTCTGGATAACTTTAGGACAACAGGTTTGCTTACTGGGCGTTCTGGTCATTGTTCTAGAATCAAAATTACAACCAGAATGATTTCTATAGGGATTAAATCTGTAATCAGTCATGACTGACCCAAATAGTGCCATTGTGTGTAGCGGCAGCAGTAAGCTTCTACCCTCTTGAACCAGACTCCTGCCGCAACTCAAATATTAAAGGCACACTTGGCAGTTTTGCTTGCTTTTAGCACTCCCTAGTGTCCGTTGTTTCTTTTCTGTGGTCAAACTGAAAGTGAAACTTATCTCGTCACTGTGTGTTTGTTATTTCAACACCTTAATCTAACAGCTGAAATGTCTCCTCAGCCTTCATTAGTGTCTACAGGCGCGGTTCATCACTAAACGAAACAAATCAGCTGTGTTCATCCTCTAAAACATGCAGAAAACATGCTGGAAGCAGGCATGTCAGCTTAATTTTTTTATAAGTCCAACAGGTGGCAGCCTGCCACTCTGAAGTTGCAAAAGTGGTATTCTAGCCACAGAAGGCGTTAGGGGTCTGAGTGACATTTCATTAACACTGTAAATGGTCATTTTTAGCAAACACTGGCTCAAAAAAGTATTTAACCCTCCCACTGTCTTTATGGGTGACCCCGCGAGGAAAGTTGACCATTGAGCAGGGTTGATGGTTTATCCCTTGGGTCCATGTGGCAGGGGTGAGGAGTGAGCACCACCTCACCCCTGCCACATGGACCTCAAGGGATAAACCATCAACCCTGCTCAATGGGCAACTTTCCTCGTGGGGTCACACCCATTAGGACAGTGGGAGGGTTAAAAGTATAAACAAGTTGCAAAGTATCCCTTTAATAAAATAAATACTGTAATGGATAAATTTGATCTCCCTTATTTATTTGACCCTTACAAGCTTACAGTGGGGCCAGACAAGTTGGTTATATGACAGCCATAAAAGTTTTTCTTTTTAGCTAAAGTTTCCTGAGAGTTCTGCTTCAAAGGGCAGGAGAATCATCATTTACACCCGTCTCTTGTGAGCACGGCCCCAAGGTATGGGTCCAGATCACACCTACAGATAACACTGACTATGTTTACATGCAGCCAATATCCGGGTTATGATCGGGTTAAGGTCGGTATTCGGGTTTCTGAGTTGATCAGAATAACCCACAAGCATAAATAGAAAGAGTTACCCCTAACTTGCATAACCCAATTTAAATGCGGACGTTGGGGTAGCGTCAGGACGTGTGGACTATGTCCAGACGCAATATGCATCATTTCCGGTTCTTCTTGTTCCGGTATCCATGAAAACAACAACATGTTTCCCAGTTCGGAAGAGATAGCGACCACGTTTGTCTGCGCTTTAGTTTCCTCGTCACTCCAAAAGTGTGGTGCTGTGCCGCGACTCGCCATGTTGCTCCCAACTTGTTGTTTACTTCCGGTGTTCTGGCGCATACAAGATGTCTCACTACTCAAAAGACCAAGATTCCTTGCAAACAGAGCATGCGCAGCACACACGCTTTGATGGGGATATCCCGATATGCGTTTACACGACCAAACATTCAGGTTAGAAAAGGGTTACCTCAGGTGTAGTAACCGGGTTTTTAAAAACCCGGTTATGAGCATATCCGGGTTTTTGGCAGTGTTTACAAGGACCTGCGGAACCAGGATATTGTGAATATTCGGGTTTTAAAAGGGTTACTGGCTGCATGTAAACGCACTCACTGTAGAGCCTTCCATTGTTCTCCCCCATTGGGTGAGGGGGGATTCAGGAGGGACATTGTGGGGGCCTCTGCTGAGCAGGACTCACTTCTGAGGCTGCTTTGGGAAGCGCCTCTGTGACTGTCTCCTCATTTCGATATTGCAATATTGAAATTAAACCCTTTTGATTGAGTCATGGACTGCTTTCTCATTATTTTATTAAGTCTCTAAAAGAAATTCCACAACAATACAATATTTCCAGCAGTGATGCAGAAAATAAACAACAATAGTTAAAAAGAATCATTTCAGCTTGTAACAAACTACATTCAATAAGAGCCAGACATTCAAAAACTGACCCATCGCAGTGTTTCCCCTAGGAATTTTTCCAGCAGTGGGGGGGGGGGGGGGGGGGGCTTGGGGAGAAATTATGACAAGTCTCTAAATAAAGTAAAATTTTCTAGTGCAGATTGGAGACAACCCATAGAAGCACTGATTTGATCTCATTTCAGAGAAAAATAGCACAGGTCAGATGCACCTAATAAATAAATTTACTAACAAACTCAGGAATCTTTCTTTGCTTCACTGTTCTGGTGCTGAGAATATCACTAATGCGGATCAAAGGAGATACACAGATGAATGCACCTCTTATTTATTATTTGGAAACTACATTTACTGCAGCTGGCAGAGGCAGAGATTTTTTCTATTGATACACAGAATTTACAGAATCATTTTCAATTTTAATAGGGGAAGACTGAAGGAGGGAGCGGTAAAATACAGGGGTCCCCCAGCAAAAACAAGAAACTACGAGTCTGATGAAACCTGCTGGTTTTCCATCAGGCAGTCACGGGGCAGCTCCAACGACCCAGTGGCTGTGCTGGGTCAATGTTATCAAGCTCAGTCTGGCTCGGCCTGAACGAGCCGAGGTGACGTCGTGCTCTGCTTAAGAAGAGGTGTTATTTTCCTGCTTCAGAAGAAGCGTCCAACGTGTTTTTACACTTTCTCCGAGACATGTCACGTCGCTAAGTTGTTAGCGCCGCGCGCTAACACGTCAATAGTGCAGCGTAGCCTGCTGGAGGTTTTAAAGTGTAAGGTTATGTAGTTCATTATTTTCAGCTCCACACAGCTGCCCCTGTGCACAGTAACACCCGTGTTGAAAACGCCAAGGTCGGGTGTTCCTCAGACTGTTTACATTCCAGGAGAAGAGTCCGAAGGAGAAGAAGAACGCTTTTACTTAATCGAAGTACTTTATTTGTGATTAAAAAAATTAAGCAAAACAGATGCTGATCAATAATAATCAAGTGAATGATCTGTGAAATAAATATGTCATGATTTATGTTTAATGAAAACAGGACTACTGCACAGACAGACTGACCCTCATCTCCATAGAAACGCATGACACATTGCTCCAACCAATCAGAGCCTTCGGCTGCCGCAAGAGAATCTGGTGTTGACTTAAAGTGTCCAATCCCGTTTACTGAAACTTAAAACAATTCAGAGATATAAAACAAGGCAACGCCATTTTAAGCCCAGTTCCATTTTGACTTCAGTTCTAGTCACCGTCATCCTAAAGAAAAGCACAGCCTGGCCAGATGTGTTTTCTTCTTTAAACTAAGAACTGTGAAGTTGGAGATTTTCGTCGTTTAACAACCAGACGACATCCTTTCAAAATAAGAGCACCTGCTGACGCTGCCGATTGGTACCGGGGTCGACCCTTCAGACGGGCTTTGACGTGCTGCGACCGCTGCTCCGACAGCTCCAGTACACATCCGAGGTTCTTGGACCTGGCATTTCCTGATCTACCTGGGAGGCCCCCCACTGGGTACGTACACGGCAAAGGAGCAGCTCATGTCATCACTTTATAAGCCTCGTGATATCTAGTCATAACAAAGACCACCAGATTCAATGACGTCAGCCTAAGGAGTCTGAACCAACCATACACACACACACGCACCAACACAACATCCAAATCCATTTTCATCCATCACAGAGTTAGTCCTGGTAGATTGTTAAGAATTTATAATTAAGAAATTAAAGATTCTTAAACGATCCCAACTCTCTCTCTTTTCTTGTCTCAAAGTCAATACAGAGTGTTTAACTAAACTCCCTGATGATAAAAACAGCCTATTCTTCTGATTATAAAAAGTGATCTACTTACAGTGTATTAAAATACAACTAGATAGTTATATCACTCTATTCCGTTACATATGGCGAGCCAGCCAGGAGGTGCACATTCATCACCCTCCAACAGGAGGCGCTGTTTCATCAAAACACCTTAAGTGCTGACGTGTGCTGACGGCCATTTTGGGCCTACATCTGAGGGTAAACATTTTCTCCTGTTTAATACGTTGGAACCGTCTGTTTATTTTTTGTCGCGGTGTTTGTGACACTGTGTGCATCCATTTGTGTAATCGGAGACGGAAGACTCCGTCGGAAATTTATTTCCGTTCAATAAGCGCCTGATCCACGCTGTTCCTTGCCGGAATACTCGTTAGCACCTACCGTAGCTTAACTTGCTAGGTAAACGCTGTAAGTCGGGTTATTACCGTAGAGCGATACTGCATCCAGATTGCGTACGCTGTTGAAACCCTTTTAACCACGGAGCGAGATGCCCGTTGGTTGATCGGGCAATTTTAAGACCCTGGTCGCTCCAGGGTGTTCGCTAGCATTAGCCGAAGAGCTAACTAGCCACTCTCGGTGAAAGGCTCGAGAACGCGTCCCGCGAAGCTTTCAAGCCGTTCCGACGCAGCGATTCTGCTTCCTTTAATCCGCTAAACCTTCTGGAGTACGGAGCACTTGTTTTGTTTAAAAAAAATAATAATAATAAATAAATAAATAAATATATATGTATATATATATATATATATATATATATATATATATATATATATATATATAATATGTATGCTTTTAAAGTCTAATAAAATAAGATAAATGGGAAAGTAATGTTTGCTTAAATGTAAATTAGTTGGAAACAATTATGGCGGAACTGTGTTTGGCGGTGGTAGGATCAGGACTATAAAAGGTGATGCACCAGCCGACGCCCAGTTTTAGTAATCAGACAATCACAGGTACCAAACCTTGGTCCATGTGAAGCACTTTTGCTTATGTGGCAAGCCTGTGTGGAGCTGACAGAGCCTTGATTCAAGCAGCAGGAAGGCAGCTGGTAAGAGAGACACTTAAGAAACTTTATTGCTGGAGTTGTTTTCTGGTTGGCTGTAGCTTAGCCACCGGCCTACTAGCATGGTGATGTGGCATGGCCATATTGTTTGACATCAATAGTTTGCACTGCAAAGCACTGTGTTTTAAGACTTTGTTAGCAACATTTGATAGACTTTGTCATCTGCTTTTGTAAATTTTAGATGGATTGAGCTAAAAGTTTAAAACCATTGATTAGTTTAAAAAATAAATAAACATGTTTAAGATATTTGCACTGCATGGATTAGAGAAACATTTGACTATTTAAATAGTTACAATAAAAAACAATGATCTTGAAGTGATGTACTATTTTGTTGGTTCTCAGTTAAGTATTTGTGCAATTTGAATTTAGTAAAATGTATAGTATGGGTTTGTCGTAACCATTTGCATTTACATGTTTCTTGTTTGAATTGTTTGAGGTTTTTACCTGCACAAGACCAACCACAATCCTAAGGCTTCTACAAACAACAAAATAAAATGAAGATGACAAGGAATAATTGTGTGGTCCTTGAGTAAAGCCCAGTCATATAAAGCTGCAAAGACTCTGCCATCCCTTTCAAGCGGGGATTCTACACAAGTTAAGGCAAGACTTGACAGTACTTTTGGGTAACGTTAGCGGCGGTTCTAATAAACGCTCCGGTGTTTAGAATCGTGACATTGCTACGGGGATCAAAGCCGGTTGTCGGACTGCGCATGCGCAACAATCCGCCATCTTAGGTGCCCGACACGTAGC
Organism: Nothobranchius furzeri; assembly: GCF_043380555.1. Classification (NCBI taxonomy): domain Eukaryota; kingdom Metazoa; phylum Chordata; class Actinopteri; order Cyprinodontiformes; family Nothobranchiidae; genus Nothobranchius; species Nothobranchius furzeri. The sequence continues at coordinate 42,242,328 of NC_091745.1, read as the reverse complement.
TCGACCCGCCATCTTGGGTAGGTCACAAGAGAATGATATTTTTGGCATTATTGAACAATTTTGCCCAAAATATTCATTCAACAGCCAAGCTTCCCTGTAACTAATTCTTTCATAAGTCTACAGGTAAGGTTGTTTCTAAATAAACATCTAAATAGAAACAAAATCAAAGAGTAAATTAGTAAATTAAAGAACACATTACTAATTTGGAAGATGAGCTCGGAGGAAACAATGCAATTTCCATCACAACTTCAGGCGGCGATGCAAAGCGCTTTCCTACCAATGATGACTGAGATGAGGAACATGATGAACATGATCTGCGCTCTTCAGAAAGACGGCGAGGACGTCAAACAGTTTATGCGTGATTTTCAGGCGACACGGGCAGCAGCTCCGTGTTTGCCTGAGAAGCCACAAAAGGAGACTGAAATGCTGCAGGCTGATGTTTTCACAGGTTCTGACTCACAGGAAAACAACAACACCTCAAAGGAAAGCGACAACACCTCTCCGGTCGTTCCATCCATGGCGATGTTAGGCGATGAACCCGCAGATGACGACCGCAGTACCACTACTACCACCGCCGTAACTGAAAAAATTTTGCTTGCACCTCTGGTTGTGAGAAAGGGATCGAATAGGCCCGCAGTGGAGGTCACTGTAAATCAGAGACATCGCTGTGTCACATTGTTAGACACAGGAGCGGACATCTCGCTCATCAGCGGAGCTCTTTACAGCAGCATGTGCGAACATAGGGGAGAGGATATCTCACCCCCCACACTCATTTCAGGCCCAAAGGATTTTGACGATTTCTATGGCGCTTCATCGTCCGCGGCTGCGACGACTGAGGTCAACATCTCGATAGGAGGCATGTCCTTTAAACACCTCGTGTACATCAGCGAGGAGATGCGGATGCCCATGCTCATAGGGTTGGACTGTCTCCAACGCCTTGACGCTAGAATCAACTGCGCGTCCGGACAACTGTTGGCACGTGTGAGGAAGCCAAGGCCGTACAAACCGCGGCCTGACACAGGCGGACGCCTTTCGGTGGCAAGTCTTTCGCGGGGGATGCGATTTCGACCTCACCACCACTCTCGAAGCCACCGGGTAGACCCCCGGAACTTCTGTCACAGATTGAGAAGGTAGTAGACCAAGCAGATGCTCTCACAAACGAGGTAGAGCGAGACAAGCTACGAAAACTTTTGCTAAAGTACCAGGATTTTCTTTCACTTGACTCCTTGGACTGTGGTCTGACCTCTATCCATGAAGTCCGGATTCCTACCAGGCCAGATGCACCGCCGTCCTTTGTGCGGCAATACAAGATTCCCCTGGCGTCCATAGAACCGGTCCAGGAAATCATTGACAGCCTCTTGGCTAACGGGGTCATTCCACCCTGCAACAGCACCTACTCGGCTCCGTTGTGGCCAGTACTGAAGCCTAATGGTGAGTGGCGACTTACCATTGACTACCGGCAACTCAACAAACAGGCCCCCTTGTCTAGGTGGCCTATGGCACGCCTGGAGCAGGAGCTTCCAAAAGTGAAGGATGCTAAGTACTTTTCCACCCTTGACATTGCGTCTGGATTTTGGACGATTCCCGTCCACGAATCAGACCAACACAAACTTGCTTTCTCCTTTGCCAACCGGCAGTACACCTTCACCCGGTGTCCTTTTGGTTATTCCAACTCGCCAGCTGAGTTCAACATCTTCTTGAACAAGGTCTGCCCCGATGCTCAAGAGCGTGGGACCCTCATCTATGTCGACGACATTCTTATTCGTCGGCGTACATTGGATGACCACCTGGCCGAGCTGGACCATGTCATGGGTCAACTCGCGGCGGCAGGTGCAAAGATCTCTCTCGCCAAAGGACAGTGGTGCAAGTCGCAAGTTCAGTACGTTGGCCTCCTTGTGGGACCACAGGGAGTGCAGCCTCAGCTTGGCAGGATTCAGGGTGTTGCCACCATCACACCTCCGACGAACGTCTCCGAACTTCGCAGCTTCTTGGGGGTCTGCAACTACTCGCGTCAGTTCGTGGAACATTACGCTGAGTTGGCACGACCTCTGACTAATCTGTTGAAGAAGGATGTGGCGTTCGAGTGGGCGGAGCAGCACCAGCAGGCCATGGATGACCTGAAGGCCGCGATGTGCTCGGCTCCGTGCTTGGCGCTCCCCGACTGTGACAAGGAGTTCCACCTTGAGGTTGGTTTCTCAGCTCACTGTTTGAGTGCTGGTCTCTACCAGATTCATGACTGCGACAGGCGTGTCGTTGCCTATGCAATAAGCTCTTGACTGGACCTGTGTTGAAATACTCGGTGTGTGAAAAGGCTTTGCTTTCCACCATGTGGGCAGTTAAGTACTTTGCGAACTACATTGGCGGACAGAAAATCATCATTGAGACACAGCACCAGCCGGTGACCTTCCTTAACAGTCAGCGCATCAGAGATGGTGTGGTGACCAATTCACGAATCGCTTCGTGGCTGCTGGCTCTTCAAAGCTTTGACATCGAGGTGCGCTACGCCCAGAACCGACGTAGCCCTCTTGGCATGGGTTTGGCTGCGTGCCAACACTGCTCGGACGACGCCATCTCGTCAATCCCGCCAGCCAGGACCCCTCAGGCTCTTGTAAACCACGACCACCGAGATTGGGGTGTGAAACTTCCGTTGGTCCTCATGGCCATAAGGGCTACCCCCCATGAGTCTACAGGTGTCTCCCCGTTTGAAATGATGACGGGCCGACAAATGACCCTACCGCTTCACCTGCTGTATCAACGACCGGTTCGGTCCGACACAGCCCCGGCTTGTACGAGCGGCCAATACTTGCAGGACCTGAGAACTCACCTGCTTGCAGCGTTCTCGTTCGCACAGGCATCTCTGGAAAAGTCAGCTGAAGGCAGAAAAACTTATTACGATAAGAAAGCCTCACATTCCGAACTCGATGTAGGTGATCAGGCCTGGTACTACATTTTCGCTCCCAAAACGGGTAACAATAATGCGACATCGGGGAAGCTGGCTAAGAAACTTTTGCCCAAATGGTCGGGTCCATACTTGATTACAGATAAGATCTCTCCGGTCGTGTATCAGATCAAGATCGCCGACAAAAACAAGGCGCCCGTCTACAAATGGGTACACAGGGACCATATCAAACTGCACAAGGGTCCCACAAATTTGGCCGATACCAACAACAACAATCCACCGACTTCAAAAGGGGGGTGATAAATACGTCCCGTTGGTTCCACAGATTTCTATCTCTGATGACACAAATTTGTTTGTTTGTGAGTGTGCATGGTTGTCTTCCTGTTATACGTCACGTGCAGACTTAAGGTGTTGTTGAGACGGACGTGCTGTGGGCTCCTGGAGTCAGGTGAACGGCCAGGTAACAGTGAGTGGGTTAGGCCACATAGTACTGTTGTCCAAAATTTTGTTTTTTTTAATCTTTACTAATCACAATTCCTTAGGGGTACATAAACATGAACATGATTACTAACCACTGATTTACATCTTAGTACTGATTTACATTTCTGTTTTTTATGGTACCTTTGACCAGTTGATTTTAACAGTTTGTGATTATCAATTCTTTGATTTATCCTATGGGGCTATAACCAATTTTGCCCCTGTCCTGACAGCGTGTATTTACAGTGAGGATTCACTGATACCAGTTAGGGTTTCTTTCATTTTTCTGCTTCTCGCATCATCCCTTTTTGGCATCTAACACAGACAGGGCTGCATCCATTTCTTCACTTCATGGGTAATTACACATAAAACTAACACATAGTACAAAAGGCACTCAGAGTTAGGTTTTTATTATTTTTTATTTCTTTGATGACATGAAATGCACTTTTGTCGTGTCTACATTGAAGTGCCTACACTGTGCTCTCTCTCCTCTGCTGGGCTTGTGAGGATCCTGCTTCCTGGGGGTGGATCCGTGACTCGTCATCTGCATCGACTACTCCTGAGGGTACTCCGGCTCGTTGGCCTGGGACGACTGTGGTTCCGGCATGGCTGCTGGGACACCTCATTCGTTGGGATTACTGTCAACTGCTCTTCCCTTTTTGTGGATTACGATAAGTACTCTTTCAAAGTTCAATTTTTATTTGGAATATTACCCTGCCTGCGGATACAACAATCGATTTTTAATTGGAATACTACCCTGTTCGTGGATACGTTCAAGATTTGCTCCTGCTTTGCTTTATTGCCCGTGAGGATATGAAGTTGCTGTTGCTTCGTTTATGGCTTCCATGGGGAATAATTAATAACCTGCTGACTTGTGTTCTTCCTGAGGAGTATGCGAGACTGTTCTCCGGCGTGGGGTTCGTGCCTCACCACAGATGGCTGTTCCCTTGGGATCGCATCCGGTTCTGTTGTCGAAATTCTTCATAACTTGGGTTTTTTCAACGACCAAGTGGTCTCTTGAAGGACCACATTGACCTTGAAAAGGGGGGATATGTAAGGTTATGAAGTTCATTATTTTCAGCTCCACACAGCTGCCCCTGTGCACAGTAACACCCGTGTTGAAAACGCCAAGGTCGGGTGTTCCTCAGACTGTTTACATTCCAGGAGAAGAGTCCGAAGGAGAAGAACGCTTTTACTTAATCGAAGTACTTTATTTGTGATTAAAAAAATTAAGCAAAACAGATGCTGATCAATAATAATCAAGTGAATGATCTGTGAAATAAATATGTCATGATTTATGTTTAATGAAAACAGGACTACTGCACAGACAGACTGACCCTCATCTCCATAGAAACGCATGACACATTGCTCCAACCAATCAGAGCCTTCGGCTGCCGCAAGAGAATCTGGTGTTGACTTAAAGTGTCCAATCCCGTTTACTGAAACTTAAAACAATTCAGAGATATAAAACAAGGCAACGCCATTTTAAGCTCAGTTCCATTTTGACTTCAGTTCTATTCACCGTCATCCTAAAGAAAAGCACAGCCTGGCCAGATGTGTTTTCTTCTTTAAACTAAGAACTGTGAAGTTGGAGATTTTCGTCGTTTAACAACCAGACGACATCCTTTCAAAATAAGAGCACCTGCTGACGCTGCCGATTGGTACCGGGGTCGACCCTTCAGACGGGCTTTGACGTGCTGCGACCGCTGCTCCGACAGCTCCAGTACACATCCGAGGTTCTTGGACCTGGCATTTCCTGATCTACCTGGGAGGCCCCCCACTGGGTACGTACACGGCAAAAGAGCAGCTCATGTCATCACTTTATAAGCCTCGTGATATCTAGTCATAACAAAGACCACCAGATTCAATGACGTCAGCCTAAGGAGTCTGAACCAACCACACACACACACACACACACACACGCACCAACACAACATCCAAATACATTTTCATCCATCACAGAGTTAGTCCTGGTAGATTGTTGAGAATTTATAATTAAGAAATTAAAGATTCTTAAACGATCCCAACTCTCTCTCTTTTCTTGTCTCAAAGTCAATACAGAGTGTTTAACTAAACTCCCTGATGATAAAAACAGCCTATTCTTCTGATTATAAAAAGTGATCTACTTACAGTGTATTAAAATACAACTCTAGATAGTTATATCACTCTATTCCATTACAAAGGGTTCAGATGAAAACACCCGACCTCTCACGCTGCTCACGCATCGATCTTAAGTTGTCGCTGTTGCGCTCACGCCGTAATACAGTATTAGATGCGGTTAAAGTCAGACATGAAAAAATAAATACATTTTACATGAATAAGTGATGCTTAGCCTGGTGGGGGGAGGAAAACCTGGCCTAGTAAGCACTGGAGGAAACCCTGTCAAGATCGTCAACACTCATTTATCTTAATGCTATTGAAACATGTAAACCAAAATGCATTATATCCACTGGGTGAGGTGGTGGTGCTCACTCCTCACCCCTGCCACGTGGACCCAAGGGATAAACCATCAACCCTGCTCAATGGTCAACTTTCCTCGCGGGGTCACCCATAAAGACAGTGGGAGGGTTAAAGAGCCTTGTACAGACACATCCAGCATAATAAACTAATTTCCCTCCATAATTATAACAGATGATTAGCTGCTGTGCTCTAGTGCTTTGCTGTTTGGTAAATTAAAACCAACGTAGCACCATCCTTTATTGGTAACCACAATAAACAACCATCCTACTACCTACAGTGGTAACTTAACTTTGTACTTTTTTTTTAATTGACTCTTCCTGTACTAGGACATGATTTTCTGTCTCAGACCTCCTGACACCCCAGCCAGCTTTCTCTCATCCATCCTCATCATCCACACTCCCTGCTCAGCACTCAACTTCACCCAAAACACGACCCTAGTTATGTTCTGCCATCACTCTAAACGCCTGCTTGTCTTCAGCTCTCCAAGTTATCGTCTTCACCCTCAGAACATAGTTTGTGGGGAAAATAAATCTCCGAGTGTGTCTGTTACATTTGCATCCACGCGTCTTGCTTCATAGCAAAACCAGCACGTCGTTAGATTGAGAGCAGCAACAGATCAGATGTCAGGGTTGTGATTTATCCTTATTATTGCTACTTTTAAGAGTTTTAAAATAACTACTACCGGTCCATCGTCTAACTTCTGAACCGAACCCATCAAAGGGGATTTTAGTAAATTAAACCAATGTTTGATCACGATTCTTCATCAGTAAGGAAGTAGCCCAGTAATTTTTCCCATATTTCCACTAAATGTTATTTACTGTAAATCCTATTTTATTGTATTAATCCAGAGAGAGCGGGGAACAGAACAACTTAGCTTTTTTCCTCATGTCTCTTTGACTTACTATTCTACTTCCCATTATGACTTTTACAGAGGGCTAACCAATTACAGAGCTGACAAGGTCTCCTTGTCTTCCTAGCAACAAATCTGGATGGTTTCTGATTGGACCACTCAACGTTTTGCATATTCACATCATAATGTCCATGAAGCATCATATGCAGCCAATAGCTATCATTACGGTCTATAGTTGTGTTTCCACTGGACGTGTAACATTTGTGAAACATCTGCGCAATGTAGTACGCAGCATTTAGCTGCCATGATATTGGAAGTGTTACGTTTTGGAAGCATTTACGCTTCGAGTCTCATTTTTTAAAATGCGTTGAACTCAGCAGTTCAGATCAGGCAAGACACTGGAGCAGTGCAATGCATCCAGCAACATATCAACATAAAAGATGCAGGTTACCTGCGGCTTAACTGGTAAAAGAGATTACATCTTTAGCTGTGAAATCTCTGTGGCTGATGTAAAAATAACAGAACATAAACCACTGACCTTTTGGATACATCCTGCCATCTTTCTTCTTGTTTATCGTGTAAAACGGCGACATCAGTCTTGTTATTCTCTGGTGATTTTGTGACCAGCTGCACAGAATGCATTCGATTCCAGTTTGTGTGTGAAATGTTCCCAGTGGACAGGGACGTACGTGCCACTGAGGTTGTGGGGAAAAGGTGTCCATTGCATTATATGCTGCTTACGCATCTGGTGGAAAGCTTGGATGATGCCGTTTGAAAACAAAACTTAGAAAACTGTAATGTTGATCCTGAGTTCGAGGAGGAAGGAAAAATAGAAGAGAACCAATTCCTGATCATTCGGTAAAGAACATTTAGGAATGGTGACATTTGCAGGTAAACTTACATTTTCTTCTGAAAGAGCAGAACGTTTGAGGAGATTGTCACAAAGCGTGAACTTGTAAGGAACAGTTGGAAATGGTTAGCTTTCGCTAGTTGAGATCTGCTCTGCTCTCTGCTAACCGCTAAATCAATGCAGCCTATCTACGGGCAGACCCGAGCTAGGGTGTACAAGGCCCTGAATGCTACTTTACCCTGTGATGTACAGGCGACGGGGTGAAGAAATCTGTCACGTTCAGAATGCGTGTGAAACGATCGTATTTCAAAATAACGTTACACATTTTCTCATTGAACGAGACCTCGTGTAAATTTCAGAATATATTAAGACTTTCTCTGAAAGCCTAATGTGCCCTGATGTGACATGAAGCAGCGCAGAGTTCAACCAACCCAAAGCTAATTCAAAATAGTGGCTGCTACTGTGTGCTTTAAAGACACTTTATGCTCACATACATTCCATGGAAATTCGCTCATTATCTCAACGTCAATGTGAAATCATTACGTAGACTGACCTGCCCAATGACGACACTTTCCAGCGTTTAGCATCCAATTCCGGTTTTACCCAGTTGGACATAAACTCAAAGACTATGAATAAGAACTGAATGTAAAGTGTGTCCTGTGGAGGAAAACAAAGAATCGGTCTAGTTGGGTCCATATGCTATGAGGCATCATCACCACCACATACTGAAAGCCCCAGTTGCCTAGGAGATACGTCATCAGAAGCCGCCAAGACGTGTTCCAGTCGGTTCCAATGTTCATGTTCTACCGAGGCATGTGTTCTCCGTTTGTTAGCCGTTTAGCTAGCTGAGCAAGGACACACGGGAGGTGTCTTGTAGCCTAGCCTTGGACGAAAATGACCCATTTTACCATATTTTCAGAAGGACGGCGGATTAGAAGCCGGCAGCTACTTCGGGACAGTTTTCAAGTTTAAAAGTAAGTCAACTAATTTAAAATGTTTTTTTAGATCCAAAGAAGTTGTCTATTGTTGGTTAGGTGCTTAGTAGTTGCGGCTTCGGTGGCGAGTGGGTAGTAACTCACTTATATATTTAATTTAACAAATATATACACAATTTATAAAGGAAAAGGCTCGTTACATATTTATATTGAAACTAATACATATAAAATATAATGTTATCTCCTGTGTCACGTGATGTTACGTGACCGCCGTGGAAGCAGCGGTCACGTGATGCAAGTCTGTTCCATTTAACCGTTTTCTTTGACCAAGGAAGGACAGTGTCCTCGTAAGCAAGGCGCCTGGCCTCGCAAGGCAAGGCGCCTTGACATTAAGAAACACCTCCTCTGTATTGATATTCCTGGTACACTCATAATTTCATTCTTGGATTTCATAGAACTGCAGTAATATATCACATTTCTGAATGTGTAGAGGAATAGACTGAAAACCCATCTAACCAGTAACAGAGCTGCACCACAAACTGGTCATTTAAACCTGTCCTGAGAAGAAATTCATCCATTCATTTTCGGCCACTTATCCAGGGTCGGGTCGCGAGGCAGCAGCCTACACAGGGATGCCCAGACTTCCCTCTCCCCAGCCACTTGGGCCAGCTCCTCCAGGGGAATCCCAAGGTGTTACCTGGCCAACCGGGAGACTTAGTCCCTTCAGTGCATCCTGGGTCTTCCCTTTGGGACTCCTCCCAGTTGGACGTGCCCAGAAAACCCCACCAAGGAGGCATCCTGATCAGATACCAGAGCCATCTCAACTGGCTGCTCTCGACGTGGAGGAGCAGTGAGTCTACTCCCGGATGACTGAGCTTCTTACCCTATCTCTAAACGAGAGCCCAGCCACCTGGCGGAGAAAACTCATTTTGGCCGCTTGTATCTGCAATCTCATTCTTTTGGTCACTACCCAAAGCTTGTAACCATGGGTGAGGGTAGGAACCTAGATCAACCGGGAAATAGAGAGCTTTGCATTCTGGCTCAGCTCTCTCTTCACCACATCGGATCAGTACAACGCCCACATCACTGCAGATGCAGCACTAATTTGCCAGAAACAAGCCAGACTCTCTGCGGGCAATGCGGACCAAGCTCTGGCACCAGTCATACAGGAATCTAACAGCCCGTATCAGAGGGCCTGGTACCCCATACTCCTAAGGAATGCTGTCAAATGCCTTCTCCAAATCCACAAACACATCTAGATTGGTTGGGCGAACTCCCAAGCACCCTCCAGGACCCCCCTAAGGGTATAGAGCTGGTCCAGCGTTCCATGACCAGGACGAAAACAACACTGCTCCTCCTGAATCTGAGGTTCGACAATCAGTCAGACCCTCCTCTGAGAGGACAGAAAGGCCTAAAACACCAAAAAGAACCTAAAATGATACAAAGGTTTCAGCGTTTATGAGAACAACTAAAACACAATGATATTCTATTACCTGCTTAATGAACTGATTATCTACAAGCCAAAGAGAAAACAGGAAATCTAAAACACACCTGTCTATTGCACCTGTTCTGTTTTGCAGACCAAATTAATTCATTATTTTTCTGACTTAGTTGAACGAAATCCATTAAATCTTGATTCCCCCCCCCCCCCCCCCCCCCCCCCGCAGAGATGAGAAATAATCGGTCCACCAGGGGCCAAGGTTCCCACTCACACATACCCCAGCCCATCTAATAAACCACACTGTAACGTCACCGGACTGTGAAGACACAAATCACCACAAATGGAAGGAACCTGAGGCCAGTTCAGAAACACATTAACTAGCTCAGTGTCTGTAGGGAGAAACCCTTCAGCACCCTGAGCTTCTGGAATAAAATCTGTATCCATAAAAGATCCCTAAACTGATGGGAATATTTGAACCCAGAACTTTTCCACCCTACTGATAAATAAAAATGACAAGATGAATGGAAAATTGAGGTTTGGTGCCTTGCTCAAAGACACTATGACAGAGAGGCTGGGTCAGTAATCCACACTCTGGGGTTATTTACATGTTTGATGCATCGATCCCTCTAAATCAGAAGCACTTGGAGATAAGCATTTCTCTTTATTACGTAGTTGTTATTTATTTAAAAAATCTGGGTAAATTTAGCGCCTGTTTCAGCTGATCCTCAAGAGGTCAAAACAAAAGTGCTGATAAAACAGCATCAGCACCACTAACCCCAGCAGGCTGCTCCGGTCTGCAATTGTAGCTCATTCTAATGCTAATCTGGCTTTTAGGGGTCTATAATCTCTGGTTCTGGGGCCACACGAGGCTCTTTATAACGTTGACCCAAACAATGATGTAAATGATTATTTCTGCTGCTTTTATAATCACAATTCAACGTAGTTTTAAATGTCTTCTGATTTTAAATGTGTCATAAAACTTTAATAGCATGATACAACAGAAGGACTGTTTTTTTATTTACTCTGATCAATTAATATGCTTTATCATTTAAACCTGAATACTTAAATTTTATATATATATATATATATATATATATATATAAAGGAAAAGGCTCGTTATATATTTATATTGAAACTAATACATATAAAATATAATGTTATCTCCCGTGTCACTTGATGTTATATATATATATATATATATATATATATATACACACACACATACATAGGACTTGCCTATACATCACCTGACAGAAAGCGAACGTGTCCATCTGCATCAGATGAAAATGCTGCGTTGATGTCGGGGAATACTGGTCAGACGAGGAGCTCAAATAACCACTAGTTCCAACAAAGATCTACAGGACTTTCACGACTCGCAGGCTGACACCTTCCCCTGCTTATTTCTGCTTCTCCTCGGTTCATTGTTTTCATCTGTGCCCAATTCCCCATGCACCTGCCCCTCATCTCCAATCAACTAGCTCCTGCGTGTATAACCCTGTCTGTGTCTCTATGTTGTCGGTCCATTGACGTTGTCAGCGTTGTTTTGTTTGTCAGCTGGATCTTTCAGAAGATCGGGTCAGAATTAACGGTAAACAGCCTGTATTTTTATAGTGCCTTACAGAGTTCTCTAACCCCCCAAGGTGCTTTACAAAAAACAGTGCTTTACAACACCTATTCACACACTTGTGACATTGAGCTACATTGTTGCTACTGCCACCCTGAGGGAGGCTGCTGTCCCTCTGACCCACACCAGCAGGCAGTGTCTCGCCCAAGGACACAACTTCAACAGACTGAGCAGCGCTTGAACCTGCAACCCTCCAGCTACAGGACGGGTCTTAACTCCTCCACCATAGCTGCATGATGAAGGCAGGTTGCTGCTGGTGGAGGTATAATGGTGCGGGGGAAATTTGGACCATTTTGGACCAACTGAGCTCAAATCCTCAAGTTCACAGGACCTCTAGTCACCTGACCTCAATCCAGTTCAGAACTTTTGGGATGTCATTCATCATGGATGAAACGGTATGATGCTGTCATGTCAAAATGGACCAGAACCTATGAGGGAGGTCTCCATGGTTCCTAGGCTGCAGACGCCATGAGTTATAGGTTATCAATATCTAGACAGGATGTCCTGCATGTATATCCTGCACACCACCACCTACCCTGAGCGATGGCTATGGACTCGAACCTGTGCAGCTCCCTCAGCAGGCAGGTTCGCTCCGACGGATGGAGGCTGTAGATGAACTCCTTGGCTCCCTGGGGCGAGTTGAGAGGCTCCACGGGCTCCTTCAGGGGGTGCGTGCCCAGGTAACGCCGCTGCACCAGAACGGACAGCCCCGAGGAGGAGCCTGTCGCAGCGGGCGTTTGTTGGACTCGGAGTCCGGCTCTGGCTAGCCCTCTCCCGGCTGCCAGGGAGAAGGCAGGCCGCAGGACTCTTCGGAGGCTGGGTAGCATCTCGGTTTGTTTAGCAGAGAAAAGAGTCCCGAAGCTGGAGGAGAAGAGCGGAGGCAGCAGACCCGGTTAGCATCACTAACCCACGTGACACTACGGCTATTTTTGATGGATGATCCGTGGTAAATGATGAATGTAGTTCCTGTCCGAACGCATGACCAGGTCCTACTGGACACAAAGACGGACGGAAACAATGAAACTGTAACTTGACTCACCGGACGCACCTCAGTCGACGCTCCGCTGTCCCGTCCGACTACCTCCACCTGAAGCCTCGAGAACACGGAGCCTCTCCGCGGGCATACACGCTTCCTCGCCGGCTCGGTGACCTCACTGACCGCCGCGGGCGACACTTGAGCTCCTGGCTGGATGATACATTTGTACCAAATCACATTCTTGCGAGCATGTTCCCGGGCGGCGTAACCTCTGGATGCTGAGGGAGGAGGAGGGCGCTTCTAGCGGACAGTAACCTCGGAAATATTTTCCAAAGGGTGCGCTGCCCTCATCCGTGCGTCGCTCTGACGTCACGGTCAGACGCACGCAGAACTGTGAACGGTCAGCGTTGTTTACGTCTTGTGTCTTTTGCAGTATTAATGTGTTTTCTGTGCTTTATTATCCTAGCGGCGAGGTTTAAATAACAGAATGCCAGCAAACTTGTCCTCACGTTGCTTTTTTTTAGGAAAAACCAACGAACTCGGCCTGTCTGCAGCTGCAGGAAACGAGCAGAAATTCACGTTCGATAACAAGTTTCTAAAAGTTTAAATAGGTTTTAGACTCAGACTTCAGATTAAGTGTCGCCTATAGCGCTCACTTGTGGCCACATCGAGCAACAGCATGTATGAACTTTAATGCTTTTCTGGTTCATCTGGATTCATAAAAAAATGAGAAAACCTCAAGAACCAAATGTTTGTGTGTTTGCAAAACATATGTAAGGAACGGCAGATTTAAGCCCGAGATTAAAAGATTATTTTAGTTATTTAACTCTGGTGTGTAATAATCTAATTTATAGTTTCTAAATGGTCCACTACATCTCTTACCATTCCTGTTATTGAGACGTAATAATTAAACAAAATGATGTTAGTTAAGGTTGTTTTGTCTGATATCTGCTGCTCTAATGGTTATGTTACAAAGAATAACAGGAAGCCAAAGCAAAGTGAACATTTTTATTGAATTGCTAAAGTTGTCATCACACAAAAATGTACTTTTATCTTGTGAGACAAGCAGCAACAAAGCCTGGACTAACAGAGAAGTCAACTCTCTTCTGGGTCAATTATAGAACTATAAAGTGAACTAAAACAGGGTTTACTGTCAAACGTCACAAACTATAAACATCTCATTTATACCATATACTGATAATCTGGCAATACATTTATATCATATATATATATATATATATATATATATATATATATATATATACACACACACACACACACACATATATATTTGAAGCTAGCCTTTTAAATATGTGAAATACAAATCAATATTACGATTTACACAAGTGGACAAAAATATTTTCAATGTAATCAGCTTTTGGACACAGTTGTTCAATTCAAATTTTAGCTCGTTTTTTGGTTATTTGTCCACTTTCCAAAATAAATGTACAAGCAGAGCATTTTTAGTTAAAACAAAACCTGTCCTGATATTTATGTCAGCCTGTGTGTGAAACAAGGAACTTTTCTCTTATTGTGCCAAATGTATGTTTGGTGTAAAAACAGAAAAGCTGAGGAAAAACAACTGAAATTAAACAATTTAAAAAATAAAATAAATTAAAAATGCGTGAGTTTCTGGAGTAACTTATAAATATTTACACTTTCATAGAAGTTGTAGTAGCCACAGTCTCACAGTGTTAGAACTGAAACGCAGATTAAATTCAGACTCTACTTTAGCTTATAGTCTAACGCTGCTGCCTCACATATAATTTCTTATCCCCAAATCCAGATAAAAAAAAATGAAATGCAACAAAAATGATCTGAATCTAAACATTCTGGTACACCTTCCTGGTTTTACGGGTATCTGTACACATGGAACCTCTGTTGGTTTTTGCACAAGTTTGGAAATAAAAGTTTCCTTAATAAAAAACATGTGAAGCAAGGCAGAGCGTACAGCTTTTAACCGAGAACCTCCACAACCTCAAAAACAGTTTGTCTCAATATCTTCTACAAAATGTTGAATTATATATAAACATAGACACTTTAATTATGACGTGTTTGGATGTGACACGCGTTTATACCTTTAGTAATGCTATAACAAATAATCTGTCAGTCTATAACAAAGGGTTTATACAGAAATAAAACCAGAATTATCGAGTTTCGCTGGGACAAAAATGGAAATATAAGCAATAAGCAGGATTATCTCTGTGGCTCGTTAGGAGACGTGGAAGTAAATCTGGTTTTCCGAAGGAGCAGGTAGGGTTGTGGAACATGGCAAAGAATCAGAAGCATAAAAAATGTGTGCCTCTAGAAATGAGATGTGCAGATTATGTTCAGTTGGTCTAAATGCTAAAGCTAGCAAAGCTGCCATTCTTAAGTAACACCTCCAGATGCTCAGGCGTGGGTAAAATGGGTGGGGGTGGGTCGTGTCCTGTGACATCTGGATTGGTTACGCCGGTCTGTGTGTGTGTGTGTGTGTGTGTGTGTGTGTGGGTTCTGCTTCAGCCATGAGTTCACAAAACACGTTCCACAAGATGCAGTCTGCAGACATTAGTGCCTTTAGTACCTGGTCACTGCTCCTTATTGGTGCTCAGGATGGTTACCGTTGGTTACCCATGGTCCCCATAACCAGTGAGCAGCACAGTGGTTATTTTACTCCCAGAAGAGTCCAACCTGGTCAGTGTGTGTGCACTAGCATCTGCTTAGCGTCTCTAATCCACGATGCTGCTGTATGATTTTATTTTTTATTTACATCCTAAAGTTCCTAACTGCCGCTACGAGCCGCGGGCCCGTTTAGAGCTTTGGCTAGGCCCGAGGGCCTGTGCAAGATCAGTCTCTGCTCTCTTATTGCTCATATTTCTAAAACAACCACCAGGAGGCCTCAGGCCCACTAAAGCTGGACTTAACGTCACAGATCATGTCAAATATGAATATGTACAGCTGGATATCACATCCCTGTAGGTTTAGTCCGCTGAATCACGACCATGGTGAGAACTTCCTCCAGCTATGAGCACCCTTATTTCTAAAGCTTTTCGCCAAATCCACCCAGAAGGGTCACCAGCTCCTGTGACACTAGACTGCCCGTCAGATGATGTCATCATGCGATGCGCGGAGCAGAGCGGTCGTTGGTCAGGGTCCTCTTCAGCTTGACCCCTTTGCGGATGGCCACCAGCATGTTTTCTCCCTCTTGCTCTCCGATCTCCTCTCTCCCTCCCTGGCTGGATGGCGGTAGGGCCGGTGGGTTGGTGGAAGCCTGACCACTCCAGGAGATCACAGGAAGCACACCCACATTCTCCTGCCCTGCAAACAGAAGCTCCTCCTCACCTCCCTCCATCTCCTCTGCGCTCCTGCTCCCGTTCAGTGCTCCTGGCGCATCGGGCACCGTGGGGATTTTCACCGGCACCACGGGCGTACGGATAGGGATGGGTCCTGCACACACGGATCCGGAGCGCCGGGCTGAGGGTTTGGAAGAGGGGGTGCGGCGAATTGTAGCAACACCTGGGGTAACGATAATCGGACCATGGCCTGTAGAGAAGGGAAACAGACCTGTTCTGTTCTGACTGATTTTAAACAGAATGAAGTCTAGTTTTCATTAAATAAATCATCTGTATGAAGATCCAGCAGCTTTACAATATTTCCTGTTCTAGGTGTACCTGTAGGAGCAGGAGGATACTGCCCAGCGGGAGCAGGGGAGTAGGCTCCTGTGTGGTTTGGTGTGGAGGGGGGAAGCCCCTGGGTGCTGGGGAGGCCGGCTGTGGAGGCGGGCCGTTTGGTCTGAAACATGCGCCGGTAAGACTGACTGATGTCGCTGTTCCTAGGGATGGTGGAGGACTTGTCAAAGTCCGGCTGCTGCTCGGGTTCTTGGTCTCCAGCCATGGAGAAATAATCATAATCTGACACTAGATGAGGAAAGAAAAGGTTCAAATCTATGAAGCAACAGCAGAGTTTCCACTAAACGCATGATGGAGAGGAGTTTCCTCTACCTTGTGAGGGTATGGTGTCTTCAGAGCAGCACGGGGTGTTGCTCTGCGTGCTGTAGCCACTGGAGCACTGGATGGAGTCTCTACTGGACCTCTGGGTGTCCAGCTCCAGACTCCTCGATAAGACCAGGGTCAGCTCCTCATGGGCCTCAATATCATCAGCCTGGACATGATCAGACGTACAATCAGCAAAAAGAACCAAATATTCACATATTAGACACAAAAGGCCAGAGTGGAGCTAAGTACAGGTCACTAAACTCATTCAGCGGGGACATTAATGTTTTTTTTTTATTATGCAGAAACTGAAAATGAGATCTGCGCTCATCAGACGGCCTTTTTTAACGAGCTTCTTCGTTTACCGTGGAGCAACATTTAGGGGTATAGATAAAACATCTGAGTGAAACAAAGTAGGGGTGGTTTAAATGGATGTTTAGCATGAATAGCTCATTGTTTTTCACCCCAACAGCAGGAATGTGGATCGTTATGCTGATCTTGGCCCTCTTTCTCCATACTCAAAACCAGTTGTTACCAGTTTGGGGGTGAAACTTGATGTAGGACTTAAATTTGATGCTCACATCAATTCTGTGATCCGGTCCAGTTTCTTTCACCTGAGACGCCTTGCTAAAATCAAGCATATGCTGTCGAGAGCCCACCTGGAGCGGGTACTGCATGCCTTTGTAATTTCTCGGCTTGACTACTGCAGCTCTCTCTATGCAGGGTTGTGTCAGTCATCACTGCGTCGCCTACAGGTTTTGCAGAACAGCGCTGCCAGGTTCCTGACTGGGACCAGGAAACGGGACCACATCAGTCCAGTTCTGGCCTCCCTGCACTGGCTTCCGATTTCCTATCGCTCACAATTCAAAATACTCGTCTTTGTTTATCATTTCTTCCAGGGTGGTGCTCCCCCCTATCTGGCCACACTCCTGAACAGACATTCCCCATCACGCGCTCTGCGCTCCTCTGACCAAGGCCTGCTCGCTGTCCCTCGGTCTAGGTGTCGTACCCGTGGGGACCGGGCTTTCTCAGTCCTAGCACCGTCACTCTGGAACCAGTTGCCACCTTCAGTTAGGCTGTCCCCTTCTCTGCCAGTCTTTGAGTCACCTAAAAACACACCTCCTCTGCTTGGCGTTTCCAGAACATGTTTGATTATGGCCCTCTATTATGTTGAATCCATTCCACAGTTTTCATTGGTACACTCAATCCATCCACTCAATCCAATTGTGTTTCACACATTTGTATTTTACCGGAATGTTTCATCTATCTTGTTATTTCCATTTTGTATTTTGTAATTTGTATTTTGTTATTTGAATTTCTTTTATTGTTGATTTATTCAGTATAATTACTTACAACTGTACCATGTTCAGCGCTTTGGGCTTCCTGACAGGGTTGCGGAAGGCGCTTTATAAATAAAGCTTTGATTGATTGATTGATTGAATAAAAACTAAAGAGAACACGTCTGCTGTACACAGATGGTCCCATTTAAAATGCAACAACCAGAAGAAGA
Organism: Nothobranchius furzeri; assembly: GCF_043380555.1. Lineage (NCBI taxonomy): Eukaryota > Metazoa > Chordata > Actinopteri > Cyprinodontiformes > Nothobranchiidae > Nothobranchius > Nothobranchius furzeri. The sequence goes on along the minus strand of NC_091745.1, from coordinate 42,224,335 downwards.
CGGAGGCTAAACTGGACCTTTAAAGGAGCCAACAGGATCCGGTTCCTCTCTTCCAACAAGCTTGGTGTTTGTGTCACAGCAGGAGCTGGTGCTGAGCCCGAGGGGGGGCTGTTCCCGCTGTTGATACTAGACTCCACAGCTGGAGCGCTCTTGTCCTTCCTCCTCCTCAGCGTGTTCACCATGGGCTGGTCGTAAGGTCCCGGCTTCGCCCAGTCCTGAAAACAACCGGGCTTGTTAGAGAAAAACACTTCCTGTTTTTGTTTCAGATCTTGGCGATTTCACCAAACGAGATGCGTAAAAACGAGGAGAACAACACGAAGGTCAACGAGTCGGATGGCATGAACAGACCTTCCAGCTGGGGACTCGTGATGAAGGCACCATGGGGGAACCCAGGACACAGCAGCTGGGGAAGTCTGGCAGCAAGGTCGAGGCGGGGCGTGACCATGAGCGAGCGGGACCAGAGGTGGAGGATGTGGGGGAGGATGGAGGGAAGAAGGGGAAGGCGGTTGAGCCCAGACCTTGCAGGTAGGGGGAGCTGGCTGGACTGTAGTGCTCGAAACCATTGTACAGCTGATGGTGGGGGTGGGGAGGGGTGACGACAGAGACAAACAACATGAAGAAACAAACAATGAATGAAAACAAACCTCAGTGCAAACCAAAACAATCCATATAGATGAGAACATGAACACAGAAGACAGGAGCCGGTCACAAACGGAACTAAACGAGAGAACGCGATGCACGCAGGACGGTTCGGTGGCCGCTCGGTCCCTTCTAACGGGTCTACAACCACCCCGCTGTGCGTCAGGTGCACATGAGCTTTTCACCTTTGCAGCGGTGTGCTGAAGTGCGGCAGCAGCAAGAGAGGAGGGGGAGCTGCAGTCACTGTGGAGCTGCCCAGTCTCTGACATCTCAGAGGAGCTGGAAGTAGGACCAGGCTGGGACAGGAAGGACAGAGACCAGTGGACAGGAAGTGGGAGGACAGTGAGGGAGGGACAGTGGGAAGAATAGAGAGAAAATCAGCAGGCAGATGGAGAGAAGCAGCGGGAATCAGTTTGTTAAACAGAAGCGACTTTTCATCAGCCGTTAGTGTGAATCTAGAATACATGTTAGTAATAAACACGCAGCCCGCAAAAGCAACAGGCTAGACTTGCTGCTAAAGAGAAGCTCAAAGTTCTGGAAACCAGACGGCTGTGGTTGAAACGTCAGACACCGTTACGACGCCCAGAGAGAGGAGAGCAGATTCCCGGGCCCGCGCTGCGAACGGGTCATGCGTCTCCGTGCCAAGCAGCCCTCAGGGCATCATAAAAACCTGGAGCCGACTAAACCAACATGGTTCGGAGCCAGGGGGCTCTAGTCACCTCCGCGTAAAACAACAGCAACCACCGGAGCTGCTCTCACAGCTGACTGCAACCCTCAACGCCCCCACAGACGATCCCTGGGCTCTTCATAGGTAATTATCTCACCACCCCGAGTGACTGATAGAGATGTGCTCTTTAATGCATGTCGAACATCACGCCGCCGCTGCAACGTGCCATTTAAATGTGATTTATTTAATACAAATACAGGTTGAGCCAAACCACAGTCTGTCACAGCAGTGGACGGGTCTGACCCGCTCTGCCCCGAGCTGAGCTAGAGTGGAGGCAGACTCGTTTCCTGCAGGTTTATGCAACAATAATAACGGAGAACGACGTCACCGCGATCACGCTCCCATTCCTGCCAGATCACGTCTCTCTAGAGAGACGGGCTCCTCGTGCAGGCGGCACCCCTTACCTTAGTTTCAGCCGACTTCGGGGACGAGGATTTGGATGAAGCGCTCTGGTCCAGGGATGATGAAATGAAGCCAGAGTCATGGGAAGAGATGCTGGAGAGCCGGGCTGGGGCCTGCTGGGACAATGTGGAGCTGCGGTACCGATGGCGGGTGGGGTGATGATGGGAGGAAGAGGAGGAAGAAGAGGAGGAAGGAGAATGAGAGTGAGAGCCACTGGATCCCCTGGAGTCACTACTGTTAACGCTGTTCAGACTACTGGGGGGGGGGGGGTACAGAGAATCACGTCCACCAATGCAGTACAGAGGGGGTGAAACAGGGAGGACAGAGAGAGAGAGAGAGAGGGTGGGAGACAGTTAACACAACACATCAAGATGCAGCGAGCGGTGACCGGAGCCGATCCCATTAAAACCACACTGACCTCACCAGTTCAGACAAAAGGCTCATAAAAAAACAAAAGTAGGATCAGAGTTCTTCAAATACATTAAAGGTGCATAAAAGCTATTCACCAGCTTTAAAATAAGCATCTTAGGACAATCATGGAAAGAAACACGCAACACTCTCAACACCAGAAGGAACGTTTCTGCAGGAGTGAAACACTAGTCAAAATAAAGCTCCCAGATCCCAACGTTCCCAACGTATGCTGCTGGAATCCAACGTGGAAAATCATTTCCTCTTCTTTTAACAGAACAGGTGCAAAGCAATAAAGAGTCCAGATGCTACATTTGAACCAGCCGATTTAAAACAAAGCAGCTCTGAAAACGAGATTACGGAACGACACTTAAGGCAGGAACAAACAGCGAGGTTGTAAGTCTGAGCAGCTAAAAACTAGAGCCGAGTCTGGTACAGCGGCTATGATCCACCACTAGGTGGCAGACAAGAGTTAAGAAAAAGCAGAACTTGTTTTTTTAGGACTGATTTATTCATTTTAATGGGATTTATAATGTTTTAAGGTGCAGAAGGTGAATGCATACTTTCAGTAAAGGTTGCCATCTTACCTGCACATACTTGACTTCCTGGACATGGTGGTGCTCGGGGATGAGGGTGGTGTTTGATACGACCAACCATAGTCTGAGCTCTTCAGGTCCAAGATCACCTAAGAGAAAAGACAACACGTGTGTTTCAGAGGGATGTGTTAAAGAAGCACGACAGTAACATTTCTGAGGATTTTCCTCACTTGTTCACTAGCTGGGGGGAGCTTGTGAGGGTCAGAGGTCAGAGCTTTAAGGTCTTCAGAGATCGTCTGGAGATGGGTAACCTCTGCCAGCATGGAAATCTCCTCGTCCTGCAGAAATAAAGAAGACAACTGATTGAGCTGCAGTGATTTTCAGTTTAAAAGTTTGAACAAACATAAAAAAAGAGACAAATTATCTAAATAAAAAGAAGTAGTTACTCATTTCTTTCAATTCAAGTTTATTTATAAAGCGTCAAATCACGACAAGAGTCGTCTCAAGGCACTTCACATAGTAAACATTCCAATTCAGGTCAGTTCATTAAGCCAATCAGAAATAATGTTTCCTACATAAGGAACCCAGCAAATTACAGCAATCCTCACACTAAGCAAGCATGCAGCGACAGTGGAGAGCAAAACTCCCTTTTAACAGGAAGAAACCTCCAGAGGATCCTGCCACGACTCACTGGGGATGGAGAAGACGGAGCGTTCCCGTCATACTCACCACTACAGGTCGCAGCATGGCTACAAAACAGCAAAACCGCTGTCTCTCCTCGATCAGAGCCCTCCTCAGAGCGTGTTTCTCCGTTTCTTCCAGAAGAATGTACTTATCACTGACATCCTGCATGGCACTGCTTAACTGGGGCTGGATATCACCACGGCCTTCCGGACAAAACACACACAAACACAACACACCCGTAGGAAATTAAAACAGTCACCACTTAGAAACAAAAACAGACTGAAATCAAACAGAAATATGACCCGATTCTCTACAAATATAAAACAAAATGATCACAAAAACGGAATTGTGAGGTCACCAACAATACACAACAATGATATCTCAGTTTTTGTGCTTGAACCGCCTCCGATGTCCCAAATGTTAGAATTTAGATGTTTATTAATTTAGTCACCTTCGCACACCGAGACACTCGTGGCTCTTGTTTTCTACTTCAGACTGATCTGTATTTGTCAATCTTTCTCTTTATCAAACACATTTCTGCAGGTTTCTACACACCACTCCTAAACACTGTGTGTGTTTGTGTGTGTATGTGTGTGTGTTGTGTCAGCTTTTAAGATGTATTTGATCCAGAATTCAAGGCACCAACAGGTCCATCAGGCTCTACATTGTAGTTTAATATATGTGTATAAATACAAGGGAGGTTGTTTCCTTTCTCTTTGGCTTTGTGTGTTTTTCCTGAGCAGAAATGTGTGTTTTCTGTGTATGAGGTTTTAGGAGAGGATGCCCTTAAGCCAAATTAAACCCACTTGAGTTCTCTGTGGAGGCAGGAAGGCTGGCGACCGGTCATTACTGTATGGTATAAAGTCGGCCTCTCTCTCAGGGACTACACACCAACATGCAGAGCTTTAACCTGAACTTATGAAGGCTGGGAACAGAGAATGTCCCCATGGTCTCTGTCTGTTGTTGGTATTTGTCACTCTCAAATAGACTCAGCAAATTGTGCAAATGCAAGAAAATCCACTCATTTTCCTTTGGAATCACTCTGAATTGGTACTTCCTATTTACTACCAGTGTGACACGTTCGGTTTATGCCAGAGTCACACTGAGAATGTGATGTCATTTCAAAACTAAATGAAACAGCCATGTGTCTACTGGGCTATTTTCCTACACACGCTTCAGTCACAAAGAGAAATGATGACATAAGTAAATTTAGGAAAAAAATGGGCCACACCTTCCCACACCCAGCTACACGTCATGTGACGCTATAAAAGTACCTCCTCCTACAGGTTTGACGTGTCAAACCTTCACAAATGAGGTGCTGCTTGGAGGATTATCCAGTTTACCCTGAAAGCTGCCTTGAACTCCAGCCAAAGTGTTACAAATAATTCTGTAATGACTAAATATGAACAGCTCTTCTGTCAAATTGGACTCAAAGACAAATTACTAGCAGGTTCAATTAAAGACAACGAGTCTGTCAAGACAACGCAAACGCCCTGAGCTGTAAAAGTCGGGCAGATTCAACAAAACACACACAATGTGTTTCAAACTTCAAGCCCAAGTTGGCCTAAAGATGCTGTGGTGAAAACCGTTTTCCCAACAAAGCCAGAGTGGTTTGGAAAGGCATGACTGTAAACTGAGGTGCTTCGTCTGATAGATAGAAAGAAAACACGTTTGTTGGTGCCACTTTTATAATGTCCACGAGCAGTTTGAGGCTTTATGTGTTTAAATTAGGCACAAAAGTTTAAATCTGGTATGAGGAAAAGCAGACGACGTAGGTAGAATGTGGTATGAAGTTTCTACAGTTGGTGCTGAGCTGAAGTTCCTGCCAACTCCTTCATGGTTTGACCACATCTCTGGTTTTTGTGCAGTAAACTTGTGCATCTGTTCAACTATGTGAAAGCCAAAAATATAACTTCTACTTTTGCTGCTTTCAAACGCAGACAAACACTCTTCCCACTGACCGCACTATTAGCATTACTGCTCCGCACGTGCTACTACAGAGAAAATCCTACAAGCAACCAACATTTAGAAGATGTTCGTGTTTTATTCTAGTTCATGGATATTTGACTAAATGGGGTTGAATTGGCCCTCATCCTTTACACACGTGTGTGTGTGTGTGTGTGTGCAGGGTTTCCCCCAACGCTTTATCAGCCTGGCGGCCCGCCAGGCTTTGCTTGCCCACACGCCAGGCTAAGCGTCATGCCCCGCCCCCCTCCCCGACCCTACCGTGTCCGCTGACACGAACGGCGCAGCGAAACTAGAGCCCTCCATCAGCTGATTCTGGTGAGAAACAGCAGCGGAACGTGTGCAACCCCCCCACCCCCTCCCCCCTCTCACGGAGGAGGTGCGCAGCTGGACGAAGCGCGCGATCCCCCCATCCGACAGCCGAAGCCGCCAGGCTTAACTCATTTTCTGGTGTGTGTGTGTGTTTTTGACAGCTGGGCCATTTTCAGTGGTTCTAACAGTTAAAAATTCAGTTTCTTTTTCCTGTTTTTAACATTTCTGTGTGTCGTTCTGATGTTCTCCCAGGATCGTTTGGGTTTTCTTGAACAGGATGGAGCAGAACGTGACATCGGATTAATGAACTGACGGATATTTTGTCTCGTCTCTGTCCGCAGAGACAAGTCCTGGGATGTGTAACTGTGGTGAAACAACAACTTAAAAAATAACTTCACGCATGGATTCGAAAGAGAGAGGGCCTGATACGGAGGCTTTGAAGTGGGGGACCTTTCCCCGCTGAAGTGGTCAGTGACCAGAATACTCCTGGAGCTGTTGGCTCCAGCTCCTGTAACATAATTCTAGTGAGAAGAGACAGAATGTGGTCTGATGGTGCCTTTGTTTCACTCTTGTTCCAAGTCACTTTTAGGAAAGCTAAATGATTTTGTTCATAGCTCAAAAACACAGATAATAATGACCAAAAGGAGAAACAGGACTCACACACAACAAAGACTGACTGTGGACAGAAAACTGAGCGCGCATTCCAGCAAAACTTCTAAATAATAATACATTCACCCTCACATGGCACATCTGACAACGCTACCAGGGAGCTTGGTTAGGCATCGCAGCAGAAGCAGCAACAAGGACAGTGTCTCCTCAGCAAACAGACTTACCCAGATTATCAGCTGCAGAGCAGCATTAAGGGAAGGATGGCACCAGAGCCACATGGAGACAGGGAGAGGAAAACATCCCCGTTAGCCTAAGAACAGCCAGAACTAAACCTGTCACAGCTTTCTAGGTTCCTAAACGCACAATAAACATCCAGATGAACAAAAGAAACCGAGAACAATAATGTTCATTTACATGTTTTAAACTAAAGCTATTATGGGATGTTCTATGTTATATAGCAGCTGAAGACTCACCTGTTCAGGCTGGCTTTTGTATGACCTTCTTCACCACTCTCATTCTGCTCTCCCCACCTACCTCATCTTCCTCGGGATCCACGGATTTCCCTCTTTCTTATCAACTCTTCTCTCTTTCTTTACATTTTTTTTATCACAATTGTCTATTTTTGCTTATTTGAAACATATTTTTTATCATTTTCTAAATTCTTTTTAATATTTTAAATTTTTATTTTTGTGAAGCGCCTCGTCATTTTTATCTTCAGAGGCGCTATAGAAAAGATTGTTTCTTCTTCTATATTGATTATTAATTATAGTCAAACAAGTATTGGGTTATTTTATTTACTTGCTTACAGAATCTCGGAGTGGGAAAAAGGTAACGGGAACCAGAATGATCTTTTTAACATCAACCCTAATTATGTCTTTGTCAAATCTAGTTTGCAGAAATAAAATTTTTTAAATCAAAGTTTGACACCGATTACAACCGAGACCAGCAACGTCCCACAAAATGCTTTAAGTGTGTGTGTGTGTGTGTGTGTGTGTGTGTGTGTGTGTGTGTGTGTGCGTAGTGGTATTACCTAGTTAGGTGAATGTGTAAGCAAAACCCAAGCCAAGAGAACAGCAGAGGGATTAAGCTCCTGTCCACTCGGAGTGTTTACCAAGTAAGGTCATGTTTAGCTTTGCAAGATCCGCACAACTAAATCAGTCAGAAGAAACTTGTTCTAGACTCACGGCCAGAAAAAGCACAGTTGAGACGTGTTACTGATTCAAATTAAACACACTTTGGAAGGATATTAGACGAACCACATCAGCACTCTTCTAGATGTTAAAATAAAACTACCAACAGCGGTGGACTGAAATCAGCAGATGAGCCACCGTTTTTCTCTCCTAACCTCACAACAGCCGCCAGACAAAATATTTAAAACTCACTAAGAGCCAAACGGTCTGGCTAAGAGCAAGAATAATAATACACCCACGACAGAAACAGTTTCAACAACTATCTTTCAGTTTGGGCTGAATGGAAGCTGTCATAGGTGGCCGTTTTAATGCCTGTATAATAAAGATAAGCAGCAGTGTTGTGTGAAGTTCATGTAGACTAGCTAAACCTTTACTCAATGACAGATAAAATGATTTTTATGGTGGGATTGTTTTGTTTACAGCAACAGATTAAATACATTGAAAATAAAAATGTTTTTCTACCTTTCTTTGCTTTTTTCTGAAGTTTCAACGTGTCTGAGGATTTCTTCTTGATTTCCTGTCGAGCTCTTTTGTACTCTGTTTTAATCAGACAAAAAAAACAAAACAAGGAATAACTAAATTGTGTTTAACTCACAGTTATTTTAATCCAATACTTTTTTTAAAGAGCTAATGAATAAAGTCCTTGATTGTCATTATTTGACAGTTTTTCTGTGTGGTTGCACTTGTTTACTTCACCTTTGGCGTGGTCCTTGTCTAAAGTGTTGACGCCTTTTTTCCAGTCCTCCATCTGTTCCTGCAGAGGGTTGATCAAACCCTCCAGGAAGCACCTGCACAAACAGCAGGCCAGTCACCTCTGATTTCAGGTCAGTCCACCATTCAAACACAGAATTTCTTCTTTACATAACGAGTGAATGAAGTGAGAGATAGATGAACTGTTTTCACACAGAGCACCGAGGCACGCAGAGGGCGGACTTTCAGACTTGCCAAACTCCTAAAACATCAAGTCTGGTTGGTTCGCATGTCACATTAATCGTACGTCAATCATTACTAGACAGACAGAGGAAGAAAAACACAGACAGTGAGAAAAGGGTCTGCGAGAGTCTGATTGTGTGTCACAGGAGGAGGAAGTACGAAGCCAGGGCAGTTCTGGCCGTCAATCATTACACAAGCATGTAGCATCTTCCCAGACACATTTGTAAATGAGTTTCAGAGTGTGAGAGGTGGGCAGCTGCAGCCGTAGTGTGTGAAACTAAAATTGGCCTTCTCCACTCTGTGTGTGTGTGTGTGTGTGTTCGTGGGTGGCTGTTGATCGCAGCACCCCTAAGTGTACAGCCACTGCTATGGAGATCCAGAAGGAATCTCAACTGAAATGCCAACTAAAATTAAAGAGCCTCTTGTCTACAATGTGTGTGTGTGTGTGTGTGTGTGTGTGTGTGTGTGTGTGTGTGTGTGTGTGTGTGTGTGTGTGTTGGTCTTCACAAAGACATTTTAGACACTTTTGCTGCCAGACAAACCGTCTCTGTTGCTGCATGCCACAACAAGGCTCATCGTCACCCACAACCCCCAAAATGTCTAAACGTAGAGGGCCAGATGAGGTAAATAACACACAACCCCCTACATAAAAAACCCTCCTTCTTTAATAAGGTTGACCTCGGGTGTAAGAGAATGTGAGCTGGTACAAGGATGCTGAACACGCCTTACATGGAGAACTGTTTGAGTTTAGCCTCTATGCTGCGATGTCTCAGACACATCCGGGTCAACGCTGATCCGATGTCTCTAGTGCCACCTAAAAGACAGACACACACACACACACACACACACACACACACACACACACACACACACACACACACACACACACACACACGCACGCACGCACGCACACACGCACGCACGCACGCACGCACGCACGCACACACACACACACACACACACACACACACACACACACGCACACACACACGAAAAATGTTAAACATCAAATGCTGTTATAAAGATCTGCATTCTTATTTATGGTCAAATCTTAAAGAGAAATTCCATGACGAGCTGACTATTTTAGCAAGTCCGTCGTGTTGTGTGAAGAGTGTGGAAGCACTAAAGCAACAGGAGAGTCCGATAAAAAAACTTTCCCAATTATATAAAAACACCACAAAAGTAGATGAATACATCCTGAAGTGACATCTTCACCAGCAAGTCCGCTTTTAGATCCATTCTTTCCAATTACCAGTCATCCAAACAGTTAGTGGAAGAGTGAGGCAGCTGCATTAGTGTCTACTATCTGTAATTATATTTATAAATCAAAGAAAAAAAACACACACACACACACACGGACCTGGTAAAGAGTTAAAAATAAACAAACTTGACAAACTTTCAGCTGTGTCAAAACCCATCAGAAACACTTCATGTGGCTAGTCAATAACAGGAGCGGGGTCAAGTTCTACAAAAAAATAACCCGTTATCTGGTGGCAGTGACGTGAAGCTGACACAGCTATTGTCGCTTGTTTCTGTGAGTGTGGTTCATGTTCCAGCGATAGAGGGCAAACTGAAGGGATCTGGAGTTAAAACCTGCATGGAGTTATTCTGCCATCCCGCTCTGTGCATCAGAGGCACAGAGATGCTCTGTGATGATCTAATGAAGTGTAAAACCTCCCCCAACAGAGCAAACCATTCTGCTGTCAGGAAAGTCCTCACCACACGCAGAGACACACACAGAGCTGTCACTCACCCACAGCCACGCCCACATGGGAGCTGTCACTCAGCCACAGCCACGCCTAACCACAACACACACACAGACAGGTCAAAACATGCAGAGGCACACAAAAGAAGCTATGATCCCTTCTGATTGAGCTGTGAACTTGTTAACTCAATATTTGATGGATTATTGTAAAACAACGGCGCACATTTGATCTTTTCCTATTAATTAATTCTTCCATTTCCTGTTTCTCTATCAGAGCAACCTTGCTGTTACGTAACACCACCATGCTGATTCATTCCCGTCATCCTGTTTAGTGATCATATCCATCCATCTGACTATGCCTCCATTACTTGTTACTCTAAAAGGTGTGGCCTAGCCACGTCAAGCTCCTGAAGGGACGAAACTCACCTGGAGCGTTAGCATTGAGTCAAAAAGTTACTCAAAACGTCTAACTCACCTGTGAAAGTTTCTCTTCACCTTGTTAAGTCACAACACCTCTAATCATGGTTCTGGAACTTCAGATGTTAGTATCAATCAAAGCACAGAACGCTTCACCGTGGTCGGAAACAGGAAGTACTCTCCTCATTAGGAGTTGGGTGTAAAGGCTCTCAAACAATTAAATTAAACTCAAAATAATTAATCTCTGCAATGAAATAAACCACTCATCTCCTCTTTTCACTAATGTTTTTCACTCTCGCAGGCAGCAGATGTGGCCTCTGCTTTTGTCTGCTGGTTACCATGGAAACCGTATACAACATCTTTGTGTTTTGTCTTTACCTGCAACAATCTGGCAGACTCCAGCAGCCAACCTGGACTGAAGCTTTATTTGTGATGGTTTGGGTAATGTATGACAAAGCCACAGGGTAACATTTGTATAAATAAACGTGTAATTTAATATTCAGGTGTGATATTTAGCAAATATTTTATTTGGACAAATCAGATTTAAAGTACGTTGCTTATTATGAACGCAAATAACTCATGATTTACATTTAACACATTATTTTGTCTAGATACAAGCGGCCTGTAGATAAAAATGGCTGCAGCTTCCTGTGGCTAAAAAGAAACAAATCCACACAAAAGCGAGCCAGGTGAACAGGACTGACCACGTGAGTGTTTGTGTGGGCAGAGGCATAGCTGCCCGCCAGCAGAGACGGCTTACAACTGCCTACAAACACACGCCCTAGAAGAAAAGACTGTTTGAATGATGCCAAACTTTCTTCCTTTATGAAGCTAGTGAGCAACTTTTCAGCTCCAGTTGTTTTCCAAAAACATTTTCCACAAACCTGTTGGTGACTCAGTAATGTGGCTGCTGTATGACTGAGTTGTTTCCAGACAGGAAACAGAGTAAAACAATACATATTATGCACATACTGGGTGTTCACGGTCTTAATTATTAATAGGAAGTGTTTTCGTCATGGATTCTGATGTTTACACCTTGTGTTTGAGCCATTGTCTATAGAGCAGAAGGGACATCGCTGATGAAAGTGATAGTTCCCTCTCAGTGTGAGTGAGAAAGAGAAAGAAAGACGACAATGTGACGTCAAGTTGCTGAGTTTATCTCTTCTATCAACCCCCATCCAGACTGTTCACAGGAATGTCACGCTGTTCTGCTGACGCATGGAGTGTTTCTGCACCTCGGTTTGGTTGCTTTTTCAGTGAATGCTATCTTATTCCTGACAAGCCTTGGTGAATCCTCATCCTTCATCTGTCATATCATTCTTCATCCAACAATATTAAAAGATAAAGCACAAACTTCCTTTCTTTTTATTTACAAAACAAGTCCCAGTTTCGGGTGGTTTGTAAACAGATATACAATCTGATGCTATTTGAAACCATTAATAATAAAGACCTTAATTTATCAGGAAGCAATTTCATTCAGACAAAGACTCTGTTGAAAGGGAGGAGGGTAACCTTACAGGAAAACTACAACAGAATACCTCCGGTATATTGACTCAGCAGCAGGTAGGACAACAGCAAAACAAAAACAGTACACTATTCATTTCAACAAAGATGATAGATTTGGCCTTTTTGATGAGATTGTGTGTAAATACAAAAACTGTTTTTGTAGTTAAAAGATGGAGGGAAATCTGAGGCAATAAGAGACATAATAAAGGAAGAGGAGAGAAGTGCATCTTATAAAAAAGATTTAGAGAAAAATAAGCAAAGAGGGATGGAGAAGAAAAAAGAGAAAGTGTGGCTGGAAGACTTTTTAAAACTTCACGTGTAGATCAGAGGAGCTGGGCATGGGCAACAGATGGCTGCTGTTAACCATGGACCAGTGGTTACACTGATAAGAGACTGAGGTTCACACACACAGCTGCACAGAGGTACGACGGTCCCTTTAGCAGTTAATTATAGAGCTGGACGAAAGGAAAAAAACCTCTCTTCAATAGACCACCTTCATTTATTTTTTCCTCTCATCCCGAGTCTACAGCCACATAAGGGTTGTGTCCGCCACTGAAAACTCAACAGAAAATGACTCAGACCATCTAAACACCTTTGTACTATAGCGGAGCAACGTCAAACATCTTTTGCTTTCACTTTCAAAGACTTTATTGCTGTGAGTCAAAAGTGTGTTATCTACTCTTTCTAACACGTTTATCACCTACAGTGTGATGCAAATGTTTGGGCATCCTCGTTAATCTTTATGATTTTCCTGTATAAATCGTTGGTTGTTACGATAAAAAAAATTTCAGCTAAATATATTATATAGTAGAGACACACACAGAGTGATATTTGAGAAGCGGAACAACGTTTTTAGGATTTACAGAAAGCGTGCAATAATTTTTTTAACTACATTAGGCAGGTGCATACATGTGGGCACCACTAGGGTTGTCACGGTATGAAAATTTAACCTCACGGTTATTGTGACCAAAATTATCACGGTTTTCGGTATTATCGCGGTATTTTTTAAACGGTGTTGCATATGTTCAGAAAGCATTGATAGTCCTGTTCTACACAAACTGAAATAGTTCTGAAAAGGTTTAACAGTGTTTATTAAACCTAAAATAACACAAAGCCTTAGCAAAAGTGCAACTTTTCACAAGTAAAGGAACAAACAGCTTATTTTTCTGGAACATGTTACAGTAGTCAGTGCAGGTTTAAATTATACAAATCCAAACATTCAAAACATAAACAATATGTAAACAAATCAAAGAAACACCACTTGTTTTCTCATATACTTGTTTTCTTCATTATCAAAATGAAAATCTAAAACTCCAGTCCACACTTGACTTGAGCGCTGTACAAGTCAACCTTAAAAATATGTATTTAAAATAAATATCCACTTTAAACAAATTACTAAAATAACTACTACACTATGTAATCAAATCCAAATGTTCAAGTATAAATGGCATTGAATAAGTAAACAAATCCATGACAAGGAACTAATTGTATATTTCTCTTCATCATCAACAAATAAGATGCTTCATCCAGCAACAGGGTGTCCGTGACACGGTTTAAATGCTGGCAGAGGACGCTGCGGCTGCAGCATATAGTGACTCGTTGCATTCTCCCTCAACCAAAAGTCCTCGCGTCATGCATTTCAGCTAAAATGCTAATGTTAACTTACCTTGCACCGGCTGTGGAGACGTGGGTGATCGTCACGCAGATGTGCCATGAGATTTGAAGTGTTGCTGCCTTCTGCAGACACTTGTTTCCTGCACGTTCTGCAAACGGGATAGCCGTCTTCTATTAACTGTCCCTCAGCATTTTTCAGAAATCCCAAATATGCCCATACTTCCGATTTAGTCTTCTTTGAGGGCTGATGGATGTCCTGGGCGCTGCCGTCGCCTCCTTCGGCCATTATTTCAGCTTCAAAGTTTTGGTGCCGTTGCAAATTAAAAAGTGCGTGTGCGCGCAGCGGGAACTTCAGCTGAAGCGACGGTGGCTGGTAAGGGTCATCGCGCCGAAACCGCGGCCACGGTAAACCCACCGAGATAATATAGTTTTTTAAAAACTGGACGGTTATTTTTATTGTCAACTTTTTTACCGGGGTTTACCGCTATACCGGTTACCGTGACAACCCTAGGCACCACAAAAAGAAATTACAGCCTATAAATGCTTCCTATAGCTTCCACTGAGGTTGAAGGTATTTTGGACCATTTTTCTTTACAGAACATCTCTAGTTCATTCAGGCTGGAAGGCTTCCTCTGCATCACTCTCACATACAGCATCTCCTTGTGTAAAGTGTGCCAAATAACTGAACGATGCACAGTGACTCCATCTGCAGTAAGATTGTGTTGTAGGTCTTTGGTGCTGGTCTGTGGTGATTCTGACTGTTCTCATTATTCTTTGCTTCTGTTTATCTCAGATTTTATCATATATTTTTTTTGGTCTGCCATTCAGAGCCTTAACTTGAACTGTGCCTGCGGTCTTCCATTTCCTCAGTATGTCCCTAACTGTGGAAGTGGACAGCTTTCTGTACCCTTCCCCTAAACCATGATGGTGGACAATCTTTGTTTTTTGTCACGTGAGAGTTGTTTTGTGACCCCCATGTTGCTGATCTTCAGAGAATATTCAAAGAGGAGGGAAACTTACAATTGGCCCCCTTAAATATTCTTTCTCATAATTGGATTCACCTGTATATGGAGGTCAAGGATCACTGAATTTACCAAACCAAAATTTGATTATCCGTCATTGTGAGGTTTCTCCAACAGGCACACAAGGACAGACAAAGTTAAGCCCACTTTTCGAAACATCCATCGAATGAGACAGAGAATGCAAGCTAGTGATTGGCTAGGATGCTGCTTTCTTTAAATTTGTCAATAACACCACCATTAACCCCTTAAGAAAATAAAAAGAGAGCCGAAAATGTCTAGCAGCTTGAAGAATACCTTGTAGAAAAACTCTGAAAATATGAAAGTTTATTCACTCATGACTGAAGGAGTATAGAGATACATAGCAAGCGTTTTATTTGTAGATGTGGAAAGGTGGATTTATAGGTGGTGGAGAATGAGGGACAAATTTGTTCATGTTAATGTCTCTGAAATACAAAAAACACAATATAAGCACACTAGTAAATGCACGATCATGGACTGAATACATTCATAATGGTGGTAGGATACCCCAGAAAAGCGCTACGCCCTCTTTTGTCCTGGCGGGATGACGGAGAAGTCCGAAGAGAAAACGTCTCTGAGCTGATGGAGAAGCATTAATCAGGCTCATGTGGGGCTCACAGAGAGCTGTGCTTACAAAATGTTTGTGTTAGCTAGATGATGACCCTTACCTTATGTTCTCCCTGCTGTTATGTTGATTGATTGATTTGATAAAGTTGTCAACTTTGCCAGAATTCACCTTGCTAGATTTATAACATTATATGAATGGTATCCTCACTTTTCACTGGAGCTGATTTTAAAAGCCTAAAAGAGTCTGGATCCCCACCAGTGTTTTGTCACTGGCTGGATCTCGGGTTCAGCTGCTACTCTCACACCAGGGTGTGGGGAGATAAAGATCTCATAATGGCGAAGCTCATCGTGCTAAATAAATAACATAATTGTCGCACAATAAACTTATTTGGTAAAACGTTTGTAAATACATTAAGGGCTTAGTCCGTTTGATTAAGCTCTGCCATCTATCCTTGTCGTCTGCAACGTCCAGCAATGGTCAGTTTTCACCTACAGATTGACCGACATGCCACCGGTCATCTGCAGACATGAATTCCATTCTCTAAAGTGGATTTTACATCCTAGCTTCCAACAAACCCAGAAGGATACTGCAGCCTTGTTGACATTTCAGGAGGAACAAGATGTCAGGCTGTGTTCCCAAACAAAGCCTTCTTTTGATAACACTGCAGGATTGCTCACTCTCTGAATAAAGTGACTATTTTCAGCTCATACGAGTTAATCAATCGTGAAATGAAATGAACGAAGGTTATATGAATAATAATAATGTTTTGATTAATATGTGCTTAAATTAATAAGGTTGATTAATCTGTGCTTGAATGACTGAAATTTGAAATGACAAGTTAATCATTATCTACACTCAGACACAAGGTTCATTAGAGATAAATTAAAGTTAAGTTAAACGTCATGACACATAGATATTTTCTTAGCCACAAATCAGAGCATCCTGTATCTGAAAGAAGGCGTGTTTTCTGAGGTTTGCTTGTTAACACCCAACAACTTGGCCCGTCCCGGTTGGCCAAGAAATCATAATATGAGAATATTAAAACAGAGCTCACTTGACAGTGAGTCAGTTCTAGAGAAAGCTACGGACAGGTCATCCATAGCAAACCCTCTTTAACCCAGAGCATTTTTGACAAGCTGTCAAAAACCCTGCTAAAAGCTGCCTACCGCTGACACAGCAAAACGGTTCCTTCAGCTTTTCAGAAACAGCTGTTCTGGATGCAAACGATTTCATCTATCTGTTGTGATCCGGGAGACGACTCTGGACCGACCTGGTCGTACTGCTGTCTTTTCTACGAACCTTGGTACCTTGAGGTCGTTGAGTCCCTTCAACATGTCCTGGATCTCCCTTTAGGCCTCCTCCCAGTTGGACGTGCCCAGAAAACCTCACCAGGGAGGCTTCCAGGAGGTACCCTAATCAGATGACTGAACCACCTCAACTGCCTCCTCTCCATGTGGAGGAGCACCTCCCGGATGATCGAGCTTCTCAGCTTATCTCTAAGGGAGAGCCCAGCCACCCTGCGGAGGCAACTCATTTTGGTCGCTTATATCCGCGATCTCGTTCTTTCGATCACTACCCAAAGCTCATGACCATAGGTGAGGGTAGGAACGTAGATCAACCCATGTGTTTTCCCAGTCCATAATGTGGTTTTCTCTATGGCTGTGGTCTGTTATTGCCGATTAATTTTATTGTGCTACCTGCTTCTAGTTTGGCTGCTCTTATGTCTTCAGCTTGTTACTTTTTCACATTTCTGTCATGGTCTGCGTCTTCCTTCATGTGTCTCCTGATGTCTCTCCATCCCTCTCTAGATTCCCTTTTGTGTCTCATAGCGCCCTCATGTGTCCTTTGTCTGCGTCTCGTTTATGTGTCTTCTGTTTGTAGGCCTTCATATCATTCCATCAGGTCCGGTGTTCATTTAGTCATCCTCAGCCCCTCCAGTTGTAGCTCCAGCCTCTTTGTCCCCAGCTCGGTGTGTGTGTGTCATTCCCGAGCTCAGTGTATGTGTGTGTGAGTGTATGTGTGTGTTAGTGTATGTGTGTGTGTGTGTGTCCACTCCCCAGCTCAGTGTATGTGTGTGAGTGTATGTGTGTGTGTGAGAGTCCTTCCCTCAGTCTTTAGGTTTAGTTTTGTGTTTATAGTTTTAGGTTTAGGTGTCCTCCTTTGGTTCTGTTTCCCCATTTAGGTAATCATTGTCACCTGCCTTCCCTCCAGCCCTCACTCCACACACCTGCTTCTTGTTTCCTTAATTGTTCTCCCTGTGTATTTAAGCCCTGTCTTGTCTCTGTTTGGTGTCGGTCCATTGTATTGTTGTCAGTTTGTTCGTGCTCTGTCTGAGTTTCTTGTCTCCAGGTCTTCGTGCTCTTTGTGAGCTTTTTGTCTCTAGGTTTTAGGTGCTATAAGAGAGCTTTGGGTGTCCTGTGCTCCAGGACTTTTGGACTTTTGGCTCGCTGCCTTGGATAAATTTTTGTTCTTTCATTCCTATAGTGATGGGTAGATGAAGCCTCATGAAGCGTTTCAGCACATTCCCCAAATAGTATTGATACTGTGTCGACACAGTGCTGCTGTTTTGCTCTACAATGACACCTACTGGACTTTAAATATCATTGCAGGCAACATACTGGAGACACAACAGACTCTGATTCAATGACCTAATCATACTTGTATACACTGTAAGCTATTGTAGGCCTACTTCATATGGTATTACTTTAAACTTCTAAATTTAAAATATATACACCTCTAAATATTCTGTGAATGATACCAAGTGACAATTAAAGTGACAGTGTTGTGAATGTGATATTACCCATTTCAGTGTCATTGACTCAAAAGTATTTTTTTAATACATTTTTATTCAGAAAAATAAGTTTATCCAATGTTTTGGCATTTAGTATATTACGTTTTTTGGACACTATTTCACCAGCTTTCGAAAACACGCGTTCACAGGGCACAGAAGAAGCTGGAGTACACAAAAACTGTAAAGCCAGGTGGAAAAGGTGTGGGTAGGATGTCTTCCGGTTCCCCCAGTATGTTAATGGATTTTCTTGTCTTGAAATGTTTCCCTCTGCTAAGTAGCGCTGGACCTCAATGATCGAGTCAGCTGTTGCATTGGTGGTTTGTCTGCCAACCTCTTGATCAAGCTGCTGCCACAGATGATCTGAAATAATAAAAAATACATAGAAGTTTTAATTTTTGTCTTCTACTCTGTATTAATACACATTAGCAACAAAACAAATGTGAAAATAAACTGATAATACTGAACAACTTGCCTGAAGTGGGTAACTGCTCTGATGAAGGTCCAGGCTGTGGCTCAGATGTTGTGTGACCAATTACTGCAGCACACTCCATTTTCAGGCGATTGACAGCCTCACTACACTTAGAGGAACTATGAAATCCGAGTGTTTTAAATCTGGGGTCTACAAGTGTTGATAGGGTCAACACACTTGATGACTCCAGATTGGAAGCAGTGTCTGTGACGCGACGTCTAAGTTGGTCATGGAGATGTGTGGCTGCTTGTGTGTGTAGATGTAAAGAGTTCCGCTCAAGTGCACAATTTAGCATTTTCATCATCCTGAAACTCTCCTCTCCTCAGACAACTCCACTGTGGCCTGATGGAAAGGGGCCAGCACAAGAAGTGCTTCCCTTAACCCTTTGATGCATGAATTATGAAATCTTCAACCATGATTTTTTAAACAATTTTTTTCATTCATCTTTAGGTGTGAATGACACAAATTTCAACAAATATTTTTGTAACATTTTGTTAATTTACAAATAATTTATTACATGTCCATCTCAGTGGACAGCGCGCATTATTAACATGAAATATGTTGGCTTGACTTGCTGAAGCTCAAATGGAGGGGCTCAAATGCAATAAAGTCTTCAACAGCTGTGCTTAATAGCAAAAATAAATAAATAACAATTTTGAGTACCTGTCCACTGTAGTGACCATTATACATCAAAGGGTTAAGATGTTGAACTCATCAGCTGTGAGTGGATTTAAATCTGTTTGGAGCGAGTCAAGAGATACCTACACTGGTTCTTTCTCATCATGTAGCCGTGACAGCATCTGATATGTGCTGTTCCAACGTGCTGGTACCTCATTGACAAGTTTCAAGGTGGGCCGTCCCATCTGTTGCTGCACTTGAGCAAGCTTCTCTTTTGTTGTGGTGCTGGATCTGAAGAATGATAAAATTTGCCTAGATTTGTGTCTTATGGATGAAAGTTCAGGGATCTGATCACAGGATTTTTTGACTATTAAATTTAGTTTGTGTGCAATGCAGATTGAATGTCGAATTTGAAGAGTTTGTGTTGCTGCTATCATGTTTGGTGCTGCGTCGGTCACAAGACACCTTACCTTATTTGTTATGGCGCTGTCATCCATCATGCCCCTTTTGACTTGGGCCAGATTGTCAGCAGTGTGACTTTGTGGAAAGTGTTTGACTCCCAACACAGATGTACACAACTGCATATTATCATTGATGTAGTGAGTAAGAGCTAAGTAAGCCTCCATGTTCAAGGAGGTCCACATGTCAGCTGTTATACTCACTGCCACAGCTTGCTGTACTTCCCTTTTTACTCGTTCGAGTTCCTCCGCATGCTTTTGGCCATTATTTCCTTAACCGTCTGAAAATGAATCAAAATCAAATCAGTTTAGTACTTAACACATTAATTAGACCACCTGTCATTAAAGCAAGAAAAACATCCAGCTATGAAGTTCTCTGTGTTTTGCCCTGTTGAATAGAAGGTAGGAATTTAAAACTGAATCCAGTTTTATACCCAAATGTGAGCTGACACACTGGACGGAAATTATTCAAGCATGCATGATATTTGAATCACAACAAGTGTTTATTTTTGTTTGCTGTGTCATAAACCTTAAATCAGACGATGGTCTAAAACATTTGTTAAGCACTGTATGTATTACATGAGTAACAGCAGCTATCTGAGACATTGTGTATACAAACCTTTCTGGTTGGCAAAACGTAAGATGGACCAAGGATCTGAATCAACCCCCTGAACCCGTCAAGCTCCACAATGCTCAGGGGTTGGCGGTCCTTTATAATAAAATTCAGGACTGCTTGGTCCAGAGCAATCTTCCTAGATTCTAGATTTCAAAATAATAAAACATATATTAGTAAAACAACTGTGACAAAGCACGTCCAGTGTCTATATAGGTCTACCTGTGTTTGTTCTTTGCTTCCTCTTCTTTTTCATGCTTGACTGTAATGTCTCAGCATTGAGGAAGTGCTCTTATTTGTATAAGACAACTCCGCTGAGCAGATCCGACATTTAACCCAAATAAAATTAAATAAATAATTTACACAGAGTCAGTCACATTGCTGTTTTCAACTCTGACAGATGCGCAGAAACAAGGAAAGACAAACACGTACCTTATTTGCAGTTAAAAGATCAAAATGATCCCACACAGCAGAAACTTATCTTTTTCTCTCTGGCTCCATTTTCTTGATGTAAAGAGGAATGTCTGTTTTATCTTTGAAATGGTAATTTTTTCACGGCGACTCATCCCGCTGACAGATGCAGAGTCGATACCTTATAAACACAGTTTGGCGCCTTGGCAATGAGCGACACAGCAGCAGTGTTGGTCACGTGACTTTTTCTTAAAGCAACACACGCATCGACACAGGTTTCTCTCCATGAGCTTGACACATGCGCCGGTGTGCCTGTGTGGCTGGACCCATCACTACATTCCTACATAAAAGGATTTTTACTTTTACCAACTCCTGACTGACTCGAGTCATCCTGGGTAATCTGCATATTTGGGTCCTAAACTTCCGCACAACGTGACAATTTCTTTCTGTGTTCCATTTTCTGTGTGTTGAGCATAAGGTAAAAACTTTGCTACTCTGTTAGATAAGAACATCAAACCAATGGAAATGGAAAAGAAACACAGAAAGGACATAACAAGGAGTTTCAGTATAAAGTCAAGTTGGGTTACACCCTTGTTTGTTAGCGCAGCCTACTGCAAAACTAGCTTTTGCCATTTAACAGTAAACCCAATCAAAGTTATATAAGGCTAAAAACGAGCTTGTTTGGGACAGTTTTAATGAGTGTAAACAGTTCCTTTCACATTTAGCATGGTGAAAGAGGCATTCCCATGCATAGTCACGTGCAAAGGGTCAAAGAGCAAATATTACAGCCAAGTAAACTGCATAAATCCAAGCCACATAAAATTTGTTCTCATTAATGCCAATAAAATGTCTTTCTTTTTACTGTCAATTTCAACAACACAATTTTAATCTAATGAATCAAAAATAATGAAAAAAATTATTAAAGCATTCATTTGAAGTTAAGTGCAAGGTGCCTTGTTGAGGAATGCAAAAATTCAGTTAGGAAAATCAGTCGAAAGTCCCAGTGCATCACTATGTATGCTAGCCTAGAAATACAGACAGACTGCTGCAGTAGCAAAAAGGTTTTGCTATGCCGGTGTCGGTACAGTATCTGCTCGGGTGCAAGATCGGCTCGGGGTCCTTCGACTGCCGATGACGTCAAAGTACGGCAAACCCACTCGGACAAAATACACTACACATCTATACTGTTGGAAAGAATTTAGCAGTTTCGTTATTAAAATAATGTTTCTTAAGACGTAAGTTTGTATTTATAATAGTATTTGTAAAATAAAACACTATATTTGATTCATGTTGAACTCCTCTTTGAGCACATCCCTTGAAGGATCATAGGTATTAGCAACACCTGTGAAATTGTATTTGCAGGAAAGAAGTGTGTCCCGTTTATTGAAGTATTTGTGTTGAGTTTTTGACGTCTTGTCCATGCGTAGTTCAGTTACGCTCATAGCTGCTAGCCAAAGCTCTGGAGTTAACAGTTTTCTGGCTTTACTAAAATACCTGTCTGTACTTATTTGATTGATGGTAGTTTTACTTTCTATTAGACTCCAAATGTAATCATTTGGCACGTTTCTAATTCATAATTTGTAATAATGTAATCGGCGATATTAGCATTAGCATTCCTATGGGTTTTTCCATGTATATTAGCATTGCCCTAACCACTCGCTGCCAAATTGCAGCCTTTGCGATTAGAAAATCTCCTTTTGTCACATCGCAATTTAATTGCACATGCAGTTAATCGTTCAGCCCTAATATACTTGCAGCTCTATGCTAAAAGTGTATTTTCAAAGAGGTAATGATGGATTTCTTTGTAAAAGTTGTCCATCTTTCCAATAGAAAAAATTTGCCTGGACCAACGTCACGTGATAACGTTACGTGATTACGTAATTCCGTAAGGTTCATGTTCAGCCAATCAACTACTTAGACGTCATCGGCAGTCGACCGACCCGAGCCGATCTTGCACCCGAGCAGATCTTGTACCGACACCGGTCGGTCTTGCCACAATACATCGTAGCCTCAGCAGGTCTGCCATCGGCCTGAGCAGTTTTGTGTCTTGCCAATCGCAGCACTCCATCGGTTTGGTGAAGATGGATGTTGCTGCCACAGGGTGAAAAAACAAAGATGGCGACGGCACCTTTGGCTTTGGCATCAGCTTTTCACTATTTAGACTTAGAATTTTTATTGAGTCAAAAGCAGATAGAGGTACTTAAGTTTATTTGGAAAAAATGATGTATTTGCATCTTCTTTGACAACATACGGTAGACTGAAAAACGTAGCGGTGAGTATGTCGCATGGTTTGTTGTGCAATATCACGTGGAGACAGTTTGAAAGACAACTGTAGATTCCGTCCCACGACTGAGCTCTTTCTATGGGTCATGGCCAGACTATATAGTCATATATAGGACATGATGCCAGGCTACTTTTATACTGCTTTTTCAGTTTAGTTGTTAGCAGAAAAGAAAATGCATGACACACACAAACACCGCATTCTAGCTGTGCAGTTGGCATGTCCAGATTGGTCCACCCACACAGCGCAGATCCAGGCTGGCTTTTCATTGACTTCATTAGTCTTTTCTGTCAGCCTGGCAGGTTGTTTCTGTATTAAATGACACTTATTTTGAAATTGACAACAAATTAAGTCGCCGGTTGAGAAGGATTTAAAGATTATGTAATTTGAGGGGATTTTAACTCTGAAAACTGAACATTGGTACTATTCCTATCATGAAGAGGAGTTTGCTCCGGTCGTGTGTGAGTGAGATGGTAATCTGTTCAGCTGGGTGGCCCGGCCTCCTTGAAAACCAACCTTATCCCTTCATTCATCAGTAGCTGCTGACAGAAAGTCAGCTCTTCTCCCCACACACACACACACACCTGCTGTAGTGTGACGAGTCCAGACTACAGTTACACACAGCCGTCACGCAAAGACGAGAAGAGAGAGAGAAGCAGGCGATGAGGTGGAATGTGACTGTTTTACGATCCTGTGTTGTGGCTAAAGTACCTCAGGAGGGTTTAGTTATGCAGATACTGGAGCTGATAATGTACTTTTCTGGAAAGAACAGACATTAAAGTGGTGGAAGCAATCAAAATAATTATGACAGATCTAGACTTCTAAAGTTCATAAAGGACAGCAGAGGGAACATCTTTACCTGTTTTGCATTCCATAAAATCTGCGTAGGACCAATCGTTTGCACCAACTACTTGGCCCTGCTCTATTGCACACACAGCAACTCTTTATTGTGAAAAAATACACAGGTAATGTAAACTTTAAAGCCATGTCACTGTTTTGCTTGTGATCTTGTGCTAGCGTGAATTCCTTTTTACCCATTTAGAATAAAGCTTCTAATCCTTCTCAATTCATTCATGTGTGAAAGTAGCTCCATAATGTTTTCATAGAGCCAGAGTTAATCCAGCCAATAAGCAGTTGGCTGGTTCAATAAGCGGTCAGTCACAACCAAAATAAACCCCAGAGTATATCTCATGGGAAAGTTCACAATGAGAACAGGGTTGGTATCTTTGTCCTTTCCAGACAATAAAACTTATCGATACACATATGCTAACTTTACTCGTCATGGCTAAAACCCTCCTGCTGATCTTAAAACGTAAATAATTCCCATTATAAAACCAAACAGAAACTGTGTATTTGAGCAAAATCAACACATGCAAACCCCAACTGTACACACAGGGAATGCTTGAGCAAACATTAAACAAATGATGACATTTAAAATGTAATCAGTAAAAACACAAAATTATGAAATAAAACAGGTAAAATGAGATTTTTCTGATGTGCGCTCAAAGATGTGCTCAGAATGTGACCAGTGAAAGACACCAGTGAGGGGATTTAGGCGTGTCATGAGATGACCAGAGAGATGGAGGAGAGGAGAGAGAATAAAACAGATTACCCCTGAGACCTCTCTTTGCTCTTTTCTAGGCTGTGGTGCCCCACTTCCTATCTAATCTTCCTTTTCGGGTCTGACACACATACTGCACACAGAGAGGCAGGGTGGACTAAATGGGTTGGTTATTCTTGTGCTGACATGGTTATTTATGGTACACAGACCTGAGAGCACTCGCTGATGTGAGCATGTGGTTAAGACATGCTAAAAGTCCAGAACCACCGTTAATCATTTACAGAGAGAAGGATAGACGTTTCCAAATCCACCACCATCTCTGGATGAAGTGCTGGTCTTACGAGGCAGTAAGTCAAGTTTAGAGTAGAAATCAGCAACCGTTTGCAGAAAAATGAATGTAAACAAGATTTTTGTCTCAAGTTACCTTAGACTGAATATCCACTAACAACGATAATCAATTCAAACAAAAATAAAAACATTATTTTCAACATGCGTTAATCCTGCTGAAGCAAAACAAACAGGTAACTCATGTTAAGAAGGTGAAGTTAATCTCACCGTATTTTACAACATTGTGAACGCATGCATTTAAAAAGGATCAGGCACTTGAGCAACCAGTGGTTCATTTTTCATTTGGTGTTCACAGAGAACAGCTTTTTGTTCCTCCTCTCACCCAGTCCTTTGGGTGATGATGAGAGTGCAAAATATGGTTCAATAAAAAAGTACATTTAAAATGTACATATACCCCTAGCTAGCCTTTCACCAGTAGAACACGGCCAAAAGTGACTTATTAGAGCTGAATGTGGTCTGACGAGACGAAAGTCAAACAACAATCCAGAATGTGTTGCTAAACCATAAAACATGTTTCACAATGCTCCCATGAAGGCACTCCTCCTAATGATGTCCTGATGACAGGAGGTAAGACACCAAGAGACAAAAACAACTGCAGCTTGGATTCTCTAATCAAATATACGCTCAAAATTGTCAATGGATTAAAGAACAGAATAGAGTAGAAAGACAGTGGCTGTACTCTGTTAATACTCTACAACAGAGAAGTCCGACCCTGGTCCTTGAGGGCGCCGATCCAGCACACGTTAGAGGTTTCTCTACTTCAACACACCTGACTTTAATCTGTTTGATTTTCCCAGGCTTTCCACCGGATGCGTAAGCAGCGCGCAAGGTATAGATGTGTTTCCCCTGTGAGCTCTGTGGCATGTCGATTTCCAGCGGGAACGCCCCTCCAGGGCTGGACAGCTCTGGTCTATAACTATCAGGGATGTTTCTCTGCCTTAAGAATCTTTGTGGCCTAAGTAATTAAACTTTGGTTATCACTTTATCCACCGATTAGAGACAAAAACAGTGCAATTATGTTTAAAACATAACATAAAAGCATTAACAGCTAGTTCTAAAAAACGGACTTTAACAAAAACGGGCACGAAAATGTACTAGCTCTGTTTCTTAACCTTTTGCGCTCACAGCGTGAATATTCCTGTGACCTTCCTTTTCCCCACAGAGACTGAGGTCTATGGATCCATTGAACAGTGGTGATAATTTAAACCAGAGGCACTCCAGAGAGACTGAACTGTTTGTCGGTGCAACACAACACAGCCTTGTTTGCAATAATGACCACCAGATTACATCTACCATGAGGATGTGTGAACCTCTGCCTGTATTAGTGTGGTAATGTGTGTGTGTGATTGTGTGTGTGTGTGTGTGTGTGTGTGTGTGTACTTGTTTAAGAGGGCCCCACATAAAGTCAAAGAGTTAGTGAGGGGACTTTCTCCTCCCCAATGTCACCCCACATCCATCTGCACGCCTGAGTGCACACACTTCATCCAAATGCATTATTCATGCAGCAGGTTACATCGTATCTATGGGAACAATTCAGACTCCAAAAAGCTCACCAAATCAGCCCACTGAGTGAATTTAACTTCATCCATCCATCATCAAAAACACTGAACATTTAACATCCAACAACAGTCATGAGGACTGTAGTCTTTTATACATGTGTAAAAGATTATAGTCTTTTTACATGTATTTTAATAAAAAATTAATTAATTTAGTTAATTAACAGTATTCCATTTTTATTCATATTTTTAAAGAAATATGACTTTCTTCAGGAGATGTTGGCTTTTATTGCTGCTTTGCAAAAGTACGTTCTTTCTTTGATCACAAATAGATTTATGGTCCATCACCAAAAACATTCTTATTTCTCTCTGAATAAAAAAACCCCATATAAACTTCAATAGAAATGCAAATGAAGTCCAAGTTCACCTTTAATGTCCAAGCAGCAGCAGAATGTTCAGCAGCTCAGGGACAATAATGAGCTGATGACGTCGGTCCACCATGCATGTGTCTTTATGCAATTGTGTGGTTGCTTTGTACTGGTCTAAATGACCTGAAATGTGTTTTTATGACTATGTGACCATGAATACTAATAGTGTTTTAAACGTTGTACTTGCTGCATCTTCCTATTGACCATTTTAAAGTACTTTTGTGTCCTTGAGGAACTTATGAAAGTCTGACTTGGAGCTGCTGTCAGACTGACTGTGTACACAGCTGGTTTTCACAGAATGGAGACACGTGTGTGTGTGTGTGTGTGTGTGTGTGTGTGTGTGTGTGTGTGTGTGTGTGTGTGTGTGTGTGTGTGTGTGTTGTCAAGGTAAAAAAAAAGAAGAGGAGGAGGAAAAAATACATTTAAAAAACCAAAGATAGGCATAACGGCAAGTAGGAAAATGAACATAAGTCTTTAAAAGACTTTGATGCTTGTTAAAGTGGTAAAAAAGTTAGTAATCATGATCACTTATAGTTGCCATGGTTACAGCTTTATTAGTGGGCTTTATCAGTGGATTTACAGCATACACGGTCACTTGGTTCAATATCGTCTTTCATGATGCAACATGCCACTGACTTCTGAGGCTGTCAGAATATGTCTGATCAGGGTTTTTCCTGGCTCAAATTGAGGCAGAGGTGATACCATCCTGACCATGCGCCAGCACATGCATACTCACTTCAACTGCCTCACCTTTTAAAGGCAAAATATTATAAAAGGCTCAATAATATGCATTAGATTGGTGTTTAGTTCCCTTTTTTCCATCTGATATTTATAATATTTGACCTACATTTCAGTAACATTTTAGGTTTGTATTAATAACACTCATCTTAGTCAAAATAACACATAAATATATCCAGTAACATATAATGCATTTCATTAACATGCATTTGTACTGGAAATGGTAATAACATTTAATTTCTGCTGCGAACAGTGTAATGGTGGCATTTCTATTATGTATGGGTTGGCAATAATCTAGTTCAAATTGTGTTCAAAGATAGAAGCGTTTGTGAATTATATATGTAGCGACATGAATGGCCTCATTTGTGACCCAAAGGTCACACTTCCCCAGCTGGGTCAAGCTGTACTTCTATTCACAGATTACCGTAAATCCTCTAATACAGGCCCGGGCCTGTATTTGACTCAAGCTCATCAAGCTCCAGGCCTTTATTGGAAGGAGGGCCAGTATTAGAGGCAGGCATCTATTTCTATTTGAGCAAAATGAACTAATGGTTTGCTGGAGTTTTTGACAATTAAAATTGTGCCCACATTTTCAAAGTTAAACACATTTCTTTTAACAACGGTAGTTTCTGCTTCAGCCCTCTCCCCCCTCCCCCCGCGCAGCAGCCGCAAACTCACTGATGCGCCTGCAGCCTCTCGGAGTTCCTGCTGCTCTAAACATTAAAATAATTATTTCATTTTCTGTTCCTCACTTCTGATTACCTTCAATGGTGTCTGTATGTTGCAACAGCAGGTACAAAAACTAACTTGTTTTTATTTGACTATTTTTCTGTCCCTTCTGTTTATTATCTTCCTGCATCTCCTCTCAATCCTAAAGAAAAACTGC
This sequence comes from Nothobranchius furzeri, assembly GCF_043380555.1. Classification (NCBI taxonomy): domain Eukaryota; kingdom Metazoa; phylum Chordata; class Actinopteri; order Cyprinodontiformes; family Nothobranchiidae; genus Nothobranchius; species Nothobranchius furzeri. Next base: position 42,195,982 of record NC_091745.1, on the reverse strand, counting down.
TGCCTGGCTTCATATATATTCACCTCATGAGTTACCTTTGAACTGCAGTTCTAAAAGATCTACCGACCGCTAAAACAGCGGAGCGCTTGCTGTTTGGCAGCTGTATCAGTGATCAGTGCGTCGGAGGACAAGTTGATGCGCGCACCGCCCCGCTCCACAGCATGCAGCGAAACGCATCAGGCGCAAATAAAAGACAGAAAACATTAAAGGAAATGAACCGACATGAACGATCGCGTGTCAGTACCTACGGTCTGGCACAGCGCATTGCTGATCACAGAGAATGTGATCATACGATAATTCAATAGGGAGCGTGGTTTCACAGACGCGGAAGTGATAGCGTCGGTGAAACGCCGGCTGCTCTAGGAAACCCCCGAGCGTTCGAGCGCCAACGAAGTGACACGGAAATGCCGGGCTTTCCAGAAGTAAGTAAGATAACTTACTATGAGCTGATAGTTCGTTGGATTGATCGGTAGGTTGGAAACTCTGATCATGAATCTGAAGAAACGATGACTGAGCTGTAAAGGCGACTTCCGTTTATAGCCGCGGTTTGTGACGTAGGTGCGACGTGAAGGGAATCCCTGCGAGGGGCATGCTGGGAGTCCCTACTTCGCGGATTTTCACCTATCGCGGCCAGGTCTGGAACGCATCTACCGCAATAAACGAGGGATTACTGTAGTTCATACACACCCTACTGCTGCTCCCCAGAGTGTTCTGCAGCATAATCAGCACGTTCTCTTTGAACTTGATAGTGTAATGACCTGGCTGGGGTTGTAAGCCAGGTGCATTCTGGGTATTGTGTTATATGTGTTTCCTATCGTTCTGCTAGTTCCTATGTGCTGATTTGCGTGTTGTGTGAGTGTTATGTAAGCCACAGGGAAGGTGATGTGTGTTCTGTGGAGCGGGTTGAATTAGCATGGTTAACTGACACCGTGACTCTGTGTGGTAGGAGCGTGATAGAGGATCGTGTCTGAAGCGTTATAAAGCTTGAAGAAAAAGCCTAATAAATGTCTGCGTGAATCCCTACTGCCCCTGCTGGTTGATTTAGGGACTATAACCCTGCCGCTGGGACGCTTGTACTTGCTTGTTACCACATTCCATCCGGCCACAATAAGAGACCGGCCATTATTTACCTCCGCTGACTCCGACACCGGCCAAAATTGGAGACCCGGCCTTTAATTGAATACCGGCCTGTATTAGAGGATTTACGGTATCCATCACAGGAGACACAAAGTCTGCTGTAAACCATCTTTTATCTGACTGCTGTTCCATCTGCAAGACGAAGGACACTTCAAGATTTAAAAGATTCATTTTTAATAAACTCTATAACCATCGCATCTCTTGGCAAGCTTTCGACAAGCTAAAAGCTTTCTACAGCTGACACAGCAAACGGTTCCTTCAGCTATTCAGAAACAGCTGTTCTAGACGCAAACGATTTCATCTATCTGTTGTGATCCGGGAGACGACTCTGGACCGACCTGGTCGTACTGCGGTCTTTTCTACGAACTTCGGTACCTTGGGGTCAGCCGACCCCCCGACATCTCGGATCCGAAAGGGAGTCTCTTCAGGGGTACGTAGAACACAGCATGATTGCGTCTGATGCCGTTTTGATAGGAACCAACTTCATAGCTTAATGCAGACCAAATTCTTTTCACCCAGAACTCAGTTCTTCTAGATGCAAGGTTCTGATGAACACACACCATTCAATCACCATACATCTCACCTTCCATCCATTTAGATTCATCCATCACAGTCGTCCTATTTAACTTGTCTCGTTTTAATTTGTTTAGAAAATAAATTTCTTGCTTTTATAAACCTGACTCTGTCTGAATTGATACGAAGTGTGTTTGATCCCTGAAAAAGCAAAGCATCCTAGAATCTTCTGATTAAACATTCAAAGACCAAGCAGGTTGATAGTCTATATTTATATAGAAGATCACATCTTATTGGTCATAAGTAAAGGTAATATATTAAGCTTAAAAGCAACTATATTTACCCTCTACAGACGTGAACCCAGTCTTAGATTAGTTACATTTGTTCCTTCATCTCAGTTATTTTTCTACTTTTCAACGTCTGCAGTGTAACATTTAGAAAAAAATAATAAAACACAAACAAGGCACCCCTTTCCAATGACGCGTTTCTCTGTTGGTGAGGACTTTCTATTCAGCAGCTCAGAGACTGAAGTTCATTTGCCAGAGAAATGTGTTTTGAATTTGGCTTTGCATGCGCCTCAGACATCTCAGTTCCAAAGCTTACTTGCCTAACCGGGTTTGTGTTTAAACAAAAACAGAACGCAATCAGAATTAACACCCACAAACCCATGCGTACACAAGTGTACAGAGGGTTTGCTGGAATTCAAACACAAAAATACGTACTCCCTATTTCTCTAAAGCATGCCACCGCTCAGCTGAGAGATTCCAAAGTTTTAATTTTGTTCTCCCACACATATTTTGAAACACCCACATATCATGACCAATAGGAGGATGCCTATGAACAAAGTACCATTAAAACATGGATCCAGTATAAATAACCAGTTGCTAATTGTTATAAATATATTGTGTATTTTCTATGAGTTTTCTGTTCAATAATTAACCACAAATGCAAGCATTATGTACAAGTGTACACCTGGATGTGCAATTGACCCACTAACTAAATCAGTCTGTGACCATAATGATCTGTGAGACACTCAGAGGGGATCAGAGGTGAACGGCAGCTGAGAGGCACAGAGCCTGCCTGGACTGGACTGAAGACAGGAAATGTGGGCAGCCATGGCTGGAGTTGGGTGAAGCTGGAAAAGAGAACAGAGGTGTCTCACAGAGGGCTCTTCAGACTGAGGCTGCTCTGTAACGGACTCCAGAGGACGAACTGAGAGAGGAAAGACCCAGATTTGTTTTTTCTGTTACGTGGTGATGTATGGAGCTCTGTCTATAGTTCAGCACACAAACCGCACTTAGAGAAATAATCCAAACCTTCTAGGATTCCACTAAATTCTGCTCCATAAAGGATTTTGTGTTCAGCAGAGTTTAGGTTTTAAAACTTCTTTGTAAACATTTGAATTCATTCATTCTAAAAATGCAGAACACTAAAACTAACCGTAACCCTCTCAGGCTCAAAATAGGTTTAGATAAAAGGACGAACAGCTAAGTCCTTCAGGGGTGCTTCTGAGTTAAAAAATGCTCATGAAATACGTATGTGGAGTAACCAGGTAGGTAGGTTTTAACATTGCAAATCTGCAACGCCTGCCTCCAGAGGGTTAAAGCAAACGCAGATAAAATGTAAATAAGTTACATAAACCTGGGTGAGTCAGAGGCTAAGATAACTGAGAGCAGCTGTGAGCCGTCTCTGCTCTGAAACAGAGGCAATTCGAGCTGATCCAGACTTGGAAATGATAGAAGGTAAATCTGTATAACCTTAGTTATTACTGGATAATCAGAAATTAAGAATCTGAACTTGTGCAATATATTGTACCTGTCATTTTAACTTGTAGCTTCCCACGTGGACACCAATCTCTGATGTTGGTATAATCTTGCAAACGCAAATACGCATATCGCAAAGAACAGAAGAAAACGCAACAAATGGTCAGCTCAAATGTTTGCTACACATAATGTATTTTTCCAGTCAAATGGAAGCATGAAGCTTTTGACAAATCAAAAAGAGAGCTTCACCCATTTGGCCAATAGGGTGGGTTCATATAGGTTAGATGGCCGCCCCCTAGGCGACGGAACCTAATCTGGGTGGCTAGGAAACACCAAAGTTAGCGTCTTTCTGCTCTTTCAGTCGATTCTGCTTTTCCCAGGATTCACTGATCACAATTTTTCCCATTTTTATGATATTTTTCAGGGCCTGAAATTCACTGCGGGATTGCGGGTATTGCGCGTTATATAGTTGCTTCTCGCAAATCCAGTTTTATAATGCGGGAAAGTCCCGCACAGCCTGCAGCGAATGTGGACGTTTGTATCGGAACCATTAAAATCCCACAACATCGAACCCGTTCTTCATCTTGGTGATTGGCGGCGCGCTGGATTTTTTTTTTCTCTCCACTTATCAAAATACGAGCTCAGTCCCTTGCTAGCAGCAAAGCAGTGCTTCGATTGTCGGATTTAACGCCTGCATGCAGACATGGACCGCTGGTTAAAACGGAAATCTAACAACGAAGGGGAACCTGCTCCCAAAAAAACTGTACAAGAAATCCCCAGCACGGAAGGCAGCGAGGGAGGAGGCGTTGGAGGCAGGGCGGGTGGCAGCGCCGATTCCAGCGATGCTGTGAATGAGACGGATCCTCCGGACTTTCAAAAAGGTAGTGCCACTGAACGTAACGTTAGCAAGCAGCCTAAAGATAAGTTTCAGGCTAACTGGCTCAGACTGTATCCCTGGCTTGAAAATAACAATGGTGAAATGAACTGCTCCATTTGTAAGATGTACGGCGCTGTGCCTTTTGCAAGTCGATGCTACAAAACATCAACTTTACGTCGTCACGCTGATGGTGTGTCTCACACTGCAGCAATAAAAAGAAAACGTGAGGCGGATTCAGCTAAAAGTGTAATGACCAAAGCTATCGAAGATGCACATTTACAGTCTGCTGCAGAAATGAAGGGGCTCCTGAAAACTGCATATTTTATTGCAAAAAATGAAATGGCAAAAGCTAAATTTTGCCATGTGGTTAAATTCCTGAAAGAAATGGAGTGTCCTGCTTTCAAAAAACTTACAGAAACATCAAGCTATGGTAGCTACATCAATGAAAAAGGACTGTCAGAAATGCAGCAAGCTATTGCAAGTACACTTGTGGAAGATATTGACAAAGCTGTTGAAAGAAGTCCCGTGTTTTCATTAATATTGGATGAATCTACTGACATTAGTAACACCAAACGACTGATTATCTATGTCAGGTTCATAGATGACAACAACGTCAAAACAAAACTGATAAGGAATTCTGAAATTGCTGATGGAAGAGCAGACACTATTGTTGAAGATGTAAAACAGCTATTGACAGAAAAAAAACTGGATGGAAAAAAACTTGCTGCAGTTTGCACTGATGGAGCTGCTGTAATGACAGGATGCAGACAAGGAGTTATTAAAAAGCTCAGAGAGCTATACAACCCAGACCTGGTAGGAATCCACTGTACGGCTCATCGTCTCGCACTTGCTGCCAGTGATGCAGCCAACTCTGTGCCACAGGTGAAACGGTTTCAGCAGGATTTGAGATCAATTTTTATTTTTTTCAGTAATTCTGCTGTCAGAAGCAACAAGCTGCATGAATTGCAGAAACAGCTGGATGAACCCCAACTGAAGTTCACCCAGCCGCATGCAGTAAGGTGGCTGTCAATTCACAATGCAGTGTCGGTAGTGTGTAGATCACTGAAATCCCTGAGAGATGTCCTGGAGCACATGGCTTCCTCTAATGCACAAGATGCTGACAAAGCTAAAGGTCTGCTACTAGCTGTGAGACAGTTTAACTTTGTGGCTCTTTGTCACATGATGAAGGACGTACTGATGCATGTAGTCCTTCTCTCAAAACATTTTCAAAGAGAAGATCTGGACTTCTCCACAGCACAGCCAATGGTTGAAAGTACCAAAGAAGCCCTGAAGGAAATAATCGTCCACCCTGGCCCTGCAGAAACTGAATTCTTCAGATCTCTTGATGGAAACAAGTTTAAAGGAGACAAAATTTTTGACTGCCACACCCAAAAACCAGCCTTTGATGACATGAAGAGCAGGTACGTGGGAACTTTAATAACAGAGATTGAGAGAAGATTCCCCTGTGAGACACTGGATGTTCTGTCATGGTTTAACGATTTTGGAGCCAAAAAAAGCCATTATGGCAAAAAAGTCCGATAACTTTTCTCATTATGGCCTTGAAAAACTCGACAACCTTCTTGCACACTTCTCAAACTATGTAAGTGCAGTGGATGGACGCTCGGAGTTTGCCTTGCTGAAGCAAACTATGGTTTCCAGTGACTCGTACGCCTCATTGACCTTCCAGCAGTTTGCAGAGGCTGTTTTGAGTGACCATCGGGGTGTGTTCACTGAAATGGAGAAGCTCATTAAGATCGCTTTAGTCATCCCAATTGCCAGTGTGTCATGTGAACGCGGATTCAGCACACAAAACAGGATAAAAACAAGATTCAGAAATTCTCTGAATAACGCAAACCTCACCAATCTGATGCTGATTTCAGAGCTTGGCCCTCCGCAAGAGCAGTTTGATTTCAACAGAGCTTTCATCAAATGGAAAGAGATGAAGCAGAGGAGACAGAAGACAGAGAGGACAGAGGACCAAGCGGAGCGTGGGAGAACCCCGCTCCAAAACTAATTAGTACTGTGAGCTAACAGATACATTAATGTACATAGTTGCAATCGTGTTTGATGCCACATCAACGAAACTGTTTGTGTTAAAAGTTAAGTTAATGAAAATTCATCAGTTTGAGATAGAGGAATTCAGAGAAAGAAATCAGAGTAAGAAGCGAAGATGGAGACAACAGATAAAGAAGCACAAACAAGAGCAAAGATGCAGCCCAGAGAGTTGGACAACAAACTTCAGCAATGAAAATTGTTAAGATAATTTCTAATACCAGTGCAGCAAAAAGGAGCATTTTTATTTGATTTTTATACTTCAAAGTTATTACAATGGAGAAAGATGCAGTGTTAGAGGCCAAGAAAAAGACAACATTCGGACAAAAGAAAAGAAGGCCACAGATGCAGCTATGAGGACCACTAAGCAAGATTAAAAAAAGTTAATAAATGCATCAATCTGAGGTAAGAATACAACAATGTTAAGGCCTGTTGTTAATCCCACAAGTAGTTCCTGGAAAGTTTATATTTATTTTTTTAACTTCTGTGTGAGGAAAGAAATCAGGCAGAGGAGATGAAACAAAGAAAGGGACAAGAGCAACGAAGATGAGAATGCTGCAGGAGTCCAATGAAAGCTGCTTATAAACGTGATGTAAGGTATGATTAGTACAACATAAGACTGCACATTTGGTAATCACCCCCCCCCCCCCCATATATATAAATTCCCCCTGTACAGACATATGTGAAGGGGGAATTCCCCCCTGTTTTTAGAAGTGAATTTCAGGCCCTGTTTTTGAATTTCTTTGTTTTGATTTATTTGTTTGTTTGTTCGTTAGTTTAATGCAAGTCATATTGTCATCGCAATATTACTCACGGTTATCGCAGGTTTTCCTAACATTGTGCAGCCCTATTATTAAAGCTCTCATTGCCACCTTTGTGGTAGTCACCACAACAATATTTGGTTCTTGGGGTGAATTTTGCCATCATGACACCCACAAACATCCAAATAAATAAATAAATAATAATATATGCCAGTCTTGCTGTCACAGCTGGTAAATGCTGCTGAAAGTCACTATTTTAAGTGAACAAATGACATACATTCACTTCTCTTGACTGACTGTTATTCTGAGCTCTGAACTCATTGTAGAGTCTGAGAGGAGCCGGGCTCCTTTGGGAGGCTCTGCTGTTGATGGGAGAGGTTGTAGCTGGGCAGAATATACAGGTCGGACAGACGGAAGAGGTCGTTAGTGATGAACAGAGGCTAGCTGCTCAGAAGGAACCAAGACAAACTGGAGGGAACACCTTATGGTGATTTCATGGCGAAAAACACTGAGCTAACAGTAATATTCCCAGCATTAGCAGCACGAGAGATTTATAGCTTAAGCTGATCTGAGGTTTACGGCAACAAGCCAGTGCTTGAGCACAACTAACCCTCTGGTTCTCCAAAGGAAGAGGCAATATTATGTTTCATCACCTTCTCAGGCAGTAAAGAGCTGCCTCCACTCACAGGTTGTTGGTTGTTTTGTCACCACTGGTTCAGTGAAAACTTTACTGTTCCTGTACTTCCTAACTCAAGCATAATTGAAAACAGATCAAGTCAGCTAAGAGGCAGGAGGACGAAATAAAATTATAGCTGCAGGAGGTGAAAACTATAAACAAACACATTTTCAGCCAGCTTCTGAAGAACAGAGTGGAAATGAGGAAACGCTGTTTTAATACTCACTAACTGCACCAGGACAGTAAAATACCTTAATCTCAGGTGCAAGGACAAACGATGTGAGTGAATCTCATCACAACACTGAAGTAAACGAGATTTGAAATTAACAACTGGAGGACTTTAAGGTCCAAACAGATCCGACAGGCTTCTGCATGCTGGCTCTGTGGCAGGTGTAAATTTCATCACTACAAACTCAGACTTGTTTAAAGAGTCACCATCACTCCAGCTGCTGACAGAGCCACACACACACACACACACACACACACACACACACACACACACACACACACACACACACACACACACACACACGGTTTTCTAACACCAGCCAAACCACACATGACAAAAGCCCCTTTTATGACTGATAATAAACTATTATCCTTTGGGTGGTGTGAGTAATTAAGTTCCGTTTGTGTGTGAGTGTAAATAGCTTTTTGAACATCTCAATGCCAGATGGTGCCAAAAATCAAGACACTGCTAATCCTTGCACTGGTCAGAATTTATATGAAGTATTTCAGATGCTAATCAAACTGGTGGGCTACTAGATGTGAAGTGTGACGAGTAAAAAAAACAACCTGTAGAAAGATCTCAGCTCCATGTCTTTTTACTCGGTGGTCAGACTCAAACACTTAATTAGCTCTTCAAACTGGTAAAACTGGCTCTCTGTAGCCTTTTTGACACACTGCTAAAATGTAGTTTTAGTCCAACAAATAGTAAAAGTGGTTGCATGAACATGCACAAGAACAGGGTCGAGCTAAAAATCAGAAAACAGGCTCACAGAAACAGACGCAAGTCAATTATGCAACGAAGGAAACTATGACGCATCTATAATGGACACAAAGAAAGACCCACATAGAAAAAAGATCCACTGCTGTTGAAACAAGAGAGGATTATTTTCTAGCATATCTGTTCTCATGCCCATTTTCACTCTTTCATGGACTCAATAGAGCTTTGTCTGATACAACCAGTAGTCTTGAGGTTTTAGAGAGAACATTATAAAACTTAGTTTTGTCTGCAGTTTGGAAACACGTGCACCTGAGTTCTTAAAAATAACGATTTAGTCTTTTGTTCTGCAAGTACTTTAATACTTTCTCGACCCCAAGCGTTTATGTGCAGATATAAACCAGACTTGTGTATGAGGACAGGTAAACAGCTAAGGAAGTAAATGGCCACTAGACTGACTGCAGTACAGAATAATGCTCTACCTGCACAGGTTGTAGCCTGTATAGTCTGTTTATCTCAGCTGTATTGTTTTCTAGTGTTACTCAGCTGTATCATTTAAAAAGCTGATGCACTCTAAAAACCTCAACTACAGTTTTGTCATTATAACACATATTTCTAAGTTAACTGAGCATTTTTTTTCTAAAATAGTTTAACTGAATTAAAATATTAAGTTCACAAATTAGTTGTCCATTTAAACTCAATTTTTCAGTTGAGACAACTTTAGGTAATGAGTGGTGCATCCAGAGAAGCAACTAAGGGCCCCACACATGGTAAACTTTGTTGAAGTATTGGAAATCATGTAATTTATCCATGGGAATACAATGAATACTTACATTTATATCTTTGCATTTGTATATATTTGTGTTTTTATGTGTTTGTAAACATTTTAGTTTAACATGCCAATCTGGTGCCATTAATGTTAAACTGACTGTGTAAAGTAATCTAATAAACAATAATTCATCTTAAAAAAAAGTCATGTTTCAAACATTGGCAGAAATTTGTTTTTAATAAATCTTAGTAACATTAACTAAAGTACTTCAAAGTTTTTGAAAGTTTTTGTAACTTACACTCATACCAATTTTTAACTTCTTACTTTTAAAAAATAAAGCATAAATGTATTTTAATGATAAATGTGTTATTTCTTAGAGTTAAACTATGTATAATTTTACTCATTTTCTTAATGATGTGAATCTGCACCTAAAATAATTATCTTCTCACAAAGCGCTCTCAAAACATTTGATTTTTGTATAGCTTTATGTGTATTTGTATAATTAATCCCCCTTAATGATTGTTCACATAAATGTACTCCACTGAATTGCATATTTTGTTTGTTTTAACGTTGTTTAATCTATTCGTACTTTGTTACATTATGGTTTTGAAATAAATCAATAAAAAACAACGGAAACAGTTTCGTTTTAGAGAGAAACGAAATGCGATTCGGACGCCCGATCGATAGGTGGCAGACAGTTCGAGAAATTCAAGAATTTAGAGACAGTCGTCATTTCCGGAAGCCGGGTTAGCGCGGGACAGAGCCGGTGTCGGTACCAGAGCGGAATTTGGACGAGAAGCACAGCACCGTTGGTCTGAATGTTCCGCATGTATGCTGTTTGATCAGGTAAGCCTCTTTATGATATAAACGTTATTTTGCTGGTTGCCGCTCAAATGCCTTAAGTATTTAAACACATTGGTATATTGACAGAATTGGACTTTCGTACTGGTCGAGGCCAAGCTAGCAAAGGCTAATTCTTGTGTAAGTGAAAGTGTGTGCTTGCTCTGGCATTCTACCATCTAAGTCTACTCTATTTTTTTGACTGGGAAATGCTTTTATTTAATTTTTTTAGTCCCCAGCGTCCAACTTCACTGGTATTTATCCTCATATATTTCGTTTTATGTCGCCATCTGTCGAGATTAACCGTTGTGCGCGCTCATTTTCCCTAGTGGATGGCGCCACACGTTTTTGTGGAACACGGACATAAAAGTGTCTAGAGCCCTTTTCAGATAGACATTCTGGAACATTTGTGGACAATTCAATCCGGTTTTTAACCGGAACTGTGTTTTCAGACACACCACTTTTGTACTTGAACTTGTCCTTTCGGCTGCGTTCACACAGCAGGGAAAAGTTCCAGATGTCTGACGGCGGCAGGGGGTGGGGGTGGGGGGAGAGAGAATCGGACTCATGTTAAGAAGAACAAGAAAATATCATTTCTATAGCGCCTCTCAAGATAAAAATCACGAGGCGCTTAAGCATAATTCTGCGCACACGAAGACGCATAAGAGACCTGGATGATGAAGCTCAATGGTTAAAGGAATCACTGAAGCGCTCCGTCGCGCGTCTAGACGGTACCGTTTTTCAGAATCATCAGTATTCTTGTTCATTCTTCAGCCAAGGTGTCTTTCTTGTGCAGAAAACTCATGTCATGGTACATTGAACATTCCAGATGCTATGAAGTATCTGAAACAACTGACATTGAAATTCTTGAGGAAGAAGATCTTAATGATATCCATCCTCTTACGTCTTATGTTATTCAGGGAAAAGCTGTTGTCTCCCTGAAGAAGTTCCTCCTCCACCTTTAAGGTAATAATAATAATAATAATAATAATAGGGAACAAAAATGTAGTAATTGATTGTTTGAGATGGTGAAATGCTAATTGACTTATATTTGTTTAATGGCTTCCAGAGAAATTCACTTGTGCACACATTACCCCCGAAATATTATATTGTTTGTATTAAAGCAGAGTTACATGACCAGTTGTCGTCTATTGAGCATAACTCTTTACTGGTACTCCTCTTGCAAACCTTCATGATTTTTTTTGTGACGTATTTTGTTATAATTTACTTTTTTTTTTTCTTCTTTTTTTTGCGTTGCAGATCATGCTGTTTCGTGTCATTGTGTCACCAGACAACATCAGAAGGGTGGATATTTCAGAGAGCCTGTGTTCAGTAGAACATTTAAAGAACATTCTTCAAGAACGCCTTGAACTTGCAGGTGATATTTTGATTCAGTTTGAGGATCCTGATTTTGGGAATGAACTGTGCAATTTAACAGACATTAAAGAACTTCCTAAAGACAAAGCAGTACTGAAGATTCTGTATCAAGGAGCAATCCAACAAAGAGATGAATCTGCATCCTCAATTTCTTCCACGCCATCTTTAAATGACTTACTTCCATCAACCAGCACAAGTCGGAGTTCAACCCTACATCTTACACAGCGAGACAGTGGAATGGAAAATACTTTTTCCATGAGGAGGAAGGAAATAGTGGGAAAACAACCCTTTGTCTCTGATGTGATGAATCGATGGCTTGCGCTGTTCTTTGAAGAACAGGTTTGCATTTTCCAATGTGTTGTATTTGATATTTTGAAGGAGCACTATGTAAGAATTCTACTGTCTAATAATCACAAAACAGTCTAGTGCCTTAATCATGGTGGAAACAGATTTCCTTTAAAGCCAGCTGGAAGGTTGTCAGACCTTTTCTTTCAAAACAAAAAGGGAGATGTAGTAAATATTTAGTAGAAGTTTGTAATGTTGCTGTGCCTCTGGCGAGCTAACGCTGCAGAACAGACATTTGTAATTTGGTACAGTCAAAAGCTACAAAGTTTTTTTTTTTAAACAAAAGCAAGGAGTGACCCAGAAGCAGGCTAGAGGCTAACGTTGAGGTAACAATGCTAATAGTATATAATAAGCAACTGTTATGCGCTAAAAATATTTCAAGCTACTTTTTAAATGACAGACAACTGGATATTACAGTGAAATGTGTGTCAAATTAATCAGTTAATCAGTCAAAGTTTATTAGCGCACTGAGTCCAGAGTAAAAACAAAAATAATTCAATTATGGCGTTTTACATCCTTTAATGAGTCGTTCATTAAAGCCAGCTAACAGCAAGAAGAAGGAAAAACAACACTTACTTTAATGCTGGATAAATATTACAGTAAATGCTCTACACCGTAAAACACCCAAGCGTGGTAACACCTGATATAATAATGTACGTCTATTATTTAAAATCTGGTGCTGATTTGTAACAGCCATGAAATTCAGAACAACAATGAGATAGTTAAAAATTTGCTTAGAAAAAGGTCCTGCAGTAACCACATTTTACCACTAGATGTTTGTCTTATGTTATTCTTACATAATGCACCTTTAATTATGTTTTCTGTTTAAGTGCAAAAATTGTGGTACATTTAGCATATTTTATGTGATAATGTTTTAATGAGCACTATTACCTCAAAGATATGTGCTGAGTTTTTTCGAGTTACCCGGGTGGAGCTGATGAAGACCTTCTTGTCATTTCTGGATGAACACTCTGCACAACTCATAAAGCTGTACAGATCGCGCTCTGGAAAACTTGAGAAGGAGCTCAAGAACCTTCTAGATATATTTGATGAGAAGGTAAAGATGTGTATGAACTGTTATTTCTGATAAACATACTGTGGGAGACCAGCTCTAACATGAGATTTTTCTAATTACTAATTTAATTTTCTCATGTAACTGTCTTTCAGAAGACCGATGTGCTTGAATACAGAAAGTCTACAGCTCTTCGAGGTCTGCCTCTATATTTGAAGGAACAGTCTGATGGGTTTCTAAAAACGTGTCTGGTAAGGTATAGTGCTATTGCTGTTTAGATATCCTTAAGAAAAGCCTAAGTCACTGTCTTGTCTCTATGTTCATGACCATTTACATTAGGAGATTCTCACTGAAGGCATCAAAACTATAAATGAACACATGTGGAGTTATGTACTTAACCAAAAAAGTGCAAAACCTAAAAAAACATGTTTTATAATTTATTTTCTTTCAAATAGCCATCCTTTGCTCTGATTACTGCTTGGCAAACTCTTGGCATTCTCTTGATGAGCTTCAAGAGGTAGTCCTTCAACACAGTTGGAAAACCATTTCAGCAATGGGTCATCTTTTCAGGTTTCTTTGTTTTCCTCCACAGCACCTAGATTACCACATAGTGCACCAGTAAAATGTGTTCAGACTGCAGTGCGCACATTTAACGAAGCTTCGAATAAGTAAATAAATAATCAAGGAATTTAACGAAAGGAATCATTTGAAGATTCGTTTCAGCCCTATTCTTGGCATCAAAATGTGTCTTTAAAATTCACTGACATCATATGTGAAATCCATGGCACAAAACAAGTGGAATTAGAAAAAAGCATTTTTAGTCCCGTTGACTTGCATTCATTTTTTCATTCTTCTGGTGAGCCATGATGTGTAAATGACTTAAGCCTAATTTATACTTTTTCGTCTGCGTCGGGACAGATGCATGCAATGCCATTATCCGACCTTTTGAGGGCTCTCAGCTCACAAGGACAAAGTTGAGCTCTCTTTTTCTAAACATCTGTCTGACAAGACAGAACGCAAGCTTGTGATTGGTCAGGACACCACTGTCATCATTAGCGCCGTCATTATCCCCTCAAAAACAAAAAGAGAGCCTAACATATCTAGCTTGAAAAATCCCTCATGGTAAAACTCTGCAAATATGAATGTTTTATACACCTGTGACTGGAGGAGTGAAAATATGTGCAGCAAACGTTTGATTTGTGAACGGAAACAATGGGAAATGTGAGTATAGAGGTGGAGGAGAATAAGATCCAAATTTGTCTGTGTTAAAAAGTCTCAGAAATACAAAAAACACAATAGTAACTGCACTACTTTGGGCCGGATACATCACAGGATACCACAGAACAGTGCTAAGCCCTCTGTTGTCTTGGCGAGGAATAGCTTTGCAACATTCCCTAGGAGAGGGAGAAGTTTAGGGGCAAAATATCTCTGTCCGTGCGTGCGTGTCTCTTCCTCGTGGAGCTGAGTATAAACCAGGCGTTCGGCTCTTGTCTATATTGCACACACGCACACACACCACCCATTGTTAGGTTGTTTTCTGAACACATCATAATAAAGATTTGCTTTTACCGTTTTTGCTGACAAGTTTTAGCTAACACTATAGCCTTCCTCTGACTGGTGTCACTTCCTTAATTTATCTGTGGGCAGCGGAGGACGATGTTGCCCTCTGCTGCCCACACCCTCCTTGCTAATGCCAATTGGGGCTTGCATATTAGCATGGGCTCCATCGCTCTCCACTATACCCAGCCTGGCCGAGTTGATTACACACACATCCTTCGGAAGGCGTACATTACTGAGCATATAGATGGTCTCCGAAATTTGTGCGGAAATATCAGCAATCCATTAGCCTGGCCTGCCATACTCATCCTCTGTTTAATTCTGCACAGAGAAAGAGTTTGGTAACTCACAGGCAGAGAGGCACATGAGGGGCGGGACTAGGCAGCTCAAAAATAACCAATCAGAAAAAAGACATAAATGCCAACTGTACTGCACGACGCCAGGGGCGGATGTAGGACTGAAGAAGATCCGGGGCTTAACACACACACGCACGTGCGCGCACACGCGTGACACGCACTAGTCAACATCATATATATATATGTCTTGTACCACATAATTTTTAATCTGAAGCTACACATTAAGCATATTCAGGGCAGAGTATTGTTCCTGTTAGTGTTTAGTGTGAGATGATAAATATTCCCTTTCTTTCTCCAACAACTTTACCTGATAGTAAGCTAACTTTAGGCAAACCAGCAGCACAACAAATATTTTCTAATAAGACTCACAAACCTGAGTCAACACCAGTCTCATCAAAGCTGGGGTTCTGTCGTACTTTTGGTCTAAAAAACGTCCTTATGTCCATCTTCACTCATGCGTTTCAGGCAGAGAGAGTAGAAGAAGCCGGCTGCTGAAGGGCTTCTTCTTCAGTGGTGGAGGCTCAGGCAGGCTGTATACAAACTACTGCCAGCTGCTCCCTCTCTGTTGGACTTTGGTACTGCATGTTACTTCCGCGATTTAGATCCGGGGCTTATCATGAAAGATCCGGGGCTTCAGCCCAAGTAGCCGGGCCTAACGCCGCCCCTGCACGACGCTGTAATTTTTTAGCTGTAGTAAAAAAAAAAAAAAATTAAAGGCATCTGACAACGGCGTAAACATCTTTTAAATCTTTTTTTTTTTTTTAGAAGAAATGCTTTCAGCGCTTCTACTTGTGGTTTTAAAGACATTCAAGTCATTTAGAACAGAGGAAAGAGCTGCCGGTATGAGAAACTGCGCGTCGCTATGTGTGATGTAGGGATGGGTACAGAATTTGGTACTTTTTAAGGCACCGACCGAATTCCACAGTACCGACCGAGCACCGATTCACTTCATTTGAAACGGTGCCTCGTTTCGGTACCCATCCTTCACAACGAGAACTTGCCTAGACAGCAATAGAGGGTGACTTTGTCCTTCGCTGCCAACCCAAAGCCAAACTAAAAAGTTATGAATCTTTCCAAATCTGCCTCTTTTATATACTACATTCAGAATTTCATGACAGAAATCTGCCTGATTTATTTTGTGGAATGTTTAGTTTTTTATTTTTAGGTATTTTTATCCAAAAATAATGGTTGATGTTCCTTTATTTTAAAATTAAAAGAAATTAATGTCTTTTTTTTTCCTATTTCTTTGTTTTTCTGTAGGATACTGACCCAGTGGATGTGGCTGTCCAAGGCATGGAACTTGGTATTCTCACGGTTGTCGAAGATGATGTTGGAACAGTTAACTCATTTCCAACAACAAGAAGCATCGCCCTGATTGTTGAGGAGCAGATTGTCCTTGATGACATCAGCAGTTTCCCAACTGCATTTGCACTTCTCTTCGGCCTCATATATGCTCTTAACCTGGACTATCATAAGAACTTGAGGTACACTTTTGAGGCCATTCAAAAGGTTTTCCTCAGTCTGGGAACCGACTGCTCAGCCAGAGTCCAGGCCCTAAAGAATAGTTTGCTGAAATAAAGATGGTGTTTTCTCCTACTCTGGTGAGTGCTGAGAAGGTAAGAGACGGCAAGTTGTTCTTCAATGTTAAACGTTGCTAAAGCATTGTTTAGAATGTTTTCATATAAAAATTTAATGAATGTTGAAATGGCTTGTTCAGGGGTGGTTATTTGTATATAATAAGTGTTCTCTCCTCTACGAGTTTCTTAATCTCCACCAGCCATACAGATTCTAAAGACTGGCAGGTGCCAAGCAGTCTTTTTTTTATTATGTTTTTTTGTGTGTAAGTTGTTTAACAAATGTTAAATGTTTCAAAAGCAGTATTTTAAATGCTTTTAAGTGAAGATTTTCTGAATGTTAAAATGGCTTCTTCAGGGATTACTGTTGTACAGAATTTTACAGCTTTTTCTAATACTTTTTTACATGCCAAAGTTATCCAAAACAATATTACAAGGTAGCCACTATACTGAGCTCTACAGAAGTTTTTAACACTGTTATCAATTATTTTTCTTTGTACTTCAGAGTACAATATCCAGGATGAGATGAATATTTTTCAGTGTCATTGTTGTGGCATATTTTCGTTTATGGTAAGGATATATATATATATATCTTCCATGAAGTGCCTTTCATGTGCATTTCATGTTTTATTTTTTCTGTAATCTCTTATGGAATTTTATTTTCCATTTTTTTATTTTATTACATTGTCCACAGAGGAAATTAACTACCATTGGAAGATTGATAAAAAGAATAACTTTTATTTTGATGTTGCAATGTTACAAATAAATGTTTCCCTATACACAAGATGCTTTTGATGTGGTATGTTACTTCCAAGTTTCTATTTAAAGAATGGGCAGTTGAATAAACTTAAAAGGTTAGGCAGTCGAGTAAACTTAGAAAAGTAAGGCAACCAGCTGCACAGCTTTTTTGAGTAGACTCAACAAAGGGTTTTTTGTTGTGTGAACAAGAACTAAATTGTTAATTGAACTGTCATTCTGAAGTTGAACAAATTTAAAATTGCTCTTCAGCTCTACTTCTGTTTTTAAGTTGAAGCAACCCATGTTTTTAGTTAAAAGTACTGAAGAAAAATTTGAGACAACATGTTTACATATGTTGTCTCAACTTACTTGAATGAGTATATATGAGTTGAAGCCTTAAGTTTGACCAATTTAAAACTTTATGTCAAATGTACTCATATAAGTAAGTTAAGGCAACAAATGTAAACATGTTGTCTCAACTTTTTCTTCAGTACATTTAACTAAAAAACATGGGTTGCTTCAACTTAAAAACGAAAGGAAAGCTGAAGAGCTATTTTAAATTTGTTTAACTTAAGATTGATAGTTCAGTTTACAGTTTAGTTCTTGTTCACACAACAAAAAAAAACGTTTGTTGAGTCAACTCAAAAAAGCTGTGCAGCTGGTTGCCTTACTTTTTTAAGTTCGTTCAACTTTTTTTTTTTAGAGTGGACCACATGGACAGTTTCTACTCAAGTCAACTTTTAGAGGAAGTGAATAAAATCAATCTGATGTCATTCCACTTGTTTAATTAGCTGAATTAACCTTACAAGAATTCAAAAGCAATGTCTTATTTTCAGTAACACTTTGATAGATTGATCGATAAATAGCTACAGATGTGGACGGACTTGTTGGTACTTTTCTAAAATCAGACATTCCTTTTGAACTATTGTTCGAAAGAATATTTTTTATTTGGTCTCTGTTAACAGAGCTAGTGTCATTTGCCAAAAGCCTCCAGATTTGTCTCATTGGTCCAACAGACACTGGCTACAAGTCTAAAAGGCACTGTGGCTTGTCAAAATCTAGTCTTGTTTTTTATGACCATGTTTTATTTGTTAATGTCATGTTTCTGAGTGATTATTGTACGTTTATCTTTATTTAATAAAAGATTATCAACAATTTTATCAACTGTCTGTATGCAAAATAGCAATGTAATCAGTGTTTCCCCTTGGAAATTTTCCAGCTGTGTGTGAGTGTGTGTGTGTGTGTGTGTGTGTGTGTGGGTGGGGGGGGGGGGATTATGACACGTCTCACCTTTATGTTAATATTGTTTTATTTGATGCACTCCACTTTGAACTGCACCAATCCAGCAACTGCTGCATTTTAATAACTAGTATTAAAGATAAATACACCAATATTTGCACAAAAATAATTTTTGTTTAAAACTCTCAGTGACACACTTTACAGGGGGGGGTTGGCATTTAATTTTTCTTGGCGTATGGAAAAACATCTCCTGTTGCCCCCCTTTATTTGACTCTCTGCCCCCTTTATTTTGGTCCAAGATCATTACTGGGCTGGCCCTAATAAAAACCTTCTACACCCCTGCTTAGTAGACTTAATGAAGTATTTTTAAGCCAGTATAAAAATGACTGAAACACAAATTTACATATTTGGCATTATTGACCAATATCTTTGATTTAATTTATTTGTTAAGAACATCAAGATGCATTACAGTTAGGGGTGCAACGATACCACATTTTCCAAACCGATACGATACCGATACTTAGATCTGAATACTCGCAGATACCGATTACCAATACCGATACTTCTACCACTGGAATACAAATTTTATTTTCTTCTCTGCTTTCAACAAGAAAAGACTGTGAGGTAGATAAAAAGTAAAATATATGAATAGAAATCATCACAAAACTAAAATATTAGGTGAACAGAAATGACAAGTTACAGTGAAGCCATTTTCAAGCAACTGCATTGGTATCGGTTCCTGGTATCGGTTAACATTTACCAATACCGATACTGGTATCGGTGCATCCCTAATTACAGTGAATATTATAATAAAGTAAATATTTCTAGTGCAGAGAGGAGACAACCCATAGAAGCACTGATTTGATCTCATTTCAGCGAAAAATAGAACAGGTCAGACGCACCTAATAAATAAAATAACTAACATGAACTCAGGAATCTGTTTCTTTGCTTCATTGTTCTGGTGCTGAAAACATCACTAATGCGGATCAAAGGAGATACACAGATGAATGCACCTCTTATTTATTATTTGGAAATTAGTGGGTTTGGTTTACATCAATACATTATTTTAAGTCTGAAATTGATATGGATTGATCAGAAGTTGATATGTGTATTGTTTATTTGAAAACTATTTACAGAGCAGCCTCAGAATTGAGATTAAATATTTTTGATCACAATAGTAAAGGAACTATTACAGAACAAGTTTTTCAGTAAAATCAGAACATTAATATTTGAGTGCATGGATTAATACATCTGAACTCATGCAGTAGGAACGAGGAAATATGAAATACTAGAACCATTTTATTTTTATTTGATTAAACTGATTTTTTCCTAACGTTGTTGGCATTTTTCCCACACACAGTTAAACAAAACAATGTTGATTGAGGTTCGTGTGTGTGTGTGTGTGAGTGAGTGAGTGAGTGAGTGAGTGAGTGAGTGAGTGAGTGAGTGAGAGAGAGAGAGAGAGAGAGAGAGAGAGAGAGAGAGAGAGAGAGAGAGAGAGAGAGCTGACCCCTGTCAGCTTCACAGAGCTTCGTCTCAGCTGTTATTTTCGTTAAGGAGTGTGCACGTACAGCATGCGCGCCTCGTGCACGAGCCTCCTATTGAAGCTGCTGTTATGCTTTTGGCCAGAGGGGGCAATAGCGAGCATAAAAATTCAAAACTCCGTAAAGTCCCTTTAAATATTCAACCGAAAAAGAGGCGAGCTGAAGAAAACCTAGGGAGTTGTGGAGAAACGTGAGCAACAGTGAAGCAAGCACAGAGAGATCCGTTAGTGTGTGTGTGTGTGTGTGTGTGTGTGTGTGTGTGTGTGTGTGTGTGTGTGTGTGTGTGTGTGTGTGTGTGTGTGTGTGTGTGTCTGTGTGTGAGTGTGCATGGATGGGCCAGACAGACTGAGCTCCCGGCCGGCTAGAGAGTTTTGTGTGTAGGGAGGGGCGGGCGCTCTATGTGACTGGCCAATCACAGAGCGTGGACAGTCAGTTACCCAATGAGGATTTTCCTTCAGCACGATTACAGATATTTACGAGTTTTACTCGTTTCATGCTCGTATTCGTGAAAAGCGCTTTATCCGTACCGGATACCCGCCTGAAATGAGTATCCGGCTCATCCCTAGCTGTAACCACCCTGCCCTGCCTCCTCCTCCTCCTCCTCCTCGCTGCCTGCCAGCTTTAATCACAAGCAACAACCGAGTTGTTCCCGCTGCTTCTTCGGGAAACGACACAAAAAAAAAAAATTGTAAAAAAATAAATAAATCAATACAACTTGGGATCTTGTAGGCGTGGCGCTGGGATTTCTGCCGTGGCGGGGCGCCACGGCTACGCCTACGTAAGGGAAACACTGAATGTAATGAATCATAGCGGTTTTAACTGCTTTCTAATTGATTTAAACACCCACACACATGTTGACATGTGTACATGTTGACAGCAGTTTGTCTCACAGACAACAAGCTGGACTGTGACATGTGCCCTTCACCTAAAGCACCAAAAACAAGCCAGGCAAAAAATACATTAAACCATTTCACAGGAGTTTAAATCAAATAAACCAATAAGACCAATCAGAGCAAACCCCGTCACACTGCAGAGGCTGCAGCAGCACAACAGGTGGACGATATGTTGCCCTGTTGTGGATTTGGATTAGCAAAAAATAAAAACAAACTGTTGAGATGGCATTCGTGTGTGTATTTTACGCATTATAATAACATTTGTTTTAATTTTCTCTGTTTTTGACAGCGTGAAGACGATCTGTGTGGGACGTTGAATCTTCAAATGCATAAAGAACAGTAAAAGGCACAAAATACAGAAAACTAATTTTCCTTCCCTTTCAACGTATTTTTAAGGTTCTGGGTTTATTCCACACTGGTTTTGGCTTCTACACTTATCTGCACAAAAACCATGTAGACGTTTTTAAGCTAATGTTTTGTAAACTTGCCTAAAAGGAATGGCGGCTGAAAGGTAAGCTCAGGTTTCTTCTAGAAAATTCTCACTACTGATGGACAAGGCTGGCCAACGGGGATTTAGACTTTTCTTTAAAAAAATGTCTAATCCATTTTGAAAACAGATATATTAGCCAAAAGCTAAAGTGGTAAAGTAAACAGTAAAGAATAAAGCTGAGTAAAAAACTAAACACTGGATCAAGACTTAGAAGATTAAAAAGGGAGGAATGAAAAATGCATTTGTAAAAAATAAAAATGTTAGTATGGAAACAGAGTCATGGTGGGCCCATGCAACCAATGATGGGCAAGTCAATAAATGGGAAATCAAGCATTGTCAATACAAATCTCTCAAATAAATAATTCCATAATAATGTATTTTTGTATGTGTCATAAATCTAATACAGTCTAACAAGAAGATGAAAAAAACTTGACAAACTCTGTTTATCCTTTTGTTTGGAAATTTATCAGTATTTCCAGTTTTCTGACACACACAGAGTGGTGAAAAGTCTTGAAAGTCTACCAGAGTAATGAAATTTACACCCCCCCCCCCCCCCCCCCCAAAAAAAAACAATGGCATCTCCAGGACGGACTTAACCAACAAAGTCTGAACTGTTAAAGCGGCTGTTTCCAGAGTCAGGGCCCCACTGGTGGTCACTAGGTCGGGGGTCTTGAAAAGATCTCCAGAAGCCGAATACAACTACATGTCAATTCCTAGAGTTGTATTTCTACTATAATTGTTACAAAAATAAAACACTGTGGTCATAGGAAGCTAGTTACTGGTTGAATGTCATGTTTCAGTTTCTTTTGCTGCTTTGTAATGTCTATATAGTCCATCCAGGGATAGTGGAGTCTTTGCAATTATTATTGTACAGGTCAGAAACTGAAAAACTGTTATAAAACAATCCTGAGAAAAAAAGCCCAACAACTCGTTTTGCTGCAACAGTGTTTCCATGGAGTTAATGTGTTTGATGTAACTGAAAGGAGAACATAAACTAAAACACAACTCTAAATCTTTGTATCTGTACAAAAACTTAAATATAGTATTAGAATTAGTAAAAAGAGTCACTGCAACCCTAAATAAGTGTTTTATAATGGAAACCGTTGTCTGTACTTGCTATTCTGAGCAACACAGCACTAAATAGTGTTATGTGATCAGGTTAACCTAAATTACAAAACGCTGAGAGAACAGGGAGAGAAAGTGAAAAAAGAGGAGAAGAAAAGCAACACAGAGCTCTTCAGCAAACTGAATGTGACACTCTCACAGAAAACTGATATACTCCCAGAGAGAAAGAGGGAGAACGATGACTCCCTGAACTCACCACCTCCCTTTAGCTCCATTCTCTCCCTTCTCATTCTCACTCCTGCGAGGGAGGTGATGAATGTGTGCGTCTGTTTCGGTTACTATTAATAGGACAGTGCATGGCTAGAAGTGTCCAAGCTGGGGAGAGATGAGATCTCTCACTCTTTCTATTCTTTACTCTAATACATACAAGATTAAAGCAAACTAGTAGTGAGGCCAGATGTAGCAGAGGTGGAGGCAATGGTGGGGGCGAGCAAAGGAAAGCAGAGAAAAGAGGGGAGAGGTCAAAGACAAAGCTAACAAAAGACCCTCAAACAACCATTTGGATGGATTTATTACCCATAAAAGATTAGCCAGCAACCCGCAGAACTCCTCTCAGTGACATGAATAAAGGAATGCTACAGTATTGGTGCAAAGACACCCTCTCCACTATTTAACTCCTGCAGCACTATTACTAAGTTACTAATCTCACCTTTAGAGTTGGTGGCCAGGTCAGCCACTTTCTGGAACGCGTCCAGGAACGCAGTCACAGCCACCGCTGTTGCCCTGAGACAAACAAGGAACAAGTTTATTCATAAAGAGAATAAAATTGCTTGCAGATATACAAGAACATCATGTAGCTATAATAGTGGCACAATGAAGCCAAAAACAATGTGATCAGAAAAAACTTGTCATGCTATTTTTTTTTACTTCCTTTCGAAATATGGGTGTGTATTGACAATAATCTGGTGATACACACCAAGATACATGAGGATACGATATATTGTGATTAAGTCAATTGATATTTATGATTTAAGACTGAATTGAATTGGAAAACTCTGAATAAAGTGATTAAAACTGCTGCCACCTAGAAGTCAGGGTTTGAATTGCACCACACAAAAGAAATACAATAAATGTTTGCATGCACATACTCAATTTAAAAAAATCAATACAAAGCTTTTAAACATAACAAGAAATATCACAATATTTCAATGTATCGATATCTTCTTACCTCTCATTTATAAACAACTCATTTTAAAAGCGTAATCATACACTGAATTCAGCGCTAATATTCAGCTTGAACTGATTATGTTCCATCCTGAACCTGACCTGCTGAGTGAGGAATGTGAAAGTAATTACGTTGAGTTGGCTTTACTTCCAGGTCAATGGAAGGATCAGTGGGAGTAAACCTGTTGAGTCTTGAAATGACAAAATGGGGCCTAAAGTGGGTGTTCAACAAACCTGCTTTTTCATCATCTAGATTTATTATTATTATTATTATTATTATTATTATTATTATTATTATTATTATTATTATTATTACTGAAACCTTTACTAGTATGGAAGTTATTATTCTGTTAGTCAACAGGTAACTGGCCAAGTTCAGAAACGTCACAAGATTAGATCACAGGTAATGAAGATGAAAGGAATCTAGAGGTTGTGTGTGTGTGTGTGTGTGTGTGTGTGTGTGTGTGTGTGTGTGTGTGTGTGTGTGTGTGTGTGTGTGTGTAATATCTGATCTCCTCTACAAGATGACTATGCTACTTGTCAGTCATGCTACAGAGAAAGAGATTAGCCAAGAATTTCTCCGAAGCGTTTTCACCCACAAAAGCTTATTTGTTCAGACTACGAGTGGGACGACTCGTGGAATAAAACTTCTCTGAGTTTTAAACTGAAAATATTTTACAACACAACTTTGGGGTTTCCATCAACAAGGCCAAATATTAGGTTAAAACTGCAGAACAAACTTAAGTGTTGTGGTTTCACAACACTGGAAGAACTAAAGTTACAATATTTCCTTAGTACATGAATATTGTAAAAGTCAACGAATTTGGCAGTAATTCGCATCTAAACAGAACAGTTTTTGGGAAAGGAGCTCCTGTTAAAACCTTTCTCAGCTTTTCAATAGCATCAGTGTTGTTTCAGGGTCTTACAAAGCCACCTTTTACACCCGTAAAGAAAGTTAAAATAGGTCCAATAGTTAAAATGCCCCAGAGCAAAAGGTCAGGCATACTCCTTGGTATTCTTTGTTCAGAAGAATCTTTTTCTTCATCATTCAGATACTCAATGCAGTAGTATTGGTTAACAAGTGCTGTGTTGTTGCAGAGCTGACCGGCAGATCCATGGGTGTGTCCTGCAAATGGAAAAAGACACATACACACAGGCACACACAGATGC
The DNA here is from genome assembly GCF_043380555.1 of Nothobranchius furzeri. Classification (NCBI taxonomy): domain Eukaryota; kingdom Metazoa; phylum Chordata; class Actinopteri; order Cyprinodontiformes; family Nothobranchiidae; genus Nothobranchius; species Nothobranchius furzeri. The sequence continues at coordinate 42,171,067 of NC_091745.1, read as the reverse complement.
CTTTCTATTTCAAGCCCAGCGCCATAACAACCTCTAACTCATATTGGCCTCCACTAATGTATTACATGCACTCATTGGGCTGTGGATCATTTTTATAAGTAGTTGCAGTTAAATCACATTCCCTCCCATTTAAATCCTTGATGCAAAGTGGGTTTGCGTGACAAGTGGTTTGAAGCCTGCTTTTAGTGTCACTGGGGGCAGAACACGATGATTCTAGTCAGCGATTAGTTGCTTAATCTACAGCTTTAATTTAGGGAAAGTGTTGATACCAAATGGATTATCTCGGTCACCATATTTAGTCTTTTAGCTTTTTATCTGACTTTAATCAGGCTTTAGCTGGAACAACAGGGACATTGGGAAAGTTTTGTTGTTAATAAATACAAAAAAAAGAAAAAAGAGGAAAAACAAGGATTAGTTAAGAGAACCAGCATTTAGCTAAAAGTCCTATAATTTATAAGACCTATGAGATGAAGTCTTTTATTTTACTATAAAGGTTCAGCTTGGTGTAGTCCTCCAAAAATGACCCAACTGCTACCACGAGCCTTAAAGTGAGCACACACCCGCTACAAATGCAAGACAAATGACTTTAACATATCCATAGCCAGGCCGTCTGAACTCCCCACAGAATGCCATGGTACAGAAGAGCACTCTAATACAACCATGCATTGAGTCCTGCTGCTCTCTCTATTCTTAGTTCAGCAGAAACTTTGGGATAACAGAGCTTCTTTCAGGAACAAAATCTATTCAAATCATTGCAAAATAGGAACTTAGAAATTAGTTTTACTACAGTACTTTTAGACTGACTCAACCATCAATATAATGTTAAATCAGTCAACTTTCCACATCCTTTTGTGCCCCTTTTAGTGTTTAAATTAGATTCAAACATCTAATGGGCTCACAAAAATAAACAATAAATGATGAACAAGAATCTGCTTCTAGACCTGTAGAAAGAGAGAGAGAGAGAGAGAGAGAAAATGGAGACACACAAAAATACAAGACCAAAATATCACTGTGCCAACAACATGAGGATATATAAAAGAAAAATGTTTGCGGAGAAACACGCGGTAGTAATTCATAGTGCATTTGGTACGATCAACAGCCACCACACAGGTGATGTGTTGAAAATGCCCAAATCCATACTTGTGAGAGCACCATGTGAGCACCAGAATGTGTGCACGCTTGTATTTGTAAAGTTTCTCTATAGGAGTGTCCAATAGTGAGTGGGAGGGGCCACAGATCTGACGTACAGAAGATGGAGAATTTCCAAGTCCTAGAGATCCAAGGGTCTCCCTGGAGACCAGGAAGCCCAGGGAGACAGTTGCCAGAGAAGCCCCAATCCCCCTCCCGAGGGCCGCAGAGGATTACCCCGGGGGCCGAAACCAGCCGCCGCCAGAGCCCTGGCAGATAACAATGGCAAGCCCCCAGGCACGCCCATAGCCGCCCACCCCCAAGCTGGACGAGCTCGGAACACAGCGGCCCAGGACCCAAGGGCGACCAACCCCGCCGGGGACCCGACAGAGCCCAAGGATCCAGACACCACCAGGCAGCAACCGGTAACGACCTGACAGATCCCAAAAACTTTCCGCCCCCAACACGGGAGTTGCGGATATGCAGGCAGACCGAGGCACCACCCACCGGCAGAAAAAGTGGCAGGAGGAGGGTAGGCGAAAATGTTGTAACACCACAAGATGTCCCAGGATTTGAAGACCCTACCTGACATATGCATTCACACACAAACACAGTCACATGCTCACACATACAACTAGGGGTGCTCCGACTGATCGGCCACCGATAATTATTGGCCGATTTTCGTGCAAAAGTGTGTGATCTGTGATCGTCGATCACTGCCTTTCATTCCCGATCTGGCACTGACTTTATTTTTGTAGTTCATAGTGCTGACTTTGAAGCACTTACTCTTCCCCGCCGGTAGAGGCGCTGTAGTTCACCCTTCCACTTCCCCCCGCTTAGTGCGTATGCGTGTGGCGGCAGACCCACAAAGAAAAACATGTCCGCTGAGTGGAACTTCTTTACGGTGTGCGAGAGTGATATTAAGTTTGCGTTGCAACACTTGCAACGAAAACATACCCCGCGGAGGAAGCACGTAAAAAAAATTCAACACAACTAATTTGATCCGACGTTTAAAGACTAAACACTTGGCGGAGCATGGTGAGTTTTTGAGGCTCACCGCAGACAATGAAAAGAAGCCAGCTAATGCTAATGCAGCCACAGTCAGACGGCAGCTAACGCAGCTGACGCTTGGAAACACTCGCTCATATGAGCGTGACAGTCAAAAGGCTAAGCAAATTACCTGGAACATCGAGTTTATTGGACTAGACGACCAGCCTTTTTCAGTTGTGGAAGACGCCCGATTCCGCAGACTACTAACTCACTTGGAACCCCGCTACATGCTACCGGGACGTAAATATTTTTGCCAACGTAGCCCTTCCAGAGCTCCACCAGACAGTGTATTCTTTCATCGAGGGACTCCTTAAAGAAAGCGTCTCATCCTCTGTGTTTCACAAGTGATATTTGGATCTCAGATGTCAGTCCTGTGTCAACGCTGAGTTTAACAGCTCACTGGATAGATGCAGGCTTTCAACTTCAAAGAGCTGTTCTGCATGCCCAGGAGTTTTCCGGTTCCCATACTGCCCTAGCTTTAGCAGCTGCATTTGAACAAATGTTTCACACATGGCATATTCCAAAAGATAGGGTACATGTGATACTAAGAGACAATGCCAGAAACATGACGAAAGCTATGGCAGATGCTGGGTTACCAAGTTTGGGGTGTATGGCACACACCCTGCAGTTGGCCATCCATGATGCTGTGCTGTCACAGCCCAGCATAAGTGACATTGTTGCCAAAGGGAGACGCATTGTGGGACACTTCAGGCACTCTCCTTTAGCATATGCAAGACTTCAGAGTGAACAAAAACAACTGGGACAGCCCACCAAAAGACTGCAACAAGATGTCAGCACGAGGTGGAACAGCACCTATTATACGCTCCGCAGCCTCTTGGAGCAAAAACGAGCTTTGGGCGTTTATGCTGCTGACTTTGAGCTACCTGCTACCTTTACATCTTCCCAGTGGGACCTGACTGAAAACACAACACTACTCCTGGAACCCTTTGAAGAGCTGACTAAAGAAATATGCTCATCAACTGCATCTGCTGCTGATGTCATACCCTCTATGCTGGTTTTAAAGCGCCTACTTGCCAAAGATGCTGCAGCAGATCATGGTGTGAAGACAACTAAGGCCACTTTGCTGGAAGCTGTCTCCAAAAGATTTGCTGACATCGAAAAGGAGCCTCTCTACAGTTTGGCCACATCATAGATCCAAGGTGAGAAAATTATAAAATAAATAATGCAGAAATGTAAGCATTTACTTATCCATAGTTAATTATTTTGTTTTCAAGTTGCCAGAAACTACAAGTTTAATAAGAACTGAATGTGATGTCTCCCCATCCCCCACCCCTATTCTAGGTACAAAGACAAATTCTACCCTGAAGACGCAGTCAAGATCGAGACACACAGACAGCTTCTTCGTCTGATCACAAAGGCCTCTCAGAGGGACCCAAACCAAGAAGCCGAAGCCAGCAACACAGGACCACCAGCAGAGAAAGTGCCACGACCAGGATCCTTTTCTTCCATGTTTGGTGAAATCCTGGCAAAAGAAACCCCACGACCAGCACCATCAGAGATGATTGCCTATCTCAGAGCCACCCATCCCTCGGAGTGCATCACCTTTGGCATTCTGGAAAACTAATAAGGAGAGATTTCCAGACCTTTCTAAAGTAGCTCAAGCCTACCTGTCTGCACCCTGCACAAGTGTAGAGTGAGCGATTATTCAGTGCTGCATCCAACATTGTAGGTGAACACAGGAATAGGCTCATGACTGAAAAAGCAGAGATGCTCCTTTTTATTAAAAAGAATCTTCCCATGATGCTTCTCAACAAGTCAAACAAGTCATTAATATTTAGAGTACACAAATGCTGTTTAACACGTTTCCCTGTTTAAAGCAGCTGCACTTTAAGTTGTGCCAGTTTTCCGTTTCAGGGTCTTTAGGACCATATGTATGTTGTTCGAGTGACAAATGGGCTATTTTATTTACCTTGTGAAACAGTCATATTTATTTTATACTTTATAAGAAAGTGACAAATGTGCTATTTTTTTACCGGTACCTTGAGAAACAGAGTCATGTTTATTTGATACATTATAAGAATGGTAAGCGCTTTCATTTTTGGTATAACAATAAACAGAGTTTGATAATTCATGGCCTCAGGTATTTTTGATTTTGTAAGTTATAGTTAATATGAATACATGCTCCATTTGAATCTGAATGTATCCTTGGTTACTTAATTTCATTTAGGCGGTGATGTGAGATATTGATTTTTTTTCACTATTTGTAGCCTAAAGAGAGCCTTAATGTTTTCAATTTCTTCTAATTGTTACTGATATTACATAATTTGAAGTGAAGTAAAACCATGTTTTTTCTGAATTATTATGTAATACATGCATTAGAACTCACCATAGCTAAATGAACAATTTACAGCCAATCTATGTAATTGGTATCTGTAATCGGCTGATGGGCCTCTTGGCTGATCAGTATCGGTGATCGGCTGATTAAAACCTGATCGGAGCATCCCTACATACAACCTAAAGACTTACAAGAATGTACGTCATACAGTGGTGTTCTGTTATAAATACGTGCACTGAGGCTGACAACTAGATGGTCCAATAGTTGCTTTCGGTCCAAAATGTGCTATTGGAGGAGGTTTTTAGACAAATGTGAGAGAACCGCTTTATTGGTTATCTTCGGGGGTTTGTTCCCTATATATTTATAGCTATAGAGCTCCGGACCCCATGTGACTCTCAGTTAGTGGACGCCATTTTGGCATGCAAAAAAGGTAAACAAACACGGATGTAACCATGAACATGAACGGGATCCGCTTGGATTTTACTTCGTCGGAGTTTACTTCACACTTTAAAACCGAAGAAATCGTTTTATATAGTCAGAAATTAAATAGACTAAACATCTCCGACCCTTACCGTGCCCCTGGGATACTTTTTAAAAACGCCAGAAGCTGTCGGAGCGGGCTTCTTACCGGCACAACACCGGACCTGACCGGGGAACCCCTTGGGATTTACCCGGAGGAGCTGGCTCCGGCGGCTGGGGAGAGGGAAGTCACGCTACTGCCCCCGCAACCCGATTCCAGATACGCGGATGAAAATGGATGGATGGACGGACAAATAACAGATTTACACGTAAATAGTCTCGGTGAGACAGATAATAGCAATCCAAAGTGCTTTTATGTGTGATCTGACAAATGATCAACCATTGCTTAAAAATAAAATACAGCTTAGCCGGTTAATTGCTGTCATCATAAAACACGGAAACGGCAGCACGCAGAACTCACGAGGCAACGTTTTACGTGATGTTTACTTGCTGCTGTGAGTAATAAGACAGAAAAAGCCACGCCAAAATAAGTTTAGGAAGCCCACTAAGAATCATAATGAAAGCATTTAAAATAAATACCATACACAGTTGAGGAAACGTTGGTTTAAGTACCTGATATGAAGTGGTCGCTGCATAAGCGAAAACCTTTACTCTCGGGATCCCACAGCTTCATTTTCGCCCGGTCACTAGCGCGTTTTATTACAATGATCCAACGTTTGCGGCGCTCCGGATCTTGGGGAATCCTGTAGATGACTCATTCCTTATGTCGTCCGCGTCTGTTCTGCATCCTGGGGCACAACAGGAATCTACCATACTTCCCGTTTGATTGAGTTTTCTGACAATAACAAATAGTCCAGCTGCCGGCTTCTGCATGCCAAATGGCGCCGTTTCGATTTGAACTGTTGCATGCCGGGAAACGTGACGTCAACTCCCGGAGCTCTATTCTATGTTAGAACATTGTTAAGAGAGATGAAACAACTTTTTAAAGGTGTGGGAAATTGATAAAACTTTTTGAAATTTTTTTTATCCATATACATTCATGGACTCGCCCATCTTGACTTGTGATGGAGAAAGCTGTTGCTAACGTCCAGGAATCAGCAAACAACGTCCTGACTAGTAAAAACTAACTGTTAGCATTAGCAACACCACCACACAGAAAAACTCTTCTAGGCTTGTTTTATTTGTGGAGATAAGACATCCACGTTGCAAGTTAGTGGTAGAGTCACGTTGCTGTTATCCAATCTGAGAAGAGATGTCCAAAAATCAGGAAATTAGAATCCAAATCCTGCTGTCTGCTGCCGCGGTGACAGCAGACTTGTCCATGCTGATCCAAACAATTCTGGGCTTTTTTTGCCCCGAGTACTGCTTGCAAGGCATTCCTTCCTACCTGAGACCACTATTGATTAAACAAGTTTCCCACAACTTTAAGCTAATTTGTTTTCCAATTTTGCTACAACAGTTTTAAATTATTTTAAGTGTAAAATTTAAACAAAAAACTTTCAACCAGAAAGAAAATGTCTGTAGACCTAGTTGCACTAACTAACGAGCAAAATATCAACAAGTTTAGAGAAGATGACTAGAAATCAGTTATATCAGTATACAATTCACAAACATGTGTGAATGTTCTGAAACAAAAATCTAATGAACACAGAACTTTCAGAACGCTGTGATTGGTTGATATCCTGTTTGCTTTGTGAGAGGGAAGATGGGGGGCTAAATTACAGAGTAGACTGCTTTTGGTTGGAGTACACACACACACACACACACACACACACACACACACACACACACGCGCGCACACACACATGTGTGTGTGTCTTTAAATAGTCCAGTTTTCAAACAGATGACAGATGTCTTGGGGGAGGTTGGGTTACCGTGGAGGGTAAAGGGTCATATTTGCATCTGTAATGACTGGAGATGGGCTTTAAAGCAGACAGAAAAAGTCCAACATCTGCATCACAATGAACAGCCCCAGATAACACCCCCTTATAAGCAAGGCCATGTTTACAGGCAGCCATATGTCACAACCAAAGCAACTTGTAGTGGGGCGGAAACCATGCTTAATCTGAATGAAAAAAGTAAATATACCAGAACGTGACATAAATGAAGATCAAAATGAAGGTCAAAGAGATCTTTTCTAGCAGCTGTAATCGATGTTCTGGTAGAACATGAAAATGTAAGGAACACTACTCTGTGGAGAAGCACTCTTATATAATAATTAAAGTCATAGTGCTTTGCTTATAAACCCCCCCAAAAAGGGCGCCCTAGTGACTATACCCATCTACATTTTCACTTAGTATCACCTCAAATAAATAAGAAGTAGCAGATAATCTAACCTGTAATAATCTGATGATGTCAAGTTGATTTCCACATAAAGTCAAAAACAAATTGTGCTGACGTTTGTGTACATGTAGGGAAATTTCCAGAATGTCTTGCGTATGTTATGGTGGCCACACTGCTTAAACCAGTAAATGATTCAAACAGCCACTAAACTATTGAGAATGATAAGCAGATTGTACCCATCACTCATATTTGTACAATAATTTGTTCCTTTAACACTTGAATGATACTCAGACTGAAACATTTTACAGTCAAACCATCAGCCATTAGTAACAAGGTAACAAATGCTCCCTGGAGGTTTATCAAGGCGGGGTCACATATTTAACCTCTGAATGACGGAGACACTCAAATCACACATCAGCTATAATAAGAGTTAATACAGGGCAAATGGACCAAGGGGACAGGGCAGCCCCTGGTAGGGAACCTAACGTCACCGCACTTTTTTTTACAGATGTCAGTATCAGTAATGGTCTACGTGAAGACACGTGGACACTTAGATGGCTGAGGAAATGCTATGCATTGTCCATCAAAGAATAATTTAGACCACGGGACGTCTGTATTTGGGGCACAAAGAGCTTTTATTTCAGCTGTCATGAGCGGTTTGTTATTTGAAACAAGGCCACTTAGAAGCCGCTTTCATAAAATAATGCTGCCAATTAGCTGCAAAATTGGGGCGACATCAGTGAACCTTTGTCGTTCATAAGTGACTGTAGCGGTAATGTTGTGCGATCATGTGCTTTTCACTAAAGAGTACGCGATGCTGGTATAAAGTAGCTGTGGGGCGGTCTCTGGGCTGTCACGGATTTCCTTTTTTAGTTTGGACACAATTAGCTTTTTATAGGAAGCCTAAGTCACGCCCATCCACTTCCGGACCATGGGTCGCCGGAAGAATGAAAAAATGTATGCAAGCAGGGTTTTTCCTGGCTCAAATTGAGGTAGAGGTGGTACCATCCTGACCATGTGCCAGCACATGCATACTCTGTGCATTCAACTGCCTCACCTTTTTAAAGGCAAATATTATAAAAGGCTCAATAATATGCATTAGATTGGTGTTTAGTTCCCTTTTTCCCATCTGATATTTATAATATTTGACCTATATATCAGTAACATTTTAGGTTTGTATTAATAACACTCATCTTAGTCAAAATAACACATAAATATATCCAGTAAAATATAATGCTTTTCATTAACATGCATTTGTACTGGAAATGGTAATAATATTTAATTTCTGCTGCTAACAGTGTAATGGTGGCATGTCTATTATATACGGGTAGGGATGGGTACCGAATTCGGTACTTTTTAAGGTACCGACCGAATTCCATAGTACCGACTGAGCACCGATTCACGTCGTTTCAAACGGTGCCTCGTTTCGGTACCCGTCCTTCATAACGAGAACTTGCCAAGACAGCTGCACATGCGCAAGAGCGTTATGTCGTCGGTCGCTGCGAGCCAGTTGTAAACAGAGCAGCATGGTAGAAAGAATGCACGCTAAAGCTTGGGTCCACTTCACTAAATGTGATGGGTAACTGGGTGATGATGAAACCAGCGACACCGATCTAAGTGAGACATCCTCATCTTAATCTGCTCCGGTAGGTAAATAAAATGTTTAACATAACGTTAGCTTGATAAGTTAGCTTCCGTTTCGCTAATGGTGCGTTCGCTTTCTCCTCGGAACTCTGGCTTTCCGACTAGAACATGAACGCGCTCTAAAGTTTGGCTTCACTTTACTAAATGTGACGGGTGATTGGGTGAAGATGAAACCAGCGACAACGATCTAAGTGTGAGGCATCATCGTTTTAATCTGCTCCAGCAGTTAAATAAACTGTTAAAGATAACGTTAGCTTGATATGTTAGCTTCCATTGCCACCATTGTTATCAGCTAATGGTGCGTTCGCTTTCTCTTCGGAAATTCTAACTTCCCAGTAGGAAAAATCAAATGAAAAAAGACGGCAAAAGGAATGAAGATACGCAGTAAATTGAGTTCACAATAAAGATGTTTGCTTCAGTTTAATTATCAGCTTATAAAACTACAAGGACGATGTTAGTACAAACAGTTGAATGTTATTTATCGTGATATTTATCAAATATTGTTATATATTGAGAAAAATATATATTATAAAAGATAATTAAAATAATAAACACTCAAAAGTATCGAAAATTGGTACCGTTAAGTACCGGTATCGATTCGTAGGTACTGGGAATTAGTACCGGATCGATTCAAATGTCAAAGGTACCCATCCCTATGTACGGGTTGGCAATAATCCAGTTTAAATTATGTTCAAAGATAGAAGAGTTTGTGAATTATATACTACAACGGCTTGTCGTACTTCCTACGCCAGCAGTACTGTGACTCGTATCTGCAGCGGTTCTGATCCGTAGCGCTGCAGGATGCAGAATAAACAGGACGGTGGGGACTTTTCATCCACTTGTAGAATTTAGTCTTTCTTAGTTTCATCCTTATTCATATGTTTCTGTGCGCCACTTGATCGTGAGACTGCTACCCGTTAGCTTTAGCATTAGCCAATCAGCGTGTAGCTGCACTTTTGATCCCAAACTTTGGACCGGTTCTGCTTTTACTGGTTCCTTTATTTTCCTCCACTGCATCCAGATGACCACACTGCGCCAGTAAAAAGCATTTTTCTTACACGTAACTTACCTTTGTTCAATAAAGTTATGGGGAAAATAGTAATTCAAAGATGTTGCACCAGTTGACAGACACTAAGACAGTTATTTTTGTCGCGCTGTACAGCCCTGCTCTGATATGGAAGAGCCCGGACGTCAATAGCACCAACCGCAGATATGTGCAAACTAGCGAGAAAAGCAATTTTTGATCTTCTTTGTCTGCAGCGGTTTTAGCGCACTTTGGTGCACCGCTGCTGATACAGCCCTCCTGTAGTGGCGCAACGCTGCAACTGCAGTTAAAAAACATCTGTATAGCTGGGGGCAGAGTGAAATCAGGCTGGGGCGGCACAAAACTAGCTGGAGGCGGCTGCCACGCAAATTTGAATGCAGGAAAAACCCTGGCAAGTCAATGGGGCTAAAAATGCTATTTTCTAACTTTTTGTTTTGTGACATGGATTTCACACATGATGTCGGTGAATTTTAAAGATGAATAAAGATACCAAGAACGTGCTTCTTTTCGAACGGGGGAAACGCTATTTTAGGTTTTGTGTAAAAATAAGTCCAGGACTACAAATGTGCTTCACGAAAGTGACATCATCGAACCAGACACGGAGAAAACTGAAGGAAACTCCCTGTAAGTTCAGCAAACTTCCCACAGAAGGAAAGAACCACCATAAAATCTGCCCATTTGGTAAGTAGCAGCTACTTTGGTGAGAGGAGATTATCTGGTGACGTCACATATGCGACCTGACGATTTCTGGTGTGTAGTCATGCTAAATACAAACTTTTACAAGCTAAAAAATCTCAAAGTACGTGACTGGTGTTTTCAAAACACCCATCATTATTTTTCCTTTAAATTGCAGTACAACATATGTGTGATCCAGGGCGTAAGGCTAAGCGGATTAGAAAATAGCATTTTTTGTCCCGTTGACATGCATTCATTTTTTCGTTCTTCCAGGGACCCATGAGTCGACAGGAAAGGGAGGAGACTCAGGCTCCCCATTGCGATTGAAGCTGCACCCCTTACGGTTTTTTGACAAGCCACTCCTAAAGTTGTCCAGTGTTTCCTCTAGGAATATTTCCAGCCGTGGCGCGCGGGGTTGGGCTGTTACAATTGCGGATTGTTTCTGTGCCTATGCATCGGCCGTGAGAGCGGGGGCGCTCAGGACCGTTTCGCTGCCGTACGGGGGTGAGGTGTTTACATTCACGAATCGTCTTGTTACTGTGAAAGCGGGGAAGGGGTAATATCTTGCGGAACACTTTGCTTTTCCGTGAGAGGGAGTGGGTTGGGGGGGTGATTTCGTAGCCGTGGCGCTATGTGGGAGAAACACTGGGTGTCTGTCCTTCACAGTTCCCGTGAACTGTCTGGTGATCTGAGTTTCAGCTCTAACGGAGAGAAGCTCCCGGAGCTCTGCATCGCTCCAGTTTGCCATCTCAGAGCATTCTGTTCACAAAAGCAAAACTCATTGCTCATGTTTACTTTTATTTTCAGTGTAGTTGCTAGCTGGGGCTTGGCGGACCTTCTACATGGGATCGTGACATAACCCTCTGTTGCGCCAAGGCGTAATCCTCATTCACAAGTCTGGTGTTGCGATAACATTACTACCAAGCTTGGAGCAACTAAAGCCACACAATTCCAGCATCGCCATGCCGCTTTCATAAGACACACTGTGACAACAGTATTATGCTGATTTGCCAGCGTGCCGAGTCTTATGAAAACGGGTAAAAACTAACTAGGAGAGGTGGCTGGGATTGGCATCTATTGTTCCAAGAATGTTTGGAATTATTTTGGCAGGAGATTTACAGTACACTAAAGACATATGAAATCAGAGGGAACTAGAGTGTAGGAAGGCTGTCTAATTAAATCTAAATAGTAGTGATGACAGATAAGGCTTTAAGATAAACATTAAAATGGCTGCTCATTAAATGGCCTGGTCAACCTCCTTTAAGGAAGGACACCACTGCAGACATCTGATGGGAAATATTAACAAAGCAGAAAATTTGAGATGTAAACATTTGACTTTGTCAGTTAAAGAAAGCTGCAAATATCAGGAAAATGATTTATGAAATAGGCAGAGGGGATATGAAGTACTCACCGAAGCTGTGACTGCAGCTTTCCTGCCTTGGTGATAAAATCCTCCCAAATAGGGTAGCTGCTCTGTGGGAAAAGAAGGCAAACAATGACTGATGCCATCCCATTATCCAGACAAATATCACAATTTTTACAAATATGCACGTAACTTATCTTTAGCATCAGTGATGAACTGCTGAACCAATTTTTAAGCAGTCACCCATACATATATGTTTTAACCCACTTGACATCAAACCTTAGTTTACAAAACACAGGGAATGTGTAATCATACCAGGTTTTATCCAAATGGCTTTCATTTGCTGCAATTAAACTCATATTTTCTGTAACTCCCAAATTTAATTGACAAATGAAGATTACCATCCTGTCCTCTATGTGTTAGGTTGTAAAATGGGTCATGGGCCTCCTTTGGAAAGTTTCCAACACAAAGAGAGCACTAATACTACGGTCTAATGAGCCCGGTTCCAGATGGGCCTCAGATTTATCCAAATTCCTGAACTCAGAGCTCCGTACACAGAACAAGTGGTATAATGCATAAAGAGTTGGCTAAGAGACACTGTATGAAAAAGATGGTGACCAAAGAATGAGTAGATTTTGCCACTAGTGTGGCACTACTACTAGGAGCCTAAGGAATCTCATGTTTTCATGTCAAACATGGCACCAAACAACCAACTGAACTCATCCCACACAGCCCAAAATTCTCTAGGCATTACATCACCATGGGTCATCTTAGTCTCACTCATCATTCTTTCTTGATCTGCCTTAGTAGAGATCTGACCTAAACACAGTTCAGGTCAACTGACCTTGACCTCACAAGATGGCTTATAAACATTTATTCAGTCAATGGACAAATGCTTTTTCCTTTCCACAGAAACCTTTACCTACTGCTTTAAACCTCTGCACATACCCCTCTGTGCTCACAAATCGCATGATCTCGACTTGGAGGAGCTGAACAGGAGGTGAGGTCAGAGCCACGCGGGAGCGGACAGAAAATTTAAGGAGTTGTTTTGCATGTTCTGGTCAGAATCTGGTTCTGTTCTTTTTGGGAAACGTTTAGGTGACGGACCTGTTGTCTGTGAACACAGCCTCTCCTGTTTCAACGGGTAGAGCTGTCGGCCAGTTGCTTTGGCAGTGTGTGTGTGTGTGTGTGTGTGTGTGTGTGTGTGTCAGGGGCTGGCATGGCAGAGAGAGTGAGTGAGAGGTTTGGGGTGAGTTTCTGTGACTTTGACCTGTTTGTAGTTTTCCCAGACTGGTGGTGGCTCTGAGCTGCTGTGATTTAAAACAAGAATAAACCAAGAAAGCTAAAAACCGCCTTATTTTTCACCCTAAAGCACTAAAATATATATGCTGGCACACCAAATTATTACACGGTTACTTACATGCATTTATTACAGTAATTATGGCAGAGAAGGTGCCAAAAGAAAGGGTCAAAAAGGTAGGACTGTTAGACAATATCTGTTGCATCCAGTGTTGTACCATTTTCTGCAACCATCAAATTCTGTGACTCTTGGAAAAGAGCTTGAAGAAAGGTGACTACACCTTTGAATTATATTTTTGTTGTTTTTCCCAAAACGTGCCTTGCTTGAATGGCTTTTCCACGAATGTCCACTCCAGCAGCAACAAGTGTAAGCTATAGAAGTGATGATTAATTTGGTATATATGTGTAATTTTGACCTGGTGTCATTTTGTTAAATTCAAATAAATGCATAACTACAAATGTTTACTGTACAACTTTTGTCCTCCAGAAAATTTGCAACCAGGGTGCACACACACACACACCAATCAGCTGAGCCATAAAGACTCCCTCCATCATTAGAAATTTGAATATCTCATAGAAGAACACAAATATTTTAATTGTTTGCATATTTTTACAGACCATCTTGAGATACCTGGGGCAACATCCAGTGGAGTGAAGACAGACACGCTGAGAGGTGCTGAATGCCTCAGCAGTATTCATAACAAACTTTTAGACTCCAGTAGACCCGATGGCTGGACATTTGACCTCCACATGTCAAAGTCTTCATGCCCTGTGGGTAATTTTCTGCCCTGACAGCGACATTCCTTTAGGCAAGGACGACAGCTGTGGGGTTAATCTGCTAATTATCCAAGAATACCTTGAAAATAAGATGTCCCAGTTTTGAATTATTGCCCTAGCTGGACTTTTACGGCTGCTGCTGCTTTAAACTGGATCAAATGATGGGTTTAAACGTTGGAAAAAGCAGTGCAGTCTAAAATGAAAACGTCCTCTGTTCTATGTCTGAATAACAATTGATGGGTGTTTGAGTTGGCTTGGTTAACCCGTGTAGGTGGTCTCTCGTTAGCTACGCTGCTGTTAACGAGCCAGGTTGAGTGGCTTGTTTCCCTCTGAGTGAACACACTTAAACTTACTTTCATGTCTCCGATAACTGTCTGGAAGAGTCCTCCGAGCGCGCTGCATTCCTTCTCGATAACAGCCTCCATTTTTCAGGACCCACTCCTGAAGTCAGTCCCGACACGGCGAGCCGTTTTCCCGCTGTTCGGAAGAGCCAAAACTTCCAGAAGAGTATCAACGCAGACGCGCAAACGGAGCCCCAATGATGTGTAAAGGCCGGAAATAGAGAAATAACTTTTATCGCAGTCCGGTCCTGCTCTGGTGCGGCGTTTGAAATCAAAAGCTGCTGAGACGAAAAGAGAAATTTAAATCCCCCTCTTCCCTCCGCGTCGTCCCGCTCACATCCATGACTAACTAGACTGTGGTCTGTAGCAGTCTGACAGAGAACGAAAACGTATCCAAGCTGTTTGTTTTGGGAACGATACTCCGTCCGCTGACAGGTACGTTACCACAGACACTACGTTACACCGTTGCTGCCTAGTACTACTGATGGAAAAGGGGGAAAGGGGAAAGACGCAAAGGAAGCGTCAAATTTGCCAAAATCATAAAAGAAAATATATTTCCGGTTACGGGTTTCTGTCAAAATAAGAGCTGAGCTAGGCTCATTTTAGTGCTATTAAATGAGTTGTCCCACACTAAAACAGTACAATTGTACATAGGATTAACCTGAAAGTACTTTATGCAATTAATAATAAATGTAGAACTGATACCTGTCATGTTGATGCGAGGTTATGTTTTATTGTGAAAGTCGCTTTTTATTTTGGGGATTTACAAGTGAGATTGTCTTGTTATGAACACATAAACTTATTAAGTTACTGTCCTTTTTATATCCGTTTTATTTCAGCGAATGGCTGCAAAAGCAGAAACAGATAAATAGCATTAAAACGGTTTCAGCTAAAACCATTACTATGACTGGTCTGGAAGAAAGTAGGAACGTGCCGAGTAAATATTGCAAAACAAGCTGAATATGAACGACAAAACTTTCATTCTATTACGAATAAAGGCTGACACCTAGTGGACAAAATAAAAATTACAGTATAAAGTTTTCTCCCATCTTATTTTTTTGCCTTTGTTGGGAAAATGTATTAGATATTTGAAGATTTCAGTTTTCTTTGCCTATATAAACAACAACAAAAGGCCCACAGCTGCCTGCATACTGCTTGCCTTTCCAAAGGGACAAATGCCTTCATTCAGGGAACAACAAACTGAAAGGTTTTCCACTTCTAAAGGGTTAGGGTTTAGGCTACTGTCTGACCAAAGTTTTCATTGCCACAACAGAGGCCAGTTTTAACCATTTACCCTGAATGATGCCAAAGACACACACACACACACACACACACACACACACACACACACACACAGTTTATTTAACCATCATCGAGCTGTGCAGAGGGGAAATAATATGCAGCTGTGCCTAAATGATACACCAGGATTTTTCATTTTACCTTTATGATATATTATTTTCCTCAAATTAAACTCAAAATGTGTTTGCAAATTTGATCAAAGATGGAATGAACGTTTCCTTTGGCCTAATAAAAATACCAATACGTTTTTATTTCATAGCCTGATAAACAATAATTGTTATCTTTAATAGAGCACTAAATGGGTTTCCTTTATTACAACTTGAAGTGAACTTTGTGGCTATGATTGCAAAGGTTGTTGTGTCCTGACGTAAAAGAGCTCTGCTGTTGGGTTAGGAAACAGACAGCATGATGGGAGAAAACTCGCTGCTCATGCATTTATGAAAGTTAACAAGATTTACAGTCTAATTAACATGATATAGTGAGTTTTCAGGTCGTTATTATTCCCTGGACCTGGAGTCTGGGTGGTTTTGTCCTGCCAGAAGGACTTGTGTTCACTTCGAATCATAATTTGGTATTAAGGAAAATTATTACCTTCAATTGTCCAGATATTGTTTCTTATAACCGTCTGGAGGCAGGCGTTCCAGATTTGCAATGTTAAAACCTACGTGGTTACTCCACATACGTATTTCATGAGCATTTTTTAACTCAGAAGTACCACTGAAGGACTTAGTTGTTCATCCTTTTATCAAAGCTTATTTTGAGCCCGAGAGGGTTAACGCCTCAATGAAAAGTCCTTCGCATCTCTTGATTACAGATTAAAACACAGCTCACAGTGAGGACAGCGTTAATGATCACACACAATTTTATATTAGCAATATTTTTTTATTTCAAAATCATTTGAGGTTTACAGAAAAAGTAGCGACTGTTAATAATCATTATGATCCAATAATGCCAGCAACAGTCAAATTGATTAACCAAAATAATCAATAAAGCTGTTAAATAATGAATCAACAGTTAAATATAAACAACAAACACTAATAAAACAACTAAACGATACGGTCAGTGGAAAAAGATTTTAGAACCATTTTGCTTTTTAATTGATCAGATTAAATAAACGGTTAGTGTAACTCATCAAAATTACCAGATTACTAGACTACAGGTTTCAGTAGAAATGTGAATATTAGGAATAGTGAATAAATGTGTAAAACAGTTATAATACTGTAAAAAATGGTTAATTCTTAATAAAACCAGAACCTTCAACAGTATAAACAGTGAGATGGTGTGATGTCACTCCTCAGCTCGTCAGACGGCCTTATAAAACAAACATGGCTATCAAATCCATCTGCAGCACACACTTTATTCAGTAATAATTAAAGGCTTATTTTGATGAATTTATGAATCAACAAATGGGATTATTATTACATATGACAGAAAACTTGTTTTCATTTTGCAAAACAACTTTTTAAAGTCTCCAAAATCTCCAGGATAAAGCTCAGTTAGTTGTCCCTTAAGAACTCTTGCCAACAGCAGGCTGATCCTTTCTGGAGCTGATCTTCTCAGCACCACAGATTTTTGTGGGTAAAAATAATAATTAAAAAGTACATAGTGTGTTGTTTTCTGTGTTTGAAGTGGTGACTGCTCTGTGACCGCCACAGCATCATCACGTGGTGAGGCTGACGCTTTAGGGCAGACGTCATGAAGCCGGGGATATCAGTTCATGTCTATGCTGCCGGTTACTTCCTCCATCTCTTGAAACCCATCGCCAAACTGCAGCCGTAGCAAAGTGTCACAAAAAATGCAAATATCTGGAAAAAAGAAGAAAGCAAATTAACAAATGAGAACAAATCTTTTTGGTATGGAGAAATAAAACAAATGCAGTTTTGTACCTGCACCATCCAGCACGTTTTTATTCAGCTATTACAGCACGTTAAGGACAAACTGTGTTTGCTAAAGCCGGCTTCTCACTGGGCTGCAACAGTTGGGGACAAATAACAAATGGCATTCACAAGAGAGCTTGAAAAATGTCTGGAGGCTTTACAGCTGCACAGCCTCCGTCTCTCATCCACAAAACTCTGAACATGCAGAATTTTCACACAATCGCTACATCTGAAACCAGCTTCCAAGCACTTCCATTTGAGAAATGTGATTGATTTTGTTTGTAATCTGTGAATTACAAACAGATTTAGCCCACCACCAAAACAGCAAAATGCAGATAACGATGTAAAAACGCAGTCTTGACTTCTGCTTCTTCACCTGATTCTCCACATGAGGTTTGAAGGTGAGTGAGTCATTAATCAAGAAACCCAGATATTTATACGAGTGAACTAGGGTTGTCACGATACTAAAATTTCAAACTCGATTCGATACTGGGGAAAAAAAACTCGATAATCTATTTCGATACCATTTAAAAACACCAATTTATTGAACAAGTTTATTAAAAAAATAACATTCCTCAATTTATATTGCAAAAATTAAATGTTGAGAATTACGTGTATAAAGTGCTTAAACCTTTCAAGTATCAGCATTTTTTAAAACGTGCATACAAAAACTGGCGAAAGTTAACACTTTAAATCATGAATTGTCTCACTATATATACACTATTTACAGAGTGATGTTTTGCTGCTTAAACTCTGTTTAAAGGCCCAATGTGTGATATTTCATCTTATAAGTTATCAAATTTCTTGTATCACATTCTAAAATTTGTTTTTTTTTTAATGATAATTCAAACAAGCATTTATTCTAAGCATTATTATTAGCTTTATATTTTAATATTTTAGACAAAAGAAGCAGACCGGTGCTCCATATGGCATGCGCCATCTTAAAATACAGTGACCTTTTAGGGACATACAACATATTAAGCTTCGCATTTGATGTTTGCGTTTTTAAATGATGTAACCTCAAAGAAACAGCAGGGGGCAGAAGTGCGCCTTGTAAGCATGCAGTCTGACAAAGTAACTAAGAAGAAGAAGAAACTAGCCACACCGTACTTCTAGCGATGGAGGATCACACATATTCTACAAGCAAACTTGAGAAACGGGATAGTTTGAAAGCGCTTGAAAGCGCCGATCTTCTAGACTTTATTGCAGCTCTGCCTCTTCCTCTTGTGCGTGGAACGTTGCGGCTGGTTTGAGCAAATTCGGCTCCTTCATCTTGGGATGCTTGCCCTGCTTCTGTCGCATGTCTAACACCTCTGCCTCTCTGTGCGCTGGCACACGTCTGTCCTCTTCCTCTCCCTCTTCCTCGCCCTCTTCCTCTCCCTCGTCCTCTGTCTGTCTTCACTGATGAACCATCGGATGATATCTGACTCTGTTTACGGAGAGAAAACAATTACAGACTACACTACCTTGTATATTTCCAAAATGGCAAATAGAAATATAACATTTCTCAAATAAAATGAACAAAATATTGTCATTTTTGTAGTCAGAAGTCATCACTAACTAGCTGCCGTTTGCTATTAGCAAACATAACTGACATTAAAAAGTTTTTCTTATTCAAAACCTATTTAGATTAAATTAATAAAATAAGTTAGATGAAAACAACTAACCTGTTCGCTGACTTGAAAGCTGGAATTAGATGATGACATGCTGCCGTTTACAGCAACACGATTTTGTATTGTATTTGTTATATTTGTTAATAAAGTTTTAAATAATGATTACAAAAACCCTTTTTGATCCTCGGGGGCTCCAATAGCTGCAATACCGACTCTAAACTGCGTGGTGCTAAAGAGTCGGATCTTTTTACTATGATTTCTGTGAATTTCACACACGGGGCCTTTAAGGTGCATTTTTGTCATAAAATGTAATGCCATATGTTTTGTTCTGTACTTTTGAACAACTCTGTTGGTCAATAAAGGGAGAAAACAAAGCACATAAGCACATAAGCGTGAATATACAACTACATGTTGGACTTGGTATGCAAATTAAGTTGGGCTGTGAAGCGCCTCCCAAATTCGCTGTATACGTTTTTGTTTATTTATTTGGCAGACAAAACTTGGATCGGAGACAACTCGCGTGGGAAATTGTAATGTAGCCATGCAGCGTCTTCTTCTGTTTGTCTGGGAGGCGGAGGCTGCTTTACAGCATCTGGCTGTCGTGCGTGTCGGTGTACTTGAAGAAGGCTGTGTATAATAGTCCATAATATCGATACCACAGGGATGGAATATCTAATTTAGATACTACTTTTAGCATCGATTTATATCTAGGTATCGATTTTTTTGACACTAGAGTAAACCAACAATATTTCTTCACCATCAAGAGTGGTCACTGAAGGAACCACTTGAGCCTGTCTTCTCGAGTTTGTAAACAACATGAGCTTGGTTTTGTTTGCGGTGAGAACAAGTTTAAGCTGAAGTAATGAATGTTGGACAGCAACAAAAGCTTTCTGTACTGAATCTACAGCTTGAGTAAGAGTGTTTCCACAGCTGTAAATAACTGCATCATCGGCATAAAAGTGCAGGTTTGCATCTGTCACATTTAGACCAATTAATTTAAATGATAAATATGTGGGTAACGGATATGATTTAATATGCGTCATGTTCTGTGTCCCCTTGGTCCCCAGCTCCCTCCTGTTCTCCCTCAGGTTCTCCTCATGAGTCTTCTTGTGTTCCCCAGCTCCCTCTAGGCTTTCCTCATGTTTTCCTCCTAGTCACTCTCTTGTAATTCCCATTTGTTTGCATTAGTCCTCCTCACCCCTCTAGTTATAACCGAGCAGCCTATTTGCCTGCACTTTTGAAGCTGATGGGGGTCAGCTTCACAGAGCTCGCACAGCTGAGGGAAAGAGGTAAACCGCGAGTGGATCACATGGACTGATGTTTTTGAGCAAAACTGCGGTAAAAATGGCTGTTAGTCCTCATTATTATAAGTGTACCCTCATGCATGTGTCTCTTTCTGTTCCGATGCTGCTACATGTAATATTTTTAATTTATTAAGCCTACAATTTATTTTTACTCAGTAACGGATATGATTTAAAATGTATCGAATTACAATTCTTTTCTAAAAACGTACTCAAGGAAAAGTACATATTTTAAAAACGACTTAAAAAGTATAAATAAACAAAAAAAGCTACTCAATTACAGTAACGTGAGTAAATGTAATTCGTTACTTTCCACCTCTGGTGGCTTCAGTTGAGGTATTATTTCAGCCTTTCCAATGTTAATCTGCTGCTCCCGATTGTAAACCAGCCTGTTGCCATGGTTACGCATCATAACAAATGCTCAAAAAGTGAAAAAAGCAAAAAAATTGCAGTAAAAATCCTCCAAGCTTCACAGCACCAGAAACATAAAAGTAAAATGTCCAAAAAATACAGTTTTTCTTGAGAAACAAGAAAAAATGTCCAAGAAAAGACAAAACTTACATATCGTCAACAAAGCTACTCCAACATGCAGCCACCCAGAGCTGCGCAGTTCCAGAAAGTTCAGTCATCATGCCGCTGGGTCGATCCCCAAGGCCACTTACCTACGCTGACAGGGCCTATCATCAGATGTCAGGTAACACCAGGGCTGACTCTACCCAATTTGGTGTCCCAGGCTTGATTAACCCTTGGCGCTCCCTGTCCTTGCCACATGCACACACACACTGCACCCCCCACAAACACATACACACACAGACTCGCAATGATCAGAATGATCAGACATTTTAAACTCTCATTTAAATCCTTTAGACTTTCATTGAAATCACTTTTAGCTTCTTCTACTGCTTTAGTAAACTCCCTTGTCTCTTCCTGCAGATTCTCTATGCAAAGTTGAATGTTTAATTCCTCTCTGAGCAGAAATTGTCTATCTATAATCTCATGCTGTATCTGTATCTATCTTTTTCTGCTCAAACTCTGATTTCTGGTTCTCCAGATGAATGTTTTCAGCTTTTAAACGTTTCTTCTCATCATTTAGAGTCTGTCGTTTCTCTGCTATGTCCTGTTTAAATTTTTCTTTAGAGTTTAAAGTAATTAATGTAAATGATAAATAAAAGAGGGCCCAACACAGAGCCCTGTGGCACCCCCTTGTGGACTATGGCAAAATCTGAACAAAGTCCATCTGATTTAATACACTGAGACCTGTTTTTAAGATAATTTGAGAACCATCCCACTGCTTTTTTAGATAGTCCTGACTGGAGGAGTCCAAGTTTTAGAATACCATGGTCAACAGTGTCAAATGCTTTTGACAAATCTATAAAAAGGGATGCACAATGCTGCTTTTTGTCCAGAGCAACAACAATGTCATTTACCACTTTTAGTGCAGCCGTGATGGTACTGTGTGTTTTCCTAAAATCTGATTGATATTCAGATAAAATAGCATTAGTGTTTAAACACTCATTTAACTGTTCGCTCACCAGAGCCTCAAGAACTTTGGCCAATACAGATAAGTTTGATATTGGCCTATATATTTAGATAATTCTGTTGGATCTCCTCCTTTTAACAAAGGGGTAACAAAAGCTGATTTCCACAATGAGGGAATTTCATTTGTATCTAATGTGAGGTTAAAAAGACTTGTGAGGGGCTCTGCCACGAAATATGGATCAATTAAGTCAGGACCTGAAGTTTTTCTGTGATCCAATGCTTTAGGAGCTTTATGCACCTCCCACACGGAAAAAGGGGCAATGTTAAATTGATGGTCAATGTGCAATGGAAGGTCAGCACAAGAATCCACAGAGGCTGGATTCAGGGAATCAAACAATGAGCCAGAAGATATGAAATGCTTATTAAAACAATTCACAATCTCCATTTTATCATGGACATGAACATAATCCTTGTTTATGAAGGTGGGTAGGACACTAGAACTTTCACTCACTGAAAGAGACTTAATAATTTTCCAAAACCTTTGTGGAATGTTTAAGTTCTCAGTGGCGACAGAAAAGTAAAATTCTGATTTAGCTTTCTTTATATAGGAAGTGCATTTGTTTCTTGGTTGTCTGAAAAGGAGCCAATTAGTGGAAGACCCTGATTTCCTAGCTTTAGCCCAAGCTAGGTTTCGCTCATGAATATTATCTGCCAGCTCTGGTTAGAACCAGGGATTTTCATGGCCTTTTATCCTGAACCTTCTTAATGGAGCATGCTTATTCACAATTTGCATAAAACCATCCTTAAAATATGACCACGCTAATTCAACATCTGGAAACAAGGCTATTTTCTTCCAGTCAAAGTTTGACAAGTCAAGATAAAATGGTTGTTCATTAAAATGCTTGAGAATCCTTCTAAAAAGAACACGATGTTTTGTCTTGGGCACCTTAGTGTTCCTAATAACAGCAACAACACAATGATCACTTAGGTCATTGCAAAAGACACCCTTAGATGAAAATTTATAAGGAGCATTTGTCAGAACCAGATCGATTAAGGTGGACTTTTCAAGGCTTTTATGACTCAGCAGAATGGGCAAATTAATCATCTGGGTTAGATTAACAGAGTTGCAGAACAACTTAAACTCGTCTGAAACAGATTTGAGCCAATCCCAGTTTAAGTCACCTGCTAACACAAGCTCACTATAGTTCAGTCTGGACAGGAAATCCTTTAAAGTATGCAGTGCTTCCTTTGAGGCAGAGGGAGGTCTATAGCAACAAACCACTGTTACACAAATACTTTTTGAGATATTTACATCCAGAGCCAGAATTTCCATTTGTTTACAAATTGATTCCGATAGAACTATTGTGGCATCAAACTTTGACTTAACATTGGTGGCAACACCACCCCCCTTCTTAAGCCTATCGGTACGATAGATGTTATAACCAGACATGTTAATATGATCATCAGGCACAGAATTGGACAACCAAGTTTCAGATATCATAATAATATCTGCATCTGTTGACTTTGTCCAAACCCGAACCATACAGTGGGGCAAAAAAGTATTTAGTCAGCCACCGATTGTGCAAGTTCTCCCACTTAAAATGATGACAGAGGTCAGGAATTTACATCATAGGTACGCTTCAACTGTGAGAGACAGAATGTGAAAAAAAATCCATGAATTCACATGGCAGGATTTTTAAAGAATTTATTTGTAAATCAGGGTGGAAAATAAGTATTTGGTCACTTCAAACTAGGAAAATCTCTGGCTCTCACAGACCTGTAACATCTTCTTTAAGAAGCTTTTCTGTCCTCCACTCCTTACCTGTATTAATGGCACCTGCTTGAACTCATTATCTGTATAAAAGACACCTGTCCACAGCCTCAAACAGTCAGACTCCAAACTCCACTATGGTCAAGACCAAAGAGCTTTCGAAGGACACCAGGAAAAGAATTGTAGACCTGCACCAGACTGGGAAGAGTGAATCTACAATAGGCAAGCAGCTTGGTGAGATAAAAATCAACTGTGGGATCAATTATCAGAAAATGGAAGACATACAAGACCACTGATAATCTCCCTCGATCTGGGGCTCCACGCAAGATCTCATCCCGTGGGGTCAAAATGACCATGAGAACGGTGAGCAAGAATCCCAGAACCACACGGGGGGACCTGGTGAATGACCTGCAGAGAGCTGGGACCACAGTAACAAAGGTCACCATCAGTAACACACTACAACGGCAGGGAATCAAATTCTGCAGTGCCAGACGTGTTCCGCTGCTGAAGCCAGTGCATGTCCAGGCCCGTCTGAAGTTTGCCAGAGAGCACATGGATGATACAGCAGAGGATTGGGAGAATGTCATGTGGTCAGATGAAACCAAAGTAGAACTTTTTGGTATAAACTCAACTCGTTGTGTTTGGAGGAAGAAGAATACTGAGTTGCATCCCAAGAACACCATACCTACTGTGAAGCATGGGGGTGGGAACATCATGCTTTGGGGCTGTTTTTCTGCTAAGGGGACAGGACGACTGATCCGTGTTGAGGAAAGAATGAATGGGGCCATATATCGTGAGATTCCGAGCCAAAACCTCCTTCCATCAGTGAGAGCTTTGAAGATGAAACGTGGCTGGGTCTTCCAACACGACAATGATCCCAAACACACCGCCTGGGCAACAAAGGAGTGGCTCCCTAAGAAGCATTTGAAAGTCCTGGAGTGGCCTAGCCAGTCTCCAGACCTCAACCCCATAGAAAATCTGTGGAGGGAGTTGAAAGTCCGTGTTGCTCGGCGACAGCCCCAAAGCATCATTGCTCTTGAGAAGATCTGCATGGAGGAATGGGCCAAAATACCAGCTACATTGTGTGCAAACCTGGTAAAGAACTATAGTAATCGTTTGACTTCTGTTATTGCCAACAAAGGTTATGTTACAAAGTATTGAGTTGAATTTTTGTTATTGACCAAATACTTATTTTCCACCCTGATTTACAAATAAATTCTTTAAAAATCCAGCCATGTGAATTCATGGAATTTTTTCACATTCTGTCTCTCACAGTTGAAGTGTACCTATGATGAAAATTACTGACCTCTGTCATCATTTTAAGTGGGAGAACTTGCACAATCGGTGGCTGACTAAATACTTTTTTGCCCCACTGTATCTATCTTAGAGAACAGACTACGCACATTAAGATGAATAACCTTCAGTCCGGGTGAGGATCTAAATTCAGATGGAGTTTGAATACACTGAAGCTCAGGACCTGGGTTTGGTTCCACATTACCAGATATGAGCAACAATCAAATAACCAAAAGTCTCTGTTTAGTGACATTGCATGCTTACTTTGTTTTTAAGAATGTTAAGACTGAGCACAATGATCCATAGCTTGAGAGAAAATCAGACAAAGCAAGAAAATTTCGAAGTTTGAGTGAAACTACAGGTAAGTCAGACGACAGGTTCATGTCATGTCAAATGAATTGGTACTTGTACAGGATGTGCAGCATAAGTAATACAGGTGGAGCTGGGAACCAAGTCTTGCAGACTGAGCTCACTACTAAATGTAGTTGTTCTAAAAAAACTAAATTTCCCAAAGTCCCCCACAACCAAAAGGAGAAATTAAACTATGAAAAAAGCCATTTTCTACAACTCTTGATGAATGCAATAACTAGGTATATGTCTGTAAGCTACACAAACCTAAGATGGCAGGAAAATCCCCAACCAACCTGTAAATTAGTCAAACATCCTTCAGTAACAGAAAAAAAACTTGATGAAGTTTGAGTAGCTTCAAATAGCAACACAAACTTTGCTGAAAGTAGCCCCAGCAGCCGATGCAGGAAGCCTGTTTCCTGGACCTGAATAGCTGGTGTAGAAGCCAGAGGCTGGGCCAAGCCTGGTGTCAAATGCAGAAGGCTGGATCAGACGTAGCAACTGGGCCTGATGGCTGATGAATATGTATATGTCCGTAAATTTTGCTGAAAATGGCCCCAGCAGTCGATGCAGCAGCCTATTTTCCAGGCCTGATAGCTGGTATAGAAGCCAGAGGCTGAGCCATGCCTAGTAGCTGGTGCCGAGGGCTGGATCGGGCATGGTAACCAGGCCTGATGGCTGGTGCTCAAACAAACCACAGCAAAACTAGAAGATTTCTACTGCTTATTTCCTGTTGAACCTTGAGGAGTTTAAGTTCTGTGAGTCCAGAGGTGAGTCCAAAAATGATAAATAAAAGTAAAACTGCAGAAAGTTGCGCCTTTCTGGCTGTTTTCTTCCTCCTTCTCTTCTGGTGCTCTCTCACTGTCGTGTAAATCCTCAACGTTGCTAACGTTCGTCAGTGTCAAAAAGCTGTGTGACGAAAATGCCATGAATCTTGGAGCGTTTTAAACAAGCAAACAGTAGTGCTCAGGTGTCCCCAAATGCAAATTCAGGCAAAACATCTGTCCTGATGATGCTTGATCTCACTGCAGCTTTTGATACTGTGGATCAAAACATCCTTCTTGATAGGTTCATAACCTGGGTGGGACTTTCAGGCACAGTCCATAGTTGGTTCCAATCGTATCTTGAAGACAGGGGTTATGTTGTTTCTATTGGCGATCATAAATCAAAGCTGATCATGACATGTGGGGTCCCCCAAGGCTCAATTCTTGGGCCACTACTTTTCAATCTCTACATGCTCCTCCTGGGTCAGGTTATGAACCATAATAACATTACATATCATAATTATGCAGATGACACCCAGCTCTACCTAGCTCTATCACCTAGTGACTGTGGTCCCCTAGGCTCCCTCGGTCAGTGTTTGAGGCAAGTTAATGACTGAATGCAGTCAAAATTCCTCCAGTTAAACAAAGTATGGAGGTTACTGCCCAACTTGGCTCCAGAGGAATAAAGACAAAGACTCAGGTTAGAAATCTTGGTGTCATAACTGTTTCAGACCTGAGCTTCACTGGTCACATTAAGGCTATAACTAGATCAGCATTTTATC
The DNA here is from genome assembly GCF_043380555.1 of Nothobranchius furzeri. Classification (NCBI taxonomy): domain Eukaryota; kingdom Metazoa; phylum Chordata; class Actinopteri; order Cyprinodontiformes; family Nothobranchiidae; genus Nothobranchius; species Nothobranchius furzeri. Next base: position 42,144,159 of record NC_091745.1, on the reverse strand, counting down.
ATCTTCATCAAATAGCACAGCTCAGGAGGCTCATGTTCACACAAGATCTGGAGAAACTCATTCACGCGTTCATCTCCAGTAGGTTGGGACTATTGCAATGGTCTTTTGAATGTTCTTCTCAAAAATGTTTTTAAGCAACTGCAGCTTATTCAGAATGTTGCTGCTGGAGTCTTAACAAGAGAACCGGGCACATCACTCCTGTTCTTAAATCTCTGCAATGGTTACCAGTAAACTACAGAATCGATTTCAAAGTACTTCTACTAGTTTATAAATCACTCAATGGAATGGGGCCAGAACACGTCAGATCTCCTTTAGGTACATACGCCCAGCCCGGCTCTGAGATCCTTAGGAAACAGTCAGCTTGCAGAACCCCGGGTCAGAACCAAACAGGGTGCTTTTAGCTACCATGCTGCACACAGATGGAATCAGCTTCCTCATGACCTCTGATGTGCCCCAACTCTAGAAACGTTTAAATCAAAATTGAAAACCTTCATGAATTCCTCAGCCTTTGAATGAATGTCCTTATGCTGCACATTCTGCACTGAAAATGCTAACCCTTACACTTTATTCTTTTACATTTTTAAATAGTCTTTTCTGTCATGTTGATTTTAATGTTCTTGCTAATGGAAAGCACACTTAATTGCCCTCTTTGAATGAAATGTGCTATATAAATAAAGCTACCTTGCCTTTTTATTACATTATTTAATATGCAACCTTTAACAATTAAAAATGTAACAACTCAGAGGCTAATAGAATAACAGCTTAATTAGTTTCTACAGAAAATTTTTAAATGTTTTATTAACTTTTATTTATTTTCTATATATTTTATGTGTATTAATTTATTTAATTTGTATTTTTATATTAAAATAGACCAATATTGATAAAAGTTACATGCTAATATCTTATATTTTATAATTTGCTAATATTTATTATAAAAAAGATGGACGTCGTCCACCAGAGGGCAGAAGACATGTACAGGATTTGGGTTTTTGAGCAAAGCACTAATCCTGACACATGTGGGCTCATTTAACCAATTTCCAACAAAAATCTACAAACGTGTAATCTGAGGAGGAGGCATGCTGGACTCACCGTGGCTACCACATTGATGCTGTATTGCCTGTAAGTCAGCATGGTGAAGATGTTGCCCCGAGGGTAAGTTATACAAAGGACAGATTCATTGATGGTGTTTAGCGGCTTGATGTGAGCACCTCCATTCGCTGCTGTAGTCGCTGCTTCCAACACAAAAGCCGCGAAGTAGAACAGCAAAGCTATGAAATGGTAAAACACATCCTGAGGAGTAAAAAAAAAGGGAGAGTTATGTTATAAATAAATAAATATGGCCACAACCAGCTCTAACATCTGCCAAACAAAGGACAACAGATTACGAGTCCACATAAAGACAGGAGAGTGGAAATGTTTATGTGACTGAATATTATAATTAAAAACAAACAAACAGACACAGAGCAGGATATTAAAGCTAAAGACGGGGTGTGTCTGAGAACCAGGAAGGTTAATAAGACTTTGTGTAGCTGACTGTAAGCCTGGTTGGGCTACAAGCAGCCCTTTGTGGGATTTCTGTGTGAGCTCATCATCCTTGTCACTCATTGTTTGCCTGAAAACAAACAAGCCCTCAGGCCCGGCTACTCTAGGGCGCAGATCCTGAGGAGAAGCCGGCTCTGTCTGAGAGACTGAGCCCACTACATGGAGATAAGACAGGACCGCGTCATTTTACTACCCCAATATAAATCAAGCAGTTTTACAAAGTACATCTAATGTAATCTGCAAGGAAATGACACAGTGCTTTATAGGCTACCTCTGTTATAGCTCTCTTTTCAGATTAACGCCATCCCTTTATCTGACACTTGGAACAGAAAACCAACCACAATTACATCAGCGTCTCAAACCAGAAAACTCCTCTAAAACTTTGGAATAATGGAACTACTTCCCAAAATTCCAACTATAAATTTGTGAAAACCTAACGTCAGACAAAGTTCCAAAGACAAATGTCAAAGTGTCATGGATCCCACCTCACCACCATCCTCCAGTCACAGCTCCTCCACCTAGAACTCCAGCTTCTAGCATACCCCAACCTGGAACTCCACCAACGCCGTTACCCATTCAGTCATCCTTTCCTTATGGCTGTATGACCGGACCTTCTATGGTTATCTCATATCTGCCTACTCAGCCAAAGAGTAAGTCAGCTATATTTTTCCCACGACGGGTGATTTGTCTAGGACGGCCGAAAAAACGCAGTGTGGCCCAGGCATAAAAGAATACTTAAGAATTCATTTTTTTAAGTTACAATAGTTCTATGGTCGATGGAAAAAATTCATGCACTAAATCCCTCTCACATGAAGCCATTTGAGCAGTTTTATTGTGGACAGTTTTAGTACCTTCTAGAATGAGCTGTTTCACGGCTCTGTCATTTTAAGAAACAAGCTAGAGTTGGCCACGCCCACCCAACCCCCACTAAGGCTACTATTGACCCTTTGCACCGACATCCCCTTATCACGTGGGTCCACCATGGTGGATGGCAAAAGCATGTAAATAGTGAGCAACACGATTACTAAACAAAGGGGAAAAGTAGAGCCTGAAATTGTTTTTGAGATCAAAACAAAAACAAAACTCCTCCAGCATTCCTTCAACTAGTTCATGCCCTGTTCAGTTATCAGAAGAAGTACCGCATCTAGCCGGGGTTCATAGAGAGCGGTATGTTAACTAGCTTACCAACGTTAGCTAACGTCTCTCTGCAGCTGTTCACCGATGTAAACATGTTGCTGACTTTGCCTAAATTCACTCCTCTGGATTTATAGCTTTATGTTGTAAACTGCTTTTCACTTTACACCAAAGCTGATTTTTAAAAAGTCCGGATCCCTACCAGCTTCTGTTGCTGGTGGTGTTACCGGGTCCAGCTGCTGCTCTCACACCGGAATGAGAAGATCTCTGAACACCGCCGCTCATATAAATAAATAACTAACGTAATTTTAACACACGTAATCATACATCGGAGCTTTAATATTGCTAATAATTGTCTCGCTTTACACTACAGTGGACGGAGCGCAGCCTCCATGGTGAAATACCCACCCATCAGGATTATCAATAACTAGTATAAACACATCATTTATCCTTGTCCCTGTCTTCCTCATGAAATAAATGAACGTTAATCTTACCCGCTAAAAACATGTTTGCTGCAAATCTGAGGCCTGCTAGTCCGTTTGATTGATCGCTGCAGTTCATGCCCATCCTCAGTCTCCATCAAAGTTATTAAAAAGAAAAAACGAGTTGAGTTTACGTCCTTGTCTCTTAGTGCAGCCGACCACGCAGCAAGCTAAAACCATTTTACTGTCAAATCAACTAAATAAAAGACATAAAAGGCTACAAACTGGCTTGTTTAGACTAGCTTCACTGGAGTTTCTACGGGTGTAAACGGTCTTTTTGCCGTCCATCATGGCGAAGGGGCGGTCACATGATTGGTGTGACGTCACGTGCAAAGGGTCAATAAGCTGAGAAGCTCAGAGCTTCTCGGATATCCGGGACGGGCTTGTAGTAGAGCCACTTCTCCAGCAGCAGGTCTCTCTTGCACATGAGAGGTGGTTATATTCTACTTTTCCCATTCGTGACATCACAAATGGAGGCTTTTTGAAACAGTTTGTTTTAGGCACATACTTTCTAAAACTAAACCCTGACAGGAAACATTGAGATTTAAGTTACCATACCATACTACCTTTATTTATAAAGAACATTTAAAAAAGGCATGGTAGCCAATCAAAGTGCCGTACAGATAGGCCTGGGACGATAATAAAATCTAGCTGGATGATATATTGTCCAACAAATTATTGACGATAAACAATATTATTGTCGACATTATTGAGACCAAAATAACCACTTATGTAACGTCAATATGTCATAATGCAAGTACACCCTTTAAAATGCAACAATTAAACCTTTATTTAACTTTAAACTTTAAAACTAACTTAACTTTATTTAATTTTGAATAAATAAAAAATGACTTTCATGCTGTTGGAAAATATTGAATCAAATCAATACAATAGACTGTCTCTTCAAAACAATAAATACAGTGGCCTAGAAGATAAGATAACCTTTATTAGTCCCACAAGTGGGAAATTTGTTTCGTTTACAGCCAAAGTAAAAGTAAAAGTAAAAGTTATGCAGCAGAGGGAGAAAACACTAAAATACAATAAGTTCGATCGTAATGAGATGAAATAAACTCAATACAATTGATAATTTATACCTTAAGAATGGGGTAAAAAATAACCATACTATCTACAGCTTAGAAATACAGAGTACACTTCATCCAACAGATTTGTTGTAGAGTCTGACAGCAGTGGGGAGGAAAGACCTCCGGAATCTATCCAGTGTCAACAAGCGCATTTGCACTTCAATAATGATAATAAGTAAGAATAATAGAGTTGTACATTTCTTAACCTTGACGTATTGAGGCTGGAAAAAGTATTGAGTTCATTTTCATCTAGGGCTGCTCGATAATGACAAAAATAATAATCACGATTATTGTGACTGAAATTGAGATCTCGATTATTTAAGACGATTTTTCTATTAATGTTGATTTTATTTGTTTTTATTCGGTCATAAAATTGCTCAGGGCAAAATCAGGACAAAAATAAATAAGAAACAAGATGATCACAAAAATAACTCCTGATTCCTAGTATAAAAAGACCAATATACTTATAGTTTATGACCCAAGGGCTATAGACCTTGGTTTAGCTCATTTAAAGAGCAAGTCATCCATGACCAGATTCTTACTCGACTCCTACTTCCTGTTTGAAAATGCAACAAATGCCATTGCCTAGCAGACCAAGGGGGTGAAGCTGCAAACAAATACACACACTCATGGCATTGTGACATCATAATGTACCATCCAACATCATTGTGTACCTCTTAGCCAGTAGCGATGGCAGATTTAAATTCAAATGCAGGGCTGAGTTTTGCCTGACGACGGTGCATCACCGACAGTTTTAGGCAGAATATTAAAATTTTAACTAAGATGCACTGTAGGAGCCAAATATGTTGTTTCCTTTTCTTTGGTCTTGATGTTTTAATTGATATGTGGGCGTGTCATTATTACTGGTCGGAATAAAGGTAGTGATGTCATTGTTGGCGTCAGGCACTATTCCGGAAGGGCAAACAGGTTATTGACCGCTGTGGCGTGAGGAAGTTTGAATGGGAAAGTAAGCAAATTACTCCTATCATTGTTTCACCTGGAATGCAATCAACATTAAACAAGAAGCATTATCAAAACAATTCCACACTTAAGGTTGTTTTTTTAAGCAAATAGTAGTTTAATTAGTCAACATCGGATCAACACAGGGCATCAACCAGGTCCCGGTCTAGCAGCCTCAGAAGTTCGAGTAATGGACTTGACTTCTACATGCACTAAAATATCAAATTATTGAATACATTTGTCTACAGCACAATCAGACACTCATTTATATAGTTTATCAGCAAAAAATGTTGATATGGAGCGACTTGGTCTTTGAGTCTTACCAGTACAGACCCAAATACCAACATACTGGCAGCAAGAATTATACAGTGGCATTTATAACAAATAAATGCAAATAAATTGATGATTACAAAATTTTGCGTAATATGTATTTAGTTATGTCAAGGTGCTGTAGGAGAGTGCACTAGCACCGTGTCCTCAGAGAGATTAGTTATTATTCATCAGCGTGAGGAACTTATTTCTATCTATTTCTACCTTATTTATAAACTATTTATTTACAGGTCCATCAGTTAATGTAATAATTGTCCCAACCACAGCTGTGTAAAGATCGGGTCGTTTACATCTTACTTATGAACCATAAAATATGAGGTTCCATAGAAATATGAAATATCAATCTGATGGACCTTTGACTATTTTAACCAGAAGATTGGAACTTTTTTTGCAGGGATTAAGCAACACTTCGTATCAACTCCAAGGAAAGAGAGAGAGTCAGGTTTAAAATAGTTAAGAAATTTATTTCTACACAGATTAAACAAGACTAACTTAAACACTGTGTACTGATGGAACTAAGGTGGAGTGAGACATGAGATGAATGATGGTGTGTGTGTGTGTGTGTGTGTGTGTGTGTGTGTGTGTGTGTGTGTGTGTGTGTGTGTGTGTGTGTGTGTGTGTGTGTGTGTGTGTGTGTGTGTGTGTGTGTGTGTGTGTGTGTGTGGAATGTTATTCAGAACCAGCGGATCCGGAGAAGCAGTTAGTTCTGAGTGGGAGTGAATGTTTCGCTCTAGACTTTAGTAGGAGATTTATAAACACACATGAAACGCCATCTGTCGGTCTACGTACCCCGGGGGAAGCCCCTGTCAGATCCAGAATGCCGAGGTCCTCGTGAACCCTCTTTAGTACAGAAGCCGGTAGAAAAGCAGTGGTGCCGACCAAACTAGTCTTGGAATGCTTCCAGGCCACGACAGGTTATCACTGGCTTCTCCGAGACCCTGAAGGGGTCGTGAGGTTCAGCTTTTATTCTGAAGGAACCGTTGCGGTCAGATGTAACTTGCAACAGATTTTATCCAGCTTGTCGAGGTTCTTTATGGCTGAAGAGGAAGTCTGGATGGCCTGTCCGAGACTTCTCTAGAACGCTTTGAACTAAAGAAAAGGTGGCGTGGGATAGTTTTTATAATTGTCATATTTTGGTTTACTGACGAATCAGAATTTGACGTGCAAAAGAGGGTTTATACAAACACCACGGATAACCACGCCTAGCCCGAAACGAAGGTTATGATTGGGTCAGACAAAGGGAAATGTGTCGTGTGACTTTAGCATTACGAGTAATCAGTGTCTAATGCAAATGTCCAGGATTATAATAACTTGTAAAATACTACTGATCACAAGATTATAATATCAAGTAATAACATTGTCATTTCACAGATTGATTGAATATTGAACATTATTATTGGTAATTAACAAAGTTGTTGATTATGTATTTATCAAAATAGTTCTTCGTCTTCGCTGTAAGAGAGTTGAAGCAGTTCAGATGAGCAGAGTGCATGAAAGACCTTGGCCACAATCTCATGTAGATGAGCCTGTCAGAGACTTTATGTCTCTGCTCGAGCAGACACAGCAGATCATGACCTTTAGGTCAAAAACAGGACATTCATGACGCTACAGCTGCACCCCCCACCCTCCAACCCGGTCTCACAGCAATCAGGGGCAAGCTGCACATGTGTTTAGTGCACCACACGCGCACATTTAGCCGTTTTTAGTGGCTCAGGAGCCCGCAGGTATGGTGTGTGTCACTCACTCTGGTTAATCCAACAGGGAGCCGGCTCTGAGAGCCGTTTATTTAGTGACCGACACATCACTACATCATTCCCTTTCCTAATGTCCTGAAGGACGATCCGGAGCGCAGGCGGAGTGTTTAGCTAACCTGCAGGAAATGTCAACGACAGTTATCCAGAAAGTAGTTAAGGGTTGCCAGAGATGTTTCTGAGGTGTTTGCTAGGTACTTTTAAGATTTAAAAAGTCAAGAAGGGGGTCTGAAAAGCTGTTAAAAATAGCGACAAAGTCACTAAGTTGGCAACACTGTGAGAAGAGCGCTTCATTTTCAACTTGGGGCAGCGCAAGAGGGAGGAGCAAATAATCAGCTTGTTTTTTTTTATAATTGTTCAAAACTCAGATTGTAATTGGGATTAAAATTTGATTAATTGAGCAGCCCTATTTTCATCTATAGTACAATTAATTGTTTTATTGATTACTGTCCCAGGCCTTTGTACAGATAAAAAGTAAAACACAACATAAAAACAAAAACACAGTAATAAAAACACACAACAAAGCAGATAAGCACGGTCAACAATAAGAATACATAATAAAAATAATTAATAGTTTGGAGTGTGGAGATGCAAAAAGTAGGTTTTGCATAATACATCCCCTTTAAGGGGCTGCTTTAACAAACCATTTCTGGTAGAATAAAAAATTTAGTGTAGAATCTTTTTATTACAGTTTAAAAAAAAACATTTCCTCCATCAACATCACAAGGATACAGAGCTTTCTCTGTCTGTCACTGGAAATGTGAAAACAGTATAATAAACTTTAGCCAGTGAACAGGAGGGTTTACAAAATACTGATGAGCTGAGACGTTTGTCTAAAACTTACCAAGAAGTTCCAGTCCGTGTTAATGCGGTCAGCCAAACCCGTGATGAGGAGGGTGAGGTAGAAAGAAGAGAGGAGGAAGGTGGTGACGGACACAAACATCACCCAGCCCTGCAGCAGTGGCACGGGCACATTGGAGGACGCCACCAGGATCCATACGAGACATCCAAATAACTGGGAAAAACAGTGAACACGGCCATAATGTTTACTATCCAAAATAGGTTTTTGATCCAGAAGATAAACATCCTCTGCAAATCTGAATTAATAATAAATAATGGACCCTGATTAATGCCACATGTGTCTGCTCTGCCTGATTTTTCTTTTTAAAGGTTTTAAACTCCTCACCAAATTATTTGGTTTGCAACACTACTAGATTTGGAAGAATGCCGCCATCATCTATAAATCACTGGAGAGTTCATTTCTTTATTCTCAAAACTGGAAAACTACCCAGTTGGGTCTGTGCTGGTTGAGTTTTTATTACCAATTTAGTCCGAAAACATATTCTCACTGTAAGTGTCATAAAATTACTCAAATTTTCCTGACGACAGGCGCTTCTCTTGTTTATTAAACGCCTGTCGTCAGGAAGCCGAGCCAGTGTGGTCATTTCGGAGTTACAGTGAAAACTCATCCAGCTTGAGCCGGTGAGAAGCCAACGGCAGAAGAAGACGACGGGAACGGCAGTAAATGACGGTACCGCGGCTTGCCACAAGAGGGCGCCATTACCTAAGCTCACCGCTGCCGACCATAGCAATAATGTTACTTAATTGTTGTATGGTGGAAATTAACAAAGGACAGTGCTAAAAGTGAAAGAAGGGTGGTAATTAAGTCAAGTTTAAAGAACCACATTAAGCTTCTATAGCACATTTGTCAATGGTTTTGTAATTTCTACAATATCTCAAAAGGAAAACATTGTTGTTAAAGTGCCTTGTGCAATCTGTTTAAGGTCAAACGGAATTACGCTTACATGGTTTAAGTAGGAGTGCATCTGTGTTGAGTGAAGGTCATTGTTACTTAAAGGTTATATTGTTAAAGAGTATTTTGAAATTCAGATACAGAATTGACTGACATTTGACTCGACTCACAAGATGGCCGACAAAGATCATGAAGATGAAGCTGGAGCATTTACTGAAGGAGAAGATGGTACTCAGCAAGCTGCAGAAAGGCAGACTGTTCGCAGGGGTGAAAGAGTAAGAACACTCACTGAAAAGGGTAAAGAGCTTCAAGAGGAGAAGCTTAAAGGTCTCAAACACAAATACGCAGTTGTTTTTGAAAAGTGGAGATATGAAGCGAGATTGAGCAAAGTGTTATTAAGGAAAGAAGCTCCAGAGAGTGAATTACAGGAGCTGATTAACAACATAAGTGCTACCTGCAAAGATGTTCAAACCATTTATGAACAAATAAGGCACATAACAACTCCAGATGCAGATGTACGACGCAAAGTAGATGCATGCACATCACTTTCTGCATTCATTTTGGAAAGAGCTGAAAAGCAGCTACGGGAGGAATTCACAGAAGGTGATGAAGAGCCATGGCCAGACTTTGGGTCATGCTTAGGGTCTGAAAGGACTAAATCAGGGTCAAAATCCCATCGGTCTAAACGTGGTTCAGATCACTCAGGCTCACAACCTATCAAAAGAATGGAAGCTGAAGCAGAGGCAGCTGCATCTCAGGAGATATTAGCTGTAATGGAAGAACAGGAGAGGGAAGCAGCCAAGCTACAGAAATTGGAACGTGAGCACTTTGAAAGGCTGCAAGAAATAGAAGAGCAGCGTAGAAAGATTAAACGTTTGGATGAAGTTAAAAGGTTAAATGCTGCAAAGGCTCGAGTAAAGGTTTATGATGAAGCTGAGAGTGTTTCTGGAAGTCAGAGCTCATCACAGAGCATTAAAGCAGAGAGTGTAACCCAAGCTATATGCATCCCATTAAACGTCCCCCCTCAAGTTCAAACTGCAGCTCATCTCCAAGATGCCACAAGCCCTGCATTTGTTCCAAACGTTCCTACAGTCATAAACCAATCTCAACGAAATCCTGGTGTACCACCTCAGGTGACCATTAGCCAACCACTCAAAGCATCAAGTCCACCATTTATCCCTCAAGCCATACAAGTTTCTGCTGCTGCAAATCAGCCACAGTCTAATCTGGATCTAGTTGGCGTTCTAGCTGAAGCAATAAGCGCTAACCGTCTGCCAACTCCAGAACCTACACTATTTACTGGTGATCCTCTAAAATTCAAAGACTGGCAGTTGTCATTTGAAACCTTGATTGACAGGAAAAACATTCCAAAGAATGAAAGACTCTACTATCTCAGGAAGTACCTTGGTGGACCCGCAAAGAGAGCAGTTGAAGGATTTCTCCTAGTGGGCACAGATGCAGCATACGATGCAGCTTGGGAAGTGTTGGAAAAGCGCTTTGGAGACCTGTTCATCATGGGAAAATGTTTTAGAGACAAGCTTCACAGTTGGCCTAAAATAAGCTCAAAGGATGGAAATGAGCTTAGAGATTTTGCAGATTTCCTTAAAAGTTGTGAAGCTGCAATGTCACAGATACAGTCCTTACATGTTCTCAATGACTGTATGGAAATTCAGAAACTCTTGCTGAAACTTCCAGACTGGTTGACGACAAGATGGAATCGTGCAGCCATGGAAATGAGAAAAAATATTAGTGGACAGTATCCACCATTTTACTCATTTGTGGATTTTGTATCCACTGAAGCTGACTTAGCATGCGATCCCATAGCTTCAATGCAAGCCCTGAAGGATTTGGAAACAAGTAAACCAAAACAGTTACGTAACCAAGTCATTCAAGCAAAAAAATTAACAGTAAATTCGAATCATTCAACCCCCTCAGGTCACGTGAATGCTGTAATTTGCTTTTTCTGTAAGAAAAGGGGTCACTCACTTGATAAATGTTTCAAGTTCAGAGAAAAAACTGTCCAAGAACGCGTCAAATTTGTACAAGCGGAAAGGCTGTGTTTTGGATGTTTGAAAGGTGGACATCTTTCGAAAAGGTGTGATAAAAGAAGCACATGTGAAAAATGTCAAAGGAGGCATCCAACGTGTCTTCACGACGACAAGTTTGTTGAATGTAAAAGAGTAATACCTGCAACTGATGATAACCCTCAAGACAAACACGAAGAAAACGCCAAAGAAGGAGATGAACCAGCCACGGCAATCTCTAACAGAGCAACTCAAGCCACCTCAAATACGTTAACATCCTCTATACTACCTGTCTGGGTTTCATCTAGAAACGACCCTGACAGGGAAGTGTTGGTGTATGCACTGCTCAATTCTCAGAGTGATACATCCTTTATTTTAGATGAAATAGCTCAAGATCTTGACACAGATAAAAGTAAAACCAATCTGCAACTATCCACCATGTCTGCAAAATCAACAGTTATACCATTTGAGAAGCTGGTAAACCTTCAAGTGAGGGGGTATACACATGAAAAGAGAATCACCTTACCACCAGTTTATACAAGGGAGTTTATTCCTGTGAACAGATCACATATCCCAACATCTAAAACCGCCTTAAAGTGGGCTCATCTAGAAAGCCTAGTAGATAAACTACCTCCTTTGCTTGAATGTAAAGTTGGTCTACTTATTGGATACAATTGTCAACAAGCCCTCCTACCACGAAAGGTTATTGCGGGCAAGGACAACCAACCATACGCACAGTTAACTGATCTCGGCTGGAGCATAGTTGGCTGCTCGTCTCAGATTGAAAATGACAGTGATGTCATTGGCACAAGTCACAGGATCATTGTTTGTGAAGTAACTCCTGCGCCACAACCCACAGTGAACCTCCAGCAACAAGTATGCAAAACTCAAGTAAAGGAAGTTAGTCCAGCTAAAGTAATAAGGGCTTTGGAATCTGATTTCTCCGAGCATGCAACGGACGACAATCCAGTCTCTCAGGAAGACCTTTTGTTCATGTCAAAGGTGACCAAAGGTATAAAACAAAGCAAAGATGGACAGATCAGTTGCTCATTTGTTATGGGTAAGGCAAGAGTCACGCCCATTAAACAAATGACCATCCCCAGGCTTGAATTGGCATCGGCTGTGACTTCAGTTCGCAACGCGGATGTAATCAAGCGAGAACTGGAAATTGAAACTCTACAGGAATATTACTGGACAGATTCGCAAGTCGTATTGGCTTATATAAGCAATGACGCTAAAAGATTTCATACATTCGTTGCTAATCGAATCCAGCGAATAAGACAAAGTACAAGTTCTGAAAAATGGCGCCATGTAAGCTCAGAAGAAAATCCTGCTGATCAAGCCTCACGAGGTTTGAGTGCTGCTCAGCTGAAAGAATTAAGCTGGTTAAAGGGCCCCGATTTCCTTTGGAGACAAGATCTTCCAGTCAAAGAGGAAATGGTGGGAGAAGTTGAGGAAACAGATCCAGAACTCCGAAGAGGTCATACACATTCAGTGTGTTCAAAGGAAGCAAACCCACGGCTAGAGCGTCTAAAGAAGTTCTCCAGTTGGATGAAAGCTGTAAGAGCTATAGCCAGACTAAAACGATTCATCAAAGAGTACAGAGGTATTCAACAAAAGACAAACAAAGAGACTGATCTTGAAGAGAGAAAAGACACTGAGCTATTCATGATCAAGCTAGTGCAAAACGATGTTTTTTCTGAGGAAATAAAGAAAATCAAATCTCAACATGGAAATTCGTTGCACAAGCAAAGTAAACTAAAGCAGTTGAACGCTTTTCTTGATAAATCAGAAGTTCTCAGGGTAGGGGGTAGATTATCCCAAACGTCCTTGCATCCTGATGTAAAACACCCTGCAATTCTTCCAAAGGAGTCCCATTTGTCAGCTCTACTCGTCAAACACTATCATGAACGTGTACATCATCAAGGAAGAGGCATGACTATCAATGAACTGCGTGCAAATGGGATCTGGATCTTAGGATCTGGAAGTTTAGTCTCTTCACACATTTACCGTTGTGTTAAGTGTAGAAGATACCGAAAGGCAACAAACGTTCAACAGATGGCAGATTTGCCAGAAGTAAGAACACAAACAGCTCCTCCTTTTACGTACTGCGGTGTTGATTGTTTCGGTCCGTTCATAGTAAAGGAAGGAAGGAAGGAAGTCAAAAGATATGGATTATTGTTCACATGCTTATGTTCACGAGCTGTGCACATCGAAACACTCGAGGATCTATCAACTGATGCTTTTATGAATGCTCTTCGGGTTCTAATAGCCATAAGAGGTCCTGTCCGCCAAATAAGATGTGACCAAGGCACAAATTTTGTTGGCGCCAAAAATGAGTTTCTGAAACTCATGAAACATATGGACCAAGAACCCCACAGAGCCATTAGATGCGAATTTGTGATGAATGTCCCATCAGCCAGTCACATGGGAGGCATCTGGGAGCGTCAAATCCGCACAGTACGGAGCATACTAACAGCAATGTTGGACAAGTCCTCCAGCAGGCTTGATACAACTAGTCTAAGAACACTCTTTTATGAAACAATGGCCATCATTAACAGCCGACCCTTAAGTGTGGAACATCTCAATGATCCCTCAGGTCCGGAGCCGTTAACTCCCAATCACATATTAACAATGAAGTCTTCAGTTATTCTCCCCCCTCCAGGAACATTTTGCAGAGAGGATTTGTACTTGAAGAAAAGATGGAGAAGAGTACAATATCTGGCAAATGAATTTTGGCAGAGATGGAGGAAAGAATATCTATTAAATCTTCAACAGCGGCAGAAGTGGCATACAGTTACACGAAACCTACAAATGAATGACATTGTGATACTACAGGATGACAACGCTCCAAGATGTAAATGGAAGCTTGCCCTAGTAGTAGAAGCTCTGAAGAGCCCAGATGACAAGGTTCGAAAGGTGAAACTAAAGACTAGTGAAACTACTTTTGACAAAGGAAAACCACTGACAAGGATAATCTATCTAGAAAGACCTATTCACAAAGTCGTGACCTTACTTGAGACTGACGAGTATACTAAAACAGACTCTAACAATGACACTACTTAGAAAATCACCTTAAGAAAGTAAGGGGTGATTTGGTGGGAGTGTAAGTGTCATAAAATTACTCAAATTTGGTTCCAGAAGTTAGAATATATAATATTTGTTTGTATCGTAAATCTGTGTCTTTTATTTTGGAACAAGTGGTATCTTCCTCACCGAGTTACCGCGAGAAGTGATGTGAGATGTGAGATGTGACTTGTATGTGTATGAGGAAGCACGAGAACCGCTTTGTCTGAGCCATCCGCAGCACCTGCGCAGCCAATTACTCGAGAAACAGGGAAACCGCTTTGTCTGAGCCATCTGCAGCACCTGCGCTGCCAATTACTCAGAAACAGGAAGACTGATTGTACTGAATTTGGACCTCCGAAGTGGCACGCGGCCACGAGTTTTCACTGTAACTCCGAAATGACCACACTGGCTCGGCTTCCTGACGACAGGCGTTTAATAAACAAGAGAAGCGCCTGTCGTCAGGAAGCCGAGCCAGTGTGGTCATTTCGGAGTTACACTCACTGTACATGTCCCTATACCCGTTTGAAATCCCCTTGATGTGTGGATATTTTTGCCATTTCAGCTTTATTTCAACATTTTGACATTACCTTTGACATTTACACATTAATCTCAAAATTGGGATAATACATTTTGCCCTTTTCTTCTCCTGTAAACAACCCAAATTTGACTATTGAGTCCATTGTGAAACCTCTGTGTTTACTCATTACCGATGTTATTTCAGACTAAGACAGCTGCAGACTTCCCAGCTGAAATCAGAATTATTGATACCTGTAGAGTTCTTTAAAAGTTAACCCATTTGAGTTTAAAGAGGTCCTTTGCTGAGAAAACATTTTTTACTCAATATTTCTGAAAATGATCGGTCACTGAGTTTTTCGTGCAGGCTGAACAAGAAAATAGTCTCCTACACCTATCTCCTGCATTAGCTTCTGATAGAAAATAGATGGTGAAACTCTAGGATTTGAAAAGCCTGACAGATCTACGTCACACTGTCGCTTAACATTCATGGACTCACCCATCTTAACCCACGACAGGGAAGGCTGTTGTTGGTTTAGGGTACAGGAAGCGTCATTTGGAATTCCAGGATATCCAAGGAAGATCCCGCCTTTCTTGCCTCTGATTGGCTAGCGCTGTAAAGCGCTTTGGAGTCCTTACTCTGAGAGGCACTATACAAGTACGGGTCATTTATCATAATAACCATTATGTCCTGTTTTGCGAAAAATTTTATGTTTTATGTTTCATAAAAAACTGAAAAACGTAAAATGTGAATTTCTAATCTTGTTGCATTTATCAAATTGTTGGACTTACTTTATATTTCTTGGCTCTCAAGCATTAGAATACATAGGATAAATATATAGGTCCTTCTCAAAAAATTAGCATATTGTGATAAAGTTCATTATTTTCTGTAATGTACTGATAAACATCAGACTTTCATATATATTAGATTAATTACACACAACTGAAGTAGTTCAAGCCTTTTGTTTCTAATATTGATGATTTTGGCATACAGCTCATGAAAACCCAAAATTCCTATCTCAAAAAATTAGCATATCATGAAAAGGTTCTCTAAATGAGCTTTTAACCTAATCATCTGAATCAACTAATTAACTTTAAACACCTGCAAAAGATTCCTGAGGCTTTTAAAAACTCCCTGTCTGGTTCATTACTCAAAACAGCAATCATGGGTAAGACTGCCGACCTGACTGCTGTCCAGAAGGCCATCATTGACACCCTCAAGCAAGAGGGAAAGACACAGAAAGACATTTCTGAACGAATAGGCTGTTCCCAGAGTGCTGTATCAAGGCACCTCAGTGGGAAGTCTGTGGGAAGGAAAAAGTGTGGCAGAAAACGCTGCACAATGAGAAGAGGTGACCGGACCCTGAGGAAGATTGTGGAGAAGGACCGATTCCAGACCTTGGGGGACCTGCGGAAGCAGTGGACTGAGTCTGGAGTAGAAACATCCAGATCCACCGTGTACAGGCGTGTGCAGGAAATGGGCTACAGGTGCCGCACTCCCCAGGTCAAGCCACTTCTGATCCAGAAACAGCGTCAGAAGCGCCTGACCTGGGCTACAGAGAAGCAGCACTGGACTGTTGCTCAGTGGTCCAAAGTACTTTTTTCGGATGAAAGCAAATTTTGCATGTCATTCAGAAATCAAGGTGCCAGAGTCTGGAGGAAGACTGGGCAGAGGGAAATGCCAAAATGCCTGAAGTCCAGTGTCAAGTACCCACAGTCAGTGATGGTCTGGGGTGCCATGTCAGCTGCTGGTGTTGGTCCACTGTGTTTTATCAAGGGCAGGGTCAGTGCAGCTAGCTATCAGGAGATGCTTCCATCTGCTGAAAAGCTTTATGGAGATGAAGATTTCATTTTTCAGTACGACCTGGCACCTGCTCACAGTGCCAAAACCACTGCTGAATGGTTTACTGACCATGGTATTACTGTGCTCAACTGGCCTGCCAACTCTCCTGACCTGAACCCCGTAGAGAATCTGTGGGATATTGTGAAGAGAAAGTTGAGAGACGCAAGACCCAACACTCTGAATGAGCTTAAAGCCGCTATCGAAGCATCCTGGGCCTCCATAACACCTCAGCAGTGCCACAGGCTGATTGCCTCCATGCCACGCCGCATTGAAGCAGTCATTTCTGCAAAAGAATTCCCGACCAAGTATTGAGTGCATAACTGAACATAATTATTTGAAGGTCGACATTTTTTTGTATTAAAAACACTTATTTTATTGGTCGGATGAAATATGCAAATTTTTTTAGATAGGAATTTTGGGTTTTCATGAGCTGTATGCCAGATTAACATCAATATTAGAAACAATAAAAGGCTTGAACTACTTCAGTTGTGTGTAACGAATCTAATATATATGAAAGTCTAATGTTTATCAGTACATTACAGACAATAATGAACTTTGTCACAATATGCTAATTTTTTTTAGAAGGACCTGTATGTGCCTTACCTGGGTATGACTTTTTTCTAGAATAATGAAAACTGGTGAAAAATATGTCTAAATCATAATCAGCTTGAAAACAAATTTCTTCACATTTTCTTCAGAAAAGTCCTCAAGATCTGGCTGTAAACAAAAAAACCTGCAGCGGGTGAAAACAGGTTCCTCTTACATGAAACTGCCAATCGTAGGAGAGCCCTATCATCCAATCAGAGGCAAGAAAGTAGGGACCTTCCTTGGACATCCTAGGATTCCAAATGACGTGTCCAAGAATCAGCAGAGAACGTCTCAACTAGTAGAAGCTAACCATTAGCATTAGCAACTCTATCACACAGCAGAACTTGTGCAATGCAGACTATGTAGTCATGGTGATTTTATCCAATCAGAGGAGAGATGTCCAAATATCAGGAAATAAGATTCCTGTCGTCTGAAGCCACTTTCTGCTTCAGCTAAATTCTACGTGCTGAAACTGGTGCACCGGAACTTTCTTTCTCCAGAGTAAAACTTACTAGAGACCCCTGCAAGTGTATTAAACATATGAGTGAAGGACCTCTTTAAAACTGGCTGAGACACGTTCTGCTCTTTCCTGGATGCAAACTCAACACAGCCTTCACAGTCACAAGCCAAGGTGGACGAGTGCATGCTTTATTTAAAATGTTTTATGCTTATTTTTGTCACATAGAACCCGATCATTTCCCCATCTACTTCCTTTGGCTGGCTAATGCAAGGGACAGGGTAGAAGACTATTTTTACAATAAGCCTGCCTCAAATTGACTGATCATATTTCAAAAACAACATATATTATCCGGTTTCTCAGTGAACGAGACCTTTAAATGTGAGGTACAATTACATGCTGACAAAAGCATCCAGATGAATTACAGTATTTGCAGAGGTTATGTGAGTGTTGCAACTTCTGAAAATGAGAGCTGAAAGATAAGGCAAGTTTATTTGAAATGCAAATTTGAAGGTAATATGATAGTTGATAGAGGTAATGGCTTGTTATGGTGGAAAAGATAAAGAGTTCAGCTGGGGGAGGCCATCAGCAGAACTTAAGATTAAAAGTGTGCAAATATAAACAAAACAGAAGAAGAGATGCAGCATGGTAGGACAGAGGTCCCCATCCTGCAGATCTGGAACCACATGCGGCTCTGAAGCGAATTCTTGGAACTCTGAAAATAACGTGAGCCTGAGTAATGTTTATAGTCCCAACAGGGAAGGGTAGTTTTAGCAGCTTTTCCAAACATTTGTTTTCACTCGAGTCTCCATACAATGTTTGGTGTTAATAACAGAAGTAGTTTGGCTTCCTGACTGAACTGGATTGGTGCTTTTTGTCTTAATGACAGACCACTTGAGTCATCTGTTTTGTATTTTTCTATCCCAATGTATTTGGCAAAATTAGAAAATCCTAACCCTGGTTGATACTTTGCTGTGCGATACTCTTAGGCAACGCACCTTGAATTGGTTGTTAATTTCCCCGTAAACAGAGATACATTAGTAAGGAAATCTAGTCCTGAATTCTTTTTTCATTGATATTGCCTCTAGTGGTGACGAGACTTGTTTTTTCAGTGAGGAAGATACCCCCCACACACACCATAATGGGCTCGACACACGGGAGGCGGCAAACGACCACAATCAGCGAAATTTGTCGCTGTCGCTTTTATTACCTGACACACGGGAGACGATCCGTGGCAGCGGCCAGCGGCAAAGCCGTCTACACGTTCTGTTACATGGCGACATCGAAACTTCCGTTGTTTTGCTTGGCTGTGTCCGGTTGGAGGGAATTAAGGTTATTTAAGCGGTTCAGAGTTAATAAAGTGGTAGATATGATGTTTCACAAGGTGCTGCTAGAGTTATGTGAAATCTTACTTCTGATTTTACTATATAAAACATAATAATAATCAACTTCTCCATGTTTGCTCGGAGATGTGTGGAGCATCCTGTCTGCTCATTGGTCAGTGAATGAAACCTCTGTTGATTGGTCCTCGTCCGAGTGACAGCGATGAAAAGTTGAAAATTTTCAACTTTCTGGGATCGCGTCGCTGGGTCGCCTGTGCACGACACGTCCCACGCACGTTTTTCGCCTTTCGCTTGGTAGAAGGGAGACCCGCGATTATCGCTTTGTCGCGCATGTCTCATTGAAAATGAATGGAGAGGCGATGTCGCCTCCCGTGTGTCGAGCCCATAACACTGACTCCGCCAAAAGGTGATTCTCTATTGGTGCTGCAGATTAGACCCTATGGACTCATTACCAATATGACTTCTTGTTTCTTCAATCATCCAGTCCAATAAATGACACCAAACAAAGTTCATCTAAACACAAATGTCCTCATATTTCATATGTTTAATTAAGGGACCTGCCTGCAGCAGAAGTTTAATTTATAAGGCGCCAAACCATGATAAGAGTCGTGTCAAGGCACTTCACAAAGTAAACAATCCAGTACAGATCAGTTCATTAAGCCATTCAGTAAAAAGTAATAAAGAACCCAGCAAATTGCATAGAGTCACTGACTAGTGTCAGTCTTTCCAGCAATCCTTACAATAAGCAAGCATGTAGCGACAGTGGAGAGGAAAACTCCCTTTTAACAGGAATCCTGGCTCAGTATAAGCAGCCATATATGAAGATGTCTGTTTTCTTCATTCTAAAGCCTGATTCATGCTTCTGCGTCTGCGTCAGTGCGGAGACACACAACGCCATTATCCGTCCTTGCAGGCCTGCTGGAGAGCCCCGCAAGGACGTATGGAGTCGAGCTCTCTTTTCTAAACATCCGTCCGTCAAGATGGAGAACGCAAGCTTGTGATTAGTCAGGGCACCGCTGTCGTCTACACCGCCGCCATTGCGCCCTCAAAAACATAGAGAGCCGAGAATAACTAGCGGCAGACACGGAGAAGCTTGAAGGATACCTCTCGAAAAACCTCTAAAATATGAATGTTTTATTCCCCGTGAATGGAGGAGTGAAAAGATGCACAGCAGGCGTTTTATTTGTGGATGGAAATGACAGGGAATGTGGGTTTAGAGGTGGCGAGCGCATGAAGAGGTGGAGGAGGATGAGAGACCAATTTGTCCGTGTTAAAAAAAGTCTCTTATATACAAAAATACACAATATAAACACACTATCTTGGACCGATACATGACAGGATACCACAGAACAGCGCTACGCCCTCTGTTGTCCTGGTGGGGAATTGCTTCGCAACACTCCCCAGGAGACGGAGAAGTATGAGAGCAAAGTGTCTCCATCCGTGCGTGTCTCTCCCTTTTGGAGCTGATGGAGAAGCATGAATCAGGCTTAAGGGTACGAATTTAGTGGCTGCATTAATTAGATTTTGAATGTGTATTTTGTTTCAGTCACAAAGGTTACAGACCCCTGGGCTCGGGGGAAACACCTGTGGGTGGCAGTGGTAAAAAAGCAGTTGGATTTCTTAGTTATTTTGTTTGAGTCACTTTTGGCTGTTGTGAAAATAAAAACGTATTTCTGTTAATGCCTTTGAATATGAATTACAGAACACATTTTCTTCAATAAAAACAAACAGATCACATAAATTATATTTTGAAATATTAGAGATCTGCTTCTGCACAAATCACATCACATAAAGTCAAACCACAGTGTGATCAATAAACCCAATTTGAGGCTGTGTGCTGTCCCTAATGACACAGTGCCCAACAACTGGCTTTAAAACCTTGTAGGCCTTGTTGATAACAGATCAGATCTGCCTTTAGTGCCAAAGTTTCCACCCGAGGGCCTGTAAAGGCTCTCATCTGATAACAAAATTATCAGAAGATTAGAGGTTGTGTGGAGACAGAGGTCACCTTGAGGGGCAAAAACAACATGTATGAGATGTCCTCATTAATATAAAAAAATAGGTAATCATTTCATGTGTTTTGCGGACTGTGACCATTATTAATACAAAACACGTGCTGATCCCTGCAGACACGTCTAAAGGTTGAAACAAAGAGCAATCACGGCAGCACCGATCAACGCAATTAATGCATCAAAGCAGAAACACGTGTTCGTCTACAAAAAAGGTAATATGCGTTAATTAGGATAGTAAGTGAATTGTAATCAGAAGGCTATGTGAGAACAAATAACCTCATGTAAAAGGACACTTACTATTTCTAAGCAGACGAGTGCTCCTGAGTAGGTCCTCAGCACCTCCAGTCCCAAAGGTAAAGATATGGTGGGCGCTGGGAAGGAGGTGGCGGCGGGATTAGCGGCTGGTTCCGACATCTCTCTCTTCCTTCTGCCTGTCTCCCCCCCGCCTCTGGCTCTCACCCGCTCGCCTCCCTCAGAAACAAGCCGCTAAACAAAAGACAGGAGCAAGAAGGGGAGAGAAATTCCTCCGGAGTCATGTGTCCCCCGAACAGGTCGGACAGGTGCAGCGGCCACTCCCTGGCAAGCGCCGCTGTGTTCAAGGACGTCTCGGAAACCTCTGCATTACGTGCATAAACGCAACAGAGTCGAGTTAACAAGTAGGTTTTTGAAGTAGGATCGTTTGTATTTAAATGCCACACATAACACAAAAGAGTTATCAAAACAATAAAATATTCAAAATCACGTATTTAGGATTTTCACAAGTTGTTTTGCTTGCTGCGGCCTTCGCTTGGTGTTCTTTTGTCCGACACCACGTGAATGTCGCAGCTGTCCTTCACACTGAGCCTTTATCAGAAAACTTGGCCTCCTCTGTGTGAACCCTCGCAGCTACCAAGAGACGCCACACAACGAGACACAAAATCAGATTAGAGAGTAGAATGAACAACAAATATGTGTGCATCTCAGTGTGCAGGAGCACTAAAGTAATGATGTATTAACAGGTAAATATTAGCTCATTGGGAAGATAGGAGAAGAGATTTGCTGCATTCATTGGTTTACAATCTATTTAAATTTTACTAATCATTTTAATTTACCGGTAGCTGAAAACTGTAACGAGGGTCGAGAGCAGCCGTTTCAGTAGACGGTAGTCAATGTTAATGATTAGCTTGGATTTTGGTTATGTGAGTCAATGTTGATATAACCTCTAAGAGGGCAGTGTTCCTGCTAGTGGGGCAAACAGTCTCTCCTCGAAGTGTCTCTCTAGTTTTTAATACATAAACGTTTAGACGGGGCAGGTATAGCATGAAAGTAGCTGAAAAGACTGTGGAAAGAGGCAGAAAAGGAAAAAACACTTGTCTCCTAGGCTTTTAGTCTTCTTCGAAACGTGTGACAGACCAATTTCAACAATATGAAACAATGCTGACGAGCTGCTTTGTACACAATCAACATGAGGTGTTCCATGTGAGGCAAGAGATGTCCCTTTGGCTGACTGGTTAGCGTGCGTGACTCTCACCCGGGAGTCCGGGGATCAAATTCAGCCTGGGCCCTCGTTTCTCCACATTGCCACACATGTTAAATCATCACATATTATGAAGCAAACCAAATTTCAGCCATGATGTGAGAAAAAAGTCAAGCAACTAAAAAAGAAGGCATCTATTTAATAAGAAATGTACCCAAACAGACAGCAGTAAATTACTGCTGGCCCAGTGCATAGATACCCATTGTGATAAAGTTCCTGGAGAGGCTGGTAAACATGTGTTCCCCCATACTCTGGATCCCCACAAGTGATCAAATAGATCAACAGGTGACATCATGTCCACGGCCCTTCACAGTGTGCTGGTCCATCTGGATAACTCAGGATTATGTGCAGGGGCGCCTCCAGAAAATTCAATAGGGGTGGCCAGATGGGGCCAAAGAAATTTTTGGGGTAGCACACCAAATTGGTCCTTGTGGTAACTCTGGGAGAATTTAGCCTGTGGCAATGTACTGAATTGCACCTTTGTTCATTTTTATTAAAGTAACGTACGTATCCAAAACATTTATCCCAAATTTTATTTAAAAATTTTTTTTTGTTTATTCAACTGTTGCTGTGTTCACAAAAAAAAACTATGGAGATAAAAACTTTTTTTAAATAGTGAGTAGCAGAAACGTGACTTTTTTATTCTGATTATTTCTTTACTCGTTAATTGTATAATTTTTATTTTGTTTTACAATTATGTCTTGAATATACAAGATCAATATATGGTTTGACTGAACATTAATATAATTTGTTAACACTGGCTTTTCCTGGCGGCGCCAGCAATTTTCTAAGGGTGGCCATGTCCACCCCTGGCCACTCCTTGGGGGCGCCCTTGATTATGTGAGGATGCTTTTTATAGATTACATTATTTTCATTGTTTTGCCACCTAGAGTGTTCCATAAGACGCTATGGTTGGTTGTGGTCACCTTAACATCTGCAGCTAGACACAGAAATTTCTGACTTAACTGACCACAGGTTGTGAAAACAGGCCCACACCTCTGTCTCTTATGGGAGCCCCACAGGGCTGTGTCCTGAGCCCGTTTCTGTATTCCCTGTAAACATAAAATTGTTTACCTAATCCTAACCCTAACGACTAATGTTAAATGTACAGATTACACTTCAGTGATTGAACCAATTAGCGCTGTGGATAGGACTGCAAACAGGAATGAGGTCCACTTTTTAGCAGACTGGTGTGTGGGAAACCATTTGAAGACTTCAGAAGATTAAAGAAATCGTTGTGCATTTCAGGAGAAAAAAAAGGAAAATATCAGCTTCTATGAGTAAACGGAGAAAACGTAAAGAGAATGTCAACTCTCAAGTTCCTGAGGAAACATCTCTGAGGGGATCTAACATGCACTTAAAACACCAGTGACTGTCTGGTCAAGAGAACACAGCAGACATTCTTTAAAAAAATCAATCTAATAATCTAAATTGTTGATTTAAATATGAATTTTTTTTCAAGATCCTGAAATTTGCTCGGATATGAAATAAATCTGAATGGGAAGAGAAGCAGAGAAAATGTTACTGAGCAACACAGAGTTTTTCAGAAATTTTATTTTATTTGTGCAGATTTTCTGTTTCTTAACCTTTATTTATTTCCACTCCATGTTATTGATAAATGGTTCCGCTGTACTGCTTGTCCAAACTTGGGATTTTCTTTTATCTAGCTAACTCGGCAAATGCCCATTTTTATATTGTGTGCTTAAGGCGGGACTTTGGAAAAATTAACAAGAGGAAGGAAGGAGGAAGGGTTGAGTTCATTCACTTATTTTCAAAAGAGAAAAAAAAGGAGCATGAAAAAATGTGGACACTGACTAGCTACAGAATTTATAGTTCAAAACCAGCACAGTAATAAATTATTAACCATTTACTCACAGGCCTCAGAAACATCAGTGAACACAGTGGAGGGAGTGGCAGTGGGACCAATGACGGGATCAGAACAGGTTTGACTTCAACCCAAGTCTGAAACAGGCACCACCACCATCCCCCAACCACCTCTCCCCATACACCCTAAATTCACAACACACCTTCACCCCTAGCCTGGCCTGCCAGACTCTTCCTCATTTGAATTCTGCACAGAGAAAGGGTCTGGTAACTCACAGGTGGGAAGGCACTTGAGGGGTGGGACAAGGCAGCTCAAAAATAATCAATCAGAAAAAAGACGGAAATGTCGAGTGTACCGCGTGACGCTGTAGTCAAAAATGGCGTCTTGCGACAGCGCAAACATCTTTCTTTAGAAGAAAGGCTTTTAGCGCTTCTACTTGTTGTTTTAAAGACATGTCCAAGTCATTTAGAATAGAGGAAAGAGCTGCAGCGAATTCCGCTTCAGTCGCCATGTTTATGACAAACTCGGCGTTGTGGTTTGTGACGTACGCTACTCAGCGCTGATTTGCTCGGTTAGAATTCTCAGGGGGTGGGGTTATTTGAATAGGAGAGTTCCCAGACTCTTTCTCTGTGCAGAATTAAACAGAGGAGGATTCTGGCAGGCAAGGCTCACTCCAGGGACGCCTCCAGAAAATTTTGATAGGAGTGGTCAGATGCGGGGCCAAAGACATTTTTGAGGTGGCACACCAAATTGGTCATTGTGGTAACTCTAGGAGAGTCTAGCCTGTGGCAATGTATTGCATTGCTACTTTATTTGTTTTTATTTGAAAAAAAAAAAAACAGTACGTATCCAAAATAATGAACTCAAATTTTACAAACACTAACATTTCAGAGACCTACATTTCAGTTATTTAAAGTGTTATTTCCAAATTTATTTTAAAATGTATTTATTTTTGTTTAAATCACCTGTTCACAAAAACTTTGAAAATGAAAACCTTTTTAAATGGTGAGCAGCAGAAACATGTATTTTTAAAATTCTGATTGCTCGTTAATTGTATTATTGTTATTTTGTTTTACAATTATGTTTTGAATAAACAAGGTCAATTTATGGTTTGAGTGACCATTAATAGGACTTTTTAACACTGGTTTTTCCTGGGGCAGCCAGCAATTTCCCCCTAGGCACCCCTTTGGGGGAGCCATCACTTCACTCCCAACTATCAATCCCTCACAGCACCACACCCTCCCTGCTCCCCGACTCACTTACAGGTGCTGGTCAAAAAATTAGAAGATTATGATAAAGTTGATTTATTTCAGTAGTTCCATGACATATTTCAAATGTTTATTTCTTTAATTTTGATGATTGGCGGTATACCTGACAACAAATGAAAATCCAATATTCAGGATCTCAGAATATTATA
Organism: Nothobranchius furzeri; assembly: GCF_043380555.1. Lineage (NCBI taxonomy): Eukaryota > Metazoa > Chordata > Actinopteri > Cyprinodontiformes > Nothobranchiidae > Nothobranchius > Nothobranchius furzeri. The sequence goes on along the minus strand of NC_091745.1, from coordinate 42,118,518 downwards.
ACATCAGTTATGACAAATGGGTAAAAGAGGAATTATAGAAATGTTGGCCAACTGAAAAGTATGAACATGAAAAGTATGAACATGAAAAGTATGAGCATGTACAACCCTCAATGTTGGGGCTCTGTTAGCCTGAATATCTGCAGCAATGCAGCGCGGCATGGAGTCGATCGGTCTGTGGCACTGCTCAGGTTTGCCATGTTGCTCTGATAGGCCTTCAGCTCTTCTGAATTGTTGGGTCTGATGTATTGCATCTTCCTCTTCACAATACCCCATAGATTCCATAGATTTTCCATGGGGTTAAAGGTCAGACGAGTTTGCTGGCCAGTCAAGAACAGGGAAACTCAGGTCCTTAAACCAGGTACTGGTAGCTTTGGCACTGTGTGCAAGTGTCAAGTCCTTTTGGAAAATGAAATCTGCATCTCCATAAAGCTGGTCAGCAGCAGGAAGCATGAAGTGCTCTAAAACGTCAGAATCAGATCAGAATCAGAATCAGTGTAAAGAAGTTAATTTACATCTAATTAAGGACCGTGAGACGTTAAGATTCCATATCGAGTATGGAATCAATCTTACGGACCGCTGGGTTTTTTAATCAGAAGATTGGAACTTTTAATTGTAGGGATTTTGTCAGTGGCGGCTGGCCAGTAGAGGGCGATAGGGCGCCGCCCTCCCAGTTTTTCCGTGTTTTTAATTTTTATTAAAAAAATAAATAAATAAAATTAACAATAATCACATATTCTAAGTTAATTGTGTGTTTTGTAACAAAAATAAATCATATATATATATATATATATATATATATATATATATATATATATATATTGGTCTCTGCCGATCTCTGCCGAGCGGTGGAGGCTGTGTGTGCTTTTTTTCAATCGCCCAAACAGGACGAGACCAGCTGTCCAATTGCTGACAAGAATATCAAAGGGTAGGAATGGGAATGTATCCAATCAGCGTCAACGTTGTTTCAGAACGTTTCACTAGCATGATGGGCGATGGAGCTACCGCCAAAGGATTCGTTGGTGTTCGGTAGAACTCGGCAGAGTCGTTTTTGGTCGTGACGCAGATGTAACATGGACACCGCCGGTGACTACAACCAGCATGGATACCGGATCTCAGCAGCCACTGAATTCATTTCGGTCTCTTCTCCACTATCCGTTCGAGAGGAGAACTATGGTGGAAAAACTTAATGTCAAAGAGCTTGGACCAGATCAGCCCGACATATAAGCCAGCAGGAGAAGGAGAGAGGTAAACTGTACACACTAGGCTTCTCTCGAAATTGGTACACCAAGAAGGCTTGGCTAGCTGGATGCAATCACGCTAATGCGTTATTTTGCTTTCCGTGTTTGTTATTCAAAACGGCTGGGACAGATAAGGCATGGATGAGTCAGGAGTTACAGACATGAAACATTTTTCTGAGAAGGGGAAGAAACACGAGTCATCCCGGGCACACATGGACAACAACACGGTGAAGCTAGCCATGCTAGGGAGCAGAGCTAACGTTGCCATGCAGGGAACAGCAGCAGCTGGGTGCAGAGGTAAGCTGTACATTACATTTCTGTGAACAAGACAATCAGAATCAGAAATCCTTGGTTGTCCCGCAAACCGGGACATTTGTTTAATAACATGTTTAATGTGCAATAACTGTAAAAACTAATTTCAACACACATGAAAGTAAACAGTTTTAGAAGCAAATGCATGACCTTGAGGCAGTCTCATGCACTCGAGCACTGTGTCAGAGGCATCTGTGGAGAGAAGGTAAATAACCTTCGAGGAATAGCTCCTTCATCACTTTACATCAGAAAGGTTTTATTGCCATACGTGTGAGAATCACAACATTAGGAAATTGCTGCGGTACTTGGTGCAAGAAAAAAATAAATGATTAGCAAAATTAGAATTAGGAAATAAACACAATGAAATGATAATAATAAATTACCCTGTACTATAGGGAATCAATAATTAGAGAAGCAGCTACTTTGTACAAGTCAGTATAGGTACTAGTCAGAGCGGGTCAGTTCAGGTGCAAACAAAACACAGGGTCATGTGACTGGAACAAGCAGCTGGAGTGGGCAGGTCTATGACTGTTGACCACAGAGGGGAAGAAACTGTTCTTGAGGCAAGAGGTTCCAGTCCGAATAGATCGGAGCCTCCTGCCAGGTGGGAGCGAGCGGAAGAGACTGTGTCCAGGGTGAGACGGGTCTGCTGTGATCCGACCTGCACGCCTCAATGTCCTGGAGGTGTACAGGTCCTGTGTGGAGGGGAGTTTGCAGCCAATGGCCTTCTCAGCAGAGCGTACAACACGCTACAGTCTTTTCATGTCCCTGATGGTGGCTCCAGCATACCACACTGTGATCGAAGAGGTGAGGATGGACTCGATGACTGCGGTGTAGAACTGCCTCATCAACTGCACTGATAGGTTCAATTTCCTCAGCAGGCTCACGAAGTTCATCCTTTGCTGGGAGTTTTTATGATGGAGGTGATGGTGGACTCTCATTTGAGGTCCTGGGTGATGGTGGTGGTGATGTGTGCTTCCCAAAGTCCACAACAACCTCCTCCGTCTCGTGTGCATTTAGCACCAGGTTGTTGTGGCTGCACCAGGACACCAGCCTTTTCAACCTCCATTCTGTAGGCAGACTCATCCCCGTCAGAGATGAGTCCAATGACGGTGGTGTCATCTGCAAACTTGATATGCTTCAGGCTCGTGGTTGGAGGTGCAGCTGTTGGTGTACAGGGAGAAGAGCAGAGGGGAGAGAACACAACCCTGAAGGGAATCGAGGCTGATGGTCCACAGGCTCGAGACATTTTTCTCCAGCCTCACTTCACCTAACTTCCTGATAGACGGCTGCGTTGACGAACTTACTTTCATCAGAGAACACAACTTTGGACCATAGCAGCAGCAGCCCAGTCCTTTTTGTCTTAAGGCTAGAAGCTTCTGACGCTGTCTCTTGTTCAAGAGTGGCTTGACCCATGCCTTGCAAACGTCTGTGTGTGATGGTTCTTGAAGCACTAACTCCAGCTGCAGTCCTCTTTGTGAATCTCCCCCACAATTTCTCTGTGTCTTTTACGCTCTTTCTTTTGGCCATGGAACACTGGACCATCTCTGTACAGTCCTGGAGGGTGCGTGGGGGTTTGTCCAACCACCAATCTACATGTGTTTAGTGGATCTGGAGAAAGCGTTTGACCGTGCACTCCAGGAGTAGGGGGTAGGCCCTTGATACATGCTGTATAACTGGTGCCAGAGACAGATCCACATTGCTGAGCTCGTTCCCCATCCGGGAGGGGCTCGGAGTAGACCCGTTGCTCCTCCACATCGAGAGGAGCCAGTTGAGGTAGCTCGGGCATCTGGTTAGGATGCCTCCCTGGTGAAGTTATCTGGGCAAGTCAAATTGGGAGGAGAGCCAAACGAAGACCCCCAGGACAGATGGACTGGAGGGACTATGTTTCTCAGCTGGCCAGGGAATGCCTTAGGGTTCCCCCGGAGGAGCTGGCCCAAGTAGCTGAGGAGAGGGAAGTCTGGGCCTCCCTACTTAGGCTACTGCCCTCGCAACCCAACCCTGAATAAGCAGAAGACAATGGATGGATTCAGACTATTATTATTATTAATATTGACACCTAATGTAATTCAGGCAAAATGGTACACAGATCTTAAAGAGGAGACTCAGTTTGATTTGAACTGTTACAAAGAATCATCATTGGAGGTTTAGGATGTTCAAAGCCTTGACAGTCAAGGCGGAGGAAAAAATAATTTCCCTGAGGCTGTGGGGCAAGTAAAACCCGACTCTCAATTGTCCTCGGCACTTGAATTACTATAAATAGAAAAGCCTTGGAGACCAGGCTCATAACACCTACATTTCCTGGACCAGAGGGTTGCTTTGAGATTCAGAAAATTGTCCCAGAAAAGACTCTCCAAAAATCTAAAAGCAAGCATTTGAAAATGTTTAATAATTGATCACATCAGAGGAAATACACGACAGTGTCAGTGTTTCTGTCACTACAGAATAAAGTAACATGACATCATCCAAACCCGTCACCCACCCAGAATAAATCTGTAAATGGACGCAAACGCCCCATTGGTCTGGTTACATGACGTTTATTTCCATGTTTGGTTTTGATTCAGTTTATGATAGTGAAACAAGCGACCCCCTTCCTCCTCCCCCTCCTCCTCTTCTCCTGCTCTTTGGGAATTCACAGATGAAAAATAAGGCGGTTTCACACTCCACATGACCCCACGTCCCAGTGCTGAGCAGCTCCACACAGCTGGAGTTTGTGGTTGGAAATAATCTGGGATGCAGCTTCTCCTCTTGGCTCCAAGCAGCAAACTCCTGCAGAGGGCTGGAGTCTGCATACACATAACTGCTGGTTCCATTCTGAAGATGAGAAGCCAAGACCAGAAAAATCTTTAAGAAAGATGAACCACTTTAGTCACCTTCTTTCTCTGTGACTCAGCTCACTGATCACAAAAGAGCAATGCATGCTGTAGGTATACTTCAGCCTTTTAACACTTACTAAGTCTTTGCTTTGCACCTGCACCCCCACATAAACCCCCGTCAGTCCTGCCTGGCTGATGTAGTCCAGCAGGAGGCTGTTAAGGCTGCTGGTTTTCGGCATGGCCAGGGTGCCTCCTCTGAGCCTGCAGTTCAGCGATGCATCTCGGTACTTCCTGGATTCTTTCACAAGGAGGTAGAACCTTTCCTCCGTCTCCCTCAAGCCCAAGACAACTGCACAGCAAATGGATGACAACAGATTAGAGCAACAATGCTCAGGTCTATGTCCAACATGAGCAAGCAAATATGTCCAGTAATGAATTACATCTGGGAGACTAGGAAGTTTGGCTTGCTTTTAGCACCGCCTACTGTCTGTTTAGTAGAACCGAAAGCAATGTTTCCCCAGCCTTCATTAGTGTCTACAGGAGCGGTTCTTCACTAAATTAAACAAATCAGCTGCAGGAAATGGGCTGGAAGTAGACTGCACCAGCAATAAGCTCAATTTTTTCTAAGTTTAAAAGACTGAACTGGAAACTCTGAAGTTGCAAACACGGAATTCTGGCCACAGAGGTTGGTGGGGGTCTGAGTGATATTTCATTAACCTTATAAAGGGTCATTTTTAGCACATACTGGCTTAAGAACATAATTTAAAAATATGAAAAAGTTACAAAGTACCCCTTTAAGTAGAAAGTTTGGGTTTTTGCATTGCACTAAAATACATTCATTTTCATTGGGTGGAAAAAGGTGTGCTGTATGTTGAAATTTTCAGCATGTTTATATAAGAATATAGTCATTCATATAGCCTTTGGTAAAATGTTTTTGGGGAGGTGTGGTGGTGCTTTGGTGCAGTTTAATCTCTTGTCCAAAACTTCATTTCTTACATTACTTTTACACTTTAGTTAGTTTTGAAATCAGTACTTTTTACTTTTACTCAAGTAAAAAGCTTGAGTTTGTTTGTCAACACAAGCACAAGCACAGGTCTTTTAAAACTAGTCTACTTCTGCGTGAGTAATGAATGTGAATACTTTTGACACCTCTGGTGAAAATATTACCCAATACTTTCCAGCTGCTATTAGAAAGAAACTCAAGTTAAAGCCAAAAGTATCATTAAAATTGAGAATATAATTCATGGGATTACATTTAAGTCATTTTATTTGCATTAAAACATGACTTATGAAGTTACACGTGACTCACCGTTCTTCACGAACCTGACAGTTTTCCTGAGCTTCTCTACGTTGACGTCCAGCTGTCCAACCACCTTTCTGTACCTCCCACAGTCACATGTCGCACCTGATGAATTAAACACCAAGCTCATTTAAAGAGAAAACAGGCCTTCTGCACTGTCACAACTAGAGTAAAAGTTTGTACATCTATTGGAAAGAATAATTAGTCAGGACATTTTAAAGTTAAAGTCCCATTAGTTGTCACACACACACAGGTGTGTGTGTGAAATTTGTTCTCCGCATTTGACCCATCCCCTGGGGGAGCGGTGAGCTGCAGACACAGCCGCGCTCGGGAACCATTTGGTGGTTTAACCCCCCAATCCAACCCTTTAATGCTGAGTGTCAAGCAGGGAGGCACTGGGTCCCATTTTTTCAAAGTCTTTGGTCTGACCCGAGCAGGAATCGAACCCCTGATCTTCCCAGTCTCAGGGCGGACACTCTACCACTAGGCCACCAAGAAACCTGATTATAATTTTACTATTATAAACAAATCTAAAAAGATCCAACAAAAATAAAATGGCTTCTGCTTTATGTATTTATTGTAATAAACCACTGAAAAAAATCAGTTCTAGCATCTATTATTTAAAGCCCCGCTTGTTTGTTTGGAAGTGTAACTAACAAAACTAACAAAATAAAAGTGCATTCATTAGAGAAGAACTTACTGGATAATAACAGGAAGTGATTTACAAAAGCATTAAATCTAATTATTTTCTTACCAGCTTTCCCTTTGAGACCGACTGGTCCTGTAAGACCCCTTTGTCCTTTGTCACCTACAACCAAAATTACACTAAATTACTCACAGCCTTTTATAAAATTAGAGATATTTATAGTAGGTCTGTGTGGAAAGCTTGCAAAATGATCTTGTCTGGTATGGGCCATTCCCATCTGTACCGGGTCGGCCCGGGCCGGGTAGCCCCAGTCAGCCCCAGCCTGGCCCGGTTGATTCCACACATCCTTGCCTTAAGCCCATGTGGGCTGACTCTACCCACCAATCAGAGGCTTGCTCTAATGGAAGGTGTGAATGGGCTGATTCTACCCACCAATCAGAGGCTTGCTCTAATGGAAGGTGTGAATTTGCTGTCAGCAGTGGGCGTGTTGGCCCTGGTCGGCCTGAAGCAGTACCCCTCAGGAAGAGGGCCGAGAATGAGCCTTGGTTGGCCCGGGAAAATTCCAGGCCACCCAGATATGTAAACAACCTATGCTACCCGGCCCGGGCCGACCCGGTACAGGTGGGAATGGGGCTTAAACAACCTACGCTACCCGGCACGGGCCGACCCGGTACAGATGGGAATGGCCCAATAGAGAGCTCTGAACAACCTCCGTTTAAATACATAGAGATTAGTGATGCTTAAACAGATGAGGTGAAAACTAGTCACAACAGGGACAGTTACAACTCCAGCGAGGAAGCAAAGTCCAAGGAGTTTGGGTTGGGCTCTCCAATCTCTGGTTCTGAGGTCACTAAGGGTGTCAAAAAGCTCCTTGGTGGAAAGGCTCCGGGGTGGACGAGATCCTCCCAGAGATCGTTACGGTTCTAGGGGTTTTAGGGTTGTGTTGGCTGATGCGGCTCTGCAATACTGCGTGGACATTGGGGGCAGTTCCACCGGATTGACAGACTGGGGGCCCCCTATTTGAAAAGGGGGAGCACAGGGTGTGTTCCAAATACAGAGGGATCACACTCCTGAGCCTCCCTGGTAAGGTCTACTCAGGGGTTCTGGAGAGGAGGGTTCGTCAGATTGTAGAACCTCGAATTCAAGGGGAACAATGTGGTTTTCGTCCTGGCCGTGGAACACTGAACCAGCTCTACACCCTTAGGGGGATCCTGAAGGGTGGGAGTTTGCCTGACCAATCTACACGTGTTTTGTGGATTTGTAGAAGGCGTTCGACCGCCAACCGGGAGAAGACCTTAAGGAAGACCCAGAACACGCTGGAGGGACTCAGCTGGCCAGGGAAAGAAAGGGAAGTCGGGTCGTCCCTGCTTATGCTGCCGCTGCCACGACCCAACCCTGAATAAGCAGCTGAAAATGGATCGATGAAACTTGTTTTAAAACCACTGAAATCTCTGATGTTGTAGTGGGAAATGTTTTTTTATAACCTTTACATTGCAATAGATTTCAGATGTTATGATGACAGAGCTACATCAAAGTTCCATCCAGATGTGCTAAAGCCAGGTTCAGCAGCAGATATGCAACAAATCAAATGCAGAATAAAAAAAATCATATGGAGAACAATTTAAGATGATGGAAATGTTTATTAAATATCATTTGCATGAACCGCTTTGCAGTTTATTTTTGAGCTGAGGTTGTGGGAACACGCTTCAAAAGAGCCAAACCATCACTGTAACAGCTCCTTATGACAGTTTTAGAGGAAGTTACAAATGTTTTCCAACAGATGGCGGTGTCACACTTGCAATAACTTAACGTGTCTGCAGAACCATGCAGATTTAATTCTGTCCAGTTATTTGTGATGGTTTCAAACTGACCCTAGCAGGGTAACACATAGTAAAGGTGTTGCTTTTTCCATAATCCAGCATGCAACAAAACATTTTTACCTTTTATTTGAGCTTGAAATTCAGCCGATTATCAGTTGCAGGTTTTGGGGAAATGCTGAGAGGCACACACCCAGAGGACCCAGAGGAGTAAGAGCCAGACCCACCTGTTAGATCAGCGCTTCAGATCAGCCCCGTGCCTGTGTCTGAGACAAGCCCGGAGCCCCAGCTCCTACCCACATACCAAGTTACAACTCTTATAGAGTTTTGATTATACTAGTGGGTGTGTCATTTTATAAATGTCAGTTGGGCAAAAATAATCTTGTGAACCTCACAACCTCAGCACAGACACTCCTGTGGGGTGCCCCTTGGGGGGTCACGAACCCCACAACCTTTTAAATTTGTTTTTGGTGAGATTGTTTTATTTTTTCTGATATTCTGAGTAAAAGCATTCGAACATGTCGAGTTAGCTCACATGCTGTGTTTTTGTTTGCCCTGAATAAACTTGTTTTTGTTTTTCTGGTTTGCCCCCAGGTGTTTTATGAGCTCCAGGTTTCCAGGAGGTAAATCCACCTCTGTGACCTCACTCCTTTTCTGAGATGGCTGATGCACTGCCACTTTCCCGCAAGCATATTAAACATAATGAACACTGAGAACAGTGAGTGTCCAGAGAGCCAAGGGAACATGCCTGCTCATAAAAGCTAAAATAAAGATTCCCCCTGTGAATCTACTGCATGACATCATGGTTTGGTTTGGTGTTATGCTTTATTTTGTCTGATTTGTGGTGAAATTTTCTCCTAAAAACAGGCTTTGTCCGCTAATTGAATGCTGCTGTTCTCAAATTAATTTTGAACAAATTTTCTGCTCATGTTTTAGTCTTTGGACTCATTAAATGTACCTGTCTGATTTATTTAATCAATATTCCGAGTCTCCTGTAACTGCGAAGCTCCTTAGGAGATGTGGAGAAAGCTGTTCACCGCTTTAATGTGTATCTGGCAGTTTTTAGAACATTCGAAAGCAAGAATGGATATCATGTTGACTCATTATCTCCTCGCAGAAGTGTTCCAGGACTGATGACTGTAAATGCTCATTTTGAATGATAATTAAGTCAATAAGGGGAGGGACAGAAGGGTGGACGTTAAACCAGAATTAGAGACACGAACCTCTAATTGGAATAAAAATGTAGTTTTTTCATTCACCTCTCTCTCCAATGGGTCCCATCTTTCCTGTGAGACCAAGTTCTCCTTTGAGTCCTGCTTCTCCAGCCTCACCTGAGGAAGGACAGTTCAGAATATTTAAAGGGATATTCCACCCAAAATTGAAATTTTGTCCGTTGACGTTTATTTCCCAGAGTTAGATAACACTTTTTAACCAGCCCTTTCATTCTCTTGATCCGACTGTTCTCTTTAGCTTTAGCTTAGCATCAATCACAGGAAATGAATGGATCCAACTAGCATTGCGAGTAAAAACTAAGCGGGAGGCTTACAGCTGTGCTTTGTCATAAAGTAGTCCCAAGTCTAAATTAGTTCCTTTATGTTACTAATTATTTTCACTTGCAGTCAGTCGGATAATTTAGGTCACCATGTAGAACCGGGATCACTACTGGGACGTTTTTAACCACAATGCTAGTTGGATCCATTCACTTACTGTGTTTTACGCTAAGCTAAAGCTAAATGAGTACAGCCAGATCAGGAGATTGACTGGATTGTTTAAAAATAGTTTTTCCCACTTGTCTAACTCTGGGAAATATGTCAGACATTCATTTTTGGGTGGAATATCCATTTAAGGAACATTAGAAACATTATTGCCATCTCCGTTCCTAAATAATGACTCGACTCTGCTCTTCATGATCTATTAGAACATGGTTGGATGGAGGAAAATTTGAAAAAAACCCTCAGTGATGCTGCCGTGCGCTTAATAGTTGGTAATTACATCCTAACCATCTACTTTCCATGTCTACCTGATGTACGCCTTCAATCTCATCATCACTTATCTCTGCAGTCTAAGCATAGGGAGGGTTTTAATTTACACAACAAGTCACACGAAATCTGTGCTGAGAGCATGCATCAAACCCTCTACAACCAGCTGTGAGATGACGGACCGACCTACTTCCTGTGATGTTCCGGTCAACCATTGCTTAGAGCATTTTAGTTCATTTGAGGAGTAAAATCAACAAGCAAAAAGGATCAATGAACCCGAAACACAATGGAATAAAATAAAAAATGTATTTAAAATTAAAATGTATTCTCACTATTTGTCAAAATTGTAAAAAAGCTATTTTTGTGCTTAGTTTTCTTCCAGGTGTGGAACTTAAAGGCTAAAGAGCAAAGAAAGGAGACTGTTGGACATGTTTTAATAAAAACACATATTTGTCCGATATTATATGCTCATATTTCTGATTCTTGTCATCACACAAGTAGAAAACGATTAGCTCCTCAGCAATCTGATTGATGACCTCTGTTGCTTAGTTTGGCGTTTAATAAAGTCAGATGGTTTTGGATGTTACAAAGAAAACGTTCGAGGGAGAATCTTGTACTGTGTGTGTGTGTGTGTGTGTGTGTGTGTGTGTGTGTGTGTGTGTGTGTGTGTAAACAACAGAGCAAAAGGAGGTCTCCCACCAGCTCTTGAACTAGTATTTCCTCAGGAAACTATTCGGCTGGAAAATGATGGAGTTTCAAATCTGAAGTGACACGCTGAAGGGGCCGATCACTATTAGAGGGATTTTCTTTCCCCCCCCCACACGCACGCACGCACACGCACAGGCACACACACACATGCACGCGCGCACAGGCACACACACACACACATTTTATTGGTCTCTCTCTGTGTGTGTGTGTAACAGCTGATTAATGTTGTTTTGCCTGTACTTTCACTCGCCGCCAGTTAAACGGTCTGTCTAAGGGTCCAGATAACAGTCCTTCATATCACTGCTTTTCCACTTTATAGTGGCCACCTTCTCCAGCTGGTCTAACGACTGGATTCTCCAGCTGCTGGAGGATAAAATCCCATTTTGCACTGAATTCTTTTGCCTCAAACACATTCAAACAACCATAATGCATGTAATAAAAAGAAGCAATACTGAAAGAAACTTTAATTTGATCATGAGGGAATTAGGAATTATTTTCTTGACCAAAAGAGCAAAAAATAACTTTTGAAGACTAAAGTCGTCAATTCCGTAGCTTCACGGGGCAAGCGTCGGAATGAACCCTTGCACCGTGAGAATAAACATCACATCTCTAAAGCTGATCTTCATCCACATATTTCACACGTCACGTGATCAGGAAGCAGAAACTCCACGAATTAGGAGATAGTTTTGGGTCGCTGCTGCGAAAAAAGCGAGGCCAGACCAGAAAAGCTTCTGCAGCTCACAATTCCACAACAGATTGTGAAAGAACGGATAACGCCAGAAACATGCTGATTATTTCTGACGTAAGAAGGGAGTCTACTCTTTCTTTTGGTAGTTTTGGCGTTTACATGATCACAGAGCACAATGTTCTGTGACTCTTCAAAAAACAGTGAAACACTCAAAAACGCTGGCAGTCAGCCCTAACCAGGAAACGGCTGGCAGTGAATGAGTTAATACGTTTGGTGAAAAAAATATACACCCCCCCCGTTAAGATTTCAAATACCAAACAACTGCTTCCTGTAACGCTGTGGGAATTAGGGCTGGGAACACGTGCGTCATACGTGGTGCTGCCGACACACGACGGTAACGAAGTCATTGTAGGGATCTGCGTCCATGCCTGCCTCTCAGTCAGAACACAGACAGGAAAAAACCAACCTCATAATGACCGGCTTTGTCAGACTTGAAGAGCGGAAGGAGGTTTACATCTACCGTTCATGCCTGCTCTGTTTGGATAACGATGACGGTCCCAGTGTTTGTTTCAGACTCAACGAGAGAATGGTGCTCAGTGTGAAGCAACTGAATGAAACATTCGTGTCAGAAAAGAGGGCATTTCTGGTGTGACCTCAGCACGCTTCCTGTTCAGATCGTCCATCTAGATTATATGGAAACGGCGCAGTGAAGCGGGATGCCCCTGCTCTCCTCAGCACCAGCGAACAAACCTATCGTCGTCCGTTTGTTTTGTCTGTCTGTCACAGCAGAACCCACCGCGTATCAATGCAAAACGACCAAAAGGTCAAAGTGTGAAGCTCACAGCAGAGAAGGTAACATTATTGTTTGTTCGCGTTGGTTGTGGACGGAGACGGACTTTAGTTTTCTGTCTGAGCGCGGCTTCTGTGGAGTTCCTGGTTTTTATTTAAGATTTTGTCTCGCATCTGTCAGAAGTCTTTGCTGGATGTTGGAAACACGCTAATGGACAGAGAAAAAAGGGTTTACTTCCTTACACGGTCACATTTGCATTTATCCAAAATGAAGTCTGTTCTAAGGGAGGAGAGTTTCCAAGAGCTATTTTTGGAGAAGGTGTCGTGCCACAGCTGGGAAAAACGATTCCTTTAAAAGTGTGTGTGTTAAATTAAACTGGTTTATTTTTTAAACCTCTATTATTCACAGCAGCAAAAACAAGTCCTGAAAACAAAAACGTATATATTTTTATTACCTGGAAGTCCTGGTGGTCCATCCTTCCCTTGTTTCCCCTGCTCGCCCATCTCTCCGGTCTCACCTTGGTCTCCTAAGTTTAAAAGAAAATGAAAATCACTCCTTTACTTCTGTCCAGGTTAGGATTATTACAAATATTTGATCTAGTTTTTGTGTTCATCACACAACCTGGCAGCCTCTGATCCCACCATAGTTACTTAACTGTGGGTCAGTGTGGTCGCTGCATGAGTTATGTCTGTGTATATGTTCCAGTTCAGGTCCGGTTTGGGTTTGAATGCACAGCAGAGACTGTATGGAAGTTTTTCTTGGACTTGGTCGGACTTCTGCGTTCCATTTTCACATTTTTCTTCCAAACCAACAAGCTTTTATAAGAGCTGCGCTATCAGCGTTCTGACAACACAGCCTTCTCTTAAAGTGAAAACCACAACCGGCAGGTTAGCGATGGTCCTGGTTGGAGATCTTTTCTAAGAGGCTTTTTTTGTTTCTGTTGCTTTATAAAATCACATCAGTCACACGCTGACATGAACGGTTGTAGCAGACTGAACATTTGTTGTCTGATCAGGTTTTTTAAAAAGCTAAGTGCACCAAATCCACAGTGCTGCCTGCAAACATGTGCTCATTTCTCTACGGAGACCAAGAAATCACTAACATGCCTCATTTGTGTAGTTAAAGCGTCACATCAGATGTAGATCTGTCAAGTCAAAGTTAGTCTGCCAGTAACTGAACACTCAGAAAACATTACTCAGAAAAGACCAATCTGAGGCAGCTCTTTTCAGGTTTTTCGTTTTTCTTTAACCAAAACTAAAGAAAAAAAAAGTGCAGTCAGAGCACCAGTAAAAGCAATAAAACAATGTTTGTTGAAAAAGGTTTAAAGTAAATAAGACATTTTTGGTTTGTATGGAACAGAGAAAAATGCACGCCTGTCGCCCATCAAAATATTCGCTCTGCGGTCGGCGCTATCTGGATGAGTCTTGTGCAAATAATCAGTTCAGTCTAGTGGCAGCTGTCTAAATACACACCAACACAACGGGACTTTCTGGTGAAATGTCCTAAAAGTAGATTTGAAATCAACAACCACCTTATTTCTTATTCATTACTTTACTTTTCGAGTTTCCTTTTTCTCTCTGCTGCAGAGAAAGAACAGCGCCAGCTGGCTGACGGCCTTTAGACGGTTTGAAACTGTCCAGCTCCTCCAGAAACATCTTGCTGACTTTTACTTGAAATAACCTCCATTTTCCTTCCTAGTTGGTGCTAAAGAAGCTGAAGAGAAGAGAAAATGAAGTGAAGCTCAACTTTCTATTTTATTAGGTCTGTCTGTCTGAACCAGCAGGGAAGCAAACTACTGGATGTTGTAAAAAGAACACACACACACACACACACACACACACACACACACACACACACACACACACACACACACACACACACACACAGATTTCCCTTCCACAGCCGCTGAGAGGACAGACAGCTAGCTTGTAAAATACAGGATTTTTAATGCTTTGTGGCTTTCTCATCAGCTCTGTGGACCATAAAACATACCAGGGTATCTCCTCAGAACGTTTTACTCACATACACTTAAAACTCAGACGTAGGACCAAATGCTCTTATAAAGCAGAAGTAATTAGAGCTGTGTTCTGGCCTACCTTTTGCTCCTGGTAGGAGGGAGTTGGTACAAACTTCTGTAGATGCAAAAATGCATCTGAACATGGCCAAAAACACACAGAGCATCAACTTCTTAGACATCCCCAAACCACCGCAGGGAGCTGACGACAATCCTGATCTATTGGTTTGTTTTAGCAGGCAGTTGCCATGCAGAGGCAGGATGGAGTCCAGCATAAAACACAGCATCACTGCAGAAAGTCTGAGAAGAAACCTGCTCTTTGGTGTATAGGAGAGAGAAACACACACACACACACACACACACACACACACACACACACACACACACACACACACACACACACACACACACACACACACACACACACTTGTGTTGCAAATCTTATCAGTGACTTGTCAAAATGTAAACAACACATAGCAGACAACCACATTCCTCCGCGTGTCCTTACCCTCACTGCAAAAAATTATTTCTAAGAAAAATAAATAGAAAATAGATTTTTCTCTAGAAAATATAAATACTTAAAATAAGGTAAATATTCTTGAATATCATCCATATTTTCTTATTTGGAGGAAAATATTCTGCCAGCGGGGAAAGCAAATGTTTCTTGGATAGAAATCTTAAAACTAAGATTAGATTATTAATACAATTTCTAGCCAAGTAACTTTTGCTTAGCTTATATTAGATTTTTTACTCAAAGCAAGAATATTTGGATCACATTGGGGAATGTTAAATACATTTTTTTTAGAAAAATAAAATAAAATCAAATGTCTAAAAAACTGGCTTTTCAAAACTTTCTTTAAAGTCAGTTTTTGCAATAAATACGAGCCAAATCGCATTAAATCAAACATTAAAGTTATTGAAGACACTTTTAATCATTTATAGAACATTTAAACATTTTCCCATAACTTCACTCAGACTGTATGCTGTTTTAATGTTTCAAGGAATGTAAAAGAATGACCAAGACCAAAACAAACCCTTCCAAGGGACTGATAGAGTAGAATGCATTGGGTCAAATCTAGATGCATCATCTGATATCTTATTGTATTTAACCTTAGATGAAGACTCAGTGAGTTTGGAGATAAAAAGACAAAACCCTCTTGATCGTGTACTGTTTTAGCTGTGCAGCTACAACGTTTTGACTTGTAAACTGATTACTGAGCTACCCTAGTACACAGAGGACCCAACCCACAACCCAATGTACTGATGTGCCAAAAGCAAACCCCAACTTGTCCCACTTTGTTGCCAAGATAGACCAGAAACGGACCTGTGGAGCGTCATGCAAGTGGTGTCAGAGTTCTGTTGGCGGTTGTGGTTGGCGGGAGCCGCTCTGTCATTGGCTGAGAGGCAGTACACCCTGAGTAAGGCCAGTGAGGTAACACCCACTCACTCCTACAATGAATTTAAAATCATCCATCAATCCTGTTACAGAGATCCAAAGGTAAAAGTGCTTTTGACCACATCCGTACTTGACCAGTTTGTAGTCTGATTTACTTTTCCTGGTCAGGGAAAATGTGGAAATCGGAGAAGCAGATGCAACCCACCAAAAAGGGACACGCTTCAGTTTTAACAAGTGTGACACGCGTTTCCTGTTGGGGTTGAGAGGAAAAAAATCGGTTTACCCTGGAAGTCAAGACGTAATTTATCCACAACACAAAACAATAGTAAAGCAAAATAATGAAATCGAACTGTGCTTCAACCCATCCGCTGGGTTTCAGTAAAATGAACGTGTTAATGTTAGGAAGAGGCTGCAGAAACAGAACCGAGTGCACTCAGAGATAACACGGGAAAGGCTGTGTGGTCGAAGCCACATGTCTTGGCACATGGGACGATCCCCCTATTCATAATAATAAATATAATAATGATAATAATGATTTCCTGAGAATTTGTTAGAGCCACATTGAAAAGAAATGCCACTAAGGGCAATCTTTCAGTCAGCTCTAAACTTTATCCTAAAAAAGAGAGAATCAGCTATTTGGTGGAGGCAAGTTGTATAATTTGGATGTCCTTTCGTGAAGTTCTTTGCATTTAGAGACACAAATCGTTCCGATAATCCCGGTCCTGGCTGAGACGGAGAGAGAGAGAGAGAGAGAGAGGGAGAGAGAGAGAGAGAGAGAGAGAGAGAGAGAGAGAGAGAGAGAGAGAGAGAGAGAGAGAGAGAGAGAGAGAGAGAGAGAGAGAGAGAGAGAGGGAGAGTAAATATGTTTCTACTTACAGCCAAGTTCTCTTCAGAAGCCTGATTTGGTTTTGGACCAGCTAAAGTCAACCTTTGTTGCTGATTGGGATGTTTGTTTCTTTAGGGTTATCTTAGAACAGCACTTCTAACCACACACACACACACACACACACACACACACACACACACACACACACACACACACACACACACACACACACACACACACACACACACACACGCACGCACGCACGCACGCACACACACACACACACACTCGGTTATTAGTGACAGACCTTTTTAAGCCAGTTTCTCTTGGCCTCCGACACAATTTACTGTGAAGTGTTGAGCTTGTTGTTCCTCTTGAGGAATTTGATGATGCTGAGTTTTATTAATTGGAATAAAAGTTATTTAATTATTTATTTATTCTGGTTTCAATCTGTGCTGCTTCACGTTTGACTCTTGGTACCATAAAAACAGAATTCTGCCAACCATAACATTTTATGTCATGTTTTCAGTCTGTACGGGTAGACGGTATGAAAAAAACCTAACTTTTATAGTAGTAGTCATGTTGTGAGTGTGTTTCCTCGGTTCTCCCCCACCCTTTTCAGTTTCTTTTAACTTTCTCTGTTCTACCTCTTCTTTGGATGGTTTGGGAATGTGAATGGTCACACACACACACACACACACACACACACACACACACACACACACACACACACACACACACACACACACACACGCACGCACGCACGCACGCACGCACGCACGCACGCACGCACACACACACACACACACACACACACACACACACACACACACACACACACACACTCACACAAAACCCTGTTATCCTCAGGGCTAACTGTTTACATGTGGTTCTCTAATTAAGTGAGTGATTCACACTCCTGGACTGAAGATTGCCTCCACTGTGGAAACCACAAAACAACCCCTTCTTCACTGTTTCATACGAGCCATGCAAAAAGTGCAATTTGTATTTTAAAACAGCACTAGGAGCGTAAACTGCCCACATGTGTGTTAATGACAAGTTAGTCAGCAGCAGCTTCCCCACATTTAAGTGTTTACGTTACCTCGGCTGTGAACCACGCTCATTTACAGCTGGCCCTGCACGACGCGATTGGCCCACGCTGCTCCTGATCCTTACTCACCAGCAGTTTGAGCGCAGATGAGACCCTTTCTCAGAAGAGCAACGACAAACAAGTGAAGTCATGACCTCTTTTATGTGTGTCTTTGTAACAATTTCCCTCTGCTGATAAAGTTGCTGACAAATCCTCACCAGGAGTTCATTATCTTCATGTCTGGATGCCGGTTCTGATGGTCGAACTGATCCAAGGTGCTGTTGTCAACTGGGTGAAATATTGGAAAACGAGGACCTAAATTTTATCGCTCATTAGATCAGCGGACATAAACAAACATAACAAATCCAAAGAAGCTGTTGAGCAAGAAATCCAAACAACAGAATAAATGGGTGTTTCCCAAGGGGTGCACTTTGAAGGGGGTGCTGAAAGTAAGAAATGTACCAAACTTCCATACCAAGATTGTGTTGGCAGCTATTGGCAGTAGGTCCATACCATTAGGCCCACGTGCAAAAGTGTGCCATGGTCTCTCTGACCTTGGGTCTGGGCAACAATCCTTGCCTGTACTGCCTCCAGCGATAAACAACCATGGGTTCGTCTTCTATTTTCTCTCACAAGCCCTCTTTAGAAGACACACAATGCCATCGAATAAGCGTAATCCTGCCACCATGGTGTGTCTTATGAACATGCTGTGTCAGCATCGCGATGCAGGAATTTTGTGGCTTTTGTGCCGCCATGCTTGGTTGTAA
This sequence comes from Nothobranchius furzeri, assembly GCF_043380555.1. Taxonomy (NCBI): domain Eukaryota; kingdom Metazoa; phylum Chordata; class Actinopteri; order Cyprinodontiformes; family Nothobranchiidae; genus Nothobranchius; species Nothobranchius furzeri. The sequence continues at coordinate 42,100,131 of NC_091745.1, read as the reverse complement.
AATGGCTGCAATGTCGGACTTGTGAATGCATGATGAGCCTTGGCACAACAGAGGGTGGTGTCACGATCACGTGGGGAGCTACTGCTGAGTGCCGGTTGGCTATAATATCAAAAATGAATGTAAACACAGGCAGTAAGTTTTGCTTTTTGAACAGAAGCAGCTGGAGCAATGCAGAGCTCCAGGAGCTTTTCTCCGTTAGAGCTGGAGCTCAGATCACCAGACAGTTCATGGGGAGTGTGAGTCACAGCCACCTTTATGAGTTGTTTATTAATGAGATCGGCTTCGATTGCAGTAAATAGCAAGTTATGTCCAAGTTAAACGGAAGTCTGTGGCAGCACAGAGGCCACCCCCATACCACCACCATCGCGTAATCCTTTATAAAAAGAACGTGATCGCGCCACAGTCCGACCTCTTACAAAACAACCGCTCCCCGACGCCGCCTCATCATTGGCTACAGTTTGAGTGAGTCACACCAGGACCAGGCTCAGTGTGACTGCTGGGTGATAGTAATGTGCTGCGTTGATGTTCATGTTTGTTGTCAGATAGCCACATTCTCTTTTTTTGTGTCTGACTCCCGTTAAAAAAATTGGCCCACAGTTTTACTTCCAGAAGGGGACAATTACTGCTGTCGCTGTGATGGTCAGCTTGTTAACTGTCATTCATTGGAACTTTTCTAGATCTCTGTTTTGGTTTATTACAACTGATATGAGTGGCAAGGTGGAAGAACGAGTGCCCGGGGGAGATTTGATCCCCAGACTCCCGGGTGCGAGTCACGATCGCTATCCAGTCAGCCAAAGGTATATCCCCGTGGCCAAGTAGCCAGGGTGCATGATCAATGGGCCTACAGTGACAGGAAGCTCAGCCTGTCACATGGATTGTGGGACTCTGGGAAAAAAGCAGGAAAAATTTGTGTGTGTTTGTGTGATCGTGCGTGTGTGTGTGTGTGTGTGTGTGTGGGTGGGTGGGGGGGGGTTGAATGTACTGACTAATGTAATGCCCTATAGGTCGGCCTGCCAAAGTTCACCATAGCTCGTCTTCGATTGGTTCAAAACTTTGCAGCCCGTCTCCTCTCAGACACATCGAGGCAGAACCACATTACTCCCATGTGAGGTTGTGTGTGTGTGTATCCTCTCCTCTTCTCCTCAGGTGTGACAGGCAGGCTGCACCAGGTGCCATCAATCAGAGGCTATTAAGGTGGATCGCTTAAAAGCAGGTCGGAGGAAGAAATCAGATGCCGGGTGATTAAGCCAAACAGCTTAGTAATCAGGTCAGCTCTGTACTTCCTTGTGCTTCCCAGTGTTCTTCTCACCAGTGATGTTTTGTCTCACAGCTGTCCCAACCTTCTGAGTTCCCAGACCTAAGGATCTCCCAGAGTCTTCCCTGAACCGCGATGTCTGCTTCACCCTGGCTGCAGTGCTCCAGCTCCGTCATCTATGTCCTGTTGGATCCTCCTCTTCTCCACCTGCCTGTCCACCCTCGAGCCTCCAGTGCTCTAAGGAGATCTCAACCACAGCCTGCCACACTCCCACACTGGACCTCACCTCCCCTCAAAACGCTCCTCGCCACGCAGACCAGTAAGCTCTTCCCCTTCATTCTATTATCAGAACACAGCCTCCTTGCTCCTCGACTCACCTTCTGTTTCCCCTTCAGAGCCGCCTCTGCGAACTCCTCCAGAGTTCTTCAACCACACCGAGAGCCTGCTGAACTTTTAATAAAACTGTTAAACTTTCTCCTGTGTCCGGGTGTGTTCGCCCCAGAGTCTCCCAGAGAACATGACATCCCATTCTATCAGAGCTACATTGGCTCCCGGTATCTTTCAGAAAACAATTTAAATGTCACGGACTGAGGTGAGTGGTTTTCTCTAATGCACCTACAACTTTGTTTCTAGGTGGGCGGTGCTGAGGAGCGGGCAGCTGTACCACGTTCCCAAATCAACCTGCCACTGATATTTAAGGAGGATTGTTTCTGCTACTCTCCGCCGGATGATTGCTCAACTTTGGTATTCCACACTCTGAGTTTCCAAGTGCCGTTTTTTCAAGTTCTCGAGTTTTGTGTGTTTAAAAGATAAAAGATTTCCCTTACCGATTTTTGTTTCCCTTTGAAGAAGAAGAAGAAGAAGAAGAAGAAAGTATCATTTCTATAGCGCCTCTCAAGATGAAAATCACGAGGCGCTTCACAAAAACAAAACAAAAAAAAAGTTAAAATATAAAAAAGCATTTAGAAAATGTTTCAAAATATATTCAAAATGAGCAAAAATAGGCAACTGGGATTTAAAAGAAAAAATGTAAAGAAAGAGAGAGTGAATAGGGAAGAGGGAAATCAGTGGATCCTGAGGAAGGTGGAATAGGTGGGGAGAGCAGAATAAAGAGAGAGTGGTGAAGAAGGTCATACAAAAGCCAGCTTGAACAGGTGAGTTTTCAGCTGCTTTTTAAAGGAGACCACTGAGTCCACTGATCTCAGGCTCAGGGGGAGAGAGTTCCAGAGTCTGGGGGCCACAGCAACAGATGATCTGTCACCTTTGGTCTTTAGCCTGGTGCTGCACAACCAGTAGGCTTCGATCACTGGACCTCAGGGACCTGCTGGGGGTGTAGGGACTAAGAAGATCACCAATGTAAGATGGTGCTTGTCCATGTAAGGCTCTATAGACCAGAACCAGGATCTTCAAATGAACCCTGAAGTTTACTGGCAGCCAGTGAAGCTGGAGGAGAAGCGAGGTGATGTGGGTGTGTTTGGAGGACTTGGTCAGAAGCTGAGCACAGGCATTCTGAACCACCTGTAGACGGTTCAGGGAGGTTCTGCTCAGACACGTGAAAAGAGAGTTACAGTAGTCTAAGCGTGAGGAGATGAAGGTGTGGATAACTGTTTCAAGTTCAGAGCGAGACTGAATGGGACTCAGCTTAGCAATGTTCCTGAGATTGAAGAAGGAAGAGCGAACAAGAGAACTGACATGAGAATCCAGGGTGAGAGCTGGGTCAAATGTCACGCTAAGATTCCTGACAGAAGGTTTGGTGTGAGAAGCAAGCTGACCAAGAGAGTCTCTGACTTTGGGAACCAGCTTGTCTGGGGCACATATGAGGATCTCAGTCTTATCTTCATTCAGCTGAAGAAAGCTCCCAGCCATCCAGGCTTTCATAGAGTCTAAGCAGGTGTGTAACAGCTGCAGCTTAGACATCTCATGGGGCTTAAAGGAGATGTACAGTTGGATGTCATCTGCATAAAGATGGTAGGAGATTCCTTTGAAGGAGCTCAGGATGTGCTGAAGAAAAAGCAGATAGAGGAGGAAGAGCAGAGGCCCCAGCACAGAACCCTGTGGGACACCATGGGTAAGGGAGGTGGTGGAGGACCTAAACTTGGAGACGGCCACAGAAAAGGGGCGCTCAGAGAGATAAGAGGAGAACCACTCCAGAGCAGATCCTGATAGGCCGACCCAGTCTCTCAGCCTCTCCAGTAGCAGGTGATGGTCAACAGTGTCAAAAGCTGCAGTCAGGTCCAGCAGGACCAGAACAGAACAGTCCCCTGCATCACTGTGAGTCAGAAGGTCATTAGAGACCCTAAGAAGAGCTGTTTCAGTAGAATGAGCTCTACGAAAACCTGACTGGAAGCTATCATAGATGTTATGTTCATCAAGAGCAGCTGTGAGTTGTTTAGCCACAACCTTTTCCAAGATCTTGGAGATGAACGGAAGTTTAGAGATGGGTCTGAAACTGCTATGGAGAGAGGGGTCGATACTCGGTTTTTTAAGAAGCGGGTGGATTTCAGCGTTCTTTAAGTAAGCAGGGACCTGACCAGAGACCAGAGAAGCATTAATTATAGAGAGCACGCTGGGACCGATGGACTGAAAAGCACTTTTAAACAAAGATGAAGGTAAGATCTGGAGAGGGCATGCAGAGGTCTTCATAGAGTTAACTAGTTTGGTTAACTCTGGCAAAGAAACAGGAGCAAAGCTATCTAGGATGATGGGCCTGGTTGGAGTTGGGTATCCTGACTATAACTTTCAATGCTCTACATGGTCAGCTCTTCCCTATATTACTGTAAAGAAATTAGCAGTGGGCAGCACGGGCAGAATATCTGGCCCTCCAGTCAGAACCCGAAAACACCACCAGTAGGCAATAATTTATAAAAGGATATGCTTTATTATACAATATGCTAAAAACCCAATAATAGAACCCAATAATAAAACACTATACTAAAACACTGTGGCCAAAGTCTCCACTCATAAAATCAGCTGTCCAGCATAAACACACAAGCAGCGGTACTTAGCTGTCACGGATGGTGCGACCCCCCTCGTTATGGATAACGAGGACCAGCTGGTGTCCAATCACCACACCCTCAGAGCCCGGCAGCTTCCGTCTTCTGTCCATCACATTACTGAACTGTTAAAATTCACAGATATCAAATGTGAAAGACATGGCATATTTCAAATGGGATCAGAAAACATCTTTAATCATCTCATAAACACCCATTCATTTGTTTTTGGCAGTCGGGGATCCATTAAGGCTCCATATATCTCTGTTGGACTTCGGTTCTTCTTCTGGCCGATGGAAAGTGCTAAATAAATAAAGTTGATGATGATGATGAAGATGATGATGATATTTAAGTTTATGACTTGTAAAATCAGTATTCCTCAAAATTGTCTGTTTCTCCATGGTCATGAACCCCCCCCCCCACCCCCACCCCCACCGCACACCAGGACATCTCCTTGCCCCTTGCTCTCCTCTTATCCTGGTCATGGAGCAACAGACCGATTTGTCCTACAGTGAGCCTAATTTCATTACTAATTTGTAGGGATGTAAGAAAATATCGTTATGGAGATATATCGTGATATTTTTTCCCTGTGATATTATATAGATATTCAAAAGCCATGAATAAAATTTTTGGAAGAATTTACTTGCAAACAACAGCCGTAGCTCATCACCACCAGTGTGTGCATGTGTGTGTGGAATGGGTGATGTCAAAATGAGTCTGGGGCTGCAAATGGCCCCTGCGCCCCATTTTGGACATGCTTGGTGTAAGGGACACAGCCGAAACACCACTGTAGCAACATTTTTAGTCATGATGGTGGACTTCAGAAGAACTTAAGCCTAATTTATACTTCTCCATCTGCATCAGTACGGAGACATGCAACGCCATAATGCGTCGGTGCTAGAGCTCTCTGGCGGGCCTGTTGAGGGTGACAGAGACATGCCCCAATTTTTAACTTTCTATCTAAAGAGACAGGGAGTGCAAGCATGTGGTTGGTCAGGGATGCTGCTTCCTGTAAATTCATCACCGGGACAACCTCACAAAGTACAGAACAGATTGAAGAATTCCTCGCGGAAAAAGTTTATTCACCCGTGACTGAAGGATTACAAAGATATGCAGCGTGTTTTATTCGTGGACGGAAAAGACGAGAAATGTGGGTTTAGAGGTGACGATCGCATGAAGAGGTGGAGGAGGGACAAATTTATTCGAGTTCAAAAGCCTCTGAAATGCATTAAAACAATGTAAACACTAAACTAAACGCACAATTGTGGACAGGACACTTGACTGTAATGGTGGCAGGATACCTCAAAATAGCTCTACGCCCTCTGTTGTCTTCACGGGGAATTGTTTTGCAGCAATCCCCAGCTGACAGAGAAGTCTGAAAGCAAAATGTCTCTGTCAATGCGTGTGCGTCTCTCTCTCACGGAGCTGACGGAGAAGTATAGATTAGGCTTTACACCCCTTACCCCTTCATTGCCCATTGACCTCAACAGGACACAGCCACTTGAAAGGGGTGGTTCACTCATTTAATCAATACATTTGTAGTGGTCTCTAGTAGAAATTAATGCCTTGCAAGTTGTACTTGAGGGTTACAAGCTCAGATGAGTCTATTTCAGGAAACACAAGTCATCTGGAGGAGAAAGTAGATTTGTACTGCAGGATTTGGACTCATTTCTTGATATTTGGACATCTCTCCTCTGATTGGCTAAAAGCAACACAACTCTACTGACTCTGTTTGCTCTGCAATGTTTATGTTTTATCTCCACAAATAACACAAGCCTGAAGGAGTTGCTAATGCTAATGAATAAGCTTCTAGCTGAGACGTCCTCTGCTGTTTCCTGGAAGCTAAACCAACAACAGCCTTGCCCATCGTGAGTCATGTTGGATGAGTCCATTTTTGTTAAGCGACAGTGTGATGTAGATCTGTCAGGCTTTTCAAATCCTAGAGTTTCACTGTCTATTTTCTATCAGAAGCTAATGCAGGAGATAGATGCAGGAGACTATTTTCACTTTCAGCCTCACTCAGAGTCACCGATTATAATCAGAAATATTAAGTGATTCACACCTTTAAAGGTTTTACTGGTGCCTAGTGGACAGTGTCCTGACAACCTTTGTGGTGAAAAGTAAAAGAAAAACAAACAAAAAGCAGTTTGCACATCTCTCGATAAAAAATAGACTGGTAACATCATCAGTGTGATGTATGTGGGACATAGAAATGGCACAAAGGAAAGTAAAGGCTTTGTGGTTGGGATGATGAATGACTATTTATGTTTGCCTTCAACTTTGTTGACTTTGATCCAATATCCAACTGTTCCAGGAAGTATTTTACTGAGAAAGTTTTAACTTTGCAGTAAAAATGTTTGTTTTTAATAATCATGATTTAATTGTTTCTCTCTAATTAAATATAGCCAAAAGTATTTTTAACTTAAACCAACAGATTTAATTAACTAGGTCTGCTTTAGCTGTTTGTAACACACAGGTCTGACCTGCAGCAGCTTTTTAAGATACGTTAGGTATGAGGACAGTAAACAGACTCACTTCAGTGTACCGAATGTTAGCTTTGATGCCAGCAGCTCATTATTCAAATTAAAGTAGAAAAAATGGTGGCATACAAAGATGCTTGCATCCTTTTAAAGTTATTTTTTATTTCACCAAAATATTATTTATAGAAAATCTGTTCCAGTCTCATATTTTACTTAATCAAAATTAATTTTCAGACAAACAGCATCTGCACAAAACATGTACATTTGCAAAATGTAACAGCTTCTGAAATGTGCATGAGTAAATTATTGCTTCACTGTGTGTGTGTGTGTGTGTGTGTGTGTGTGTGTGTGTGTGCGTGTGTGTGTATGTGTGTGTATGTGTGTGTGTGTGCCACCCACAGTCTGTTTAGTGGATTTATTTTATTTGTGTGTAAGCATATGTAAGTGTGTACTCGTCGTCACGGAGATAAAAACAGGGCTTTTGAAGCTATGTCTGTCAGCACAGTTGCCTTCAACTTTGCTGACTTAGATCCAATGCGTATACATGCATATAAGATGCAGTGATGAAACTTTACAGGTGAGTAACTGAGACCAAAATAGCAGCTGAAAGTGTGTGTTCAGGATTATTGCATAATAATGCAGGATGGAGGAAAAACCTTCTGAGTTGTGTAGACGGCGCTGAAGGATCCCCAACTGCATAGTGACTGAACAGAAGGATAACACTTTACAACAAGGGCCTTTTTTTAAACATTACTTGGTGCATTATTAAGCATTAATAAACTGTTAAATTAAATATTAAGCAGAAACACTCCCTGGGCCTTTGTTCTAACACTTAATAGATAATACTTGATAATAATGGTAACATTCAAAAAGGACCCTTAGTTTATTAATGCTTAATAATGCATAAAGTAACATTAATTACATAAGTATAAGTAATATTAATAAAGGGACCCTTATTGTAAAGTGTTATCAACACAAGTAGAACAGCAGCACTCTGATGCATCATCAGGAGTCTTCATGCATGCCCTCATGTGCTGTTTTTCTTTTTTGTGCAACATGTTATTTTGACGTAAGGCCTGATTTGATGTCATTTGCATGCTTCCAGCCACAGCTTCCCGTAGAAAGTCCCAAGGGAAATTTGTTCAGCTTTCCTTATTTTTTTAAATAATGCTCTGTAATTCAGCTTTTTGGAATCAAAAAGCACTATCTATTTTACAAAAGGGACATAACTGCTGTCAAATGTGGCATCTGACTTTTAAAAATCCGTCATCACTAATGTTATTTTTCAGTTACTTAAACAAAAGTTTACTAATTAACTGTGTCTGAGTTCTCATGATACATTACCAGATATTTGATGTGACTCGGGGTCTGGGGGATGAAGTTGAGTGGCATCGGCACATGGTTTTAATCTAAAGATGTGGAGGAAGAAGGAAGAAATGTCTGACAGGCGGAGTTTGAATGGTTTCTACAGGGCTGGAATCATCAGTGAGCTGCTCCACAAAGGTTTTTTTTTCTTTCTATCAGACCAATATTTGTTATTGTAATACTGTTTGGATTATTCTGTTGGAAATCATGTTGGCTTTAGTTCAGGTTTCTCTGCTTTCCTTAGTTGGACGCATCCAGTTCATTTAGCAGTTTTCGTTAAAGGGCTCACTACACTTGATGCTGATCACTCCTCCCAGTTTTAGTGTAGACAACCCTCATCTAGCTTCTCTAGAGCAGGTGCACTCAAAATAAGTGGCCGAGGCATTGCAGAAAAAACATCACTAATAAATTACTGAAGACAGAACTGGTTCAAGTCACTGGTTCATGGAAATGGCGCCTCTTCGACTGATGTCATGTTTGATGTTGGAGGGATTATTTTATTCTCAGTTACAAACGCATGTTTGACATAAACCAATTAGAGAAGAAAAACAGAATTTTTGTTACAAAAATAACATTAAAGGGAGACTAGACAGTTTTTGCTTGCTTTTAGCACCCCCTAGTTTCCGTTAAGTGAAACCAAAAGTGAAACTTATCTTCTTGCTGTGGGTTCATCTTTTTAACACCTTAATCTAACAATTGAAATGTCTCCCCAGCCTTCATTAGTGTCTACAGGAGTGATTCATCACTAAATCAAACAAATCAGCTGTGTTCATGATCCAAAACATGCTGGAAGCAGATTGCAGTGCTGGCAAAACAGCTACAGTTTTTTTAAAGTCCAACTGGAGGTTGCCCGCTACTCTGAAGTTGCAAGTCTGGTATTCTGGCCTCAAGGGGCTATGGGGTCTGAGTGACAGTTCATTAACCCTGATCATTCGATCTCTAAGGGAAAGCCCAAACATCTTGCAGAGAAAACTTATATTGTGTCACTTATATCCGCAATCTCATTCTTTCGGTCACTACCCAAAGCTTGCGACCATAGGTGAGAGTAGAAACATAAATCGAGAGCTTCACCTTCCAGCTCAGCTATCTCTTCACCACGACAGAATGCCCACATCACTGCAGACGCAGCACCAATCTGCCAATCATTCTCTCAATACATCTTCCTCTCACTCTGTCACGTTTTGAGGATGTTAGGACCCAAAGGAATTAGGACCCAGCAAAGCTGGAGATCACAGTCTGATGAAGCCAACAGGACCACATCATCTGCAAAAAACAGAGACCCGATCCTTTGGCCACCAAAATGGATCCCCTCAACACCTTGGCTGCACCTAGAAATTTTGTCCACTAAGGTTATAAACAGACGGGCCTGTGGGCTTGCCGCCGACATCTCCCGGGACTCTGCCAGCTGCTGGTTGTGGCCCCCCAGGGCGATCCTCTGCGCCTCTCGAGGGGGGCGGGGTCTTTTCTGGTCGCAGTCTCCCTGAAGTTCCTGTGCTCTGGGGCAGCTCCTGGATCTCTGGGACTTGGAGCTCCCTCCATCTCCTGCACATCTTTAGGGGGCAGATCTGTGGCCCCTCACACTCTCTATTGGACGCTCCTATAGAGAAACCTTACATAAACAAGCGCGTGTACACACACAGGTGCTCACATGGTGCTCTCCAGCCGCAGTTACCGGCCACTTTTTCAAAATTTTCTCCACTAACCTCCTGTTTTCCACCTTGCTCTTGTCTGTGATCCTCTTCAGTAGTGTCCCTGCTACCATCTCCTATGACGGCTAGACTCTTTTGTGCTTCTGTTCGTTCACGATCGCCCAAGATGCACCGAGGACGTACCTCCCTGTTTGTTCACCTGAGCAGCTCACTGGCCCGGAGCCGAACGACGATCACGAGCTACGCACCTCCAGCTATGTTTGTCCGGTCCCGGGAAAACGTAGGAGGAAAAGAGGTAAACGAGCAGGAATCCAGGTGAGAATAAGACTTCTCTTAAAGCGTGGCTTATCTAGTAAACATCACCGTGATCTTCTAGCTTCTTGTCCTTTGTTTGGTGACCTGAGCGCCACTACCGCATTCCCGCCAGGCCGCATTGCAGCGAGGTTCATCCGTCCAAGTTTTTTAAGGTCGGTTTATCCTCATTCCTCAGTGGTTTCTCCTCCTGTTCCCTCCATAAGTGGTTTTTATAAACACCGTGGATCTAACCCTGCTAATTTACGTCCACTGACTCCAGCTGTTTCTGTAGTTTCTGATTCCTCCACCTCACTCAGCATGGCCCTATTAAATTCCCGCTCTGTTAACAATAAGTCCTTCCTAATCAATGATCTAATTCTCTCTAAAAACTTGGATTTTCTGTTTCTGACTGAAGTTTGGCAGCAAACATCTGATTATTCTGCTCTGATTGAACTCTGCCCGAGTGGTAATTCTTTTCTTAGCCAGCCCCGCGGTTCTGGTCGTGGTGGAGGCCTAGCTGTTGTTTTCAGAGACCATCTTCCATGTTGCTCTACAACCTCTGGTCACTTTGCTTCCTTTGAATTGCAGCTGATTAAAGTCGGGCGTAAGAACCCGTTCTACTGTGCTGTGGTCTATCGTCCACCTGGTCCAAACACTTCTTTCCTTCAGGAGTTTAGTGACTTTCTATCCTCCACTGTGAAGCTGTCCAGACTGGTGATTGTTGGTGATTTTGACATCCACGTTGATGATCCCTCTGATCACTTTGCCATGAATTTCTCCAGCCTTATGGACTCCTTCGGCTTTACCCAGCATGTTTCTGGCCCCACACACACACCAGGGGACACACTCTAGACCTTGTTTTTACCCTGAGTCTAAATGCTGACAGTGTTTGTCCTGAGGACGTTTATATTTCAGATCACCATTGCATTTTCTTTAACTTGTCAGTTTCTGCGTCCCCACCTCCTGCTCGCCGTATGGTTAGTTCTCGTTTTCTTAATGAGAGCACAGCTAGCAATTTTTCTGCTGTTTTTGATCCACCCTGTTCTTCTGATAACGACCCAGATTCCTTAACTTCTCAGTTTAACGAGCACTGCCTCTCCATTCTGGACAACATCTGTCCTGTCACAACCAGATCAGTTCCTGCAGTGAACCCTACTCCCTGGTTTACTGACAGCCTTCGCAGCCTGAAGCGCCAATGCAGAAAAATTGAGCGTTTGTGGAAGAAAACCCATCTCCACGTCCATCTGCTGCACCTAAAGGATCTTCTGACATCCTTTAACTCTGCAGTCAGAGACGCTAGGGTTTCCTGTTTCTGCAACCTGGTGTCCCAGAGCAAAGGGAACCCCAAGGTGCTGTTTAACACCATCAGCAGCATCGTCTCTCCTGCCTCTCCTACAGCCTCCATCCACTCTGTTGTAGACAGTGAGAACTTTCTGTCTTTCTTTGTGGACAAAGTCAATAAGGTTAGATCTAGCATCTTTCCTTCAGCCTTATCGCTGCCTCTCTCGACTCCAACCAGGCCCATCATCCTAAATAGCTTTGCTCCTGTTTCCTTGACTGAGTTAACCAAACTAGTTAACTCTATGAAGACCTCTGTATGTCCCCTCCACATTGTACCCTCATCTTTGTTTAAAAGTGCTTTTCAGTCCATCGGTCCCAGCGTGCTCTCTATAATTAATGCTTCTCTGGTCTCTGGTCAGGTTCCTGCTTACTTTAAGAACGCTGTAATCCACCCGCTTCTTAAAAAACTGAGTCTCGACCCCTCTCTCCATAGCAGCTTCAGACCCATCTCTAAACTTCTGTTCATCTCCAAGATCTTGGAAAAGGTTGTGGCTAAACAACTCGCAGCTGCTCTTGATGAACATAACATCTATGATAGCTTCCAGTCAGGTTTTCATAGAGCTCATTCTACTGAAACAGCTCTTCTTAGGGTCTCCAATGACCTTCTGACTCACAGTGATGCAGGGGATTGTTCTGTTCTGGTCCTGCTGGACCTGACTGCAGCCTTTCACACTGTTGACCATCACCTGCTACTGGAGAGGCTGAGAGACTGGGTAGGCCTATCAGGATCTGCCCTGGAGTGGTTCTCCTCTTATCTTTCTGAGTGCTCCTTTTCTGTGGCCATCTCCAAGTTTAGGTCCTCCACCACCTCTCTTACCCATGGTGTCCCACAAGGTTATGTGCTGGGGCCCCTGCTCTTCCTCCTTTATCTGCTTCCTCTTCAGCACATCCTGAGCTTCTTCAAAGGAATCTCCTACCATCTTTATGCAGATGACATCCAACTGTACATCTCCTTTAAGCCCCATGAGATGTCTAAGCTGCAGCTGTTACACACCTGCTTAGACTCTATCAAAACCTGGATGGCTGAGAGCTTTCTTCAGCTGAATAAAGATAAGACTGAGATCCTCATCTGTGCCCCAGACAAGCTGGTTCTCAAAGTCAGAGACTCTCTTGGTCAGCTTACTTCTCACACCAAACCTTCTGTCAGGAATCTTGGCGGGACCTTTGACCCAGCTCTCACCCTGGACTATCATGTCAGTTCTCTTGTTCGCTCTTCCTTCTTCCAACGTTGCTAAGCTGAGTCCCATTCAGTCCCGCTCTGAACTTGAGACAGTTATCCACTCCTTCATCTCCTCATACTTAGACTACTGTAACTCTCTTTTCACGTGTCTGAGCAGAACCTCCCTGAACGTCTACAGGTGGTTCAGAATGCCTGTGCTCGGCTTCTGACCAAGTCCTCCAAACACACACACATCACCTCGCTTCTCCTCCAGCTTCACCGGCTGCCAGTCAACTTCAGGGTTCATTTCAAGATCCTGGTTCTGGTCTATAGGGCCTTACATGGACAAGCACCATCTTACATTGGTGATCTTCTTAGTCCCTACACCCCCAGCAGGCCCCTGAGGTCCAGTGATCAAAGCCTACTGGTTGTGCAGCACCAGGCTAAAGACCAAAGGTGACAGATCATTTGCTGCTGTGGCCCCCAGACTCTGGAACTCTCTCCCCCTGAACCTGAGATCAGTGGACTCAGTGGTCTCCTTTAAAAAGCAGCTGAAGACTCACTTGTTCAAGCTGGCTTTTGTATGACCTTCTTCACCACTCTCTCTTTATTCTGCTCTCCCCACCTATTCCACCTTCCCCAGGAACCACTGATTTCCCTTTTTCCTATTCTCTCTCTGTAAATGCTGTTAAAATGTTCTGTGCAGATTTAATGATGTAGGTGACTGATTATAATAAGCTACATAATTTCATGAATATATATTTGTGTTGAAATGTTTTTATTTTAAATGTACATGTGTAACGTGTAAGAGCTAGTGTCTCGTGAGAATACCCTTAACGAGCGTTCACGAGACCTTTTCATGGACTGTGAGGGAGCAGATGTCTCTCATGAAGCGATTTTAAGCTAAAGGCTTACTAAAGGAAAGGGCAACACAAGGACTTAAGGACCTCTTTTCAGGACAAGCAGCCAACGAGTTCTCACTGTAGCTCTCTTCACGACAACACAGACGCAGACTGACATTCTCTCTGTTTGTGTTCAGGCTTTGAGCTAATTCATCTAGTATGAAGGTGGTATCGCTCTGTGTGTCTAAGAGTGCATAAACTAGCTGTTCTTGATCTGGTTGCTTAATAGATGACACCCAGACTGGCAAGATAGAAGATGTTTGTGTGCTTAGACCCTCTTGGATAACTCTGTTGGAAGTGGCTGTTGCGGTCCTTTCTGTGGTATCCGCCTTGTCCTTTGAAATTTCACCTCTATTTAGGTGGATTGGCCTTTGACGTTCCTTGAACTTATCATCATGCAAACATGTCGGGATGTCCCTTTGGCTGACTGGTTAGAGCGTATGACTCTCACCCAGGGGGTCTGGGGATCAAATCCTGCCCGGGCCCTCATTTATCCACCTTGCCACATTTGGCGTATTGGTGTAACGGTGAAGCCAAGGAGCCCAAGGAATAAACGCCCGTTTCAATGAACCGAGCTGCGTCTGTGTTGTCGTGAAGAGAGCTACTGTGAGAACTCGTCTGCTCAACACGGGCAGGAGAGGAGAAGATCGCCGCGGATGACGAAACGACGCGGATCCGATGCATCACGTCAGAAAAGCAGAGTGCATAATATGGAAAGCCAAAACCGCCAGCATAACGCATAACGGCACAGCGTTAACAAGCAACGACGATTAGACTGAGTTAAAGCATTAATTTTCACGTCCAACCAGGAGAAGCTCTACCACAAAAGTGAAGTTAAGGTGGTGTGAGAAGTGGTTAAAATTGGAAATTGCCACTAAGAGACTCATCTGTTATTCTTGCTTGCTTAATGTAGAGATTAGTCCAATGTGTTTGCATTTATAGCTGTTGTACACCACAAGGTTTATAGAACAAACAAGAAAATATTTAACAAGCTCACAGGCTATGAGTAATTTTGAGTTTTACAAAATTTGCTGTGTTTTAAAGGGCACCTTCTGTGAATTTTAAAAGGGTGCTATACTAATGTAAAAATTCGAAAACTTTAGTAATGTAAATAAGGATTTAAGGTATTTCAAAGTATATTTACACTGTTACTGATTGTTTACTCGTATATTTGTAATAAGGTAATTTTGTTGTTCTTTTCTTTTTGAAATTGAAGTTCAGTATTGACATCAACAGCGTGTTGGGAGACTCACATATACATTTATGAACCTTACTCGCTGTTCAAATTAAGTCTATTGCAACTTTCATTTGCACATAGTCCAGAAGAAATCTAGTTGCTGCACAATCACACTGCTATAATCTCAACATGTCTGACACAAGCAGAGAGACCCGCCATAAAGATGCTGAACAATTTGCTCGAACCGCAGCTACTGGCACTAAATCTACAGCAGAACTAGACTGGCTTTGAAGAAGTGAGAGGGCGCGTACCCTAACAGAAAGGGGGAGAGCATACTAAGATGAGAGACTGAAGCACATTCAACGCAGATACAAAATCATCTATGAGAAGTGGAGGTGTCATGCACGAATAGGCAAAGAGTTATTAAGTGGCTATTCTTCTAAGGATGAGTTAACTGAGCTTATTGAGAATAGCAAAGGCACCTGTTCTGATGTAAAAGTAGTTTATGAGGAGCTGCGTCAAGTGCAAACCCCTGAACCAGACCTGCGGCGCAGGGTTGATACATGCATGTCATTTTCAGAATTTATTATTCAAAGAGCAGAAAGACAGCTTAAAGGTCATGAAGCAGATAAAGATGAAGAGTCTTGGCCTGATGTTGGATCCGTTCTAGGTTCAACAGGTTCTGTTTCTAGACCACCGTCTCGTCAATCAGGAAGTAGTTCTACCCACTCTAGCAGCCACTCTGTCAAAAGAATAGAGGCTGTAGCTGAAGCTGCTGCAACCCAGGAAGTCTTGGCAGTGTTGGAGGAGCAAGAAAGGGAAGAAACAGAACTTCAAATGTTAGAGGCTGAGAACCTAGCCAGACAGCAAGCAATTCAAGATAAACGTAGAAAACTTGCACGCCTAGAAGAAGTAAAGAAGCTGAATGCTGCTAGAGCTCGAGTGAGGGTCTATGATGAAGCTGAAGAAAACATAGAAGCAACTGATTTGTTGTATGGTAGTGAAGTACTGCCAGAGCTTAAAGTCACTGACTCCACAGTACTTCCAGTCACAACTCATTCTCTCAATGCATCAAGTCCCCCATTCATTCCTCAATCCTTAGCAGTCATAAGGCAAGCTCCTTGTCCACAACAGCTACCTCAGTCTCCTCCAGCCTCAGTGTTGAGGCCTCAAGAGCAGAATAGCTTAGATCTGGTCAATGTGCTAGTAGAAGCTATGAGCGCAAATCGGCTCCCAACACCAGAGCCTGCGGTTTTTACAGGAGATCCCTTGAAGTTCAAAGACTGGCAATTGTCCTTTGAAACATTGATAGAAAGGAAGAACATCCCAAAGAATGAAAAACTATATTACCTAAGAAAGTACTTAGGTGGCACAGCAAAGAAGGCCGTGGAAGGATTTCTTCTGTTGGGCACAGAAGCAGCATATGACTCAGCCTGGAAGCTTTTAGAGAAACGTTTCGGAGACCCATTTCTAATTGGGAAGTCACTCAGAGACAAACTGCATGCATGGCCAAAGATAGGTTCTAAGGATGCATGCGAGCTAAGAGAATTTGCAGACTTTCTCAAGAGCTGTGAGGCTGCCATTTCTCATGTCAAGATGCTGGAGGTCTTGAATGACTGCGTTGAGAGCCAGAGGATTCTGCTAAAATTGCCAGATTGGTTGGTTTCTAGCTGGAATCGCAAAGTGATGGAAGTCAGACAAGTGAAAGCTGAGTACCCACCATTCAAGATGTTTGTTGACTTCCTATCAAAGGAAGCAGATCTTGCTTGCGATCCAATTTCTTCAATACAAGCACTTAAGAGTGTTGAAAGCGAGAAACCAAGGCATCCACGAAGCCAAATAGTTCAAGCAAAGACTCTGAACACAAGTACAATACAGAGCAGTATTACATCATGTGTTTTCTGCAAAAGGACAGGACACACCCTAGACAAATGCCGAAGTTTCACCGAAAGGACAGTTCAGGATCGTGTTGAGTTTGTACACACAGAGACGCTTTGCTTTGGATGTTTGAAGACCAGTCATCACTCAAGAAAATGTGATAACAAAAGCACGTGTGAGAAATGCCAAAAGGGACATCCCGACATGTTTGCATGATGATAAGTTCAAGGAACGTCAAAGGCCAATCCACCTAAATGGAGGTGAAATTTCAAACGACAAGGCGGATACCACAGAAAGGACCGCAACAGCCACTTTCAACAAAGTTATCCAAGAGGGTCTAAGCACACAAACATCTTCTATCTTGCCAGTCTAGGTGTCATCTATTAAGCAACCAGGCAAGAACGGCTAGTTTATGCACTCTTAGACACACAGAGCGATACCGCCTTCATACTAGATGAAGTAGCTCAAAGCCTGAACACAAACAGAGAGAATGTCAGTCTGCGTCTGTGTTGTCATGAAGAGAGCTACACTCTCTCTTTCTTAACATTTAGTTTTTTATCACAATTTTCTCTTTTTGCTCATTTTAAATATATTTTTAAACATTTTCTAAATGCTTTTTTATATTTTTACATTTTTTGTTTTTGTGAAGCGCCTCGTGATTTTTATCTTGAGAGGCGCTATAGAAATGATATTTTCTTCTTCTTCTTCTTCTTCTTCTTCTTCTTCTTCTTCTTCTTCTTCTTCTCTCATAAGTATGGACGTGGGCACGTTCAACACGTCTTAAGGCTATGGTGGGCACTTAATGCACTGTGATTTATTATCGTGTGATTGTTCAGTTAAACAATGTTGATTATACATTTCTTCATCAAGTTGACGCAGTGATAAATGGATCTTGTTGTATTGTTGTTGTGTCCCATTTTTTTGTTTTGCTTTTTCTTCTCTGGTCTCTGGTCCAGTGTTCCACAGCCAGGGCTAAAACCACATTGCTCCTCCTGGATCCGAGGATCAACTATATCCTTCAGTCCCTCCTATCCAGAAACCCTGAATAGACTTTACCAGGGAGGCTCAGGAGTGTGATCTCCCTGTAGGTGGAACACATCCCGTGGTCCCCCTTTATAGATAGGGGGAACAATGACCCAGTTTACCAGTCTAGGGGAACTGCCACCAACCAACATAGCCCAGTAACATTAACAGCCTTGAGGAACTCCAGGTGGACCTTATCTACCCTCAGGCCGTACCCCCCAATAACTTCTTGACCATCTTAGTTACCTCAGCACCAGAGATTGGAGAGCCCAATTCAAAGTTCGGGACCTCACTAGAAGCCATGCCAGTGGGATTGAGGAGGTCTTCAAAGTACTCTGCCCACTGATCCACAATGTCCCGAGTCGAGGTCAGCAACACACCATCCCCACTGTGAACAATATCGGTAGCATACTGTTTTCCCCTCCTGAGGTGCCAGATGGTGGATCAGAATCTTCTCAAAGCTGTACAAAAGTCTTTCTCCATGGTGTCACCGAACTTCCACACCCGGCTTTACACTTCTGTGAACACCCAAGCCACATTCTGCTTGGACTGCCAGTACCTGTCTTCTGGAGTCCCACAGGCCAAAAAAGCCTTATAGCATTCCTGACCGCCGGTGTCCACCAGCGGATTTAGGGGTTGTCACCATGACAGGCAACGACTACACTGTGGCCGCAGCTCTGATCAGCTGCCTCGACATTGGACGCATGCAACATGGCCCACTCAGACTCAATGTACCCTTCCACCCTGAGGACGTGTTTGAAGTTCTGTTGGAGGTGGGAATTGAAGCTCCTTCTGACAGGAGGCTACACCAGACATTCCCCGCGAACCCTCACAATATGTTTAGGCCTGCCAGGTCTGACCGGCATCCTCCCCCACCATTGAAGTCAACTCACCACCAGGTAGTGGTCATTTGACAGCTCTGCCCTACTCTTCACTTTATTGTCCAAGACATGTGGCCACAGATCAGATGAGACAACAATAAAGTTGATCATTGAGCTGCAGCCTAAGGTGTCCTGGTGCCAAAAGCACATATGGACACCTTTATGCCTAAACATGGTGTTCATTATGGACAATCCATCACAAGCACAGAAGTCCAATAAAAAAACACCACTAGGATTAGGATCCGTTGGCCATTCCACACAACCACACTCGTCCAGGTCTCACCGTCGATGCCCATGTGAGCACTAAAGTCCCCCAGAACAATGAGGGAGTCACCCAAAGGAGCGCTTGCCAGCCCCTCCTCCAAGGCCTGCAGGTTGGTGGATAAGTATCAATCACAGTCAGGACCTGTCCTCCCATATGTTGGCAGAAGGAGGCAACCCTCTCGTTCATCGGGGTAAACCCAAATGTACGGACACCAAGATGAGGCGCGACAAGTATGCTCACCCCTGCTTGGCACCTCTTAGTGGACGCAACTTCAGAGTGGTAGAAAGCCCAACCCTTCTTGAAGAAATTGTTTCCAGAACCAGACCCATGCGTCAAGATGAGTCTGACTATATCTAGCCAAAACCTTTCAACCTTGCACATTCACTCAGACTCTTCCCACTACAGACTTGATATTCCACGTGCCAAGAGGTAGCCTCTGTTATGTGGATCAGACTGCCAAGGTCCCTGCCCTCGGCAACTGCCCATCTCGCACTGCACTCGACCTCTTTGGCTCCTCTCATGGGTGGTGAGCCCACGGGACTGGGGACCCACGGTTCCTCTTTATGCTGTGCCGGGCGGGGGGTGGGGTGTGTGTGTGTGTGTGTGTGTGTGTGTGGGGGGGGGGGTGACCCACATCTGGGCGAGGGAACATTGCTTCCATTGGTATTTATCATCATAAAATGGCATCTCGGTGTCAAGGATTGGGCTGCACGCCAGGGTGAGACAGCAGAAGATGGAATGTGGTGTGTCGGCTGAGACCAACCCAGAAGTGCTAGCGTTGAGCAAAAACAGACGGGCACTTTATTTTAGTAACTCCTGGCAGGATACTGATGGACACAGTAAAGCCAGGCATTACAGCCAAACTCGTAAGAGGATGAAGGTGACTCACATAGTCCCATGGATTTAGATGAGCACGACAGTTGCTTGGAAGCAGAACTGACAGAGCTTGAGCCATGAACAGGAAGAAAAGCGTTCACGGGCTTATGATCACTGCTGCCTGACACACTGGTCATAAAATTAGAATATAAAGAAAAAGTTGATCTATAGAAATTCCATTCAAAAAGGGAAGCTTGTATATTAGGTTAATTCATTACACACAAACTGATATATTTCAATCAATGAGAGAGCTTTAGGTAAGAAATTTATTTATTTTTTTTGTAAAAAACTTTATGGACCAT
Organism: Nothobranchius furzeri; assembly: GCF_043380555.1. Lineage (NCBI taxonomy): Eukaryota > Metazoa > Chordata > Actinopteri > Cyprinodontiformes > Nothobranchiidae > Nothobranchius > Nothobranchius furzeri. The sequence goes on along the minus strand of NC_091745.1, from coordinate 42,080,294 downwards.
AGAACTATTACAACTTACAAACGTCTTAATATGGTTTAAAAATTATGCTTAGTAAAAATATATTTTTCTGTAAATATGTTTTTTAGATCTTCTGGATTTATGGAGAAAAAACATTTAAATATTACACAATATCTAATAATAACCATAGAATTCTAGGTAAATGATTTAGCATTATTAAACATCCCTACGACTGCATTAACAACAACAAATATTTCCGTTTCCAGGAGAGTTCATTTGAATACGCACAGGGAGGACACCTCTGAGCTTGTTCCAGTAAACAATCTGGAATCATTTTTCACCGTTAATTTTCTCCTCCTCAACATCAAATAGTGTAGCAATGCTGTCTAATACTATCCTCACACGCAGACGCTGCTGTATTTATCCTTTTAAGTCAACGTAAAGGCGTTAATCAAACTCTGATCCTGGATCATAAATGTAACCTGCAAGGATCTGAGGCACTGCTTGGAGCGTAGATGGATTGTGCAGACGTCTGTATCTCACTCTCGATGAAACAAAGGATTAGATAGGGAGCTGTAAGACACAGATTATCATGTGGAAGTAGCTGACGATATTAAATATGAGTCAGAAGGGTGTTGAGCAAACCACCTCTAGAGCCCACGGAATTTCTCACGGCTCCACCTCACAACTTTGGATGTCACAGTGTTTTCATAAAATATCTCATCCAGACCTGTGGTTGTATTTTAATATTGAAAACCCGCCTGGCCTCCAAGATTATCTTAAACCCAAATTCCTCTTCTGTGTGTCTGAACACTAAAATAGGGTGCTTTAAACTCTCTGTCCTAGGGTTCAGCTTTCTTATATTCCAGCAACATAGCTTGTGTTGCATAATTTCGTATTCCTTTCAAAAACAAACAAACAAACAAACAAACTAACAAACAAACAAATGAAATAAATAAATAGATTTATTAATTAATGTGTTCTAAATTCTTCATTGTTTTGGTTCTATGTGGGGTTTAAACTAGTGATATTCCCGAAAGAAAACCTCAACAATCACTGAAATAATGTGAAACTGATAGAAGTTTTCAACACAGAAAGGCCACAGCCGAGTTTTGAACCAGCAACCTTCGTGATGCGAGGCAACAGTGCTAACCACTGTGCCACCATATAGCCCATGACATCAAACAGCGATATCAAATCTGATTCCTTTCTTTTTAGTTTAATGGCTGATTGCATAAACAGATCATGGCCCGAAGTCTCGAGGGATCGTGTGATCTCGCGAGTCCAGCGAAGAGCACAGCGAGGAAGCTGTGCCACTGCCAGGACTCTCCCGCTGTGAAAAGGGCCGCTTGGAAGTTCGTGAGTAAACCGTTCAACTGCCGCTTCCAGTGTGAAACCGGCGTGAGTCAGAGGACTCTAATGCACTTTACACTACATTCAGTCCTTCACCCATTCACACACTGATGGTGATGAGCTACAATGTAGCCACAGCTGCCCTGGGGCGCACTGACAGAGGCGAGGCTGCCGAGCACTGGTGCCACCAGTCCCACCCCCAGCAGGCGAAGAGGGAGAAGTGGCTTGCTCAAGGACACAATGACTGACACAACTGACAGAGCTTGGTTTCAAACTAGCAACCCACTGATTACAGGGAGATCTTCTTAGCCCTGAGCCACCGTTGCTCTAAAACAGAGAAATTATTTGGTTCTATATTGGGTTTGCTGATTGTCCTGAATCTGCTCAAGCTTCAATTAAACAAGATCATGAAGAGATTGTGGAGAGAAATGTTCTGCTTAGAGTCAGTGAGGTCTCAGCTGGTCCTCCAGAGGTATAACAGCCCAAAACACAGTTAAAAGCGCACCCAGAATGGACCAGAATCAAACAGCAGCATAATGTGGGTTCAAAAAGCTCTGAACTAAATCCTGTTGAACATCTGCAGAAGGAGCCGAAACATCTGGAGAAAGAACCCCTTGAGGAGAGGGCACACTCACCCAATGCAAAACCTCTTCGAGCTGCTGCCGTCAGGGAGGAGGCTGCGGAGTCTCAAGGCCAGGACCAACAAACTGAAGGACAGCTTTATCCATCAGGCAGTTAGGAAGCTAAACTCCCTCCCGGCTACCCCCCCCCCCCTCCTCTCTTTTCCCCCACAGTCTCTCTGAACTTGGTTACTCTTTTTATACTAAATGTTTATTTTCTATCTAGCGAGAGTTTGAGAGTAACGTAATTTCATTTCTCTGTATGTCCTGTACATGTGGCAGAAGTGACAATTAAACTGACTTTGACTTTGACAACATCTGTCAACAGGTGACCCCGGTTTCACACCGCAAGCATCAGCGGAACGGACCAGCAGCAGAGTGGCTCACTCGCGAACTTCAAAGCGGTCCTTTTCACACCGGGAGAGTCTTGGCCGCGGCACGCTTCCTCGCTGCGCCTCGCTGCACTCGCGAGATCCTAAAATCCCTCGAGACGTCCGACACCTTCCTCATCGAGAGATCACAACCCCCGCAAGGAATCACACCGTTGCACTTCTCGAAAGAAACTGGTGGTAAACAAAGCCTTTCGGTCCCACGTACTGACGTAAGTTATATATAACATCGTAACGTTGCATTTTATTTTGAAAATAACCAAGGATTTTACACTATAACCGTGTGTGGTTTCCTGTCTCGCACTATGTGAACTGCGGAAAATGACGTGTCCCAGAAGCGGCTCGCGGTAAAAATAGAACTCGATCCTATCTTTGGCGGCGCGGCGCGGCATGCCGCCTCTGGGACGCGCCTGGAAATTGCCGCGTCACGGCTGGTTTGAAACACTCCATAGACTATAACTGGATTATTTTTGAAGCGGTTTCCGCTTCGCTGCCGTTCTGTTCTGCTGATGCTCGCAGTGTGAAACCGGGGTAAGATTTACACAAATCAACCGACCACAGTAACTGGCTTCATGTAGCTTTTTTGTTATCTTGGCCAGTTGAATTCATTGGTTTAAAAAATAATATGTTGATCTGTGTTTTAAAAAATATTCAAAGCAGTAAATGAAAACAGTGATTACTTTTGTTAGTTTCGGGCATTTAGGGGGTTAACATCTTCACCAGAACGATAGCAACGCCTGTAAACACAGAGGTATTTCATTGGAAGTAGTTGAATTGCTAATATTAGACTGCAGTCAACTCCTTGTTTCCTCATCAGCTTCCTTGTTCAACTAATGTTTTGTGAGTTATGATGAACACCAGACATAACATGCAGTCAAGTATACAGACAGACTCTGGTGCTAATCCCCTTGTCGCATGCAGGATAAGAAGATTTAAAGAACAAACATTTTATTTAGTTTGTTTGTTGTGCAAGCGTGAACCAATCGTCCTCGCTAAGGATGAGATAATTTATAGGCATTTGTCTAATAAGCTCTTTGTCAAGAGGAAAAATCTACTTAATTGTAGTGTTTCTTTCGGTTGTTGGATCTGCCTGTAAGTAATTTTGGTCATTTTAATGAGCACAGCTCTTGTAAAGTTGGATGAATTAAACAAAATGGTGCTTGAGTCAGTTGTGGACAAATGAGATTTTTGGTAAATTCCTTTGGTTCTCTGGGACTCTCTCTGAAAGCGGTTCCAGTGTTTCTACAGCCAGAATCTTGGCAGCTCAGTCCTATTTGTCCCACAATGAATCTGACACACACATGCGCACAGATTTAGTCTCAACTCATCTTCAAGTTTACATTTAGATCTGTTCGGTTGGATGTTGTTTTTGTTTTCTCTTACTTTCAGTTCCTCTTTTAGATAAAACCGCTTTTAAAACCAACAGAAAGGCTGAAGAACTCCGGCTGGCTCTTTAGAAAAAACGTAACAGCAGTGGAAACGTCACTTTTATGTTCTGAGATCATTATTTTATTTGACTAAAATCTTAAATGTGGCATCTTTACAAAAATAACAACCTGACAAATGAATCCAGCAAAGAGAAGCTTCCTGTCTGGGATCACAACGCCACACGCTCTTTTTCCTAAATTAATTTCATTTGTACTTCTGTGTAAATAAGAGTGGCCCTGTGGTGAAACTAACAATCACCACGTTAAAATGTTAAGCCTCTCAGAGAATGTTGCACAAAGCAGCTTTTTCCATATTAAGACTCAGAAATAGCCGCTGCCGTTTGGAACCGACCTTTTTTCACTCGGATATTTAAAAACACATGGGACACATCACAAATTTTGCTTAAATTTCAAACATTTCTTCATTCAAAGTGAAAAATTGCTGCTCACACAAAGCAAATAATTAAATTTCATTGAATTCTATGAACAAATTTTTCTTTAAAAGAGTTTTTTTTTTTTACCCAGCTATGGAATTGTAAATGGACAAGAAACAGGAAAACCCTCTGGAACTTGCTCTTAGAAACCTTTTAAAAGACTGGATTCAAACATAGATCCTTTATTTTATTTCATGGCTTCTTCTTCTTCACAGCATAAATCAACGACACAGAAACTTTAATTTGTGGTGCAATGACAACAGGACCCGAAGTGGCTTTTGAAGGCTGAGGTTTGAGCCACTAATGTTTCTTTGGGCACGACTAGGCCTGCTCACACACATGCTTTCCAAACACGTGTGTGCAGCGTGTGGATTCGCAGTCACATTTGAAGTTGTAATCTTTTGTTTAATGTAAACAAGGAGGCTCGCTCACCTCTCTGCTGTGTCGTAACAGGAAAACAGCTCTGGTTTCTACAGCATCAGTGCCTGTATTAAAATCAGCTTGACGCTGACTGCCCCAGCAGCGTGCTGCGCTACAGTTTCTAACATGATGTGTGGGCTGAGATCATGATATGTGGTTTGAAGCTGAGCCGTGTGGTGTGGTGAAATATGCCTCCGTTTCTGTGACGGATTGTAAGGCTTTCCCTCTGCTCATTACGCTCACATTCCCCAGATAAATCATCCTAATGAGTAAATTGTTTCACTGTGACACTAGGGAGGGCGGCGACGCAGACTTTTGATGGTATGTATCTAAAGTGAACCGATTCCAACTGAGAATTATTTAAAGAGACACAGAGGGTTTCAAAAACATGTCTTAAGTCTTAAAAAACTAATTTTATTTAAAGGTGTAGATAACCAAGAGAACAGAGCACACCACTCCTGTTCTTAGGTCCCTACACTGGTTACCAGTAAACTACAGAATGGATTTCAAAGCGCTTCTACTAGTTTATAAATCACTCAGTGAGATGTGACCAAAATACATGTCCGATCTCATTCCTGTATCTACACCCAATAGGGCTCTGATATCCCTTGGAAATAATCAGCTGGTAGAACATCGGGTCAGAACCAAACATGGTGGAGATGCATTTAGTTACTTTGCTGCTCACATATGGAATCAGCTTCCCCTTGACCTCAGGTGTTCCCCAACTCTAGTGTTGTTTAACTTCTTCTCCTTTTGTTTCACCCTCATGGCTGTGTAACAGAATGAAATGACTGTTTTTCACCTAAAAGTCATCCCCCCCCCCTCCTCAGCAGAAACTAATCTGCATGAGATTTTGTTCAAGGTCTCATGCATTTGCTTCTAACCTGCCTCCTTTTCAGCCCAAGAGAAGAATGAAGACAAAGGACTCTTTCTTTTTAATAAATCAAAGAACTCTATTTTTAATAAAGCTAATCAATTAAAGTGTTAGTCAATAATAAGATGTTGACCAATCTGTGAAATGACAATGTTATGATTGGCAAGTTTAATGAGTTATATGACTTTAATCTAGCTGCACTAGATATCCTGATCACACGTAATGTAAACGCACGACACATTGCTTTTACTCATCCAATCAGAACCTTCCTTTCTGAAGCATGGCAACGTCTCTGTGGTGTTTATAAATCTGTCAAACTTTGATTCGACCAGAAATCAAAACATCCAGATTAATAAAACCAGTCCCCACGCCATCTTGGTTCAGTTCACCGCATTCTAAGAGAAGTATCGGACCGGCCACCCGGATTTCCTTTTTGATCAAAGAACCAACAAGCTGGATAAAATCTGTTGCATTTTACCAACCAAGCAACGGTTCCTTTCAGAATAAAAGCTGAACTCACTGATCCTCCAGGTCCATCTGACGCTGTCAACCAACTGTCGCTTTTTACCTGGAGACAATCCAAAGACTAGTCTGTCGTACTGTTGACACTGTTTCATCGGCTCCGGTACCGAAAGGGGGTTCGAGGACCTGGCAGTCTGGATCTGTCCGGGGGTCTCATCCTGAAGGGTATGTGTGGAGCGAGAACATGGTGTCTCATGTGTTTATGAAACTCCGATCATAGCATAAGAGCAAAACATCACTTCATCATTCAGGCTTGCTTCTCCAGATACGAGAGTTCTGATGACAACATCACTCACACATACACCATTCATCTCACGTCTCATTCACACCAGATCCATCCATTCACTTAGAGTTTAGAGTTAGTCTTGTTTAAAATTGTTTAGAAATAAATCTTCCTAAACGTTTTAAAGGTGACTTTCTCTTCTGTTGTCTCTCAGTTAATACGAAGTGTTACATAATCCCTGCAATAAAAAGTTCCAATCTTCTGGTTAAAAGTACCCAAAGATCCATAAGATTGATTTCATATTTACTATGGAATCTTATGTCTTATGGTTCATTAAATACATGTAAATTAACCCGTTACAGCTGAGAGGAGCTGATTTGCAGTACCTGACTCCTTGCAGTCTGCCTAGCTCCTCCCTGAAGCACCAAGCTGTAGCATAAAATCCTCCTGATTCACATCTTCTGGGAGCAGCAGGTCTCTCATCTCTTGTCTCCTCGGCATGCTTCGTTTTAAATCACTTTTGTAAAACCTTTGCTGTAGCAGCTTCATGATCTGTGTAGGGAAAACCTTACACTTGTGATTTTTTTTTTTTTTTTTTGCAATTAAGACTCTTCATAGGTGGAGGAATCTGCCACCAAGATCTCCTTGAATCTGACAAAAGTAATGATAAATTATATTTCTGTGAAATGTAACCAATAAAAGTCAGACATTGCTTTTCGGTAATGCTTCCACTGATTTATTAAAAAAAATAATGGTACGGCCTGCAAAAAATGATGGTACACCTAACTTAAAATTTTGTTGCACAACCTTTTGAGGTAATCACTGCAATGAAATGGTTTCTGTAACTGTCCGTTAGACTTCTGTACCTCTCAGCAGGTATTTTGTCCCACTTCTCTTGAGTGAACTGCTCAAGTTGACTCAGGTTTGAAGTGCACCTTTTCCAGACTATCAACAATGCTTCAACTGAATTATTTACAAAAAATTAACTCATGCAACAGGCCTGGACCAAAATGATACCCCTAGAAAAGACTACAATTAATGTTCTGTGAGCGCACAAAGTGGTACAAGTGACAATGCTGCTAGAATTCATAATTGCATCTTTCTCAGCAGCAGCACTGCAGGTGCTCTCCATGTCCAACAAGTTGCGCACATTTTTCTGCTAAATTTTCTTTTATAAATCTCAAAGTTTACATGGAAAGTTGCTTACACAGTTTTCCGACCCCGTTTTGTGCGTAAGCAAGCTTTATAAATGAACCCTAAAGTTAACTGGCAACAAGTGAAGCTGGAGGAGAAGCGGGGTGATGTGGGTGTGTTTGGAGGACTTGGTCAGAAGCCGAGCACAGGCGTTCAGAACCACCTGTAGACGGTTCAGGGAGGTTCTGCTCAGACACGTGAAAAGAGAGTTACAGTAGTCTAAGCGTGAGGAGATGAAGGTATATATATATATATATATATATATATATATATATATATATATATATATATATAAATATAATTATTATTTATTTATATATATTTTTGCACTTCCTTCCAAGACCTCTTGGCCAGGTCATGTTTGTAAATGAGAACATGTTCTCAAACATTTTACCAGGTAAAATCAAGGTTGAAAAAAATTGTTAGCTGTACATTTGGTTATTTAAAAAGTTTCTAAGACTCAAACCATGAAATGCATGCAAGAGCTGAAGATATTTTATTTTCAAAGAAAAACAGACACAGTGAAGCCCAGACAGAACTTGATTAGACCACTGACGTTTTTAGGTAACATTTTAGGTTTGAAAGTGGTTGAACCTTTTCTTCCAGCTTGTTTTTATAAAATTATTACAAAAATGTTTCAGAAGGTTAAAAAGGTTGTATACTATACCTCTTAGGAGTTTATTGCTCACCAATCACTGATCTCAGCTTAGAAAAAATGACACAATTCTTGACATTAGACGACCCAAAAAACATGTAATGATGCTTTTTCCTCTTCTTGTGCAGGAGTTTCAGATGAATGATCAAATGTCACACAGATTACATCAAAACAGAAAAGACTGATGTTATAACAGAAAATACACACTCATCCACCTACAAACCTCTGATGGAAACATTCTGACCACAACATAGATGCACACACACACACACACACACACACACACACACACACACACACACACACACACACACACACACACACACACACGCACGCACGCACGCACGCACGCACGCACGCACGCACGCACACACACACACACACACGCACGCACACACGCACGCACACACACACACAGTGTGTGTAGAACATCTTTGGTATGTTCTTGCTGTGTCTAGTTTCTAATTCCATTTTAGTTCTTTTTTAAAACACAGAAAATGTTTTTTTTTACCTGAAAACTTCCTCAGAGCTGACGCTGATGGTGGCGTCACTTCCTACTCTGTTTATCCCGCTCCCCCCTCTCCGATGAGGCAGTCCCATGCACGATCCAATGAGTAAACTTCATCGTCTCTGTTCATGGTCCCACATCCACGTCTCCTTATCTCGATAGCTTCTTTTATATTTCTGTTGTTCGGTGTTTATGATCCTTGTGTTGTCCCAGTCCATTATATTGTCATGCTGGGTGGCAATTTCTTGACCCACGACATGCAGAATCACTCACAGAAACAGGCAAGTGTGTAAAAAGGTTTTATTTTAGATGAGGAGCTAAAGGAGAGACGGGAACCGAAGATGCTCTGTACTGGCAGCAGGATTCCAGGAGGAGGTTCTGAGGAGGGAGACGGAGTGAATATCCGGTGGAATTATGGAGATTTATCTTGAGGCGGAGCTTACTGTTTCTTGGTAGCGGTAGCATGTACAGGGAGGGCTTTGGTCAGGTCCGGGTGAGCAGAGGAGATCCAGAATGCGAAAAAACTGATTTATCCAGAGGGGATGAAGGAGCGAAGGTTGGTGAGCGGCAGGTGAGCGGCTGAGAGCGGGCGGCCAGGGGAGGAGGCAGTGTGGTCTGGAGTGCAGCAGTCCGGGTTGCTTCTGGAGATGAAGGAATGTGGAGAGAAACCTGAAGGAGAGCAGGGAAGGACATTCAGGGTCTTATCAGGCAGCAGGTTAACTAGAACGAGGTACAGGTTCAAGACAGGTTAGAGGCTAGAGCTACCCAAACAGCGTAATCATCCGGCGTAGTGAAGTGTCACACTACTCCTTAAATCTCCTGGGCCTTGATGACAGGATCAGCTGTAGCTGGTAGCTCTCAGACACGCCCACCTGTGGACAATGCTCAGAAGAAAAACAGGGTTACAGGCAGGTAGCTCACCACGGACCATGACATATATGGTTTTCTCTTGTGCAATGATCTGTTACGGCTGACTTCTTTATTGTGCTTTCTGATTCTTCTTTTGCTGCTCTTGTGTGTTTTCGATTTGCCTCTTTCTCGCACTCCTTCCTATGTTCTATTGTTCGTGTGTTGAGTTGGCGTCCGGTTTCTCCTATGTATGTTTTATTGCAGAGTTTTCATGGGATTTCGTAAATGACTCCACATTTTTGTCCAGCTGATATTTTGTCTTTTGGGTGTACTAGTCTGTTTCTAACTGTTGTGTATGGCTTTATTGGTGTGTTTATGTTGTGTTTTTTCATTGTTGTTCTTATTTTTTCCGTTATGCCTCTGATGTATGGTAGGGTTATCACTGGTTTTGGTTCTTGTCTTTCTGGGTTTCTGGTTCTTTTTTTGGGTTGTTCTTTTCTTTCTGTTTTTGTTTGTTGTTTTCCTTTGTTTATCGCCCATGTCGGGTATCCGCAGGTCTTTAAAGCATGTTGTATGTGTTTGTCCTCTTGTTTACGGTCTCTTTCTTCTGTTATTATGTTTGCTTGGTGATATAATGTTCTGATTACTGCATGTTGTGTATGTTGGGGTGTTCTGATGTCCATAATAGTTATAGGTCTGTGTGCGTTGGTTTCCTGTATGTGTTTATGTTTAGGGTCGCGTCGGTCTGTCTGGTGATTTTCATATCCATAGACGTTATACTGCCTTCTGTTTCTAACTCATAAGTGAATTTTATGCTGCCTGTCGTCAATGTTATTCAAGTGTTGTGTTAGTGTTTCTGTTTGTCCTTCAGGTATGATTTCCAGTATGTCGTCTACGTAGCGTTTCCATAGTTTTATTTTGCAGTTTGGGGGGGCGGTGGCTATGGCTTTTTGTTCCAGGTCTTCCATGAAAAACTGGCACAGGGTGGCTGATAACGGGTTACCATGGCGAAGCCTTCCAGTTGTTTGTATATTATGTCATTGTATGTGAAGTAAGTGGAGTTAGCTAGCAGTCCTATCAGTTGTGCTATGTCATCTGCTGTGAGGTTTGTTCTTTTGTGTAAAGTCTTGTCCTGTCTGATTCTGTTAACTACTATGTCTATGGCTTTTTGGGTTGGTGTTTTTGTGAACAGGGATGTGACGTCATGTGAGATGAGTATGTTGTTATCTTCTATTGTAATATTTTTTAGTTCTTTTGCCAGTTCTATAGGACCACGAACAGAGACGATGGGGTCTACACATTGGATCGTGCATGGGCCTGCATCATCGGTGAGGGGAGAGCGGGCAGCAGAGGGCGACAACGTCCTCTGCTGCCCGTGGATAAACGGAGTAGGCCGTGACGCCACCATCAGCGTCAGCTCTGAGGAAGTTTTGCAATCGGCAAACGAAACGTACGTCAGCAAGGTAAAAAAAAACTTTTCTGTGTTATAAAAAAGAACTAAAAATGGAGTGTGTGTAGAAGTATATAGGATATCTTGCTGATCTTGCTTATAGCAGTGATGTCCAAACAATATTTGTTTTCAGTTTTTTTTTTAATCTTTTATTTCATTCACAATGTATAAAATAAACACAAACAAATTCAGGATACATTAACATATTGAAAAAAAAAACATTTGAATGAAAAGGAGCAGATAGAAGAAAACAATCTTATGATTTCTGCCCCTTTTTACAAAATAAAATTATCCGCCAAACAAACACAGTGTAACCTCAGTCACTTTCTAATATTTTCACGTCTAATCTTTGACATTATAATTCTCTTTTTCATAATTACTAAATACATTAGATTTTATACATTTTTTAAATATAGCAAGTGTAGTTGATGCTTTAAATTCCTTGTTAATGGCATTCCACAATCTTACACCATTTACAGAAATGTTACATTCCCTAACTGGTTCTGAATCTAGGTTTCTTGAAGACATCCGTTCCTTTTAACATGTACCCACTTACTCTCTTATGAAACATTTTCTGAATATTAGTTGGCAGATTACTCGTATTCGCTCTGTACATTATTTGCAATATTTTCCACTCTACCAAGTCAGGAAATTTCAGTATTTCGTATCTAATGAATAATGAATTAGTGTGATCTCTATAGTTACTGTTATTAATGATTCTCAATGCTCTTTTTTGCAAAATGAACAATGGTTGTGTAAAAGTTTTGCAAGTGGCTCCCCAAATTTCTAAACAATAAAATAAATATGGTTCAATCAGTGAGTGATAGAATGTTAACAACCCCGACAAATTTAGTAGAAACTTAACTCTATATAATACACCTATGGCTTTGGCAATTTTCCCCTTTATATAACCTACATGTGATTTCCACGTGAGACTCTCATCGAACATGACTCCAAGAAATTTGGTTTCTTTTACCCTTTGAATTTCCATTCCATCTATCATTAAAGATACATCACAGCTTCTTCTGTTATTAAACAGTATAAAGTTTGTTTTGTTCAGGTTCAGTGACAGTCTATTTATATCAAACCATTTTTTAACTTTAATCAATTCACTGTTTATCACTTGAGTTACTTCATGTATATTTAATCCTGAATAAAATAATGTAGTATCATCCGCAAATAATACTGTGTCAAGTAAATTTGACACATTTACCAGGTCATTAATAAACAATATGAACAGTTTAGGTCCGAGGACTGACCCTTGTGGCACACCATAATAAATATCTTTTAATTCAGATTTAGCATTATTTATTTGAACAAACTGTTTTCTATTGCGTAAATAACTAGTAACCCAATGATGTGCCACCCCTCTTATTCCATAGCGTTGTAATTTAAGAAGTAACCTTGAATGATCAATGACATCAAATGCCTTTTTTAAGTCAATAAAAACACTAATGAAATGGTTTTTATTGTCAATTGCTGATGAAATTTTATCTACTAAATCCATGACTGCCATTGCTGTTGAATGTTTGGTCCTAAAGCCATACTGTTCATGATTTAAAATTGAATTTTCGTCAATGAATTTGTCCAACCTTAATGCAAACACTTTTTCTAATATTTTGGAAAACTGTGGAAGCAGTGACTCTGGCCTGTAATTAGTGAAACTCTGTTTATCACCGCTCTTAAATAATGGAACCACCTTGGCAATTGTCACGAACTCCTCCAGCTGACTGCATTCCATTCATTCCTGCCACTAACGTGGCGACTGACGTCATCACGCCGACACTACTTAAGGAAGTGCCGGCGTTTCATTCATTGCTCAGTCATCGTTCTCACCAGACTTTGCATCGAGTCTCCAGGCTTACCAGCCCTCTAAACCCTCAAGCTACACCTACAGGAAATAACCACGCTGGTTATCTCCGTCTCTCCGCGTCTGGGCAACAGAACTCTCAGTCACGCTTCAGATCTGCCAACGAACCTGACAGGATGACTGAGCCCAAAGTTGACCCAGCGGAGTTCGCGCGTCTGCGTGCCGAAGTGGCTCAACAGCGCGCAACCTTGGATCAGCATACGGCAGAAATGAACCAGCTCCGTGCCATAGCTGATCGCCAAGCAACTAAGATCGAGTCACTCACCGAGCTAGTACTCCAGCTGACCACCGCTCTGCAACGTCAGACCGCAGCTGTTCCTGACAGGATGGAACCACGCCTCAGCCTTCCAGAGAAGTGGGACGGAATCAGGGGATCCCCGGAGGGCATGTTGGCGACCCTGGCCATGACTTTCGAGTGCCAACCGGCACGTTACCCCACATCCTGCTCTCGTGTCGCCCTGCTGACCTCACTGCTGACAGGTCGAGCCGGTGAATGGGCGGCGGCTCTTTACAATCAGAAATCTCCTGCCTGCAATGACTATGAGACTTTTGTAAAGGAGATGAAAAAGACTTTTGTGCACCCCAGCAGCGAGGTCTCGGACGAGACGCGGCTGCTTCAGCTTCGCCAGGGCTCCCAGACGGCGGCTCAGTACACCTCTCGCTTCCGGACGACAGCAGCTCGGTTGAGGTGGGATGACGCCGCCCTGAAGGCCGTTTACCTGGAGGGACTGTCACCGAGAATCCGGGAGGGCATGATCGGGCACGAGGTCCCAACCTCCCTGGACCTGGCAGTGGATCTGGCTCTCCAACTGGACCACTGCATCCTGAACCGGCCGAGCACCATGTCAGCCCCCGTACACACCAGGACGTCACCCCGCCGGCCGGCTCACCAACTGACGGAGGAGCCGATGCAGCTGGGACATCTTCCCCCTGAGGAACGGGCACGGCGCTACCAGGAGGGAAGATGCGCTTACTGTGGGGATTTGGGTCACCACCGTGGCACGTGCCCAAAACGACCGGGAAAAGGTCCCTCCGGGTCGGAGTAGGAGCTGTCCCGCCCGGAGTCTCCACCTTTCCGGCTCCACACCGAACCACTCTCCCGGTCTCCCTCCACCTGGACCAAGGCCCGACCAGACTGGAGGCACTTTTAGACACTGGGGCTGCGGAGTGTTTTATCGATCATGGACTGGTTACTCGGCTCAAGATACCCCTCACCGCCCTCGACCGACCCATTCCCGTGACCTCTGTGGACGGCCGGCCCATCATGCCGTACCCTCTCACCCACCGAACTCAGGGTCTCCACATGACTATTGACCAACACCGGGAGACCCTCCACTTCCTGGTCATCCAGGCTCCGGCTACGCCCCTCATCCTGGGTCATTCCTGGTTCTGCCGCCATGAGCCTCACATCTCCTGGTCCACCAGTAAAGTCCTGGCCTGGGGCACGGGTTGCCATAACCACCGGGACTCCCCTGCACCTCGGACCAGAGCAGCCACTCCCACAGACGTAGACCTGACGCTCATCCCTCCTCAATACCACGACCTCGCTCAGGTCTTCGCTAAAGAACCCACTACCAGGTTACCTCCTCACCGACCCTACGACCTGGAGATCAGGCTCCAGCCCGGCACCACGCCCCCTCGGGGTCGCCTGTTCTCCCTCTCTCCGGCGGAAACCCGGGCTATGGACAATTATATAACTGATGCCCTGCAGAAGGGATTCATCCGTCCCTCAACATCCCCCGGGGCCGCGGGGTTTTTCTTTGTTAAGAAGGAGGAGGGGGATCTCCGGCCCTGCATAGACTATCGAGGGTTAAATAAAACAACGATCAGGGACCGTCACCCTCTCCCTCTTATGGGCACCGCTCTGGACGCCATCACACAAGCCGCAGTGTTCACTAAACTGGATCTGCGCAGCGCCTATAACCTCATCCGTATTAAGGAAGGTGAGGAGTGGAAGACCGCTTTTATCACGCCCACTGGCCACTATGAATATTTGGTGATGCCTTTTGGACTCTGCAACAGCCCCGCCATCTTCCAGCGGTTCATTACAGATGTGCTGAGAGACATGTTGGGCCGCTGGGTCTTTGTCTATCTAGATGACATCCTCATCTACTCCCGCACGGCTGAAGAGCACATCCGTCATGTTCGAGCGGTTCTGTCCCGCCTCCTGGACCATGGACTTTACTGCAAACTGGAGAAGTGTGCGTTTCACCAGGAGTCCACCTCCTTCCTGGGTTTTACCATCTCCTCCCAGGGCCTGAAGATGGACCCCCAGAAGGTTCAGGCCGTAGCTCAGTGGCCTCTACCCACGACCCTGAAGCAGCTGCAAAGCTTCCTGGGTTTCTCGAACTTTTACCGGAGGTTTATACGCAACTTCAGCTCCCTCGCAGCACCACTGACCTCACTCACCAAAACCACCAATCAGCCTCGCCCTTTTCGCCTTACTCCAGAGGCTGTCCGTGCTTTCCATGAGCTGGTCGGACGTTTCACTAAGGAACCCATCCTCCTCCACCCGGACCAGACCCGGCCCTTCGTCGTGGAGGTGGACGCCTCAGATGTGGGAGCGGGGGCCGTTCTCTCGCAACGGGGTCCAGACTCTAAGCTCCACCCATGTGCCTACTTCTCCCGGAAGTTTTCCCCCACACAGCAGAACTACGGGGTCAGCGACAGAGAGCTGCTGGCAATAAAATGGGCGCTGGAGGAATGGAGGCAGTGGCTCCTGGGGACCACCGATCCCTTTCTGATCTGGACCGACCACCAGAATCTCATTCATCTACAGACTGCCCGCCAGCTCAACCCACGTCAGGCTCGGTGGGCCCTCTTTTTCGAGCCGTACCACTTCCATATCGCCTACCGGCCCGGCTCCAAGAACCTCAAGGCGGACGCTCTCTCTCGGCGTTTCGCACCAGATGCCGCCCCCCCGGAGCCTCGGACCATTCTGCCGACTCAACGCTTCCTGGCCTCCCTCCAATGGCCGTTGGAGCAGTCCATACAGGCGGCACTTCCTGGCGATCCAGCGCCGCCGGAGACCCCACCGAACCGTCTCTACGTTCCCGCCTCCTGCCGGCAAGAGGCGCTCACGTGGGGGCATTGTTCGCGGCTCGCGGGACATCAAGGACAAGCCCGTACCCTCCAGTTCCTCCGTCGGGCTCTCTGGTGGCCGTCCATGAGGAAGGACGTCCGCGAGTTTACAGCTGCATGTGATGTGTGTGCTCGCTCCAAGTCCTCCAACCGACCCGGCGCTGGAGAGTTGCAGCCTCTCCCTGTGCCCAAACGGCCGTGGTCACACATCGGGCTGGACTTTGTCACGGGACTGCCGGCGGTCGACCACCTGGACACTATAATGACTATCACGGACCGTTTCTCCAAGGCCGTGCACTTAGTGGCCCTGGCCGGCCTCCCCACTGCCAAGAGAACGGCCGAACTGCTCCTGGAACAGGTGGTGCGGCTCCATGGTTTCCCTCAGGACGTGGTTTCCGACCGAGGACCCCAGTTCGTCTCACGCTTCTGGAAGGCGTTCTGTCGCCTGGTCGGTGCTTCCACCAGTCTGTCCTCTGGATACCACCCACAGACAAACGGTCAGACAGAGAGAGCTAACCAGCAGCTTGGACGCTACCTGCGCTGCTTCGCTTCGTCCCAGCCAACCACCTGGCCCCGCTTCCTCCTGTGGGCGGAGCTGTCACACAACCTCCAGACCTCCTCTGCCACGAGTCTGTCTCCCTTCGAGACCTGTTACGGTTATCAGCCTCCTCTGTTTGATCATCAGGTGCCCGAGGTGGAGGTCCCTGCTGCCCAGACGCTGGCCCGCCGCTGTCGGCTCGCCTGGATCCGGGCCCGTGCGGCCATCACCCGGGCCAACACGGAGTATGCCCGTCAGCATCGCCGCCGCCACCGGCCTGGCCCCGTCTTCGGGTCTGGCGACCAGGTGTGGCTCTCCTCCGCTAACCTGAGGATGCCGGCTGGCTCCCGGAAGCTCACTCCTCGCTTCCTGGGTCCGTTCCCTGTCCTCAAGGTCATCAATCCAGTCACCTGCCGTCTACGCCTCCCGGCTACTCTCCGGATCCACCCGGTTTTTCACGTCTCCCAGCTTAAGCCGGTGATCTCCTCTCCTCTCCACCCTCCACCGGTCCGGGTGCCTCCGCCCCGCGGTGTTGAGGCGGATCGCACCTACACGGTCCGCAGGATACTGGACGCCCGCCGCCGGGGACGAGGTTGGCAGTACCTCGTGGACTGGAAGGGGTACGGGCCTGAGGAACGCTCTTGGGAGCCCACGAGCTCGTTTGTCGATCCTGCCCTGCTAACAGACTTCTGGGCCCGCCGTCCTGGGACTTCGGGTGCCGTCCCTAGAGGGGGGGTCCTGTCACGAACTCCTCCAGCTGACTGCATTCCATTCATTCCTGCCACTAACGTGGCGACTGACGTCATCACGCCGACACTACTTAAGGAAGTGCCAGCGTTTCATTCATTGCTCAGTCATCGTTCTCACCAGACTTTGCATCGAGTCTCCAGGCTTACCAGCCCTCTAAACCCTCAAGCTACACCTACAGGAAATAACCACGCCGGTTATCTCCGTCTCTCCGCGTCTGGGCAACAGAACTCTCAGTCACGCTTCAGATCTGCCAACGAACTTGACAGCAATTTTCATTAAATCAGGGAAGACTCCTGTAGATAGTGACAGATTACAGATGTAAGTGAATGGTTCAATAACAGATTCAATTATAGCTTTTACAGTCACCATGTCCAGATCATCACAATCAGTTGATCTTTTGCTTCCCCAGTTTTTTACAATGTTTCTTATTTCTTGTTGATCTACTTTGACAAGGAGAATACTATTGATATTTCTAGGTATTGTATTCATTGTATCGTGAATTATTGGTTTGCTTTCCACCAGACTCCTTTCTACATTTATAAAAAAATCATTGAATTCATTAGAAATTTCTTTAACTTCATAAATGTCTTTATTGTCCTTTACAAAGTAGTTTGGGAGTCTTACATTTGTATTATCTCTGTTAATCACATTATTTATTATTCCCCATGTAGTCTTGATGTTGTCTTTGTTCTTATTCAATAGCTCACCATAGTACTCTTTCTTCTGTTTTCTAATTATTGTTACTAATTTATTTTTATATTTTTTATATCTGTCTTCGGCTTCCTTTGTTTGTAACTTTAAGAATCTCATATACAGACTATTTTTTTGGCACATGCATTTTTAATTCCATTAGTTATCCCTGGTTGGTTGTCCCTTTTACCTGTTATTTTAATTAATTTACAACTACTGTTAAACGATTTCAGCAGTATTTTCATGAAGGATGTATATGCATTGTTCACATCACTGACATAGACTTCCGTCCAGTTCTGCATTTTAAGATCTTTATTTAGGTCCTCCAGGGCTTTAACTGATTTATTTCTTTTATAATTAATAAAATTATGTTTTATGATATTTTTATTGTTATTGTGATATTTAGACACTACGAAAATAGGTAAATGATCACTAATATCTGTCATCAATATCCCAGTTTTAACAACGTCCTCCTTTCTATTAGTGAATATATTATCAATTATTGTTGCACTTTGGGTTGTGATCCTGGTAGCTTTGTTTATCAAAGGAACCAACCCTAAACTATATATCATATCAAAAAAATCACTTGATGTTCTAAGAGCCACAGGATGTTCTAAGTTAATGTTAAAGTCCCCACACATAAACAATGTTTTGTTTTTAATATGATCCACAAACTCATTTATTTTATCTGTAAATTACCTGATGCAAGAACCGGGTGCTCTATATACACAACTGATTATTATATTTTTTGATGTGTCATTAATAATTTCCACTGTTACCATTTCCATAACATTATCTTCCATCATAGTAATTTTCGTATCTAATTTACATTTTAAATCATTGTTAATGTACAGGGCAACACCACCACCCCTTTTATTTATTCTATTTACAAAATGAAGTTCATACCCTTCTATTTGTACTTCAGTCATCCTTTCATCATAAAGCCAAGTCTCAGTAATGACTTTGAATTTACTTTTAAATTTACCTAAATAGTCCTTTATTGTTGACATCTTGGAAACTAAACTTCTACTGTTTATGTGTATGATTGATAATGAATCATTGTTAGTTAACCCACTATTTAGCTGATCTTCTGCATAATAATTACTATTTATATTTAACTCAAATAAACTTTCGTCTATTTTACTGTCAAGTTCATATATTTTCTCATGGGAATCCATTTATTCTTTATGAATTCATTTGTATTTCCATATCCATAGTTAAACTGTTTCCACTATCCATTATTTAGTCAGTGCTACACAATAAATCATCTTTTACCCTGCAACACTTCCAGATCTTTCAACTCTTTGATCATTTTTGCATTTAGACCTTCTTGCTCTCTAATCCATACAACACCATTTCTTGTCCAAGTGGCTGTGATTTTTTTTTTGTTTTCTCAGCACCCTTGCTTCTTTGGCTATTGTTTCATTCTTTTTCGTCAGGTGTTCATTTATGTACACATTTGTACCTTTCAGTTTTTTTGCTTGCCTCAACAACTCATTTCTGTACTTCCTACTGGTAAATCGCACTATGATGACTGGTTTTAATTTGTCTGCCTTTCTCGGAAGGGTATGACAGATTGATATTGCATCACTTTGGATATGAATGTTCTTACTGTGCAAGAAGCTCAACACTTGTTGTTCTAGTGACTGGAGTTCTTCCTGTGGAGCATCCTCAGTTGTGTTTCTATCTCCAGTAACTCTGGCATAAGTCCTATGTCTTGTTTCCAAACCAGTGATCACCAAGTCATCCCTTCTGGTATACTGCTCCAGTTCATCCACCCTCTGTTCCAATACCATGATCTTCTTGTCCTTTTCTGCAAGCTTGAATTTCAGTGTCTTAACCTCATCCATTAATGACAGTAGTTGATCCTGTTGTACTGTTAGCTTAGACAGCTCGGCTGACATAAAATTCAATGATTTTTTAATTTCCTCCATATCTTCCTCGAGTTTCTCTGTTTTTCTAGGAGGGACCATTGTATTAGGCTTACCTCTCTCTCAGTCCTGGTTGCCGGTGAATCTGGAGCCTGGAGCCCCAGGTTGAGCCTGATTGTTGGATCAGGTGGCTGGTATTGAGGTGATGGTGGAGCCTGGCTGCTGGGCGTGGAGGCTACTGGTGAGCCTGGCTGCTGGGCCTGGAGGCTGTTGGTGGAGCCTGGCTGCTGGGCCTGGAGGCTGCTGGTGAGCCTGGCTGCTGGGCGTGGAGGCTACTGGTGGAGCCTGGCTGCTGGGCGTGGAGGCTACTGGTGGAGCCTGGCTGCTGGGCGTGGAGGCTACTGGTAGAGCCTGGCTGCTGGGCCTTGAGGCTGCTGGTGAGCCTGGCTGCTGGGCGTGGAGGCTGCTGGTGGAGCCTGGTTGATGAGCCTGGAGGCTGATGGTGGAGCCTGGCTGCTGGGCCTGAAGGCTGATGGTAGAGCCTGGCTGCTGGGCCTGAAGGCTGCTGGTGGAGCCTGGCTGCTGGGCCAGGAGGCTGCTGGTGGAGCCTGGCTGCTGGGCCTGGAGGCTGCTGGTAGAGCCTGGCTGCTGGGCCAGGAGGCTGCTGGTAGAGCCTGGCTGCTGGGCCTGAAGGCTGCTGGTGAAGCCTGGCTGCTGGGCCTGGAGGCTGCTGGTAGAGCCTGGCTGTTTACAAAACACATCAATAATTTTATTGTGATTTTTCAAATTCACTTTTACCTTTTCAGGAATACATCACAAAACAGAGAGAGAGAGAGAGAGAGAGAGAGAGAGAGAGAGAGAGAGAGAGAGGGAGAGAGGGGGAGAGAGGGAGAGAGAGAGAGAGAGAGATTTCCTTTTTAAAAAGGATTTGTAAATCTTTGAAAAGGGTTCTGATACATTTAAAAAATAAAAATATTGAATATTTAAAATGGCAGTGTAATGATTCGAAGTTGTATATTTATACACTGTAATTAGATAATTTAATGATCTGATTTTGTATATTTATACACTGTAATTAGATCTAAGTAATCAATCAGAAGTGGTTGTTTTTATCATCAGGGAGTTTACTTAAACACTCTGTATTGACTGAGAGACAAGAAAAGAGAGAGTTGGGATCGTTTAAGAATCTTTAATTTCTATAATTATAAACTCTTACAATCTACCAGGACTATCTCAATGATGAATGCATATGGATTTGGATGTTTCGTGTTGGTGTGTGTGTGTGTGTTGTTCAGAATCTCTAGGCTGACGTAGCGAATCTGGTTGTTATGACTAGGCTACCACGAGGCTTCAGAAGCTGATGACATGAGCCGCCATTTTGCCGTATTTACGTACCCATGGGGAGCCTCCCGTGTTAGATCAGGAATTGCCAAGTCCTCGGACCTTCAGAGGTACTGGAGCTGGTTGAAACAGCGGTCACAGCACACAACGCCCGTCTGACGGGTCGACTCAGGTAGCAGTCGGCAGGCGTCAACAAGTTCACTCTTATTTTGAAGGAACGTCGTCTCGTTGGTTCAAACGACGGAAATCTCCAGCTTGACAGTTCAGCTCAAAGTAGGAAGTACAGCTGGCCAGCCTGTAACTTCTTAATGATGACGATGGAAATCCTTAGGACCTCGGATGTACTGGAGCTGAGGTTAACAAGGAACTGCTTAACGTGGAACTGAATATAAAATGGCGTTGCCTTGTTTTATATCTCCCAGTTGTTTATAAATCTTAGTAAACAGGATTGGACGACTTTCATTAAACAACCCAGATTCTGCCCTACCACAGACGAAAGTTCTGATTGGTTGAGAATAATGTGTCATGCGTTTCCATGGTAATGTATATCAGTCTGTCTGGTGCAGCCCTGTTTATTCATTTAAACACATAACTCATGACATCTTTATTTCACAGATCATTCACCTGATTATTAATGATCAACAAATGCTTTGATTAGCTTATCACAAATAAAGTACTTTGATTAATCAATGAAAAGCGCTCTTCTTCTCTTCTTCTGTCTCTTCTCCTGGAATGTAAACATACTGAACCAGGCGTCCGACCTTGGTGATGTTACTGTGTGAAGGGGCAGCTGTTAAGGGCAGACCATTATAAGATTCATAACGCTACAGCAGAAACAGTTTTTCAAGTATTTTCATTTCGGAAAATAAATTTGAATCAATGATCAGGAAAAAGAATGCTGCCAGATTTTATGGGCTTTAATTTTGACCATCTTCCTCCTGAGGACTGACCACATGGACCCGGTCAGTCAGTATATCCAGGTAGTCAGCTGACCTCAGCCTTGGAGCACATCCTGTTGCTGAACCTAGACCTGACCACCTGCAGCTGTCACGTTCTGTTTCCCTATTTTCCTTGAAGTAGAACTGAGGTCAGCAGCAACTGTTGCAGGAGCAAACGGCTGCTAATTCTTTATTTAAATTCAGTTGCTTTAGAGATTGGTTGTTTGTACTGTTTCTAGATCTGGTTTGCATACTACTAGAAGGCGTTGTGTCCCTAACTACCACAACATGTTTTTCTCCCATCCATGGTATCTTTCTGGCACAAGTACAAAGAACTCCCTGGTCATGTGGTTCTCAGTATTTGTGTTATTTAAACCTGTGTGTTGGTTTCACTGAATCCAGTTCATTTCCATAACAGTATTCAAACTTGAGTGTGCAAAAAAGGGAACTGATGGCTTTTTGTTTTGACCGTGAGGCACGTGATAAAGACAACTTGTTCAGCACAAGCTGTTATGTGTATGACTGATGGCAAAAGCTAGAAAAACAATTTTTATGTTTTTATTCCATTTCTTATTCTATTCTCAGTTTTAATGTTTAGTGAAATGTTCTGCAAAAGTTGTCATTTGGAGTCAAATCAGTGATGAGTTAAAAACAGTGATTCAAGAACAGTTTAAAATTTAAGTGTTTTGTTTTATCATATCTGATCAACGTCTCCCAAATGTTTACAGCTTGGTTTTATTACACATCATAAAACAGTTATTAGATAAAAAAAAAACCAGATATTATTTTACCTTAGAAATGTGGGACTCTGCATATAATCAGTGTAAAGTAATTTGTGACAGAATTGTTACCTTGAATATACAATTAACTCATAGTTTAGGCAATGGCCACAAACTTCTTAATTCACATACGCTGAACATATAACATTCAACTTAAGTATCATAACTTAATGAGCATATCATTTGTCAACGTCTTTTACATTTTCTTCTAATTCATTGTACCAGATACACTGCTTGAGCTAACAGTTGTGTGATGCACAATGGTTCAGAGAATCTCTGGCAAGGCAGCTTAAATGATGTAACGGAATTTAAGTGATGTAACTATCTAAAGTTGTATTTTAATACACTGTAAGTAGTTCACTTTTTATAAACAGAAGAATAGGCTGTTTTTATCATCAGGGAGTTTAATTAAACACTCTGTATTGACTTTGAGACAAGAAAAGAGAGAGAGATGGGATCGTTTGAGAATCTTTAATTTCTGAATTATAAATTCTTAACAATCTACCAGGACTAACTCTGTGATGGATGAAAATGGATTCGGATGTTGTGTTGGTGCGTGTGTGTGTGTGTGCGTGTGTGTGTGTCTGGTTCAGACTCTCTAGGCTGACGTCAATGAATCTGGTCGTCTTTGTTATGACTAGATATCACGAGGCTTATAAAGTGATGACATGAGCCGCTATTTTGCCGTGTACGTACCCAGTGGGGGTCTCCCAGGTAGATCAGGAAATGCCAGGTCTGGAGACCTCGGATGTACGCTGGAGCTGTCGGTGCAGCGATCACAACGTTTCAAAGCCCGTCTGGAGGGTCGACCCCAGTACCGTTCGGCGGCATTGGCAGGTGCTCTTATTTTGAAAGGATGTCGTCTGGTTGTTAAACGACGAAAATCTCCAACTTCACAGTTCTTAGTTAAAAGACGAAACACATCTGGCCAGACTGTGCTTTTCTTTAGGATGACGGTGACTAGAACTGAAGTCAAAATGGAACTGGCTTAAAATGGCGTTGCCTTGTTTTATATCTCTGAATTGTTGATAAGTTGTAGTAAAGCGGATTGGACACTTGAAGTCAACACCAGATTCTCCTGCGGCAGCCGAAAGCTCTGATTGGTTGGAACAATGTGTCATGCGTTTCTATGGAGATGAGGATCAGTATGTCTGTGCCGTAGTCCTGTTTTCATTAAACATAATTCATGACATGTTTATTTCACAGATCATTCACTTGATTATTGTTGATCAACATCTGTTTTGCTTAATAATTTTAATCACAAATAAAGTACTTTGATTAAGTAAAGCTTCTTCTCCTCCTTCGGACTCTTCTCCTGGAATGTAAACAGTCTGAGGAACACCCGACCTTGGTTTTTCTACACGGTGTTATTGTGCACAGGGGGCAGCTGTATGGAGTTGAAAACAATGAACTTCATAACCTTACAATGAAATAGCACGTTTCACACAGAGAAGCAATTCCATGTGCTTTGCAGGTGCAAGGTCAGCAAGAACGTAAAACATTAAAATCTATGTGACAACATAAAACAGCAGACATGAAATCAAATTTAAAAATACTCAAATAAAATCTAATGTAGGAGATAAAATAAAAAGGCAAAGGGAAAGACAGTTATAGTGCAGACTGAGCAGCAGAAGAAACATTCATCAGTCATATGGCTGATGAATACATGAACATTTTCTTCTTTGATTTAGAAGTTACTGGCGTTGGGGCATATTTGAGGTCATATGGAAGCTGATTCCATCTTTGAGCAGCATAGTAGCTAAAAGCTGCTTCCCCCTGTTTGGTTCTGACCCGAAATTCCACCAGCTGGCTGTTTCCTAAGGATCTCAGAGCCTCTTGGGTGTATATACTAGTCAAGTGTAGTTTAGTTTTATTGTACAAGAACAGTACAGAAGACAATGTTACATGTAAGAGCAATGCAGTCGTTGTTTTAGACAGAGGTTTTCTAGCCGGAGGCTAATTTGCAAATCTAGTGATTGGTTGGACATTTAGGGACAATCAGATAACAGCATATATTACATTTATCACCACACACACACACACAAACACACACACACGCACGCACGCACACATGCATGCACGCACACACACACACACACACACACACACACACACACACACACACACACACACACACACACACACACACACACACACACACACACTGTCAGAGTCCAAGCCCCCAGGCCGGGCTCTCCCAGCTGACCGGTTTCTGTCTTAGACAACATTACCCAGCATGTTAGGTGTGTTCTTGCTGTGTCTTTCTAAATCCATTTATTATGGACATCAGAACACCCCACCATACACAAAATGTCAGTAATCAGCACATTATATCACCGATAATAACAGAAGAGAGAGACCGTAAACAAGAGGACAAACACATACAATACGCTTTAAAGACCTGCGCATACCCGACATGGGCAATAAACAAAGGAAAACAACAAACAAAAACAGAAAGCAAAGAACAACCCAAAAAAAGAACCAGAAACCCAGAAAGACAAGAACCAAAACCAGTGATAACCCTACCATACATCAGAGGCATAACGGAAAAAATAAGAGCAACAATGAAAAAACACAACATAAACACACCAACAAAGCCATACACAACAGTTAGAAACAGACTAGTACACCCAAAAGACAAAATATCAGCTGGACAAAAATGTGGAGTCATCTACGAAATCCCATGCAAAATATGCAATAAAACATACATAGGAGAAACCGGACGCCAACTCAATACACGGACAATAGAACACAGAAAGGAGTGCGAGAAAGAGGCAAATTGTAAACACACAAGAGCAGCAAAAGAAGAAGCAGAAAGTACAATAAAAAAGTCAGCCGTAACAGATCATTGCTTAAGAGAAAACCATATAATGGACTGGGACAGCACACGGATCATAACCACCGAACAACAAAAATACAAAAGATGGATCAAGGAAGCAATCGAGATAAGGAGACGTGGATGTGGGACCATGAACAGGGACGACGGAGTTTACACGCTGGACCACGCATGGGACTGCATCGTCGGAGAGGGGAGAGCGGGCAGTAGAGGGCGACAACGTCCTCTGCTGCCCGCAGATAAACGGAGAAGGAAGTGACGCGCCACCATCAGCGTCAGCCTGAAGAAGCCGGCAGCCGTCGGCGAAACTGTAGCTACAAACAGGTAAACAAAACTGTTTCTGTGTTTAAAAAAGAACGAAAGCAGGGATTACCCAGCATGCCCCTCGCGGGGATTCCCTCCACGTTGCACCTGCGTCAATCCATGTCTATATATGGAAGACGCTACACCGGCTCTTCACTCAGTCATCGTTCCACCGTGATCCATGATCAGAGTATTTCCAAAGCTACTACAGCTAAACCTCCACCTTTCCTCCTCAGACCTCATCCGTCAGCCTTTCCAGCACCGCTTTCAGCCCACCGTCTGTATAATAAAAGCTCTTACTCCCGAACCCAGTCTTCGAGTCTGACAGGATGACTGAGTCCATTAATCCAGCGGAGTTCGAGCAGGTGAAGAGAAAGATGGAGCAACTGGTGAATGAGAACGTTCAGCTCCACGCCCAGGTTGACCGGCTTAACACCAGACTGAACTCCCAGACCGATCTCTCCATGCAGTTGTCTACTGCCGTCACGGCACTCCAGCAGCCGGTTCATGCTCTCCACCTGCAAGCCCTCACTCCACCGACGGGAGAGCCACACTTCAGTCTCCCGGAGAAGTGGAATGGAGAGACGGGGAGTCCAGACGGTCTGCTCGCTACCCTCGAGATGCAGTTCGAGTGCCACCCAGGATGCTTTCCCACTGCGCGTTCTCGAGTGGCACAGCTCACCTCCCTGCTCACCGGACGCGCTGCAGAGTGGGCCGCTGCGCTCTATAATTCCAAATCACCGGACTGCAATGACTACACTGCATTCGTGGCTGCCCTCAGAAAGACGTTTGTTCCACCCAGCAGCGAAATGGGGGCAGAGGCACGACTCCTAAAACTCCGCCAGAAGGAGCGCTCTGTGTGCGCTTATGCGTCGGAGTTCCGCACCATCTTCTCCAAGCTGCGGTGGGATGACTCTGCTCTTCGAGCCGTCTTCTTGGAGGGACTGGCAACCTACATCCGGGATGAGATGGCGGGAAAGGAGCTGCCCCAGAACCTGGATGAAGTGGTGGATCTGGCGTTGCGCATGGATCAGCGGGTTCTGGTTGGGCCCAAGCCCTTCACTCGCCCATCCAGGGCGCCTGGACCTCTTCCTCGTTCCCCCACGCCTGCTCCCGGACCCGCTTCTACTGATGAGCCCATGCAGTTAGGCCACCTTCCTCCAGAGGAGAGACAGCGACGGTGGCGCGAGGGTCTCTTTGCCTATTGTGGCTCCTCCCACCACAGATGACTGAACTGTCCATTACGTTTGGGAAACGAAGGAACCCACTGAGTATCGGGGTCGCTCAGCCTGGGTCACCTTCAGCCCCTGCCTCTTCAAATTGACTCCTTCTTTATGTTACCCTCCTTCATGGTGAGGCCTCACTCCAGATGCACGCGCTGGTGGACTCGGGGGCCGCTGACAACTTTATGGACATGGATCTGGCTAAGCGCCTACGGATCCCCATGACCCCCTTGGAGAGAGTTGTGCCAGTGACCTCGGTGGACGGTAGGCCCCTCCAACCCTATCCGGTCCAAAACCGAACCCAGCCACTCCAGATGATTGTCCACGGCCACAGAGAGACCCTCCAGTTCCTGATCATATGTGCTCCCTCCTCTCCTCTAATCCTGGGATTTCCCTGGCTCTGTCTCCATGACCCCTGGATTTCCTGGTCCCAGGGCCGCCTTTTGGAATGGGGGACCCAGTGCCAGGCCCACCTCTCTCCTCCTCCATCCATGCCAGACTGCCCGGCCGGTGACCCTGGCCCAACACCGC
The DNA here is from genome assembly GCF_043380555.1 of Nothobranchius furzeri. NCBI lineage: Eukaryota > Metazoa > Chordata > Actinopteri > Cyprinodontiformes > Nothobranchiidae > Nothobranchius > Nothobranchius furzeri. The sequence goes on along the minus strand of NC_091745.1, from coordinate 42,052,667 downwards.
CCAATCTGCCACTGCCCTACCAGGACCTGGCTGCGGTGTTCGACAAGCGGCGCGCCACCACATGGAAATCAAGCTGCAACCAGGAACCTGTCCACCCCGTGGGCGCCTTTTTTCTCTCTCTCCCGCCGAGTCCAGAGCCATGGAGGAATATATTGACCAGGCCCTCCAGCAGGGTTTCATCCGACCGTCGTCGTCCCCAGGTGCCGCAGGCTTCTTCTTTGTGAGGAAAAAGGAGGGTGATCTCCGCCCCTGTATAGATTACAGAGGACTGAACAAGATCACAGTCAGAGATCGCCATCCTCTGCCGCTCCTCACGCCCGCCCTGGATGCCATCTCCCAGGCACGGATTTTCACCAAGCTGGACCTCCGGAGCACCTACAACCTGGTCCGTATCAAAGCTGGAGACGAGTGGAAGACGGCGTTCATCACCCCCACCGGTCACTGGGAGTACCAGGTCATGCCCTTCGGACTGTGCAATAGCCCCGCCGTTTTCCAACGCTTCATCAATGATGTCCTCCGTTGGGACGGTGGGTGTTTGCCTACCTGGATGACATTCTGATCTACTCCAAGTCAGAGGCCGAACACCACCACCATGTTCGCGCTGTCCTGACCCGGCTCCTGGACAACAACCTGTTCTGTAAGCCCGAGAAGTGCTCCTTCCACCAGCGGTCCGTTTCATTCCTGGGCTACCTGATTTCGGATCAAGGTCTAACTATGGACCCTCAGAAAGTCCAGGCGGTGAAGGACTGGCCCCTACCAACCAGCCTGAAGCAACTGCAGAGTTTTCTGGGTTTCTGCAACTTTTACCGTTGATTTATCAAAGACTTTAGCACCACTGTGGTGCCTCTCACCTCTCTCACCCGACCGAGCCCTCCTGGTCAACCGTTCCGGCTCACCCCAGATGCCGTTCGGGCCTTCCACTACCTAGTCGCTCGTTTCACATCGGCTCCTATCCTGCGCCATCCGGATCAGGCAGTCCCTTTTGTGGTCGAGGTCGACGCTTCGGATGTTGGCGCCGGCGCCATCCTGTCCCAAGGCGGCCCAGATGACAGGCTACATCCCTGCGCCTACTTCTCCAGGAAGTTTTCCACCACCCAGCAGAAGTACGGCGTAGGCGATCGCGAGCTGCTGGCCATAAAATGGGCGTTGGAGGAATGGAGGCAGTGGCTTCTGGGCACCACTCAGCCGTTCACCATCTGGACTGACCACCAGAACCTAACCCACATCCGGTCCGCCAAGCAGCTAAATCCTCGCCAGGCTCGCGGGGCCCTCTTCTTCGAACCCTACGAGTTCCATCTCGCCTATCGCACCGGGACTAAAAACCAGAAGGCGGACACCCTCTCCCGTCAGTTCACACATTCAGCGCCCACGTCCGAGCCGGCGCCCATCCTCCTGGAGCACCGTTTCGTGGCCCACCTTGGGTGGCCGTTGGAGGAGGCCATCCAAAACACCCTCCGGGATGACCCAGTGCCGCCAGAGACCCCCGCCAGTCGGCTCTACGTCCCCGCGGCCTGTCGCAGTGAGGCGTTGGCCTGGGCCCACTCATCACGCCTGTCTGGTCACGCGGGCTTCTCTCGGACTCTCAAGTTCTTGAAACGGGCTCTCTGGTGGCCACGTATGGAGAGGGACGTTAAGGAATTCACGAGCGCCTGTGACGTCTGCGCCCGCTCTAAGGCATCCACCCAGGCTCCGGTTGGCACCCTCAGACCTCTTCTGATGCCCAGCCGCCCCTGGTCCCATGTGGGGCTGGACTTTGTCACAGGTCTCCCGCCGGTCAATGACCTCAACACCATCCTAACGGTCACTGACTGGTTTTCCAAAGCTGTTCACTTCATCGCCCTCCCGGGCCTTCCCTCGGCCCGACGCACTGCAGAACTGTTTCTGGAGAATGTGGTGTGTCTCCACGGGTTCCCGGTCGACGTGGTCTCAGATCATGGTCCCCAGTTCACGGCCCGTTTCTGGAAAGTCTTCTGCCATCTAGTGGGAGCTTCTGTCAGCCTGTCTTCGGGCTACCACCCACAGACCAACGGTCAATCGGAGCGGGCGAACCAACAGTTGGGCCGGTACCTCCGCTGCTTTGTCTCGGCCCAGCCCTCGCAGTGGCCTAAGTACCTTCTCTGGGCGGAGCTGTCTCATAATCTCCACACCTCCTCGGCCACTCGGATGTCCCCTTTCGAGGTCTGCTATGGCTACCAGCCCCCAGTCTTCGCCCACCAGGAACCCGAAGTCGCGGTGCCAGCCGCTCAATCCCTGGTGAGGCGCTGCAAGAACGCATGGATCAAGGCGCGGGCCTCCATTACCCGGGCCAATGCCCGTTACTCACACGAACACCTCCGCAGGCACCGCCCGGGTCCCTCCTATGCTCCAGGGGACAAGGTCTGGGTGTCCACGGCAGGCCTCCGGGTCCGCGCCGGTTCCAGGAAGCTCGCTCCCCGGTTCCTCTGGCCCTACCCCGTGCAGGAGGTCATCAACCCGGTCACGTACCGGCTGCGGCTGCCTACAAGCCTTCGCGTCCATCCTACCTTCCACACCTCCCAGCTCAAGCCTTACGTGGAATACCCCCTCCTGCCACCTCAGGCTCCAGAACCTCCGCCGGCCCGCTTCCTCGACGGTGAGCCCATCTACACAGTCCGGCGCATTCTGGACGCTCGCCGCCGGGGTCGGGGCTGGCAGTACCTCGTAGATTGGGCGGACTACGGCCCCGAGGAACGCTCCTGGGAGCCGGCCCGCTCCATCTTGGACCCTGCCCTCATCTCGGACTTCTGGGCCCACCGAGGTGGCCCGGGGACTTCTGGAGCCGTCCCTGGACCGGGGGGTCCTGTCAGAGTCCAAGCCCCCAGGCCGGGCTCTCCCAGCTGACCGGCTTCCGTCTTGGACCACATTACCCAGCATGCCCCTCGCGGGGATTCCCTCCACGTTGCACCTGCGTCAATCCACGTCTATATATGGAAGACGCTACACCGGCTCTTCACTCAGTCATCGTTCCACCGTGATCCATGATCAGAGTATTTCCAAAGCAACTACAGCTAAACCTCCACCTTTCCTCCTCAGACCTCATCCGTCAGCCTTTCCAGCACCGCTTTCAGCCCACCGTCTGTATAATAAAAGCTCTTACTCCCGAACCCAGTCTTCGAGTCTGACACACACACACACACACGCACACACGCATGCACGCACAGACACACGCACACACGCACGCACGCATGCACGCACGCACGCACGCACACACACACACACACACACACACAACACTCAATGTAAATAAATAACTTCAGCTAATAAGGAACATTAGTGTTCACAAGTTTGTTTTTGTTTCAGCCATTTTTTTTTTTGCTGGGAGTTAAAAGTAGTCAAATTTGTTAACAGCCTTATTGCTGACGGTAGATTGTTCCAGATCCTCTAACTGAGAACAGGGATAGACCAAATGCTGTTTTGCATTTGGGTCCGAGATGTGTTCACGGCTAAAGTGGCTGGGTAGCACCTGGATAGAACACTTTCTGTTGTCACCCACAGATTCAACAATAAAGTAATGATAGTTAAGTTTTGTCACTAAATTTAAACATAATTCCATGTCTAGTTAGCTGGAATCCAGGTTCAGTGGACTGAATCTGTACTAAACGTTATGGGCTTTGTAGCAGATGTGGTTTTAATGGAAGCAGTGAAATAAATCCAGTCAGGTAAGTCAGTTTCATTAAAAGGTGTGGTTTACTTGTTTATTCAATACATTTGCAGTGCTCTCTAGTGTAAATCAATGCCTTTAATTTCACTGTCATTAAATAAAAGCTATGATGCTCCTGTTCTGAGATGCAGAAGTTTGCATGTTCAGAGGTGGGCTGAAAACAGCAGAATGGCTCATTATTTTTTATATGCACACACCTCTCTTCTGATTGGCTAACAGAATGCATTCAGCCATGTTGCCAAGTCACTATAATCAAGACACACTCTGCTCTCTCTCTTTGCTGCAAAATAAATATTAAAAAGCTTTCCTGTGGGCGGGGACGATACCAAGATGGGCGAGGCCATTAATGCTGATTCACAGTGTGACATAGATATGTGAGGATTTTCAAATCTTAGCATTTAACCATCTATTTTATATCAGAAGCTAACACAGGAGATAGGTGTAGAGGAATGCTTTCATGTTCAGCCTGCATTAAAAACTCAGAGTGACTGATTATAATCAGAAAGAAAGAATTAAAAATGGTTTTTCAGTCAATCACAACTTTTAGCAGAGAATTTGGACCTTGGGTAACTCCACAGCATTAACAGAGAAAATGTGTGTTCAGCAGGAAAAATTACCCACCTTCTGGCAGTTTGTACATCTGGCTTCAGCAGCTGGGCATTTTGAGCTGTTTCCCAGATGTTTATCAGCACCTCAGCGGTAACAGGAACACGAAGAAGCTGGAACACTAGCAGCAGAATCCCAAGCAGCAGGGAAGTTGTAGTCCCATGGGACACTGCCTCCCATGAAGTGGTTTTGCGCAGCAACAAGAGCCATGAAGATAGAAGCAGGATTCCAGGAACCTACTCCATGGCTGCTGCTATTTGTGTCGCCAGAGTAACGGCTTCAATCAAGCTTAGTCAGCTTCCAGCCACTTTGCCCACTTACAGCATGAGGTGACTTTGTAAATCCGAATCATCCTGCTTACCTTCAAAGTCACTGTTGAAGCTAAATCGCATCAAATTGTCACAAAATAGTCTCTGCTTGGGTGTGGTTTCTGAAAAAATGGCACTTAACAACAGCACTCTGTTTAAAAAGACCTAATGGTGTCCTCCATAGCATTACCTTGAGCTATAGTGTGTTCAACAGATCTTGTCTCTCATGTATGCAGGAGAAGTGCTCTTTTTCTTTCCTCCAGCCAGACATCACATGTGTGTGTGATTGGGTGAATGGCTGATTGTGTTGTAAAGTGCCTTGGGGGGTTCCAGGACTGTATTGGAATGTTTTATTATGTGAAGTGCCGTGAGACGACTCTAGTCGTGATTTGGCGCTTTATAAATAAACTTGAATTGAATTGAAAGTATCCAGCTTCCAGTGTGTTCATTCTTCTTCTCTTGTCTCTTTGCATGAGAGCTTATACTGACCCCTAGTGGCTACAGAACACGACAGGCTCCTTGCTCCTTAACTCATCTCTGGTCATAAGCTTTGGGTAATGACCAGAATAACATGATAGCAAATATAAGCACCTAAAATGTTTCTTTTGTAGATTGGCAGAGATCAAACGTAGAGATAAGGTGATGCATTTGGACATTTGGGATAAACTTGAATAAGAGCCGCTGCTCCTCCACATCAAGAGGAGCCAGCTGAGATGTTTCTGGCGTTTGGTCAGAATACCTCCTGGGAACCTACCTAGGGAGGTTTTTTTGGGCATGTCTGCCAACAGGAGGCCCCTAGGTTGACCCAGGACAAGCTGGAGGGATCATATCTTCAGGCTTGGCTGGGAGTGTCACCAATGGAGCTGGTGGCAGTTGCTGCAGAAACGACAGTTTGGGTCACTCTACGGAGACTGCTACCCCTGCAAACTGGACCTGGATGAGTGGACGAAAACAGATGGACAAACTCCTCTGCCCTACCCTTGTGTTAAATGCATACACACAGCCACCAAACAGAAAGTTGTCACAAAATGTCTTTCAATAGTTCTTCGTAATGACTTCCTCTTTTTTTCTATATTTTTCACCTTTAAGGACCTTTAATAGCTACAAACAGAAGAGGTTGGGGGTGGTTTCATTGTGGTTTGTTGCTATAGTTAATAATAATAAATAATACATTTTATTTCAACAGCGCCTTTCTGAACACTCAAGGACACTTTACAGAGATAAAATACACAACAATAAAAGATAAAACAGCATAAAACAAACAGACAGATTGGAGCAAAGAGTAACCATTGGAATGCTAGACGGAACAGGTGGGTTCTGAGTGTGGTTTTAAAGAGAGTGAGGGAATCAATGTTACGGAGGTCAGGAGGGAGTGAGTTCCAGAGCTGGGGAGCAGAGCGGCTGAAGGCCCTGCTCCCCAGAGTGACCAGACGGAAAGGTGGGACAGAGAGGTGGATGGAGGAGGAGGACCTGAGGGAACGGGTGGCGGTTGAAGGATGAAGGAGGTCTGAGAGGTACGGTGGAGCTAGGTTATGGATGGCTTTGAATGTCTATAGCAGAATTTTGAATTGGATTCTGGAAGTGACTGGGAGCCAGTGGAGCTGCTGAAGAACAGGGGTGATGTGGTGGAAGGAGGGAGTTCTGGAAATGATGCGGGCTGCCGAGTTCTGGAGAAGTCGGAGTTTATGGAGGGATTTGTGAGGAAGACCGAAGAGAAGAGCGTTGCAGCAGTCAATACGGGAAGTGATGAGGCTGTGGACAAGCTGGCTGTCAATAAATTAAGGTGACCCCAGTTTCTCAGGAAACTCTGGCCATGTCAGTTTGATCAGTTTGTTGCTCTGACACATAGGAGGCATGTTGCCTTTTTAAAGGTCTTGACCTTCTCGTGTTCTCCTTTCTCCTTCCTGTGGTCCACCTCAGAATTCTTGTTTAAATTTCTTGAAGTCCAGGCCTCTCAGATGGAAATCTTGGTGGGCGTGGCTTTATTTCATGAACTGATGTCAAAACAAGAGACATCAGCATGGGGGGGCTTTAAAATGTGGACTTGTGGAGAAAACACGGATGTGGCCGCGATGACTTAGTGGCTGTAAAGAAGATGAAGAGCAGACGCAGAGAAAAATGTCCATCCAGGCTTGAAAAATATGAAAGAACGTTTCTAGCAGACTTTACGCCCGCTGTTGGAAGTTCTGCCAGTTAAAACAGTGAGTCACATTTGACCTTGAGAGAAGAAATAATAGCAGAGGGATCCCTGGATTTCCACAGCAGCTGATGTGGTCACCTTGTTTTCTCTGTGAGGTTTCTGAAAATGATTTAGGGGAAACTCTTCTGGACCTACGAATGCGTGGTGTTGAAAGTGACGCATGCAGCCAAGCTCGCTCCGAAGGGACGGCTGGACGCCTTTCTGATGGAGGAGTGTCACATTTAGAACGTTCTCTGGAGCAGTACGTTTACTGGCTAATTATGGTTTTTGAACACATGAACTCAAACAGCACATTATGTTATCGTGATGACAGGTAAACTCTTTTAGCGAAAAATTAAAGGTTTAACGCAGCAAGCCCTTCAACTAAATGAATTTTTTAATATTTCATTCCGTCAGAGTCTGAATTTGAGTTGAATATTCTCTTCATTCCCAAATATTTTTGTATATTTGACTCAATTGCATCCTGTTTGAGTCACAGTCTCAGTCTTTAAAATATCTATCAAAGTAAGTTTTATGGATTTGATTGAATGTTTTTACTCAAGTTATTTTTCAGTCTGTTTCTTCTTTTCCTTCCAGTTTTATTGTGTTACCAAAAACCCATTAAAAAGAAAAGTCACACAGGAAGTTGTTCCATAAAAATGGATTTGTGGCACATCCTATTAAAAATAGGATTACAGACCAGAAGAAAAAACAGAGTGGTACATTTTAGAAGATTTAAAGTGTTAAAGTGGAAATATTTTTTTATCCTTACCCCAGACAGAAAACCCAGCAATCTTCATGAGAGCCCTGGCTATTTTAACCATTCTGCAGTACTAACATAACAGCGACAGTACCAGGAAAACTCCCACATGATTTGAGAAAACAGTCATGACTGATCAGTTCTATTTTCTCCCCTTTGCTTTTTAGTGGTTTCCCTTGAATTCATAATGTATACAGCAATGTGAAATTGTTTGATGCATCTCAGTTTTCCTCTTCTGCTCACAAATGTTATGAACAAAGAAATTCTTATTTTCACCACATATTGACAGACTTGAGTATTTAGATGTGCACTGTACTGAATTGCTGTTTTTGATGCTCATTTATTTGTATTAAAATCTTTTCTGATAAAATCATCTGCAAAGGAGATCGCATCATTACAGAAAAGCCAAGAGGATGTTACTGAAACAGGACAAGCATTGTTTTGGACAAGAATGTGATATTGAATCGTGGCTATCATAAACTTTGCTGTGAACTAGACTGTGGACTATGCACCAATAGGAATCTAGAGTCAAATTTAAAGCAACAATGTTCTGAAGGTCCATAAAGTTACGTGCGCTGAAGCATTGCTGGTACCAGAAGACAGAGCATTACTGTGTTCATTTTTAAAAGAATGAATCAAATATTTTACAGACAATTCTCTGCTGGGAAACGCCTGCTCCCTGTGAAATATAGTTCAAATAAACTCACAGTTGAATTACAAGGATGCATTTTACAGCTTTTTCATTATTTTGCCGCCAGCAAAGGAAAAGTGATGGTTAGGGAAAGTCAACAGACAAGAGCCAGCAGCCTGCCGCCTTGTTTATCTAATTTGTTTCATGAAAGGGTCGCTCAATGTGTGTATTTGTGTCAAATGTTTGCCATCCAAAATGAGCTCGTGGCAAAGAAGGCCTTACTCACTGACCACAATATACAGTGGCATGGACCCAAAGTAAAGATGGTCTAACTGTGCAGCTACTGTACTCCATGTTGTCGGGTCTGAAAGCTTTCACACCCTCATGAAAGAGGAAAAATATAAAAATTGTATATGGCTGATTGATAACTAATAGTTGGACTCATGGAAATCCCAAAAAGCAGCCTAAAGAGCAACAAGTCAGATGTTCACAGTAGGGTGGGCGCTGGTTCCATGAAGCATGGGCTGATACTTAAAGGATTTTTTAAAGTTTGGGAGAAAAACAGAAAAACACTTAAAAATAATGTGATCTGGGTGTATGACAACCCTGGGTAATTAGGTGATTCAAATGCGAGGACCACTGTTTTGTTTAATATTTTACAAAGAGCTAATAAAAATAACCCATAGCTGGATAATTATTAACCACTCTGTTCATTCCTAACTTTGCTTTTTTGAAACTGTCAGCAGTGGCGTGTCCAGATCTTTTAAAATGGGGCGGCCCAGGTGAAGCACAACTTTGGCACCAATTGTTATGCTTTTTTTTTTTTTGTTTGTTTTACCCCTTAGCCTTTTGTGGACAGTGAAAAGCCCATTTGAAGGTAGATTACTGTGGCGACATCTGGGGTGGCCAATCAGATTCCAAGGGTGGCATGTGCTACCCCAGGCCACTCCCTGGACACGCCCCTGTCAGTGTTTTGGATCAGCTCAGTGCCTTGGGGCAATTTAGGGGGACATCAAAACTGTAAACACAGCATTCAAATCCTTAAAGGGAACTTTTTGCATCTTTTTGTTTTGTCATATGGATCTCTACTGCCTCTATCAACACTCCAATTTGGGGGAAAATCCATTCATTTTCTGTAAGTGTTTTGTTTGGGAATTATATGCCTAAAACAAGCCATTTCAAAAAGTCCTCAATTTATGGCAAGACAAGCAGGGACATTAGAAAAGAACCCCCCTCGCCTGTCGAGTTCTCACCCACCAAAGTTGTTAAAGATCTGACATTTCTGTTTACCAAGACACAGAGCAAGGATAAGCTGAAGGAATCATGTTTCTTGGCTGACCTAGAAATGAACCTAGGATTTCCTTGGAGAAGCTGGCCAGCTGAGGAGCAGTGGCATCCTCAATGGGTTGTAAGTGGGGGACCATGGCCACTGCATTAGCTTCTGATGGAAAATAAAACTCCCAATCCACGCCTTTAATAAATCAATTGTAAAACAGTAACTGAAAAAACTGAGATTTTGTCTTTTTTCTGAAATGTTTGTTTTTCTCTAATTTGAGGTTAATGTGTTGGATTAACAGACCTATTGTTTTTTAAATGGAAAAAAAGGAAGGAGCAATGCAATGTACAGCTACAAGCTAAACTCTCCCAGAGTTACCACAGGGATCAATTTGGTGTGCCACCCCAACATTTTCACTGGCCCCATCTGAAAAGTACAAACAACAGATTATCGGTTGTTTCAAAGATCAGGTTTGGTGCAAGGCATGTGAACATTTCAAGAGCTTTTATGATGCCCAAAGACCCAGTAGCCAGGATTGTATTAAAATATGTTCTGAAACAGACTACCCAGAAAATCCTAGTGATTGTAGACAAGAAGCTTTGACCAGATGGATGACCAACACAATAAAAAAAAGAGAGCCCACTAGAGGCGATGGGTGACCATTATTAAAGACAATCTGTCAGCGTAGCTCTGCAGAAAGGGTATTACAGAATCCTCACCGCTCCAAAGGACATGGTCCAATTGAACTTGGTCAAACAGCATTATCTAAAATTCTCCAACATGGTAATTATACAGACTGACTGGGTCACAGTCCAGAAAGCTGTATTACAAGTAAACCAATGACGACAATGCGTTCGTTATTACCAATCAAAGATGATGATGAAAACGTTCCGTGGAGATGATGATGCCTGAGCATCAACCATGGATAGGTGGAGACAGACATGAAATGGTCCGTAGTAAAATGCATTTCCAGGATGACTTCTTCAACAACGCAACAACCCAAGGTAAGCTGGCAAGAAAACACTTGAGTGGATTTCAAGAAAACTCTTTATGTCCTTGACTGACCCTAGTTTGAGTTTGTAGCGAGCACCTCAGGAGAGAACTAAAATAATGGCTATGCATTGGTGCTTCCCATCCAACCCTGTTGAGATTGAACATATTTGCCAAGAAGAATGGAAGAAGCATGATGTGCCAAGTTAATGGAATCGTTTAGAAAAGAATATCTAAACTGTCAGTGCAGACACATTTTTTTAACTATGTATATGCTAGACTATAATTCCACTTATAATTATAATCAAAAAATTTGCTTTAAATTCTGGCATGCTCTCATTTGGTGATGTTCACTAAAAAAAACATCAACCAAAAGTTGAAATCTAATTGAAATTCCTCCTATTTAAAAAATGTTCCAGTTTGTTAACAGTAATAATAACAATACACTTTATTTATATAGTGCCTTCAAACAAAGTGCTGCACAGAGAACTAAAAACATCCATAAATACATAAAATGAACAATGCAAGGCAGAGGATAAAAATAAACATGAGCCTGTTGAGAACTAATTAAAATCAACACCAGATATAATGAGTAAAAATACTGAGATGCAGTAAAAACATAAAAAGTAATCACTAGTGGTTGTTAATCAGGGCAAGTAGCTGTGAATAAGTGGGTCTTCAATCTGACCTTGAAGACCTCCATAGAGGTAGCATGCTTAATGTCCAAAGGGAGCGCATTCCAGAGCATTGGAGGTCAATATGCAAATTCGTGACCACAAATCGCCATGAGCTTTTTTTTTAGGAACAAATAAAAACCCTGCAGCGTTTGAGCGCAGTGATCTATTTGGGGCATATGATTTCAACAGCTCCACAGCATAATGTGGTGCCAGGATATTCAGCGCTTAATAGGTCAATAATATGACCTTGAAATCTACCCATGGCAGCCAATGGAGTGATTTAAGAACCGGTGTGGTGTGATTAAACGTTTTCTACTTTGTCATAATACGTGGCACAGCATTTTGAAGCATTTGAAGACCACGGAAGTTATTCAGTGGTAGACCTGATAGTAGAACATTGTAATAATATATGCGTGATGTAACAAATGCATGCATTAGGATTCCTGCATCAGAGTCCAAGACAGCCGACAGCAATTTTGCAACCCTTTTCAAATGGAAGAAGGCAGTTCTGACAGTTTGTCTGTGAACAAATTTAAAGTCAGAAACGGATCAAGCCAAACATCCAGGTTTCTGATTTTGTCAGCACAGTTCAGTATGAAGCTTCTCATTTGTATTGTTAGAGGCTGTATTTGAGAAAGGGTTTTCTGTGCGGTAATAACCATTATCTTAGTCTTAGTCATATTTAGATGAAGGAAGTTGTCCGACAGCCAAAGCTGTACCGCTGCAAGACAAGATTACAGATCAGTGACTTCAGCACCACTTCCACCTAGAATCGGAATGTAGAGCTGCACATCATCGGCATAGCAATGAAACTTGACTCCATGTGAATGCAAAAGATGGCCAAGTGGTATTATATCAATCAAGAACGGCAGAGGTCCCAGGACAGAACCTTGGGGACTCCATAGCATACCACTTCTGTATTTGAGAAGGTGTTGTTAAAGGAAATATTTTGTGTTCTTTTAGTAGGGTGTGACCGTCTGACCAAAGCCATGCAAGTGCACGTTTCTTTACACCAACTTCACTCTAAAACAAAGCAGATCATTGACCACTTTAACCAAGGCAGTCTCAGTAGAGAGGTTACGTTTAAAGGCAGATTGAAAAAATTCATATAAGTCATTCAGTTCTAGATGGTCCAAATGAACCACTCTTTCCAGTATTTTTGAAAGTTAAGTGAAATGCAATAATGGGTGATAACTCGCCAAGGCATCACCATGGCTGTTTTAAAGCAGTCAGGTAAAATACCTGAAATACCTCAGCTGTCAGGCTGGAACCATGGGTTGATGGCTCTGACACAGTGAGGCGCGATGTTGTTGATAATAAAACCCTTAAGTTATTTCTCTTTGCTGCAACAAGTTTTGAAAAATAGGATGCCCAAGTTGCAGCCATATATGACTGTAGGAGGACTAAAGCATTCTTTCAACGATTGGCGGAAGACAACCTTGTACTCTTCCATTTCCTCTCATATTTTTGACATAGTCGTTCAAGATTTTTAACGTCCTCGTTTTGCCAGGGAGTCTGATTTTTATTATTGCCCCATACAGGTTTTGTTGGGGCTAGTGACTCCAGGAGATCAGAAAGTTCATTATTTAGTTTTACTGAAATGGCAATGATGCAAGTATGCTGTTTGAATACCACATCCAATAGATCAAGCAGACATTGTTTCATCCTGGACAGTCATTCTGGGATTATGTGGCAAGATTTTCTCTCAATCTTCCCAACTTCAGAATACTCCACTCAAGGGACTAATAGGTTGAACTGAACAATTGAGTGATCCAGAATTGGATCAGCACTTGATAATGAAAGTCCAAGGCCCATTATCAGGTCCAGGATGTGTTTTTTCCTGGTCGGTCCAGAAACAAATTGCTTGAAACCAGATGTTTCCATCAGATTAATAAAAGCCATCACCAGGAGCTTACAGCAGACATGAATGTTAAAATCACCCAGAACAGCCTGATGTTTTATAGTAAGTATACGGACATTGCATCTAAAGCCTCTTTTAGAAAACAATACAGCCAATTTGCTGCATCATTGCATCAGGGAGCCTTAGGGCATTTAGAAGTGGTCAGACCATGGTGGTAATGTGGCACAATTGTGTATATATATATATATTTTTTTTACAAAGAATATGCAATGTATAAAGGAAGTATGGGGGCGGTTGCTGTCACAGACTTTCGTTTATCGTGGGCAAAAGCAAGAACAGTGCTCCTTAAATTTTTTTAACAAGCCGCTCCTAAAGACCTCTTTCCCACACAGTCCCCGAGCATTCTCTGGTGAGCTCAGCTCCAGCTTTAACAGAGCGAAGCTTCTAGAGCACTGCATCACTCCAGTTTATCATCTCAGCTTATTCTTTTTACAAAAGCGATACTTACTGCTCATATTTGCTTTTATTTTCAATACAGTTGCTGGCTGGAGCTTGACAGTAACGCCCCATGTGATGAAGACACCACCCTCTGTTGCGCCAGGATATAACATGTGTTCACAAGTCCGACATTGCGGCAATATTACTACCAAGCGTGGCGGCACGAATGCTGCAAGGTTCCCGCATCACCATTCAACCATGGCGTGTTCATAAGACACAGAGTAATGGCGGTATTGTGCTGATTTGCTGGTTGGGTGTGTCTTCTGTAAAGGATGTAAAAGTGATCAAAAATTAAGACTAAGAACCAAATTTAGTTGATTTCTAGTTTTTCACTTCCTTTGACAAATAACTCTTCAATTATATAATATTTAATGTCATGTATTCTTACTCGAAAATGACAAAATGAGGACTTTTACAATGGGGTTTTCACTTGAGTCAACACTTGACTTCTTGTCTTTTTCCATCATTACCTCTGTGAGATTTTCCACTGGGCAGATCTCCTGTGGTCTCAGGTTGGAAAAGATGACACGCAGGCTTTCAAACAGCAATGTGTTTTCCTGCTCTCTCCAGGATGCCACTGGCATTGCGTCCACTAGACTTTCCCAGCACTAGGTTCTTAGCTCAGCTAAAAAAAAGGCCTATCTGCTGGTCTGTTAACAAGAAGAGGACAGTGTATGGTTAACCATTTGTGCTACACAGTGTGTATAGAGCAGAAAAGTCTTCTGGTCTCAAGATGTTGGTATATGTTTCATATTAACTTGTGTTGCTCCCTTTCATTTCTTACTAACAGGATCAGGTTGTTTCTGCATCCCCTGACATTATTACTGCAATGCAATGTTGTTCTCCGTGTAATTATTAAGAAGAAGAACGGTGTGGTGGATTTTCAAGGAATGTTCAGATCTTTTAAAGGGCATTTGTGCTTAATATCTCACATGTTTTTGGAAAACAATGAGAATAATCTGCACTTGTATAGTGCCTTTCTGAGTCAGAGGACTCCAAAGCACTGTGCACTACACGAATCGTTCACACACTGATAATGATGATGTAACCACAGCTGCCCTGGGTCACGCTGAGAGGCGTGGCTGCTGAGCACCGGCACCGGTCCGTCCGACCACCACCGGTAGGAAATAAGGGTGAAGTGTCTTGCCCAAGGACACAATGACTAACATTACTGCGGGTGCCTGGGTTCAAACTTGCAACCCATGAATCACAGGGCAAACCCCTCACCCCTAAGCCACCATCGCCCCTAACAAGCTAACAATTAGCCACAGGTGGTTTGCTGGCTTCCAATAACAACCGTAATCAGTTTCTAAAATTAATGTTATTATTTTAAATATAGCAGTTATTTGCATATTACATTGTTATTTTAGAAACAATATCATAATTTTCCAACAGGAAGTGTTGGGTGAAAATACCTACAGATTTGAATGTAAATAACTGCATAATCTGAAATTTATACCTGTGTATAACAATATTTGAATAGATCATTGAGATTAGAGTTCTTTTAACATGACACTGCTTGGATTAGCCTACTAAGTCAGAACCAATCTATATTTCTCCAGGTCATTTAATGAGCCTACCGTAGCAGGTAGCAACAGATGACAAGAAATAAATGCTGTATCAACCAATCACAACATGATTGTAAATATTGAGTAAAGCCACATAAGCAGAGGAAATTGTGCCTGGGTAGATTTGACAATTTTGACATTACACCCTATTTCTGTTTTAGCTTGTGTTGTCATTTCTTTTATCTACCCTCTAAAAATGTCCGTATTTAAGTTTGCCCATAAATATTTCCAAGACCATTAGAGGAAAACAGCTCCAGTATGATGAGAGTGCTTCCTGATATAATTTGCTTTTTCCTAGAAGGGTATACTTATTTAGACACACCAACGGTGGATGCATGACTTCCAGTCAACACTCCTACTGCATTTACAACCAATTACATCTGTTTGTTTTTCTGATTTAATTCAGCTCAGACTAAATCTTGGGTTTCCAGAACAGGACAAAATGTTGGCAAAATGTGTACAGACATAACATATGTGTTCAGTTCTGTTTGATGCACAAGTTAAAGTGCAGTTTAGGAAAATGTAAGGGCTATTACTCCCTCTGTGAGCAGAATACTCACTGGTTAAAGAAGGATGGTGCCTTAATGGAAAATGTCACATAAAGGAATGAGAAGTACAAAGTTGGATTAGAGCCCCTCAGCAGGAAAAAGATAACAAAGATGTATCTTTCATAGCCAGGTCTTCCTGTCTGACCACAGCAGTGGTCTGTTAACAGTAACACTGGGCCCAAAAGCTCAAACTGAGAAAGTTTTTCAGAAACGTCATCAGGACCACATCAGGGGAAAGAGAGAACACAGTTTCCTTCTTTAGATGAGCACTTACACTTACAAAGAAACACACATACTCTTCTGTACACGTGACACGAGAAGAAAAATATCCGTGCAATGCCAGTCGGAGCGTTTTTGCAGTTTTTCTGGAGTCAGATAATATTGTGCTCTATGACCACGTAAACACCAAATTATCAAAACTACCAAATGAGAGAAGAATCAGCGTGTTTCTAGCTTTAGAGGGTTGGGTGTTTTTCTCTATTTATAGTTCCGATATTTAGTGGCTGTTTTGTTCCAGGTCTGATGAATTATTAGCAATGTTCTGAAATACAGAGTTTACTTCTCTATACTTGGTTAGAAATTTGTTTCCTGAGCTCCAGAAGGACATTACTTATTGCATTGATCAAGATAAATTTGTAAGAAATAAAAAGTAACATTTAAAAGTTAGGCCTCTGCCATCAGGTTTTTACAAGATGTGTGTGTGTGCGTGCATGTGTGTGTGTGTGTGTGTGTGTGCGTGCTGGTCTTTATAAGGATTGGTTTGAAACCTATTTAAAATGAGCCTCTCTCCCAACAATTACCAGGATAGGCTGCATTTCTCCAAGACCCTAAATAGGTCAAACAAGGCGTAGGCCATGGTTGGATAGATACTGGAATAATGTGTCAAATAGCATAATTGTGTTAAAATCACTTTCAGGGTGGATTTTTCTCTGCAAATGTAGCCACAGAGGCCATAATCATCAATGGTCTGGTGGTCCCTCAGAAAATCGTTTAGCAATGCCTGTCTGGTTGGAAACTATTTACTTCCCCATTCAAGTTCCCAAGTGGAATCACACAGTGGCATGATGCTGGGAAGCCAGTGTGAGGGAGCCAGCATAGACTTGACAAAAACTGGTGTGTGGGCGAGCCAGTGGAACTACTGGTAATGCTGAACAACGGGCGGTAGAGTGGAGAAGAGTTTTCTTATGAGTCGGGGGTGAACAAACAGTGAGGTCTGCTGCTGTGAGAGTTGGCAGAGGTCTTCACAGTTAAAGTCACTTTTATTGGCCGTAATGCATCATGAACTGAATTTAGATGGGATTTACTACATAAGTAGCAACTTAGTCCTTTATGGATAAAAAAGCAGATTGTGTGTCTGGAAATAAAGATTTTTACTGGCCCTGTCAACAGAATCATTGAGAAAACCATTACGTTGTGTTTTCTTTAGACTCTTTTTCTATTACCCGACTCCTTAAAGCTGTGGCTGTCACATTCTAAAGCAGCTTGATCCAGCATCACATATGGGTCTTCAGGTTTTCCCAAACTATAAATATGAGAGCAAGTCAGCACCTTTAGGCAGGTTTTTGGAGTAACATACATAAAGAATTTCTATTCTGTATGTTTTTGTGAATCGCTCACAGGCTGATTTGACGAAGCAAACAATGTGGTGGGAACAATTCAAGCGGCTGAAGAGATTACACGATCTTTGTGTGAGTCATTCCCTTTCAGCCAGGCTAAAACATCGCAATGAATGAACATCTGTGCAGTTGTACTGATGTACACATGCACACAGAAATAACCATCTCAGTGAGATTGGGGTTAGCACCCAAGGTCTTCTCCCTTCAGGCCTGGAAAAAGAGGCGACCAGGCAACATCAACAACTGATGCACAAAATACCTCAGCTGACACTTCTTGAACTCCTGACCTAATAACTAAAGCTAAGCTTGGTCACACAAAATCAACCAACGAACCAAACAAACAAACAAACAAACAAACAAACTATGCAACCAATCAATCAATAAATCAATCGTGCATTTATATAGCACTGAGCGTTTTCAACTCTACAGATATGTATAAATGATTTTTATATTTCCCATAATCACACCATCATCAGATCCTAATTGGAATTTAAGAATCCTTGAGACGGATTCCCTGTCTTGTAACCGCCTTAATAATTTTGCACATAACGTGTCTGTGTAACTGAAAAATTAGTAAGTTTTGCTGCCTCTTGGCCAGGACTCCCTTGGAAATGATGTTTTTAATCTCAATGGGACCTTCCTGGTAAAATAAAGAATAAGTAAATAAATAATTAGAATTAGTTGGGTTAGGGTTTAGGTTATTAGTTGGTCCCGTTTTCCTCTGGTGGGTCAGTTCTGATGTCAGATTGATTGGTGTCTGGAGTTGAAGTGTGGCTCATTCCTTCACATAACAAACTAATTAGCGGTGTGTGTGTGTCTAAGTGTGGTAGGAACGCTCCCACTATGTAGCCTGCTAAGAACATGCTACAGGAGCTGCGTGCAAACGACTGGTTGTGGGGTGTTCTGTGAAGCATTTGGGTAATTAACAAGATTAGAGGAAGTCCACAGGGCCTGAACTGCATGTGCTAAGTGTGAGCCACAGAGGCTGAGTCACACTGATACACTTTACAGACTCGCCTTAATGCTACCGCATAGACCTCTGGAGATGAAACATATTTTTGTGCAAAAATTCTAAGCTTGCATATCACTGTGAACAGACAGAAATAGGGTCACCCCAAAGCACATGATCGTTTTCACAAAGAAGACCAAACCTACTTAACATTTGTCATTTTTGTTTGATCAGCTGTGAGAAAATTATGTCATTTTCTCTTGGAACTTGAGCTTTAGAATGATTTCCCAGAATACATTTTTAAACCTCATCCAGTGTGTTCCCCTTTGTCAGCCAGAGCAGGTTTTGTTTTAAAAGAAAATAAACTTGGCAGAAATCAGTCAGGACTTTTTTCGTGTTACTTATCCAAACTCCAAATAAAGTTAAGCTAGAATGACTCAAGTTTAATAACAGACAGCCTATTGAACTCAGTGTGAGCAGTAGCTGGCATGATGGACTGCAGCGTATAAAAGTGTGGTGGAGAAAGCCTTGTTAAAGAGGTTGCTACTGTTGGAGCAAACTGAGATGTTAGACATCAGTTAAAAATGCTACACTGCGAAAAGAGTCTAAATGGAAGAAAAAAAATAACATGCATGCCTTCTGGAAAAGCTGAAGTCCTGTAATGCTGATAAAATAATCAGTGTGTTCTATCCAAGATCAGGTCATGAAGACCCTGGCAACAGGCAACTGAGATCCTGAAGGGAAGCCCAAACATCCCTCTCCCTAATGTTCCATATCTCCTGGTGGAGTCAAAGACATTCCTGGGCCAAAGAGAACATACAGTTCCTCCACTTCTTGCCTCTAGCAGGAAAACCTCCAGAGAAATGCAACCTGGAGCTACGCTAATCAGAAAGCATCCATCAGATGCTGTGGTCATAAAGGGATGGGCATGGTCAGCAACAATAGTCAGGTAGGCTGCAGGGTTTAAACCCAGCTCAGGTGGTACGAAGGTGAGGGTAAAGCAGGGAGGCATTGGTCCCATTTTTAAAGTCTTTGGTGTGACCCAACTGTGGATTTGAACCCATGATCCCCCAGTCTCAGGGCGAACACTCATACCACAAGGCCACTGAGCTGATTAAACCAGGGGAAAAAGAAATGCAATTTTCTTTGTCCACTGGACCACGATTGGTTTATATTAACTAAACTGTACAGCTACAGATATGCAGATTGTCAATTTTGTATGTTCTGCCACATATAGTCTCCATTGCTCAACATTTGCAAACTATTCTTTATTGTTACTATATTTACTGTATGAATACTGTTTAGGTTTAACAGTATTATATCTCCCTTTAGATGTTGCACACACCATTTAATCCATCTCTTGACATTTGTTTTATAGTCACTAAGGTATGCATCTCAGCTGACTACCAGTTGACAGGCCTGACACAGCTTAATGGTCAGGTGGTCTGCAGACTCCACAGATTAGATGTGGCATGTTGCTAAACATGGACAGGGTGTGAACCTTGGCATAGACCTTCTGAGCAGGCTGAAGAAGCTTGGTAGGACCTAGTCTATGCTTTAACTATCATTTGGAAGCTTCTGTTGCAAATTCAGAGTTTTTCACTGACCCAGTGATTGAGAATGTAAGTAAGCCTGGAAAAAAAATCTTTCAGACTCCTCTCCAGGTAAACCCTCATCCAGTTCCAACAGAAAGCTTGTTGCATTGCCTGATTAGACAGACTGCTGAGTTGCAGTAATTGAGGTGGCAGGTAGCATGGACTAAACTGGGTCTAAGCAGGAAGAACTTCTCATATGGTTTCCACTGGATAATTGCAGAGTGAAGGATGAATGATTAATGAATAGCTGGCAAATTGACAAAAGTCGAATGTAAAACAAAGTAACAATCCCAAAGGAAGGTGAGTGATTGGGTTTTGGTGTTGGTGGCCCTGACTACGATTTCTTGGAAGCCATGGCTTGGAAACAATCACTTTTTTCCAGTTGGTATAAGCTGTTATTTGATATCTAATGTCCGCAGAGGTACTGGAAGTGGAAATTAACTTAGTCACAGTGTCTCCAACCTATAGCAGTTCCCAAATGAGAAATCCTTGCAAAGAGACTGTTAACGTTCAGCAAATGCTACAAAAGACTCAGATTCAGACAGAGTCCCAAAGTGAAATGGGCAAAGTTAAATTTAGCTGACTCACAGTTCACTGCACCACCAGAGTACAGTAAAATTTTCCAAAAGGTTACAGGTAAGCATGGAAAAGACACAAGAAACATAAGCTTGAAAATAAAACGATAAGATCAGCAATGCCTAAAAAGAACACGGTAGTAATGACAAAGTAGACAGTTGTTTGACTAGAGTCTAGTCAGCTGCTTTAAAACGAGACCACTGAGTCCACTGATCTCAGGCTCAGGGGGAGAGAGGTCAAGAGTCTAGGGGCCACAGCAGCAAATGATCTGTCACCTTTGGTCTTTAGCCTGGTGCTGCAAAACCAGTAGGCTTTGATCACTGGACCTCAGGGACCTACTGGGGGTGTGGGGACTGAGACGATCACCAATGTATGATGGTGCTTATCCATGAAGGTCCTAAACACCAGAACCAGGATCTTGAAATGAACCCTGAAGTTGACTGGCAGCCAGTGAAGCTGGAGGAGAAGCGGGGTGATGTGGGTGTGTTTGGGGGACTTGGTCAGAAGCTGAGCACAGGCATTCTGAACCACCTGTAGACGGTTCAGGGAGGTTCTGCTCAGACACGTGAAAAGAGAGTTACAGTAGTCTAAGCGTGAGGAGATGAAGGTGTGGATAACTGTCTCAAGTTCAGAGCGGGACAGAATGGGACTCAGCTTAGCAACGTTCCTGAGATGGAAGAAGGAAGAACGAACAAGAGAATTGACATGAGGATCCAGGGTGAGAGCTGGGTCAAAGATCACGCCAAGATTCCTGACAGAAGGTTTGGTGTGAGAAGCAAGGTGACCAAGAGAGTCTCTGACTTTGGGAACCAGCTTGTCTGGGGCACAGATGAGGATCTCAGTCTTATCTTCATTCAGCTGAAGAAAGCTCTCAGCCATCCAGGTTTTGATAGAGTCTAAGCAGGTGTGTAACAGCTGCAGCTTAGACATCTCATGGGGCTTGAAGGAGATGTACAGTTGGATGTCATCTGCATAAAGATAGTATGATATTCCTTTGAAGGAGCTCAGGATGTGCTGAAGAGGAAGCAGATAGAGGAGGAAGAGCAGAGGCCCCAGCACAGAACCTTGTGGGACACCATGGGTAAGAGAGGTGGTGGAGGACCTAAACTTGGAGACGGCCACAGAAAAGGAGCGCTCAGAGAGATAAGAGGAGAACCACTCCAGAGCAGATCCTGATAGGCCTACCCAGTCTCTCAGCCTCTCCAGTAGCAGGTGATGGTCAACAGTGTCAAAGGCTGCAGTCAGGTCCAGCAGGACCAGAACAGAACAGTCCCCTGCATCACTGTGAGTCAGAAGGTCATTAGAGACCCTAAGAAGAGCTGTTTCAGTAGAATGAGCTCTACGAAAACCTGACTGGAAGCTATCATAGATGTTATGTTCATCAAGAGCAGCTGTGAGTTGTTTAGCCACAACCTTTTCCAAGAGCTTGGAGATGAACGTAAGTTAAGAGATGGGTCTGAAGCTGCTATGGAGAGAAGAGTCAAGACTCGGTTTTTTAAGATGTCATATATATATTGATGTCATATATGATGTTGTTTCTCTCAACTTTCAGGATTAAAGACACAAAAGACACACTGTTGCACTTCTGGAACGATGATGGAGTAAACAAGCCGTTCAGTCACACGTAAGCTTCATATTTATGAAATTGCTGTAATTATATTTTGAAAATTACCAGGGATTTTACATTGAAACTCTGTGATTTCCTGTCTAGCCCTATGCTAACTGTGGAAATTGATTTTATGTTTATGTATTTAGCAGACACTTTTGTCCAAAGCGTCTTACAAGTGATAATCGGCATGTTGCCCTTGAGGCTAACAACAACAATAACAACAACAACTTGACATCAATCATGGAGAGGAGGGAACAGAGGAGTGGACAGTAGAGAGGGGGGACGGGTGCAGGGAGGGTGCTAGTTAAGAAGATGCTCTCTGAAGAGCAGGGTCTTCAGGAGTTTCTTGAAAATTGAAAAGGAAGCCCCTGTTCTTGTAGTGCTTGGAAGGTCATTCCACATTTGTGGAACGATGCATGAGAAGAGTCTCTATTGTCCTGAGCGTAGTGTAGGCACTGCTAGCCGACGATCCTGTGATGACCGGAGCAGCCGGGACGGGACGTAAGCCTTTGCAAGAGGATTCAGGTAGATGGGAGCCGTACCATCTCGGACTTTGTATGCTAGTGTTAGCAATTTGGATTTGATGCGTGCTGCTAGCGGTAGCCAGTGGAGCTCGATGAACAGAGGGGTGACGTGTGCTCTTTTTAGCTGATTGAAGACCACACACACCGCTGTGTTCTGGACCATTTGAAGAGCTCTCACAGTACAGCCTGGAAGACCAGTTAGAAGGGCATTGCAGTAATTGAGGCGGGAGATGACAGCAGATTGCACCAGGAGCTGGGTGGCATGTTGTGTTAGGTACAGTATGGTCTGATCTTTCGTATGTTATACAGCGCAAAGCGGCATGAACGAGCAACAGAGGCAACATGATCTTTAAAGGTCAGGTGTTCATCAATCACAAAACCCAGATTTCGAACTGCCTTTGAAGGAGCCAGGGATAGGAAGTCATTTTGGATTGAGGTATTGTGCTGTATGGATGATTTTGCTGGGATGACAATTAGTTCAGTTTTAGAGAGGTTGAGTTGGAGATGGTGGGATTTCATCCATTTTGATATGTCAGAGAGACAGTTTGATATTTGTGCAGAGACAGTGCGGTCGTCCAGTGGAAATGACAGATAGAGCTGGGTGCCATCTGCATAGCAGTGGTAGGAGAAGCCATGTGATTGAATGATCTCACCCAGTGAGGTGGTGAATAGGGCTGCACCGATGGATCGGCATTTGATCCCAATCGGCCGATAGCGCCCCTATCGGTTTTGATCGGGATTTTCAAAATAGATCAAAGCAGACCGATCAGGTAGGGTTGTCACGGTAACCGGTGTAGCGGTAAACACTGGTAAAAAAAAGTTGACTATAATAATAATCGTCTTGTTTAAAAAAAACTATATTATCTCGGTGGATTACCGTGGCTGCGGTGTAGGCGCGGTGACCCTTACCAGCCACCGTATCATCTGCTGAAGTTGCTGGCGGCACATGCGCACTTTGTTGTTTGCGACCAAAACTTTCTTGAAGCTAAAGCTGAAATAATGGCCAAAGGAGGAGACGGCAGCGCTCAGGAGGACATTTATTATCCCTCAAAGAAGACAAAGTGGGAAGTACGGGCATCTTTTAGATATTTGAAGAATGCCGAGGGACAGTTGATAGAAGACGGCTATCCTGTTTGCAGCACGTGCAGAAAAAGTGTCTGTGAAAGGCAGCAACGCTTCAAATCTCATGACACATCTGCGTGACCATCACCCACATCTCTACAGTCAATGCAAGGCAAGCTAACGTTAGCGTTTTAGCTAAAATGCGTGATCCGAGGATTTGGGTTGAGGGAGAATGCAACGAGTCGCTATATAAAGCAGCCGCAGCGCCGCTACCTGCATATAAACCGTGTCGCGGACACCCCCATGTTGAAATGACGCTATGCATTACGGGGCTCCCAGGGGCAGATAAGAGTTGGTCTCTCTCCGAGAATAATTATGAATTTAACAAAGATTACTGCCTGATGACATTTCCCCACATCTGCAAAGCTCACTGGAAGGACACAAACCGAGGACAATATTTTCCTGATATAGGGTTTATTACTCAAGTAAGGGTAAAAAAAGTATCTGATTAGAAGGCTACTTGAGTACTGAGTATCGTCTGATCTAATATTTTTAAATGATGACGTCAAACAGACATAAAATAAGAAGTTATGGGAAAATATTGCTATTTTAAAGACTAAAGGGAAAAACTGTAAACAAATAAACAACATAATTACAAAATAAGACATTTTAGGCAAAATTTAGACACAAACAGGACAATATTTTCCTGACATACAGTGTTTATTTAATTGTGTGAAAATGTAGCACGTTTAAATAAAATACTGCGATAATACCGAAAACAGTGGTAATTTTGGTCACAGTAACCGTGAGGTTAAATTTTCACACCGTGACAACCTTAATACAGACCATTTTAGATTAGGTTACATTTCCTTTATTCCCAGATCATGTAGTTTGTAGCACTCATTATAATATAGAAAATTTTTGGCCAATCCACGTGATCGGTATCGGTGATCGGTATCGCTAATCAGCATTCTTTGATATCGGTATCGGTGATCGGCAGCAAAACCCTGATCGGTGCATCGCTAGTGGTGAATATGGCAAAGAGAAGAGGTCCTGGTACAGAGCCCTGGGGGACTCCTGTGGCAAGATGGTGCATGGTAGAGGATTGTCCAAGCCAAGATACACTGAATGATCGTCCTGTGGGGTACAATTCAAACCAGGCGTGTGCTTTCTCTGCGATGCCCATGCTAGAGAGTGTGGACAAAAGGAAGCCATGGTTGACAGTGTCAAATGCAGCCGATAAGTCGAGCAGGATAAGCACTGAGGATTTGGCTGTCGCTCTAGCTTCTTTTAAGGATTCTGTCACTGCTAACAGAGCAGTTTCAGTGGAGTGGCCCTTTTTGAACCCAGATTGGTAAGGGTCAAGCAGACAGTTTTGTGAGAGGTACTCTGTGATCTGCTTGAAAGCCACCCTTTCAATGAATTTGGACAGAAATGGGAGGAGAGAGATAGGTCAGTAGTTCTCCACATTATTTGGAGGAAGAGATGGGTTTTTTAGATGGGTTTGTGATAGCGAATGTTCAGGAGTGGCCAGGTGAGTAAACTATTTGCTTATTGCTGCCACTTTGTCATTGAAGAATGAGGCAAAGGCGTTAGCTGATAGATTGTTGGTAGGAGGTGGAGACGGAGGGTTGAGCAGAGTTTTGAATGTTGAAAATAGTTTCTGAGAGTCAGTAGAGCTGAGAGTTTTGCCAGTGTAGAAAGCTTTCTTTGCATCAGTGATGCTGGCAGAGAATGAGGACAGTAATTCATGAAATTTCAATTGATCACCAGGATCTTTTGTTTTGCGTCATTTCCGTTCCGCAGCTCTAAGATGACATTAGTTACAGGAAGCCTGATGAGCTGGGATTGTCCAGGTGAATATTCATGTCTCCTAGGACCATTGCGGGACAGTCGTGCTCAGGAATGGAGGAGAGCAGGATGTCGAGTTCATCAAGAAAGTCTCTGAGTTGACCTGGTTGGCGATATATGACAACCAAAAAGAATTTTTTCGGTACAGATACCTGGATGGCAACTGACTGTATATCCATTTGTTGGAAATTAACATGCCCGTTCCACCACCTCAGCCAGATGCACGAGAAGTGTGGGAGAAAGTGTGATTAATTGAGAGAGCAGATGGGGTAGTGTTGTCGCATGGTTTGATCCAGGTTTCAGTGAGAGCCAGTGCATCGAGTGACACGTGGTTTGCATATGCAGTAATGAAGTCTGCTTTGTTTACAGCTGATTGGCAGTTCCACAGTCCCATAGACAGGTGGGCGTCTTCGGGAGGAGTTGGTATTAGCGAGCGGAGGTTTTGAAGGTTGCGAAAGCGGTTTGCTGTGTGTGACCTTCCTCTGAAGCCAGTGATCACAGCACAGGTATGGGTAATGGCCCATTTTGCAAGGTGTCAATGGAGCAGCGTCTGGGTCGAGTTTGTTTGCTCTGTGTAGGTAAACACGAATGTCTTTACCCTGGAGTGTCTTCACACCGGAGGGGCTGAGACACAAGGGCTGACGCTTCCGTTGACACTTCAGTTATGCCACCAAACTTATGCTGTGCTACTAGTTGGAAACAGATGTTCATGCAGCAGCTGATTGCAATGGTTGAGACCTAGATCACCTGATGAGTGTTTTCAGGGAGGAGAAAAACAGCTCGTTCACAGCCCCTGAGTGCACTTATTGTTTTCAGTTGGCCCAAACCGGAGCTACTAGACAACAGGATTACTCATCTGTGAGTCATCACAGTCACTCAAAGATGAGTAATCCTATTGTCCCAGAAGTGGCATGCAGGAAATATAGAACCCAATCCTATCTTTAGCAGCATGGCACGGCGCAGCGTGCTGCTTTTGGGATGTGGCTGGAAATTGCTGCATCGCGGCTGGTTTAAAACACTCCATAGACAATAATAGATTCTATTTGAAGCAGTGACGTTCCTCTGCCGTTTCACACCACTGATGCTGTCAGTGTGAAACTGGTGTAAGCCAGCTTGAACAGGTGGGCTTTGACTGTGGATTTGAATGAAGGCAGACAGTTAGTGTTTTGGATGTCAGGAGGAAGTGACCGATTCTTCAGTCCAGAGATGTCTCGGGTCACGACAGATGGACTGGAACCGTGTGTCTGGGACTCTTTAAGGAGTCGGAGCAGTATCAGCTCGTTCTGCAGAACCGTTTGCTGTGTCAGCTTCGCAGGTGCAAACAGGTTTTGACGACGTGTCGAAAGCTTTGATGGCTAAAGAGGGGTTTGCTTCAGATGGCCGGTCTGAAGCTTTCTCTAGAACTAAGGAATCACCAGAGTAATCTGGTTTTAATGTTCTCATGTTATGATTTGTGTAGCCAACCAGAGGTTGACATGTTTGAGGAAAATTACCAAGAATCTCAGAAACACGCCTTCTTTGATACCGGATGCTCTGATCTGGGGTAGAGGACTATTTATGTGTCATGAGTTTGGTTTAACTTTATTTTGTTCTTGTGTGAATGCAAATGGTGACGACCTTGTCATATAAACATGCTGAAACATATATCAATGTAATCATAACATAACATTCATTTTAAACTTCAATCATTGAGCACAGATTAATGAAGCATTTCACTATATTACAATTATTATAAGTAGCAATAAACAAAAGTTTATTTAATGATTATCTAGCTTATAAGTTGTAGAAGTTCATATCTAATTTAGCAACTAATCCGGGCTGCGAGTGTTCTTTATATGGAGACATGAATAATCCTGAAAGATTGGACCTTGAGGAGATAACATTATTGTTGACATTTCGTTATCTGTGTTCAGAGCTGCAGGCTCTGAGCTCCAGCTGATGGGATGAAGGCAGGTTGATTTAAAGGGAACACGTGCAGTCTCGTGTCTCCTTTTTGACCAGATGTTGAATGGTCAATCAGTACCTAAAACTGACCACTGCTGGACGTTACACTGATCATCACTAAGAAACAACGATGTTCAGAACATACAATTGGCTTCACTGGTGGACATGAATGACCACTTATAGACTCCAAGGCGGAGAGGAAAATTATCTCTGCCTGCCCCAAACAAAGTCATGTTTATCCTTTATCTGACGCCAAGGCAGCCTCTCAAGGCTGCTCAACACACCCCCACGAAAGGAGGAATGCTGACAGATGCTGTGTCCTGACCTTCCCCCCCTGCCTTCAGATTGTGACTTCTGCTGAGGTCAGCGACCTGCGGGAAACTCAATGTGCTCTCTGTTCCTTATCTCTGCCTCCCACCTGTTGGTCTGCAGCTGGTTGATGCGACGTACCGGCAGCTCCCATTGGAGGCTTCAGGATCCCGCCCAACCCCGCCTCCCCATCGGACTCTGATGTTTTGTATCTGTGCTGTTTGTGCTTATATGTCGAGGAGTTTTTTTTGTATAATAGAGTTACTCCCCGCTGGGTCTAACTCTGCTATGCCTTTTTTTTACCTTACCCCCAATTATCCTCATACAACACCCTTTTCATCTATCTATTAAGGTAGCGTGACTCATGTTGCGAATGACTGCAGTCACCAATTCTTGTCATGTGTCTTACCCATGTATGCCTGATCTCTGAATTGTGTACACTGAAACTCAATTTCGTTTCTCTGTATGCCCTGCACATGTGGTAGAAATGACAATAAAAACGACTTTGACTTTGTATCATCGCCCCTGTTTTTGTGATACACACTCCTACTAAATAAAAACTCTGTTTCATTCTGATTTAAGCTCCTCTTTGCTTGCTCCTTTTAGGTGTGACATTATTCAGTTTAGCAAACTATGCAGTTTATTGAGAATTTACTTGCGCAAAATCATTCATAGGAAATAAAAGGTAGGGTGAGTTGTACAGGTGAAACTAAAAAATTTCAACATAGTGCAAACGTCCATTTATGTCAGTAATTCAACTTAGACTGAGAGACCATCTAAAGGCTTGGAAACCTTTTGCAGGTGTTTGGATTCATCAGCTGATTAGAGTGTGACACTTTGAGCCTGGAGAACCCTTTGCACCATGTTCTAAGTGACTGAGTTTCACCTGCAGAGAAGCTTGCTTTTGTGCTCAGTTTGCTTCAACTTAGGCAGTAAGACTCCATTTCTCTGCAAAAAGAAATAACCAGTATGTGAAATCTCATTTATGTGAACCCCAAACAGACCATCACAAGCAGACAAGTCATGAGAAAAATATTTCTAGGAGTTGTGGAAGTGAAAGGGAATGGAAAGTCTCTCAGCGACAGCAAAAAGAAAATTTTACACAAGCTATAAATAATGTGTGTGTGTGTGTGTGGTAGGGTGTGGTTCTTTAAGCGTGTAAATTACACAAACTAATAACCGAACAGCGTGATTCACTGCCAGTGAGTTGTGTACTTTGCCCTGATGTGTAAGTGAACATCCTCTGAACCAAACCAGGCAGGAAGTCCTTGGTCTATGACTAGACAGCATCGCCACATATTTACAGAGTGAATCACTGGTTTCTCTGCGGCTGCTCATTTTCACACTGTGATGCTAACCAGCGCTTCTTCTAATTGTGTTTCACGGACGCCTTTTATGCCCTGCATTGCTAAGAAGATTCAAGGCTCAGTGACTTTCAGATTTCTTAGAGACTGGCTCCTCTAGAGCTCTAGACATTGACTGGAAACTATACTGCGAATTACAATTGATTATTTTTCAGCATTTTTATAAAAGAGCTAATATTCATGTTCTGTTAGTTCATTGAGTGACGCTGTGGTTTGGTTTTATTACTGAATACTGTGAAGACTGAAATTGGAAAATGAACCAAACTTGTTTATTTACACTCGTACATGAACAGAATTGCAAACATTTTACTTTCATGGTATTTTTTAACCGTGTGCATTTTCTGTAAAGGTTTGTAGGAATCTGATAAATGCAGATGAAACATTTAGGAGGGAATCCCAGACATCCCTCACGCCCTCTCTTCCTGACAGAACCCACGTGTCGGCTGGAGAATCCTACGCTCCTGATTTTACTCAGTGGGTAATGAACAGGCTTGTAGGCACTAGATGAACAGATGAACTGCTGAACGTGTAATCCAACCATTGAATCGAGTGTGGTGAAGCACAGAAAGAACTAAAACATGCAGGACAGGGGCTCTAGAGGGCTAAAATTGGACAGCATGGACATGTGTGGGCAGTATTGGGAAAGTTCACAGTATTTGTGCGACGGTGGCACAGGAGTTAAGTGCTCGCCCCGTAATCGGAAGGTTGCAGGTTCGAGCCCCGCTCAGTCTGTCGCTGTCGTTGTGTCCTTGGGCAAGACACTTAACCCACGTTGCCTGCTGGTGGTGGTCAGAGGGACCGGTGGCGCCTGTGCTCGGCTGCCTCGCCTCTGTCAGTGCGCCCCAGGGCAGCTGTGGCTACATTGTAGCTCATCCCCACTAGTGTGTGAATGGGTGAATGACTGATTGTGTTGTAAAGCGCCTTGGGGGGTTCCAGGACTCTAGAAGGTGCTATATCAAATACAGGCCATTTAGTTCAAAGTTCAGTTCATGCAGTTTAAAATGAACTAGTTCAGTTCAAAGTTCATAATTCATACTTTTTGAACTAAGTTCATAGTTCCTAAAATGAACTAGTTCACAGTTCTTTATTCCACCCACTATGCTGTAGTGAGATATTACCCTCAGAATCCTGGTATATTCAAATTGTTGCTACCCATTCAGTCCACACACTTACCCAGCTTTTACTCCTACATTCCCAAAAGCACGAGGAAGGATTTGCAGTTTGAATCTTTTTTAATGAGGAATTATTAAACATTCTGTGGTACAAGGAACGTACCTCCAAGTGCAATGTTCAAAAAGGCAAACCATTCAAACAAACTATTCAAGAGTGTGTCTTTAAAAGTGTACAACTATTCAAATTTTTTTTGTCCATCATTTGTCTGACCTGTTTGCCCAAAGAAAAAGTTTTACAACTTGTGTCTTAAAGTCCAACAACCAACCCAAATTATTATAGAAAAATGCAGTAAAAAAAAGCACAATAACTTTAATGGAGGCTTTCTTAGTCCATAGCTGTGGACATAAATAAATAAGAGTCATTCTTTAAAAAAAAATCTAAATGTGAAGGGCTAATGACAGCTTTATATTCAGTACAGCCTTAAAAAATCTTACCTGAATGAAGATCCCCTGTCACTGGTCAGAGTGGTCTTCCTCATGGATCTGTTGTTTCTTGCTAGCTGTAAAAAACAGAAGTTCTTTTATTTCAATGCAGCTAACCTGTGCACACCAATACACTCATCTCCAGTGACAAGACATTCTACATTTATAAAATGTATTGCTAATAATAGTTTCTAGATAAGCATATGCCCAGCAGAAGTCTGATGTCTGAATTACTCTTGGAGGTTACTCTGAACCACCTTGTCACTCGGTGTTGTCACTCGGTGTGAAAGAGCTTTTTCTGGTGTTACTCCTAAATGTTGGACCAATCTACTTCCTGTGGTTAGGATGACTAGAACTTTAAATGAGTAAAAATTGCTTTTGTGAGCTTTTAAATTGGTATTTAATTCTAGAGGGGCAGAAATTTTTAGACCTATCTTACCAATAGTGCCCTTTATTTATTTAATGCATTAGGTTTGTGTAATCTGTTATTTTAGATTTACAGCTGGTGTAAGTGATGTATTGATTGATTTGGTTTTAATCTTGGACATCAGTTTTAGAAATAAAGGTTAGTTGATTCAGTAATTAATTGATATAGCCCAAACAGGTCACGGAAATATTTAACATACCATAAAATCTTTTTGTTTGCATTAAAGATCAGCTGCTTCTCGAAGTTGGCATCTCCCAGCCTGTTTTCTCCTGGGCTTTAATCAGACAAAACAGAAAAGAACATCATGACTATTATAAAATAATTTGACCAAAGAAATATATGGATTTAAAGATTGTTGAATATAACAGTTTATGATTGCCTGAATATTAGGCCACCAATGCTGAAGAGCCTCTCTACCGGGGCGCTTGAGGGCAGTGCAGTGTTGTGCTTTATGAACAGTCTTTTGAGCTTTGGAAACTGCATGTATTCGTCAAACCCATCTGTGGTTGGGGCATCCAAGTAGGTGTCTACTTCATCTTTTCCAGAAACCTGAGGTTTTCTGTGAAATCTAAAGAATGAAGCAACAGGATCTTTCGTGTTTACTTCACTACTGGACTGGGCTTGACTGGAGTCTCCTGGTACTGAGTAGTCCGAGCTGAGGGTTTGAAATTCTCTCATTACATTAATTTGTAATGCACACGTTTCTCTTCATCTTGGACCCAGTCTAGCTTGAATCTTGGCACCAGAATAGCAGAGAGTATGTTCTCCCTCTTCTCCAGAAGATCTCGCAGCCTCGTGGTCAGTGACTTCAAGATGCTCTCTATGAGGGAACGGCGTATAATCAGGCCCTCTGCAGCTGTGGGTTTCATGCTCTCATCCAACAGGTTATTAATATGGCACTGGAGCTGGACAATGGTTGGAGCCAGGTAGCAAAGAAAGATATTCTTCTGTGCTTGAAGGATGTTTAATGCAAGTGCTAGGGGCCTCATCACATCTACAAAGTTGTGTATGAACTGGACTTCATGAGGAAGGAATCGACGGAAGCCAAACTCATCACTCACAGTATGCAGAATCAGCTCATCGTGTAGGGGAGTGGTCTCATTTTCAGCATTGACCTCAGCCTTGGATAGTGTTGCTATGCGAGATAGTCATCTTGTGTCATTTGGCACAACAAATCCAATTCCAAGCTTTTCCTCCACAACGTCAGAAGCCTTTAGCTTTCGTCTAACCCGGTTCCACAGAGCAGAAGCTTTTGCAAAAACAGCCCTTGACATTGTTTTGTAGCGTTTTTCAGTTATCTTTTCTGTATCTTTGGCCACAAGATTCAAGGTGTGACTCATGCACCTTCTATGAGGGGGGAGGCAGGGATGATCCAGACCTGAGAGGGACAGAGGCTCCATCTGGTCATCTTCATCTGAACTCTCACTTGTAGCAGCAGACGAAGACTTTGGTTTCTTGTCATCTTCACTTTTTGTTCCAAAGCAATCCTCTGTTTCTGGCTCTTCAGGGTCAACAGCAACATCCATTCCAAAACAGTTGAACGCCTTGACAAAATTAGCAGCATTGTCAGTTACTGTACACACAACCTTGTTGTGGATTTTGAATTCTTTGTTAATATCGGACAGTCGTTTTGCCAACACATCATGTCAATGTGCCCCTTTAATACGTCGACATGCCAGTACTGCGGAGCGTCTCTTAGAAACATCAGTTTTGTTCAGCCAGTGGATAGTGATGCCCATAAATGCTTTGTTCACAGCTGACCAGCAATCTGCAGTTGTGCACACAATATCAACTTCAGAGTTCAGTCTTAAGTTCACATATATTTTTCTCAAATTTCGAGTTTAGCAGAGCTTGTATTTTTTTTCTGGATGGCACCTTTTTGGATGGTTGCAACCCCTTGATTTCCACTGTTCTTAAAGGCTGCAGGTCTCTGATGATATACTGCAATATTAGGTTGTCTACCTGCAGCTGGGAAATGAAAACACAGCTACTGCTACTGTATGCCGTTATCTGGTTTTGGGTGGTAGAGGAGCCGCTCGTCGTTGCCGTGTCTTTTGATTTTTTAATAACTTGCATATATCTTGAAAGGCTAGCCGGGTGCCGTTTCAAGTTTGCTTTTGACGTTGTGTGTTCGGAGTTGCTTCTTGAAACCCGGCGGGCAAAGTTTACACAGAAATGTAATATTTTTCCCATCTGGATCATTGACCTTTTCAAAAAAAACTCTTTAAGGTGCTCATACGAAGAGGCCGCTTTGCTCATTGACGCTAGCTATTGCTGTTACTACCTGTCACTACAATCACTGAATCTCCCTCTGTATTTTCATGCAGGTGCGGTGTGGCTTGATGACTTGGGATGCCAGATCTGATATTTTCCCTCTTTTAGCCACCATGGCTTTAGACAAACATTTGTATGAAAGGCGCCATGTCAGTCTGGCACCTTCTTGAATCAAGCTGAACTGCGTTCAGAGCGGCGTTCACAAACGCCAGAATGAGCGTATTCACGATAACGTTCATCAGACCAAGATGGAGCGAGTTCAGTTAACGTTCTCCAAAAATATGAACTCGTTCAGGCACAACACTGTGTGTGGGTATGGAAACAAATGATCGACTCTGGAAGACTTTAATTTTGTTTCTTTTACAGTTTTGAACAAAACACAAACAAAAAATATTTTAGCAGCTTTAGTTATCAGATGGAATTGACATCAAAAATAGTAAATATCACAATAACGGATTTTCTATTCTATTCATCTATCTGCAGCCTTTCCACTTCCTTTTTTACTGTAGGTTAAATCTTTTCTCATGGGCCAACAACAAAATAAAATTATCATTTTATCTTAAATGAAAATGCAACATCTCACCTGTTAACTTTCATGTTTTGGAGCAGAAAAAGAGCATAAAACCAACATATTTAAAGCTCAGTTTGCTCCACTGGTTTACTGTGATGCTCACCTGTTCCAGCCAGATACCTGCATCATGGGGTTGATCTGAGGTGAGGAGGAGACTCCTGTTGTTTTGTTCAT
Organism: Nothobranchius furzeri; assembly: GCF_043380555.1. NCBI lineage: Eukaryota > Metazoa > Chordata > Actinopteri > Cyprinodontiformes > Nothobranchiidae > Nothobranchius > Nothobranchius furzeri. The sequence goes on along the minus strand of NC_091745.1, from coordinate 42,018,646 downwards.
CTTCATCATAATAATGACAACCATGGACGTCACTAGGATTGAGATATAGGGGGGGCTTAGCCCCAGGAGCTTGACCTTGAACGTTTTTTGTCACACCCTGCAAAAACTTTGTCAATTAATTCATTATATGAAGAACATTTAACAAAACCTATTATTTTATCACTTTCTTTTCCTTTCCTACCTTTGTGCATTTTCTCTCTTCTTTATATAAAAAAAATAACACTTAATCAGTTAATTAGTGGGGTCTATGTTGAAGAAAGATTTTATGTAAGTCCATTAAAAATTAGATATGTTATATTTCCAAATAAAGCTATTCATTTCAGTCTACTGCACTTAACAGGGGGAAATGATGTAGTCGTTTATTTAATTTGTTTAATTACAACTTGTTTAATTATAACTGTTACTGAAAGGTGACAATAAAGAACAAATGAATAACTGTCAAACTTTTATTCTGCCAAATGAGTGTGCAGTTGACAGTTTTAATGTATGAATAACACTGCTATGATATGGAATATGGAGTATGTAATTAACAATTACAAGACAAAATAACAGTATATATGAAAATATCCAGCAAGTAGTAGAACTTATAATACAGAAAGTTAACTATACAGATACAACTTGACATAAGGTTGCAGGTCAGATGATAATTATGGTTGCTTTTTTTTTTCTCTCAAGGTCTCTTACCTGTTCACTCCTAAATAGAAAACTGTTCAATTTTGCTTGGGAACTTTGTGCTCAGGTAAATGCTCATAACGCTGCGCTCGCCCCTGTTTTCGCTGTAGATCACTGACCTTGACCATGCAGATCTCCTCAGCATCAACCACCTGGTCTCTCTCCTGTTCCTCACTCACTCTCTTAAAAAATCTTCGTATATCCATCCAGCCAACACATTGAAAAACATTTTCAATTTCTAATGCCAAGACAAATGCTACTATGCCATTTAGTTTTCACTCACAATAATTGAAACAGCCATTGGTGGATAAATGGGACAGAATATGGACAACTGTTAGCCTAATATAGCCTATGTTTGGTTGCTCATGATGATGGCATTTTCCATAACGTCACATTAAGCTGCCAAAATTTATGTTAAAGTTAGATGAGTACAATATCTCCTTTCTTTCCCATAGGTAAACATAGGAAATATTAAGCAACTGACAACCCACATGGAAATAATTCATATAAACATATTGGTTTTAATATATGTTTTGATGTAGCTTTTGAATATATGTGACATATATAAAACTGGCTGTTTACTATATTATAGATACATATATGTACCTATAATATATTATATATATATTACAGAAAAAATATATAATATAGAAAAATGGTCAATAATATACACATTCGGCCATATTCTGATTCAGGTTTTTAGTGTGGAGTGATTTTTGTGCCACCAACTGGAGTGTGCAGTGCTAAATCTGCAAGAGCAACACCTGCTCTGCAGTCGTATGCGGCCCTCTCTCTGCATGCTCAACTCCGTCTCTGCCTGCACAAATCTCCCTGTTCTTGCTCAATTTGCAATTTTTAAAGCAATGTAGCCTCTCCGTCAGCCAATCAGACAGCTCTCCATTATGCAATCAAAGCATGTCCAGGAAATACTGCCAGGAAAATTGCACTTTTTTCAGATAAAGAGGACTTTATATAATTATATTTAATTAGGTTAATTAACCCTCCTCTTTTCCTGGGACATCTCCACTGTTCACTTCCTTTTACACATCAAGGGATCATTTATGTCTAACCAAACAGAGAAGAAACACTTTATGTTGAAATTAAAAGTCCTCTTTAACTGAAAAGAGTGCAATTTAACAGTTTTAGGAATGGGCAAGTCAAATATGGTCACTCTAATCATGACACATGAATTACAACAAAGTACTTTGCAGGCAGTGGATGGTGACTGGTAGCTAACCAGCAGCAGAAAGCAGTTCAATAAGCTGTTAAATGGGTGTTTTTCTGTAAAGCAGTATTTCCTGGACATGCTTTGATTGGATAAAACAGAGCTGTCTGTGATTGACTGTTGGAGAGGCTACTTGTTGAGGAGAGCAGGGAGAGATTTGCATGCGCAGAGACAGAGTTGAGCCCACAGAGAGAGCTGCAGCTCCTGCACACAAGTGCAGAGCAGGTTCTGTTTGTGCAGACTCATTACTGTACGCTCAAGTTGGTGGCACTAAGTCACTCAATGAACTGGCTGGCTCGTTAATCACGTCACTTCAGGGGAGTTTTCCAACCATTTTACTTGACATCAAAGCTTTTCATTATGGTTTGCAGCATGTAAACATGCTAGCGGAGTTAGCATTAGCATGTCGGTGCGGTAGCATTTTCCTCTCTCTGAAGTCTGAACTATAACCTTGAAATGTTAACGGTGTGCTGCTGTTGCTGTCTTACCCTAATGTGATGTTGAGTGACTTACATGAGCGCTGAGCAGGGTTTTCTCATCGATATATAGGTTTTGCTGTATCGCCCCTGCCCCTGACTTGTCAACAAAGCTGCGGGAAGTGGAGGAAGTTCTTTCTTGATACTTCCTGTGTGCGACGGTGTAGTTCTATATTCATTAATTATTATTTCTGTTTCAGACTAAAAAACTCATGTACCAATTACACATGTCGTGATTGTGTTGAGCATGTAGATGTGAACAAATAAAAAAAAGTTAACTGAAAAAAATAAAATAAAAAAAACCCAAAATGATAGGGGGGCTTGTGATTATTTCAGGGGGGCTGAAGCCCCCTTAAAACGGACCTAACGACGTCAGCGATGACAACATTAGATGACAACAGGTGCTCACATAGGTTTGTGCTGATGAACATGTCTGAGCAGGTTGACCACGTTGTTGTGTGTCGGGGGGGAAACACGACAGCAGCCACAGAGTCGTGCTGGTTTGAGCGTGTCGCTGTTCGCTGGAGTTATATCAGCTCTGTCTGGACGTTAGTTGGAAAACTTTCTCTTTCAGTCGTGAACACATTACTGAGCGGCTAGAATCTCCGTTTCTGGGCTTCAACGTCAGAAAACAGCTGAGTGAACTCGGTGCTGAGTGAGAGGAGTGTTTAGTTTGTCCGAGACTGCGGAGCTGCAGACACCAGCAGCAGGCGCTAGAAAAAACACAAAGGAGGGGGCGCGTCGGCTCTGTGCTGACGCCGCAAAGCATCATGGGAGTTGAAGTCTTTGCGGTAAAATCGGCCAGCAGGCCAGTTTTAATATAGTTTTGATATTTATCTCGCGGGCCACATAAAAATGCTCCGCGGGCCGCAGCTGGCCTGCGGGCCTTGAGTCTGACATATGTGCCATAAACCATACCTCAGATTGGTCATATGTTGGAATTTTGAGAGAGAAGTAGCTGTATAATTAGTAGATGTAATAAGTAGATGTATAATATATGTATAAATAGCATAAATGTTGTGTTATTAAAAGAGTAAAAGCCATCACCGATCATTTTTAGATATTACATTTTAAAGTGGTGGAGTGTAATTTCTTGCCCCTAGGGGGCAGTACATACATTTCAGGGTGGTTTTACATCATGTTGCCGTGACTGTCGCTAGTTTAAAGGAACATTACAGCAAATGTTACCTCTGGATCAGAAAGCATGTGACCTCAGTGCGACTCCTCAGACTTTGATGGTACTTCAGTTAATTCCATCGAGAGGATGCTTTGCTGATTGTAGTTTTCTGGAGCTGTAGTTTCTGGATCTGTTCGGGAAGCCGCCAATATTTGTCAACAGCTGGACATCATTTAATTCATTTTCAACATTGTGATGGATATTTCCAGAGATTAATGGTAAAAAATACACACTGTCTCTTTAATGTCAATGTCTGGGTTCAGAAACCCAGAACAAAACGGGGGAGAGAGAGATGAAGTCAGTTATGAATGTTCCTTTATTAAGGAGGGTCACAGCAAAATCCAGATGAAGCACGAAGATCAAACTCAAAAGGCTTAGGAGGACAGGAGGCAAAAACAGCGCTGACCAGCAACAATGAACCAACAAACACAGAAGACAAGACCGGGGCTTAAACACTCAGGGCTGGGTGATTAAGGGAATTGGGCACAGGTGGGACTAATAAACTGAGAGGAGAAGCAGAACCAAGCAGGGGAGGAAACCAGACCTAAAACGTGTAAAACAGAAGTTACTGAACCTAAACACCATAGAAACAAGAACACAGAGGACAGTAAACATAAATAAACTAATGACCTAAAAAGTTATAGAATAAAATACACTGAAGGGCTGGGGGATAATAATTCCTGATCAAAGTAAATGTCACAACAAGGAGGGGAACCTGAGGGGACACAGGACAGGAACGTGACAATATCGGTCGATGGTGATTAGGGTTGTCACGGTAACCGGTATAGCGGTAAACCCCGGTAAAAAAGTTGACAATAAAAATAACCGTCCAGTTTTTAAAAAACTATATTATCTCGGTGGGTTTACCGTGGCCGCGGTTTCGGCGCGATGACCCTTACCAGCCACCGTCGCTTCAGCTGAAGTTCCCGCGGCGCGCACACGCACTTTTTAGTTTGCAACGGCACCAAAACTTTGAAGCTGAAATAATGGCCGAAGGAGGAGACGGCAGCGCCCAGGACATCCATCAGCCCTCAAAGAAGACTAAATCGGAAGTATGGGCATATTTGGGATTTCTGAAAAATGCTGAGGGACAGTTAATAGAAGACTGCTATCCCGTTTGCAGAACGTGCAGGAAACAAGTGTCTGCAAAAGGTAACACTTCGAATCTAATGGCACATCTGTGTGACGATCACCCACGTCTCTACAGCCAGTGCAAGGTAAGTTAACATTAGCATTTTAGCTGAAATGCATGACGTGAGGACTTTTGGTTGAGGGAGAATGCAACGAGTCACTATATCCTGCAGCCGTAGCGTCCTCTGCCAGCATTTACACCGTGTCACGGACACCCTGTTGCTGGATGAAGCATCTTATTTGTTGATGATGAAGAGAAATATACAATTAGTTCCTTGTCATTGATTTGTTTACTTATTCAATGCCATTTATACTTGAACATTTGGATTTGATTACATAGTGTAGTAGTTATTTTAGTAATTTGTTTAAAGTGGCTATTTATTTTAAATACATATTTTTTAAGGTTGACTTGTACAGTGCTCAAGTCAAGTGTGGACTGGAGTTTTAGATTTTCATTTTGATAATGAAGAAAACAAGTATATGAGAAAACAAGTGGTGTTTCTTTGATTTGTTTACATATTGTTTATGTTTTGAATGTTTGGATTTGTATAATTTAAACCTGCACTGACTACTGTAACATGTTCCAGAAAAAGAAGCTATTTGTTCCTTTACTTGTGAAAAGTTGCACTTTTGCTAAGGCTTTGTGTTATTTTAGGTTTAATAAACACTGTTAAACCTTTTCAAAACTATTTCAGTTTGGGTAGAACAGGACTATCAATGCTTTCTGAACATATGCAACACCGTTTAAAAAATACCGCGATAATACCGAAAACCGTGATAATTTTGGTCACAATAACCGCGAGGTTAAATTTTCATACCGTGACAACCCTAATGGTGATGATTAGTTTTGATATCTGTTGATGGATATGTAGCTCACTCTGATTGTTTAAAACCGGCATTTAAAACAGCTCACTCAAATCTGTGCAATAAACGATCAAACAACTACGGCTTTCCCTAAAGCTTACCCTAAAACAAAATAACCGTAGGCCTCCAGACATTTGAATGTCTTCATTTTTTATGAGTGAAGGCTCCAGGGCTTTCTGTTGAATAGGAATAAATGTCTCCCCAGCAGATTTGTGAGGAAAAAAAAACAGACGAATTGGACCGAAGTTTTCCGTCATCCCAGAGCTCATACAAGATTTCAATAACTTTAATTTTCTTTTCAATACAGATTTAAAGTTTCTCTCTAAACCTCCTCTTGTCTTTAATCGTTGACGTGTTTATATATCAGGGATTTTGTCCGTAAACTCTCTTAAAGTGTACGTCGCGTATTGATAGCAAGCCATTTTACATTTGTTTTGCCAACCAGCCACTCGCGCATGCGCACAAAGATGAAAAGCGATGTCAACAAAGATCCTCCTATAGATTTAGGGGCCAGGACTCCAGCGAAGGGGCATTCCCTGATTTTTGTGCAACCTGCCGCACTACAAAGACTTTAGTTGAGCCAAACCTTTACCAGCCGGCAGCTGCAGCGAGCTCTGAAGGCAACATCAGAGAGCAAAATGCGGTCGTCAGTGGTTAACCAGCAACCATGTTATGAGCAGGACTCCTAGGTCTCTTTCTAAACCTTCTGGAGGATCAAAAAAGCACTGAGGTTTGGGGAGAAGGCCACTCTGCCATGCTCCCATTCAGATGGTTGAGTTCTGTGGCCCAGAATGAGAGGACTGGCCGAAACCTGTTCACATTTATCAGTGATCATCTGGTTATTGGGTCCTTGTGTGGATCGAAGGTTCAAATGATCAAAGATGGCTTTGAATTTTCGATTAATCTTTGCTTTCTGTGAGAAAATCCAGTCAAATGTGACAGTAAAACACCCAGTTTGGTGTGACTGTTTCAGGCTTTTCTGTAATTAAAAGTTGGACCGATGCATAGAAGTGGAAGAACTGAGAAATGTAACTTCCTGTTAGTCAAATGTTAGATTAGGTGTTAGGCCACCATCTCACCTATGATCCAAACTTAGTTTTACATTTTCTCTGGTTTCAGTATTTTAATAGGGAGCTCTACAAAAGCCTTTGAAGTGATGGGAGCTGTGATCATTTGAACTATATTTATATAATGTTGGTCTTAAAAAAGTAAATAGTCCAAGTTCCATTGCAGAAATAGAAATGTAATTGTAATTGTGTGTGTGTGTGTGTGTGTGTGTGTGTGTGTGTGTGTGTGTGTATGTGTGGCTGAATCAGGCCAGACTTTAAAGATCAGAAAACACTTGAAATTTACAGGAAAATGTAAAAACCCATCATAGTCGCTCCACCCAGTCTTTCATGTTGTTTTCCTTCTGACCGCCACTGCCCTTTCATTGATGTCGACTTTCTTCTTCTCTGTCCAAGACGGTAATAATCATAGAATCATCTCATTAGGCTTCATATTGTTAACACAGTTTCCAATAAACGGAGAAGAAACACATGCCTCCTAAGGTCAGCCCGTATGATTGTTTTGAATGTGTGTGTTTGCTATTATGTGTCAGTGTTATGGTTACTGTGTGTGTATTTATTGATGCACAGCTCTTGCAAAAGTGTAGCAAACCCCTAATTTTATAGTTTGCTGCCAGGAATTCTGACTTTTCCTGTAATCTTTTTTAAAGTGCTCTTGAGCAATGGGTTTCAGCCTTTCTGAAGGTTGTTTCAAAAATTTCTTCTGACACTTTCTGACAATGTTTTCAACCCAAGCATTGTCAAAGGAGCGTGCGCTTGCTTGTCTGGCAACTTAACAGTGAATCATCTGTCCATCTGTTTTCCAGAGTATATCCCAAGGTCAAGTCCTGGAGATAAGAGACAGAGAAGGAAAGTCCAGCTATTACTCTCCTGAATGAAACTGTTGAACTCCTGCTGTGGGACACCAAGTATTTTCTAAGCCAGACATGATATGTAATCCTTCCAGCAAGTTGTGGGTCTGCCCTGTGGTCTCCTTCCAGTGGAACATGACAGGAAAACCTTCAGAACAAGTTATTCAGGAGCCTGAACCTTCTTAACTGCCTCATTTTGGTGAGGAGGAGCATCAGTGTTTCTGAGAGCTCCTTCAGATGATGGACCTCCTGGTTCCTTCACCATAAGGCTGAACCTGGCCACCCTACAAAGGAAGCCTATTTAAGCTGCTTGCATCCAGGATCAAGTCAAGACCCAAATTTCAAGACTGGGGTTGAAGAGTAGACAACAAATCATCCAAGCAGAAAAAAGATCTTACTCAGAGGATGAGTCGTTGATGTTTATTCATGGAATGACCATAATAGTCAATATTACCGTTTGGCATCTTAAAGTGACGATGTGTATTTTCCCTGGTGATACGAGGCAGTACACACCTAAATCATTATAAGCAAGCTGTGTTTTTGTGTTTGAGTAAGACCTTACCTACGGATGGCCATTAGGGTCAAAACTCCCTGGGAGCGCAACCTCCAGCAGGAGGACAAGCACATCAGACCCTCTTTGATCACTGGCAACGAGTGAAGAGGTAAATGTGTAAAACAACAACGTTTATGAATGGCAAAAGTTTTGTAACCATTTGTTACTAATCATTAAATGCATTTTGTCCTCACGGGCTCCCATAGAAGGAAAGATGGCATCCAATATGGCATCGCCCAGAAACTTAAACCCACTACCAAGTATTTTAGACCCAATTTTTGTGGTTAAATGTTGCAATATTTTTCAACAACTGGACATCATTTCATTCATTTTCCACAAGATTTCGATGGATATTTCCAGAGATCAACGGTAAAAGCTACACACTGTCTTCTTAAGCAAAATATGGTCAAAAGCAACACGATTTGATAGGTTGTTGGATGTCTTAAGCATCAAATGTGGATTCCCAAAGAGTCATTGGTATGAACTTCAGATATTTCATCAGGTTGTCCAGTTTGTTATCAAAAGAAATTGGTGCATTAGATGATAAAATTAGAAGTATTATTAGAAGAACACAAATCTAAATGATCTAATTGAAGAGCAAGTCACCCCCAAATCAACTTTTTATTTCTGATAAACTATATAAATGCGTGTCTAATCGTGCTGCAGACACGTCTAGTCAATAGTTTTGCACTTTAGTGCATTTTAGTTCAAATTTGAATTTTCACCCTAAAACTGTCAGTGTGCTGCCGTCTTCAGGTAAAAACTCTGCACTGCATTTGAATTTAAATCTGCCATCGCTATTGGCTAAGAGGTACCCTAGAACGTTAGCTGGTACCATATGATGTCGCAATGTCGTTGTGAGCCTGTGTGTGTGTATTTGTTAGTGGCGCCGCCATCTCCGTCTGCTAGGAAAAAGCATTTGTTGCATTATTCAAACAGGAAGTGGGAGTGGAGTAACACTCTGGTAGGAGGTGACTTGCTCTTTAAGCAACTGGCTCAATTCCAGTGAAAACTTAACCTGGTAGACTCATCATCCTGACTCGATCCATCTGCTCCAATATTCAATTCAATTCAATTCAAAACTACTTTATTAATCCCAGAAGGAAATTGATTGATTGTTCTGTCCTGATCCCTGTCCTTGAGGCATGCTTCGTTGCATGTTTGAACTGTTTTCCTGCTCCATCACACCTGGGTTAAGTTGGTAATTCATCTATAAACTTTGTTAGACTAAAAAACTGCATCTCTTGAGTGTTGGAGCGGGAACAGGATCTGTAACAGTTAAGAAGAGTGCCACAGGGACCAAGATGGAGAAACACTGATCTTCAGTTTGGCTAATAGGACTTTACAGATCATCATGCTGGTGCAATATTCACAAAAGAAATGGAACAGGCTGCTAATAATACGCTCTCTAAAAACAATTGAAACTGGTTCTGTGCTTGTCAGTCCCACCAGAAACTGTGGTCTAGATGTCCCCATTTCCTTGCACTGTATAATTCCTTTCCAAGTTTCTGTTTTAGCAATTGACCCTGCTCCATTCAAGCTAAATGTTTGAAATAGCCAGAGGAAAGACAGAAATATCAGCCTAAATTATCCCAGTCTTGATGCTTTTTCTTGGAAGTCAAAATAGTCAATGTGGCTTTGTAATCTGTCACGGACCACGGTAGGTACTTTTCATTGATGCTCGTTTGATTTAAAACATTTTAGCAGTAAGCAGACTGGTTTATCTGGAATGAGGTGGTAAGAGAATCTTTCAGTTGCATCTTTAAAAACATTCAATGACAATAATTGATTGTTATGAAAAAACTCCTGGAGGTTCATAAACCAGAACAAAGTTGATGGGAATGAAAAAGTGAGCTCCTCCCTGTGTGTGTGTGTGTGTGTGTGTGTGTGTGTGTGTGTCTGTGTGTGTGTGTGTGTGTGTGTGTGTGTGTGTGTGTGTGTGTGTGTGTGTGTGTGTGTGTGTGTCACCTTCCCCAGCCAGCTGCAGGTCGCTTGCGAAAGAGGTGACATCAAAAACCCCTTTTGTGTTTCTGGCTTTCCCCTTCTTCATTTTAGTAGGGGATGTTAAAGCCATTCATGGCTTGTCTGTGGTCACCAAATGTTCTAATTTCTTGACCTTTGGTTTGGGTCCTCCTCCTCTCTTACTGGATTTATTCTGACATCACATCTCTAAGCTGTCAAATGAAACATCTACAGCCACATTTTTAACTAGCAATCCAGTTGTTCAAACAGAAGACATGTGTGGTGAACTTCTTTGGTTTCTGGAAGACATTTTGTTTCACATCTGAGGAGCTTTGTCAATTCTGACTGGAATATGAGAGAGTCAAGCTTATAAATTGTAGCTGTCTGTTGTTGCTTAAATAGCTGAACCTTCCTATGAATACCCCTCATCCCCACCCAGGGCCAGATTAAGACTTTGTTGTACCCTGGGCAACAATATTCAAGGGCCCCATCATCACGACCCAAGGATCACCATAATATGGTCACATACAGAATATTTTACTGTAATATGTAGTAAATATACTCAATACTTGAATGCCTGTCGTTACATAACCCGCTCAGGGTAACCTTTGACCTACCCCGTGTGGACTGACCAATGAGGAGGGGGTCTTAACTTGAGGCCCTCTCTTCATTGGTCAGTCTGCATGAGACTGACTCTCAACTGACGATCAAAACCATAGTCAGCGAAGCGTCTGTGCAGCGCAAAAGCCCGGGTGAACATTTTGTTTAATATAGGGTGATCATATTTCCATTTCCATTCAAGAGGACAGGGGATCCGTGCCTATGACGTCACACTATGGCAACGCCACACAATCCACGCTGGGACCCATTTTAGGGCTCTAAAACAATTCATATGTAAATATTTTGCATACTTATTGCAAAATCTCATTTTTCTGCTTTAGTGCTGCAACAAGGTTTTATTAATGACAAATTATTATACCTTTTGTTTTACTACAGCATCGGTAAGCTTCCTGTGCACAGATTATTAAGGATGCTTGTTTCAGCTGTGAGATTAGACGATAGGATCAATGAAAAAATAAGTTGTCCCACACTCCATGGAAACTTTCAGAGAATCCACAAATAGTGGCTTTCAAATGGTTTTGTTACTTTTTGCAGGTTTATAAAATAAACAGATGAGACAGCATGTCTGATAATTTAGTTTTTCATCTGATAATATTAGAACATGTCAGTGATGTCTGAGGGGCTTTTATAAACACTGTATAACTAACACTACTGGAGAGGGTATGAATTACACAGAGGCTTCTGGGGAGTCCAGTTAGAGGGGGGGTGTCATTTAGCCTTGGCCCCCAAAATGTCTTGAAACGGCCCTGGCTGTGTTACTGAGTTCTGAAGGTGATCTGAATTGTATCAGATGTATAAATATTACATGTGTATAACTTGTTGTTTTATACATGTAAAAACGTGTAGTGGAGATAAATCTACCGACATGTAGACTGTTTTCTTGTTTTTATTTAACTATTTTCCTGTCCTGTCTGTCTGTCATCTTCCTGCATCTCCTCTAAACTCTCCAGAAAAACTGCTGCCTGGATTCTTACTTTTTCACCTCATCAGTTACTTTTGAGCAGATCAAAGGGATCTCCTGACCGCAAAGCGCAGAGCGCGTTTTGATGCTGCATCAGTGAGGTGGAGTCACCGCAGCACAGGTGATGAGCTCCGCAGTAGCAGAGCGCTTCAGGCACAAATAAGACAGAAAATAGAGAATATGAGCGGACATGAACGATCGTGTGTTTATTATAGTGTTTTGGTTGCAGCACTTTGAGAATGGACCGTGTGCTGGACGCAACTGCCTGGAACTCACCAACGATCAGTTCTCTGCTGCTCTCTGTGCTCTCTGCTCAAAGAACCCCTGGTACACTGAGAGTCCATAAATGATGTAATATAGGTAGAAACATTTTTTCCGGCTCTCCCTGGATGTGTAGGACATCCAGCTCCCCCATAATTCGATCCCTGCTCCTGGATGAAAAACCGGACATTTATACAAGAACCCCCTCGGACGCCCCGGACAGAGAGTGAAAATTGGACATGTCCGGGGAAAAGAGGACGTATGGTCACCCTAGTTTAACATAAAGCGGGAGATTACAGATACAGTATTTTGCTCGTGCCCTTGCTTCCCTGGGCCTGGGCCTTTCAGAATTCATGGACCCCTGGGCAATTGCCCAGTTGCCCATGTGGTTAATCCGGCCATGTCCCCACCCCCCGTAGAGTTATTGATGTGGTTAGGTCCTATTGGGTTTGAATGGTTGTTTTGATTACATGCAAGAGGGTGTGACCTAGACCGAAACTGTTTTAGGTTTCGAGCAGCATTATAGATGGTGAAAGGGTAAAACCTGAAGCCTCCGTCTTTGTTTAATGTAGGTCTTTCCTGTTTGACATAGATGGCTCCTTTCATTCCTCTTTCAAAACATCTATCTCCTCTGTTCAGAATGAGTACGTTGTCATCTTCTAAAGTGTGTCCCTTGTCTTTCAGGTGTAAGTGGACTTCAGAATAGTGACCTGAAGAGGTGGCTCTCTTACATAATTCAGTTGTGCTTGTGTAATTGTTGTTTACTTTCCCCTGTGTCTGGCTGCAACAAACGATTATTTGGATAATCGATGAATCGGATGGGGTCTCGACACGATTAATCGATTAATCGAATTACATAGGGACATTTTTAAAAACTGCTAGGGAAACGTTATTTTTCTCCTTCCTTCACTTTATTAAACACAACATTATTAGAAAACAGTTCAATAGCAGAAAAACTACATGCCATCACCTAAATTGTCTTATAAGGTGTATAGACAGAGACCCTAAGTTACACCTATCTGTGATCTAAAATGCTTGGTCCAAGTTAAACAGCTTAAAGAGCAAGTCAACCCCTACCAGAGTCTAACTCCACTCCCACTTCATGTTTGAAAAATGCAACACATGCTGTTGCCTGGCAGACCGAGAGGGCGGAGCCGCTAACAAACACACACTCAGGCTCACGACAGCATTGTGACATCATAATGTACCAGTTTACATCATAGCATACTTCTTAGCCAATAGCGGTGGCAGATTTAAATTAAAATACAGTGCAGTTTTTACCTGACAACGGCACAACACTGCCAGTTTTAGGCAGAATATTTAAATTTTAACTAAAATGCACTGAAGTGCTAAATTATTGACGACACGTGTCTGCAGCACCATTAGACACTCGTTTATTTAGTTTATCAGCAAAAAAAAAGTTTATTTGGGGGTGACTTGCTCTTTAAGGGCAATTCTCATCTGTTTTGTTTGATCTCATCTGTTGACATTTATTTTAAATGTAATTAAACATAGGCTGTGAATGAATCAAAATTAATCACTATTTCCAAAAATGACTGAAAAAATACCAAATAAAACAAAAGTAAATGAATGCCATCCTCCTTGTGATGATGCCCTGGGCAACTGCCATAAAGTCACATCAAGAAATGCTGCTGATCATTCCAATGATCCCAAATAGACTCACATTAGGCCACATGAAAGCAACTGAACCCAAAAATATATTAACCAGTATATAACTGCACTCTCACACAACACGCCTGCAGCAACAGTTGGGACTCCTCCCTCCCTTTTAAAAGCGTTTTCGCTTCTGAGGACATTGTGATTGTAAAACCACATGCTAGTAGTCTGGCCCCGGTGTGATCAACCAGTTTCTTTGCCATGCTAAGTCTGACCTACAAACGTTGCAGGTAACGAATGTCTTCGCCTGATTTAACTGAAAATGCTCCCAAACTTTAGAAGTTTTTACTTTTTTGGGGTCTCGATGCTTCTGCCATGTTCCTCTTCCAAACACCTGCCGGCTCTCCAGTCTGCGCGCAACGGCGGGTGGGAGGGGAGGGGGCTTTTGGAAGAGTTGTGCAACACAACGAATCGATGACGCAATTCATTGCCAACGCTTTTAGTAATCGATTTTCATCGAATTTTTCGATTCGTTGTTGCAGCCCTACTGGACAGGCTTCACTGCATTGGTCTGCATCCCAAATTCCAGTCAGAAAAGATCTTCGGATGAGAAACGGAACATCTTCAACAAACCAAAGAAGTCCAGTTGCCTTCCTTTGATCCCTGTGGATTACCATGACCTGGATGACTAAAAACCTTCACCAGCACATGTGTAATTGTTGTTCTTTAAAAAAAAATAAAGATTATGTATTGTGTACAAGATGCTGAAAACATTAAAGACTTAAGATCTTTATCTTCCCTATAGGCATCAAAATGACAGTTAGCTTAAAAATGCATTAAATATTATTTGTTTTTACAGTTTTTCTCAGTCGCTTTGGTGCGTTTCTCAGATCAGAATTAAAATTCTCATAACTATTAGTTCAACCTCCACAACATTTAGTCATTTGTGCACATAATAGTAGCAATTTCTCCTTTCTCTGAACAAACTGCAAATGATTTTGGACATGCATCAGTTGCTTTCATACATTTCTCTGCTGTTTTTTGACATTTCCATTTGCTTATGTCATGTCAGTCAAAATGAATTATACTTATGGATGCTGAATAGTCACTCTCAATAAAACTAATAGTCTTACTTTCATTGCTTGAGTCATTACACACAAAATTGTTGAACTAGTTATCAAATGTAAATATCAGTCATCTGTCAAGCAAATTCTATACCTTTCTTTATCATTTTATTCTGGAAATGTCTCCTAAATTGAACAATTGATCACAGGTGAATTTCATCTGTCACTCATGAGGAGGTGAATCCTCAATTGGCAAGCATATATGAACTGAGCAGGAGCTAGTGTGTACCATTTCTATACTTCTGTATACTTCTCCACTCCAGGAGATACTTTCCTCGCTGCATTGCGAGGGATGACATCCATTGTGATGTAGATGAAAATATGTGGCCAGACAGGCAGGAACGTCTGGATGTGCCAGAATGATTTACTGTACCTGTATGTTACAGTACTGTGGAATACTGTATATACTGTTACATGTACTGTATATTGTTCACATTTGTGCACAGCTCTACCAAAAGGGTGATTTTTTGTTTACATGTATTCTACAGTAAACAAGTGACTGTAGCATATTTTCTTTTGCACAATGCTGTAGAATTACAAACACTTCTATACAGTAAAAATGTAAAACGTACGTATTCAGTGTCTCAGTTACTCCCAAAACTCCCATAACCTCTACAGTAACTTTACTGCACATTTCAAATGGCTGTACCAGTAGGGCATAGTGCTGTCTTGAGCATTTTCTGGTGTCACCAAATATTCTTGCAATGGAAAACACTGAAATTATAAACTGTCATAGTGAAAACATGACAAAGCCATTTAACTATCTTGTTCATAGAGATGGTGTCAAGACTTTTCATTTTGATGGCACTGACAGTTTCATTGACATGAATACTTGCTTTTGAGGAATGGATTATCAATTTTGAGCATGTGACGTGCTTTTGCAGGCTTTCCACTAGGTTTTGCAGTTTGCACTAATTGTTTTGAGAAACGCACTAACTGCTGTGCAAATGTTAATAGTGTTCTGAGAAACGCACCAAAGCGACTGAGAAAAACTGTAAATCAAATGTATAGTTTTGACATGAATGTCCCAATCTAAACTCAAGGCTCTACTGGGGTCCTGATCAAGATAGTCTGAATTGGTCTGTATCAAATTGGTATGGCCACACTCAGCTCCTGATCTCTATTGCCTTTAGTTTTAGATCAGTTGCGCCACAGTACAGTACAGTGCCAAATGTTTGCTGGATAAGAGGAAAAATACACTTTATTTAGGTACTGGAGGTGGGCTCAAGTCCAACAACCAATGAAATTTATGGTGGTTCTTTGCTCCTGTGGGAGGTTTGCTGAACTTACAGCCCTTTTCCCTCAGTTTTCTCCATGTCGAACGTCTGGTTCGATGATGTCACTTTTGTGAAGCGCATTTGTAGTCCTGGACTTATTTTTACACAAACCTAAAATAGTGCTTCGCCCTGTTCGAAAATAAGAGCATTGTTGGTATGAAAATGAGCCTTTAAAATTCACGGAAATCATATGAGAAATCCATGGCCCAAAACAAGCGTGATTAGAAAATAACGTTTTTAGCCCCATTAACTTAGACAGACAGACAGACAGATAGACAGACAGACAGACAGACAGACAGACAGACAGACGATAGATAGATAGATGAAGATAGATAGATAGATAGATAGATAGATAGATAGATAGATAGATAGATAGATAGATAGATAGATAGATAGATAGATAGATAGATAGATAGATAGATAGATAGATAGATAGATAGATAGATAGATAGATAGAGATAGATAGATAGATAGATAGATAGATAGATAGATAGATAGATAGATAGATAGATAGATAGATAGATAGATAGATAGATAGATAGATAGATAGATAGATAGATAGATAGATAGATAGATAGATAGATAGATAGATAGATAGATAGATAGATAGATAGATAGATAGATAGATAGATAGATAGATAGATAGATAGATAGATAGATAGATAGATAGATAGATAGATAGATAGATAGATAGATAGATAGATAGATAGATGAAAGATGATAGATAGATAGATAGATAGATAGATAGATAGATAGATAGATAGATAGATAGATAGATAGATAGATAGATAGATGATAGATAGATAGATAGATAGATAGATAGATAGATATAGATAGATAGATAGATAGATAGATAGATAGATAGATAGATAGATAGATAGATAGATAGATAGATAGATAGATAGATAGATAGATAGATAGATAGATAGATAGATAGATGAAAGATGATAGATAGACAGATAGATAGATAGATAGATAGATAGATAGATAGATAGATAGATAGATAGATAGATAGATAGATAGATAGATAGATAGATAGATAGATAGATAGATAGATAGATAGATAGATAGATAGATAGATAGATAGATAGATAGATAGATGATAGATAGATAGATAGATAGATAGATAGATAGATAGATAGATAGATAGATAGATAGATAGATAGATAGATAGATAGATAGATAGATAGATGATAGATAGATAGATAGATAGATAGATAGATAGATAGATAGATAGATAGATGATAGATAGATAGATAGATAGATAGATAGATAGATAGATAGATAGATAGATAGATAGATAGATAGATGATAGATAGATAGATAGATAGATAGATAGATAGATAGATAGATAGATAGATAGATAGATAGATAGATAGATAGATAGATAGATAGATAGATAGATAGATAGATAGATAGATAGATAGATAGATAGATAGAAAAATAAGATTAATGCAGCCCCAATAGGGAACAAGCCGTGTCCTATTTGTTCCGGTCCCAAGCCCGGGTAAATGCAGAGGGTGGTGTAAGGAATGGAGCAAAGGAAAAGATAGCTATATGGATAGAAGAACTGTAGTGATGATAGCATAGTTTTCTATGCATTTACTTACCAGGGTGTGTAGCAGCAGCATTACACAGTTATATACTTGCATTTATTTTTTTGTTCTTCCGGGGACCCATGATCCAGAAGTAGGTGGGCGTGACTTAGGCTGATGTCTCTTGAAGGCCACTCAACAACATCGGTCTGAAACCGCTTTTATCACTCAAGAAATATCTCCAAACTGCGACGGCTGGTGCCAAAACATGAACTTGAAATGATTATCCATGCCTTTATTTCCTCTCGTCTAGATTACTGTGACACACTCTTAACGTGTTTTAACAAAAAAAAAAAAAAAAAAACCTTGACCACCTTCAGTTGGTCCAGAACTCTGCAGCGAGGCTTCTAACTGGAGCAAACAGAAGAGCTCACATCACTCCTATTCTAATGTCTCTGCACTGGTCACCTGTGAACTTCAGAGTTCATTTTAGAATCCTGACTAGAACTTTCAGTGCTCTACATGGTCAAGCTCCTCCCTATATTACTGATCTGTTATAGCCTTATGCTCCAACCCGAGCCCTCAGGTCCACCCACCAGAACCTTCTAGAAGTTTCAAAGTTCAGATGTAAAAGTCAAGGTGATCGCTCCTTCCAGACCGTTGCACCTCGACTTTTGAATGATCTTCCTTCATTCTTATGTAGCATTGACAGTTTGGACACTTTTCAAAACAGCTGAAAAACCTTTTATTTAAAGCTTCTTTCACATAAATCTTTTATTTTCTTATTTTTTAACTCGAATTTGTAATCATCTTTCATTTGTTTTATGGTATTTTATAATTTTATGACTTTGTTGTTCTGATTTTAATTTATTTCTGTTTTAAGCTCATTACGATTCTGTAATTTGTTTTGATTTATGTTGAAACACTTTGTGATTTTCTGTCTGTAATGAGAGCTATCTGAATAAAATGCTTTTGCTCTTTGCTTGCACTCTATTTTTACCCTGTCACCTCTGGCTGAGCCTAACTGCTGCTCTTCCCTCTTAGTAGTTTATATTATCTGCTATAGTGACTGCATTGTTAAAACATCTTCTAGCAAATACATAATTATAAAGACACAACATAAAAAGCTATTTCTACTCAGGATCCCTTCGTTAAAGCCCTGAGATTGTTGCAGTTTCCTGAAAAACGTCGACATATCCAAAGTTTTAGCAACAGATTTCCACGGGGGTAACTGAGTACTTCCTCAGCTGTAGAAATGAAAACACAAAGAGCTGTAGATCTTGGGGAAGATATGAAAACAAGCTTGTTTAGGTCTCTCGTCAGTGAATGATTTGCATCATCATACGTCCAGATTGTAGTAAATAAAATTGGCGTTTTGAAAGAGACCAGATTCCTAAGATTCCTTAGACAGATTTTGCAAAGTGCTCAATGTTACCACACATCCACTTGGTTGTTTGGATGGCACAAAAAATACAAGCCTGTAATAAAATATGAAACTTCACATGTCAAGACAAAAGAAACTGAAGATTTATTGATGCTACAAATGCCTAAGAGTGAATGAAATGTGACAAATGTGTTCAGCTAATGCACTGTTTATCCTGCCTTCACTGTGTGTGTGTGTGTGTGTGTGTGTGTGTGTGTGTGTGTGTGTGTGTGTGTGTGTGTGTGTGTGTGTGTGTGTGTGTGTTTGGCTGTGACAGAGGATTTTCCAGACTCTGCAGACCCTGATGAATGGGCCACTTGTGTGTGTGTGTGTGTGTGTGTGTGTGTGTGTGTGTGTGTGTGTGTGTGTATGTGTGTGTCGTCAGATGTAACATCAATGAAAAAGTTGTAGGCCTTTAAAATTGTTGTTGCTGCACCATCCGAAAGGAATTGCAGCTGTAAAAATCTATCAGAAATATTCATGTTTGCTCAAATGAAAAGTGGGATTCAGAAGCATTTTCTTTCTGTAACTGCCAGACATGCCCACTCCTGTCCTACCATGGATTAAGTTTGACCAGAACATCATCAAATATTTAGTGACTCAGAAGCAACAACAAGTAGCAATCTGCTCAGCCTGCAGACACGCGACTATGACTTGAGATCAAAGAGGTTTCGAGCTACTGTGGCTGCTTGTGTTACCATGCAGAAACCCTCAAACCCCAGTCAAATATGATGTATTTGGGTTAAATATTACCACGGAGAATTTCAGCTCTAAAGGAGGGTCCTTGTTCTAAATAAAGACCACACATTTGTGCAAGCATTGGACCTTATACTGATGACCAACGTCTGCCACAGTTCTAGAATCATATTTGATCTTAAATATCATTCATATATATAAATATAACATATAACAAATAACATTCTCTAAAGTGGATTTTACATCCTAGCTTCCAACAAGCCCAGAAGGATACTGCAGCCCTGTTGACATTTCAGGAGGAACAAGATGTCAGGCTGTGTTCCCAAACAAAGCCTTCTTTTGCTAACACTGCAGGATTGTTCACTCTCTGAATAAAGTGACTATTTTCAGCTCATATGAGCTAATCAATCGTGAAATGAAATGAACAAATGTTATGTGAATCATAATAATGTTTTGATTAATCTGCGCTTGAATTACTGAAGTTTGAAATGAATGTTATTATTAAATAGAAAGATTTCTATATGATGGTCAGTAATGTTTAATATGACAGGTGAATCATTATCTACACTCAGACACAAGGTTCATTAGAGATGAATTAAAGTTAAGTTAAACGTCATGACACATGGATATTTTCTTAGCCACAAATCCGAGCATCCTGTATCTGAAAGAAGGCGTATTTTCTGAGGTTTGCTTGTTAACACCCCTTAACATGGCACGTCCCGGTTGGTCAAGAAATCATAATATGAGAATATTACAACAGAGCTCACTTGACGGTGAGTCAGTTCTAGAGAAAGCTACGGACAGGTCATCCGTAGCGAACCCTCTTTAACCCAGAGCATTTTTGACAAGCTGTCAAAAACCCTGCTAAAAGCTGAAGCTGACACAACAAACGGTTCCTGCAGAACAGAGCTGATACAGTTCAGACTCCGCAAGAGTCCTTCTAGATGCAAACGATTTCATTTATCTGTTGCGACTCGGAAACATCTCTGGACTGGAGAGTCGGTGCTGCGGTTAATCTACCAAACCTCAGTGCCCAGGGGTCATCCGACCTCCCTGGCCTCCGGAACCGCGAAGAGGGTCTCCAACGAAAGGGTGAGGTAGACACACAAATTGCGTCTGATGTGGTTTTGATAAAAATCAACTTAATAAATTAATGCAGACCAAATTCCTTTTCACACCCAGAACTCAGTTCTTCTAGATACAAGATTCTGATGAACACACACCATTCAATCACCATACATCACATCCCATCCTCTTAGATTCATCCATCGCAGTAGCCTTGGTTAACTTGTCACGTTTTAATTTGTTTAGAAAATAAATTCTTACTTTATATAAACCTGATTCTGTCTGAATTGATACGAAGTGTGTTTGATCCCTGAAAAAGCAAAGCATCCTAGAATCTTCTGATTAAACATCCAAAGGCCAAGCAGGTTGGTATTCTATATTTATATAGAGTATCACAGCTTATTGGTCATAAGTAAAGGTATATATTAAGCTTAAAAGCAACAACGTTTACTACTCTGCACAAAGCATGCAGCAAATTTTCAATTGTGGGAGTGGTCAGAAATTCTTTATATTTGGAGGGATGGACTTTCTCCATTCCAGTAAATGTTCTAGTTCTGAAGCAGATGACATACAAATGACAGAGAAAGTCAGATATAAGAAAGCAGACCTCAAATTCTGTTCATTTGAGTAAATGAGGGAAATTACAAGTTTTGACTTTGTGTTTGGGAGAGAATTGAGTGTTTTTCTATAATTAAATTATGATGTTTTCTTTCAGTTCTCTTTACTTTACAGTCCCTTAAATTTTCATTTCATCCTGGGTGTAACCTGCTCTTCTGTTGATTACAGCTGTAACAAACTCAGCTCTAAGTGACCGTAAACACTTAGGCGGATATTTAGGTGTCTTTCGGTGGTAGCCAATGGTTTTGATATGATTTCAGCCAATGCCTTCCACCTTATTTTCTATTTATGCAGCCAAACATGATTAGTTTATAATAATCAGACTATTGACCAGTTTCAAGATTTTAAAGGTCCAGGACTTTAAACGGACTACATGCCAGATAAAGTGCAGGGAATTTTCTCAGTGAGTTCGTAGACTGTCATACGTCTCGCCAGGGGCGTAGCACCAAATTCTGGGCCATAGGTACAAGTCTTCTAGGTGGGCCCCCATGCTCAATTACTTAATATCTCTCTTACACATTTTTTGTCATGCTATAAGACAAGATAATAAATATGATCTTAGTTTAACCTCTATATTGAGCAAATACAAATGCCAGCATAATAAAAGTGAAATGCCCAGACTTCACACATAATTATTTTTATTTGCCAACAATGTGTTCAAAAAAAAAATCCTGGAATTTATTTTCCAGTAAATGCCCACTGACGGGTCTTCATGTTAGCAAAATCACTTATGAGATCTTTAAAGTCCAATCCTTTGGCTAATTGGCTTTCAATAGAAAGAAGAGCTAGGCTGTTCAGTCTATCCTGGGACATTGTTGATCTCAAATAATTTTTCACCAGTTTCAGTTTGCTAAAAGCCCGTTCACCCCCAGCAACAGTCACAGGTAGTGTGCAAAATATCCTCAGTCCAATACAAACTTCTCCAAAAATGCTCTGTAATTGCATCCTGTATAGATGGCATTAAGCAGCTCAAGAGGAGACCAAATGTGTGGAAATGTGGCACCATTTATTGTTCTCAGGTGTAGCATCTCATTCTCAAATTCAGCTGTGAGATTCTTGTGATATTTTCTCATCGGTGCCTGGCATGATATCTTCATCTGCTCTTCGGTCATGTCTGTCATGGTTCATGACGTTAAGCTTTGCTGATATATATTGATATATTAAATACATATGACATGAAATAAACCAGGTTCTCTCTGTGAATGTAATGTACTCTAAATTTTAAAATCCCTGCATTATCAGCCAAATTATAAGATTGTCCATTTTCAAGATCAAATATAAAGAAATTTAAAATAGGCTTAAAATATCTAACCAAGTCAATAACAATCCTCTAACACCAGTGTCATCATGTTATACGAAACAGTGGCAGCTTCTCATTCCTGAGATTACCACGAATCCATCGATACCAAGTTTGTCCTGGTCCATGACTGGGAAGGAGCTGAAATATCCACACAGAGTGAACCTGTTTTTACTGCGAGGTCCGCGAATTAATTGGCGGCGGCCGCCCGCGATAATAATTCTGATTAATATATATATATTAATTAGTGTTTTCACTGATAACACTAATTAATTTATATTTGATATTGATGGTGAAACTAAAGGCGTTTAACACTGAACACCTACCATGAATGCAGCTTCTGAGAGCTAGCTAGTATCAGCTAAAACTGTGTTCTGCTGCTGCTGCTCACCTTCCTTCTACTTGCTTCTGTTCAATTAACTTTTCCTCCTTCTCCTTCTTTTCTTTTCTGGAAGCCAGATTTCCCTTTCTTGGGAAAAGACATGACTGACTCTCCTGCCTCCAGCTCTGGCTGTCGGCATCTGCGATGTCTCATTAGCTGTACATGCGGCTGTGCAGCCCCTGGCCGCTGGTGTGGACTAAACCACTTTGCACATTTTTAAGGGGTGATAGATGCCTCAGAGATTATTCAGTTATTATTTTTAAGGCGAAATTCTGTTTCTTAACCTCTTTATCCAGGTAAAGATAAGTTTATTAAGACATTAAGTAAGTTGGGGGGAAAAAACAACAACAATAAAATATTTTTATTCAAAGCTGTCTCAGGGCCCCTCCCTGCAGTGGGTCCTGGGTAAACGGTACCCTTCCCCCCCCCCCCAGTCCGACGCCCCTGCGTCTCGCTGTGACTTCAGTCCGCTGTTTATGACGGCTGAAGGCGGGAAACCCCCTGAAGCTTTCTTTGATTTCAGGAAGCAAAAGAAAGAGACAATCATGGCTGCCAGAAAAGTGCTACCAATCACTATTTTAAAAGTGTTCAAAAGGCAAAACATTTGTTTTCTGCTCTATGAGTACTTTCTCTCTAACCCTGGCCCTGAAATCCCCCTATCCAGCATGTTTAATTGTTCATGCTCCAACACACCTGATTTGAGTCAGCAGCGGATTAGCAGGCTTCTGCAGAGCTTGATGACCTGCTGAATATTTGAGTCAGTTGTTTTGGAGTAGGAAAACAACTAAAACATGCTCCTTAGGGGTTGGTGAGCTCTGCTCTAGTGCCATCATTAAGTTTAACTTGATATATTTGTGGTTTGCTTCTACTATTGAGAATTATTTGATTTTCAGTTTTTATTATTTTACAAAAAGTTGATTTTAAAAATTGCACATATAAGCACACTTGGTTCTTTCATGTTTCACATGTGTGCTTTAATTTATAAACATTATCCTAGCTATAAACATTATTAATACTTTAGTAATGTGTGATGGTTTAGGAGCTGTCGTAATAAAGTAATTTCTGTTTTTACAGAAATGCACCAATTCTGATTGTGTGGACCAGTACCAAGTTCTAAACTGGCCCGATGGAGATTTTGGTTTATTCCGATTCGTCTCAAAGGAATGCAATAGTGCATTCACAGAAACACAAAAAATGAGTTTCAGATCGGCCAATCATTTATTAAACTAGTCATGCAAAAAATTGTAATTCTAACCAGAATTGATTAGACTGCATGCATTTATTTTTAAATTTTGGTTGTAACAGATTTTAATACCAACACACGCCTAGGCTAATCTGCAAAAACATCACAAGTAGAAAGCGCTAAACTTTGAACAGCAGAACCGTGTTTGTTGTTCTAACACTCTACAAGATTAAATAAAATAATAATTGATTTGTGTACCAATGGTTTTTGAGCAATCATGCCCAAAAACATGAAAAACAAAGTTTAATCATACATTTTGTGGGATAAAAGAATGGTAGTGTAAAATAAATACATCAGTGTAACGTTTACTTTTGCCGTTTGTCTCTAAGTTTACATCTTGAGCGACCTTTCTGTCCATGATGATGTAATGTTTTCATGCTTCAGACGGCCTCAGTGTCGTACTGCCAGTTCTCTGTCCGTTTCACTCATCAAAACGGGCCAGACCAGAACAAACCCACTCTGTCCTCCAGCTTTTACTTTGGGACTCGGTTTATTTTGCTAGCAGTGCAACGACAGATATAATCAGTATGAAGCAGAGAGCTGACTGGTGAGAAGATTTTAATAAGTTTTTTTTTTTGTTCCACAGGATGAAAACCAAGAAAAGTCAAAAAACAGAAAGCAAATTAATAAAAGACATTAATATTACCCAGTATTTACTCTTTCTTTATGTGTCGCGCATGATCAAAGTCCATTAATGCGGTTGGGCTGATCAACTATGAAGGTTTGTTTATGTCTGGAGCTCTGGTGATGAAGTCAGTTTGTCTCAAAGAAAAAAACATGACATGAGAAAAATAAAAAACTGGGTTGAAAAATGACTTTTAAGGAAATGACTAAAGCATCAAGTTTATGTACCAAAAGTCATAATTCAATTTGATGCATTTTCTGGTCAGAATCTGACCTCACCAACCACTTGGTTTCCAAGCTATGGGACCTCGACTCTTGTGGTCATGCGACCACTTGTGGAGCTGGATTCATGTGGTTTGAGTTCCACCTAGCTCCAGAAGCCATGGTTTGACCAATGGCCCCAAGAAGGTGCCCATCCTCTCTCCGACAAATGTAAGCTGGTTTCCATGGTTCTCCTTCATCCCTTCCTTCCTGCTGCAATTCCGATGAAGGGGTTTGAAACCTTCAGAGTCTCATCTCTGCTTTTGTTGATGATGTTTTGGAGCTATAACATTCAGCATGGACTGGGGTGGATAGCTGAGAGTGCCCCTGATTCTCAACCTGAGTGAGTCTCTTCCTTTAGCAGAAATGAAGGTCCGGTTCTCAAGATTGGGCCGATTTTTGACATTATCTTCCCTTCTGACAATCTTTAGGATACACCTGATTATTTTAATGGCTCTAAAGATGATCTTATCAGATAATCCTATTGTGTGTGGTGTGTTCAGATTGTCCTTGCCAACTCTGAAGGAGGCTGAGACCACTCCAATCATAAAGGTGTTGCTTGTTAAAATTTATATGGAGCCAATCAGACAGCAGGGAGACAGTAGGGCTTTACTACAAAGTCTTATTTAATCTTGCAAGATTTTCTGTCTGACCGACAAATGTTCAATCAATCAATCAATCAATCAATCAAAGCTTTATTTATAAAGCGCCTTCCGCAACCCTGTCAGGAAGCCCAAAGCGCTTCATGTCAACATATTCTCACACCTTGAAAACTGATGCTGGGTGACCAAGCGTTTGTTTCGAGGCGACATGTTGTGTCAGAACATCAGTTTCCGACGCGGTAAAACGCACATTTCACCGACATTTAACCTCTAACCTCTTGCTATTTAACCTTCCCTTCACCCCATCCTAATCTTAACCCTGTTGCTCATTCTAAACTTCCCGTTAACTGCGTTGGAGAGGGACGTTATAACTAGGAACAAAGTTTTGAAAGCGCAAGAGAGTTACGGTTAGCATGGGGGTGAGGGGAAGGCTAAATGTCAAGAGGGTAAAGGTCAGAATTCAGTGAAATCTCAGTTTTACCGTAGCAGTCAGAAACCGTGTCGGCTCCCGATGCGTTGGTACTCCTAATGCATAGTTGGAAAAAAACGCTTGGTCACGCAGCATCGTTTTTCGACACTTCAGGTGTGAGAAAGTGTTGTTTGTGTGTATTTTTTGCAGTTTTGCTGCACATATAGAGCCAGTCCTGGTGTATAGGTGATTTATTAGTGTATCACCACTTGAAAGGTCTCTAATGTTTAGCAAATTGACCAACAATTTCAAAATGTTGTCGTGAAAATCAAGCTCTTCTTAGATAATGGCAGGATGGGGAAAGATGGGCCAATTATCAGGGCTTTGCGCTCAAGAGACAAACATTTCCCTCAGGTGGACGAGGTTCTTATTACTGCACAAAACAAAGATTTATAAGCAAAACATATCACATCACCACATCTTGTGGTTTAAAATACTTCAAGATGTTTTGTGCCCAACAGCACACGCCTCAGTAAGGCATGCATAAAAATGTCTTTTTAATGTGTTAGTTAGACTTTTTTGGTCAATGATAATCTCAGAAGATTAATAATAAAACATAGAAATGCTGTTATTTGAATATGTTTAAAGGGGCATTATGGAAGTTTGACAGTCAAAACATGTATAGAAATAATAAATGTCTTCTTCATACATTCTCCTGCAATGCCCTGGTCCTGTAGAATGAGCCCTGGCATTTTTACTGTGATTGCCTGTTTTTCTGTAAAATCACAGAAAAACAGAGCTGCTCGGGTTGAGCAGGCTGCTTCATGCGCGTTCACGCTCAGGCATAGCCCGTAGCATTTGCTATCAGTAGCTTTAGCAGCAGAGAGTGAGGTAGTGCCAACTCAGTGACTTTGTGTTCCTAATGCCTAGTGATGAACCTAGCTACATTTCTGAGGCCCCTAGCTACTTTCTTCTAGATATTTCCTGCAAATTAGCAACAAAATAGCCATTTTCGCTCCGAACTGTTCTTTGAATGTTGTTTCAGCTGTCATCAAGGATATAAATGTCACAGATACAAAAGATGTCACTGGTGCTTTAGCTCACCTAGTAAAATGTCGGACTCTCATGCAGAAGACCTGGGTTCAATTCTGGGTATGAATATGGTTTAGTTGGAGTTTATTCTTACATTAATGGTGTATTTTTTACAGTAAGATGCCCACATTTTTATTTGAGACTCACCGAACGGCATTCAATTCACAGATAAAAAAGATGTGGGTTCAACTTTCATTTTGGAACAAGTTTTCAAGCAAGGGAAGGGAATGATCTGAGCATGCAGGAGGACTGACCCATCTTGAAGCTTTGTCGGCTGTGCTGAAGAGAAAGGTACAGAACCAAATTATTTAATTAATTAGCTGCGCGTTCTCCTGTCTTCCGGGCCACACACACACACACACACACACACACACACACACACACACACACACACACGGGACTGTCTCAGCTGTTATTTTCGTTAAGGAGTGTGGACGTACAGCATGCGCGCCTCGTGCACGAGCCTACTATTTAAGCTGCCGTTACGCTTTTGGCCTGAGGGGGCAATCGCGAGTATAAAAATTCAAAACTCCGTAAAGTCCCTTTAAAGAAATATAATCAGTCCATAACTGAGATTTTTCTTTTCAAACACCAGGACCATCCCATCATCAGGGCAAATGGTTTGCATTATAGGAGTAGCATACGCATTTATTTGGGTGCTTTTAAAGCTTGATATACTACATTACACTTTGACCAATGTGATGTGAATTTTGATATAAATATGGAAATCCAGTCTGACTGGTGTTTCAATGTTTTACCAGAAGATTTAGAATTCTTTGTTTATTCAGGGATTGTCAGACACTTCGTATTAATTCAAGAAGAGAGTCAAGTTTATAAAAAGTAAGACATTTATTTTCTAAACAATTAAAAACATGACAACTAGGACAATTTATGTGATGGATGAATTTGAGTGGATGGAATGTGAGGTGTGATGATGTGTGAATGTGATGTTATCAGAACCTTCGTATCTGGAGAAACTGAGTTCTGAGTGGGAGTGAATTTGGTCTGCTATAACTATAGTGATGGTTTATAAAACCACATCAGACACAATCTGTTGAGTCTACGTACCAGCTCGAAGACCCCCGTGGTAGATCCAGAATGTGTTGAGGTCCGGGACCCCAGAGGTACCAAAGTCCATAGAAGAAACCGCAGTGCCAACTAGACCGGTCTCGAGATGTCTTCAGGTCATGACAGTTGTTATTTGCGTCTTAGGAATAACTCTTAAGAAGTTGAAGTTGGCTCAGCTTTTTTTGGAAGGAACCGTTTGCGGTCAGCTTTAGCGTGCAACAGGTTTTTTTTTGACAGCTTGTCTGTCAAGAGATGCTCTGGGTTAAAGAGGTTTTGCTCCGGATGGCCAGTCCGAAGCCTTCTCAGAAAGTGACTCACGGTGAAGTGAGCTCTGTTTAAATGATCGCCATATTTTGATTTACTAACAAATCAGAATTTGACATGTACAAAGGGTTTTACCAACAAACCTCAGAAAACACGCCTTACGTGTCTGAGTGTGTGAGCCGTCAGTAGATAGCGATTCACTTGTTAAATCTAACTTTACTGATAATAATATTCATTTCAACCACAGTAATTTAAGCACAGATTATACAAAACATTGTTATTATTCTTCAACCAATATTGTTCATTCAACCATTTGATTATTTACTCCTTTTGTTCATTATGCAATTTAATTATGAACGTTCATCCATCTTGTGCTGTGAAGTGAAGCAGTCTTAGATAAGAGGGAGCTTGGAGGGACCTTGGGCAAGCACAGTATCTTTCTTGCAGATTGAAGCCTCAGTTAAGACTGTCTCCATGTGACCCGATACTGAAGAGGTTGACCTGTAGATAGAAAAACAGACCATTTCCAGAGGCTACAGCATGAACATTTAAAGGCAGCTTTGTTGTTTACTCAAATCAATCAACTTCAGTGTGTAAGGTGCCCTATAGGTAAAAAAAAAATTGTAAGTCGCTTTGGGTAAAAGCGTCTGCTAAGAACATAAACAACATAAACAACAAACAACATAAACAAGGTGTCTTTCCTTCCATACTGCTCTGTTCCATTTTGTCATATCATACGTTCCACACAATGAGAGCATATACCCAAATGTTCATCTTTAAACGGCGGCTTGTCATCCTAGTTGGGTGGAGAGAAAAAGGATTAGAGAAGGACAGAAAGATGGAAAGAAGAGTGAAAATGAGATGTAATAAATTGAAGAGGTTGAATTTCTGTTAAGCCAGGAAACTGCATCCAAACAGAATTAAGGGGAAATTTAATAAATTTATAGCTCAAATTTAGCCTTTCCAGGATTAGACTTCTATTCTTAAAGAGACAAACGATGTAAAAAGAGAAAACCTCAGTGCATTTTTAGATTTACAGCAGTAAGGAAGGTCAGAAAAGAGATGTTGATGCAAGTCCAGTTATTTCCTAGTGGCTTTCTGGGTGCTGGCGCACATCGCTGTGGGTGCTGGAAAAAGCTGACCTTTTTTGAGTGTTGCGAACACACATTTTAACAACAACCAAGGCAAAGATGAGCACAAAATCCATTCAGAATCAGAGCCATAAGGATAATGGGAAAAAAACAATGAAGAGCACAACGTGGAAATCAAACGCGTTGTCTGTGATTAGCTAACTGGCACATTAGATTCTTGGAGAGAAGCTGACTGGTCTCAGTGAGCCTGAGCCAAAGAAATAGAGAGAAGTAAACCACAGCACTCTCATCTTCTAGTGCCACCAGAACCAGGAAAGAGATGGAACATATGGACTCTGTTAGACTGAATTACTTTAAAAGCTCTGCATATCCATGGCTCACTTGATATTAAGAGTTTTACAGAGCTGTTGAGTGATCCATCGTTCAGTTATTCCATGATGCCTTCCACACTAATGGGTACCAGTATAAAACACACAGGACTCATACCAAAACTAAGAGTCATCACTGGTCATCTGGTCCCATGATACCAAGTAAAAACATAAATGATTCATAGACAAAAAGTATTTTGAGTTCTATTTTTGCAAAGTCTTAAATTGGTTGATTGGTTGGTTGGTCAGTTGGTTGGTTGGTTGATTGGTTTGTAGGTTGGTTAGGTTGGTTGGTATTTGGTTGGTTGATTGGTTTGTTGATTCGTCGGTTGGTCGGGTTGTAGGTTGGCTAGTTGGCTGAAATTTATTTGAATTATGACTGTGCATAATAAACGTCCACAAGTCAGCAATAAGCATAAATTGCCTGAATTAGCTCAATAGCTAAAGTGAGACCATTGTCCTAAGTCAAGTGCCACAACACAAAGATAGTATATTTATATAAAAGTATAATTCTAGGTTCATGTTTGGTCCATTGTCTCCTTGGAAATATCAAGAATTGAAGAATCACAGATTAACTGTAGCCTACATAAAATGTTTAGATGCTCACTTCTGTGTTCTTCCTCTCCTTTTCGCTCACACTCTGTTTCACTGCCTAGTAAGGCTTGCTGCTGAAACCTTTTCTCCAAAAGGTCACAAGACAAATGTATTTTAATACATGCTTAAAAACAACAATTTCTCCTAAAACTGAAAAAACTTTTAAGACACTAACAAGAAACTCCTTACAGGTGGATATTCAATAATATGCTGTAAATGTTATTTGTGCCTTTTTGCTTTTTTCGTCTGTGAGTGAAAGGTTTTAAGTGAATTCTGAAGTGAATTCTGTTCAAACTTAAGCAAACACAGCAACATTTCTGACTTCCTAACTGGAGCTTTTTCAAACATGTGGCTGCTTTTTCACAGTATTTAAGCTGGTTCTTTTTCTGACAACTTCTGATTTACAGCTTAACCCTCTGGAGGCAGGCGTTGCAGATTTGCAACGTTAAAACCCACCTACCTGGTTACTCCACAGACGTATTTCATGAGCATTTTTTAACTCAAAAGTACCCCTGAAGGACTTAGTTGTTTGTTCTTTTATCAAAACTTATTTTGAGCCTGATGGTTAATCTATCTTTCACAGAGCAATAACACTTGAGCGAATGTAGGAAAGGCCCAAAGAAAACTGTATGATTGATACAAACCTGTCTTTCGGATTCACAACAAAAACCAAAAACAAGCAAAGTAGTTTTCAGAAGCTAACCGAACTTAGTGAACCTCATGAGGAAATACTTCAAACCAAAAGAAAACCAATGAAGTACTCTCTACTTGTACAGAATCATCCCAAGTTTTTATTTTTGACACATTGACAAAAGGTTGCACGCCTCTAATGCCTGGATAGATGACCATCGTCTAAGCTGTACCCAACGGGTAAATGTCTGATCACCAGGAGCTCAACCACAGCCTGTCATTCATGTTCTTATCTTGTTGCCAGTTTCAGATTCGTTGTTAAATCCTCATTAAGGAGAAAGTAGTGGTTGTCACCATCTAATAAACATTATTGGTCATGCGTGTGTAATAACATATACTGTAAAAAAGTTAAAACACTGTGGAAGTTTCAAAAAGTGCGTAAAATATGAACATAAAAAATATTAAGATTTCCTAAAGATTCTTCTTGTATTGATTCTTGTTTGTTTTCATGTCACAATTGTAGCTTAAAGCATCCTGAGTTGTTCCGCAGTGTGGACTCAGAACGAAGAATAATTCCTGCTCTGAATGCAGGTCAGAGAGGAACTGCTGAGCAAAGGTCCGGGTTCGATGTGAGTGCTTTGGGAAAAAGTTGCCAGAAAGAAACAGAGAGTATGATATGAGTTATACTGACAAAGTTACGAAATTTGCAACACTGGGTCTGGGTAACTTGTTGACCCCATCAAAAAGGTGTCTAGAGCCCCTTTCGCCTTGGTGTGAACGACAGAATAATCAGGGTATTCTGGGATTAATTTACCTTTTTTTTACACGACTAAGGTCCAGTTCACACGTCAATATAACCATTTTGGTTTTTGATGTAATTCTCTCCTTTTGACATTCTTAAAGGCACCAATATGGCTCTAAAGATAAAGATAGTCCCACGTGAAGAGAGCTGAGGTCTGCTCGGAAGCCCATCACTCATTCAACACGTTGAATTGTCTTGCCCTAATGTCACAGTGTGTATGGTGTAACACCATACACACTGTTTGTTTAATCTTGAGAGGAACCTTGGACACTGTCTTTGCCATTTGGCCATGCACCACATGCTGCTATATCCATGCCTTTTCTTATCGGGTTCTCTCGTTGTCTCAAGGTCTAGTAAAGGTCTGCTTATGAATGGAGCTAGAGTTATGCACCAATTTTTTCAAATGAGTGTTAGGGAGACATCCTTCATGCTGTGTGCATCTTCACCAAACCTCCACGATCCTGTTAAATTTATATGGAAGTGCCAAAATTTGCAGTTCCATCCTCATCCGCTAGGGGCTGGCACCAGAGGTGAGCAAGTCCTCATTGACTCTCATGTTAAAAATGCCATTTTCACAGCAGAGGTAAACATGTTTACAGCCTGGTTCAAAAAACCATTTTAGGTTTAATATCTCTAGTTTGCATTCATGACAACTCTGGGGTGAAATTTGTTTTTGTAACTCTTCCATTTAACTGTAATTAATGCTTGAAATTGTGAATAATTATTTTGATTGACAGGTAGCATGACTGCAGAGCTAGCGCTTGGAGCTAGCTTCGGGGACAGGCCTCAGCCTGGCCCTCATGTTAATAGATGTTTGGCTATTTCCACTCTCTGAACTTTAGTTGTGTCCTCTGTGTGCTCGTGTTTGGACGTTAATCGTGGAATTATTTGGACAAAGTGGGCAAGCTGTGGTACGACTGCATTAACATATCAGCCAAGAATTGAAAAATCCAATTATATTTCTGAACTTTATTTTTGCTGGTTGAATGGATGGAAATGCTGTGCATTTAAAGGTGCATTATGTAGAAATGAAGTAAAAATGACATCCTGTGGTAAAATTTGGTTACTGTAACCACTTTAAACTATTCTGGAGCTTTTTGCAAGCCGTCGTCTAATTACAATGGTTGGTGCTGCATTATTAGCTCACAGGAGACATGACAACCCCACAATCGCTGCTGGTAAACAGTTACGTCCCTCCTTTCATTGTTTTGAAAGGAGAAAAAGTGACAATCCCCAGCCAGCTGGATATGAAATATGTTTCAGTATAACCTTCCTTCCAAAGTGACTGAAACTTTAGACTCTTTTGGGATTTTCTCACTATATTCTTACATACTGCACCTTTAACACAACACTGCTTTGTCAAAGAGGGGTTGAAATATGTGGCTGGCTGACGGGGTACCAAAACTCGTAAGCTGACCGAGGCTAGCTGGCAGAGGCTTTGGGGCTTTGCTGGTCCACTGCTGTTGAAGATTTGTGAGGTCGCCTCTGCAGAGAGGTTAGCCGAGTTTCTGTAGCGAGCCTCTCCCTTTAACAGTGGCGACCCTGAGATCAGAGATCTGCCAATCATCCTTGCGGAGAGAGCCCAGCGAGGCCGGTGACAGATCTCTCCTGTCTCTCAGCCGGGAACATCTCCTACACGCAGGCAGCCACATGCTCTCGTCTTGCGAGCGGACCGAGACACGCTGTGCATCCTCCTGGGGGTGCTGGTGGTCTGGGGGCCACAAACAGGTGGCCGCCATTTGAGTACCACTGGACAAAGGTAAGGAAATCTTCTGGAACATCTGAAGAAGATGTGATGTTATAAATCTTTCATTATGTTTTTCTTTTCTAAGATTTAAAGTTAAAGGTGCAGTTGACTGAAAAAAACTATTTTAAATGTTTTTTCTAAATACAATCAGTCAAGTTTAAATTTAAAAAGGAGTGGGCTTTATATTTAGAACATAATGACCTGCCTGGAACATCAGCATCTATTCTCTGGGAGGCAGGAAAGGCAGTGATGAGAGGCAAAAAAATCTCTTTCTCATCACATAAGAAAAAAAAAACAGAAAACAAACATATTCAGGAGTTAAAGGAAATCATTAAGTCTTTAGAGGCATCCACAGAAGAAGAGTTAATGAGCAAATTACGTAAATCTAAATTAGAACTTCATGGAATTATTGACAAAAAGACACAATGTTTAGCACAAAGACTACGAATAGAAAACTTTGAACATAGTAATAAATCAGGTAAATTTTTAGCCAGCCAATTAAAAATAAATAAAGAGAAAACTACCATATCTGCTGTTAAAGACTCAACCAGGAATATATATGGCCTGTATTTGATATAGCGCCATCTAGAGTCCTGAAACCTCCCAAGGCGCTTTACAACACAACCAGTCATTCACACACACATTCACACACTGGTGGGGATGAGCTACAATGTAGCCACAGCTGCCCTGGGGTGCACTGACAGAGGAGAGGCTGCCGAGCACAGGCGCCATCGGTCCCTCCGACCACCACCAGCAGGCAACGTGGGTTAAGTGTCTTGCCCAAGGACACAACGACAGCGACAGACTGAGCGGGGCTCGAACCTGCAACCTTCCGATTACGGGGCGAGCACTTAACTCCTGTGCCACCGTCGCCCCTATATAGTTTATGACCCTGAAAGAATAAACAACACTTTCAGAGACTTTTACCAAACTTTGTACTCACCACAGATAAACCCATCAGATAATGAGATCAATGAGTTCCTTGATAGGATAACACTTCCTAAATTATCAGACAGCCAAGTTACAGTCCTGGACTCGCCTCTAACATCAGCGGAGCTCCAGGAAGCCCTTAAATCCATGAGTAATAGGAAAGCTCCAGGTCCAGACGGGTTTCCAGCAGAGTTCTACAAAGAATTCTGGATCATTCTGGCTCCAACATTCTACAGAATGGTGAGGTAAATCGAAGAGAGCGGCAGATTACAGCCAAACATGAACTCAGCCAATATTAGTCCCTTGTTAAAACCATTTCCTACCAGCTATCGCCCAATTTCTCTTATTAATGTTCATCTCAAAATAATTTGTAAAGCCCTGGCAAAAAGATTGGAGAAGGTAACCCCCTTCATAATACACCCGAACCAAACTGGTTTCATCAAGGGTAGACAGTCATCCACAAACTCGCGTAGATTACTTAATTTGATAGATTTCTCTTACAGTAGAAACATAGAAACTATCTCTAGATGCAGAAAAGGCTTTTGATAGAGTTAACTGGAAGTTCTTATTTGCAACTTTACATAAATTTGGGTTTGGGAACTTCTTCATAAACTGGCTACAAACATTATACAGTTCACCAACTGCACGTGTCAGGACGAACGACCAAATATCAGGTCTACTACCTATCTCCTACACTAGATTCTGATGGAAAATAGGTGGAAAAAACGTTCAGTTCAGAGAAGCCTGACAGATCCACGTCACACTGTCACTTTGGCATTCATGGACTCACCCATCTTGACTCAAAACAAGGAAGACTGTTGTTTTAGTGTCCAGGAATCATCAGCGGACGTCTTGGCTTCTTTGAGCTAACTGTTAGCATTAGCAAGTTCACTTCACGGCACAAGTCCTCCAGGAATGGGTTATTTGTGTAAATAAAACTTTTGTGTTGCTAGTGTCGCGGTGAGGATTAGCTACATTTATTAAATGATCAATAAAATGTGATATTTCATATAAACATGAATTATCAATCTGATCAGTCTTGGTCTTTGAATGTTTAATTTAATACTACTCTAGGTTCTTTGACTATTCAGGGAACACACACTTCATATTAATTCAGAGTCAAGGATATAGTTAAAAAATGAATTTATTTCTATTTGACTAAACTAATGATTATACATGACAAAGTATGAATGAAATGATGGTTGTGATGATTATAGCAAAACCTGATTGATTATCAGAGAGATCTTGTGATGTAAAATCAGTTAGGCTGTGTGGTTTGATAAGCTAGAGATTATTCATAAAACCACCCGACGCGATTTGTGCCGAGTCTACGCGCCCTTTGTGTTGAAGGTCCTTGCGCGACCCAGGGGGTCAAGAGGTTGATATGGACAAATGCGACAGGGGTTTGTGGGCTTTTTTGTGCCCTGAGTCCTGTCTGCAAGGCATTCATTCCTTCTAGAGACGACAAATGTACTGATTAAAAGAGTAAGGCAAGACAGCTTTATTTATAGAGCACATTTCAAACACAGAGGCAATTCAATGTGCTTCATGATCATCAGGACATGATGTGAAAACACATAAAAACACAAGTTAAAATACACATAGCTAGAATTACAGTTTAGAGCTAAAGGAGAAGACAAAGTTACGGCGCAGATTACGGTGGGGACGACTCAACACAAGTAACAATTTATTTAAAGGCTGAGGAGTACATTTGGGTTTTTAGTTTTGTTTTAAAACACAAAACCCAAATGGTGCTGGCCATAACAAAATTAGAGCAAGATAAGCTGACCAAGGATAACGGAGGCTATCGGGCTTCGCTGGTCCGCTTTGGTCAAAGGTCCACAAGATTGCCATTGTTGACGCTCCTAGCTCTGCTCTGCACTGACACTCCTGACAATGGCGGCCTTGCGGATCTTTGGCTGGGGTGGACTGGTGAAACCCGATAACCTCTACCATCCTCAGTCAACTTACCTAGCTTTAGTTTTGTTACCCAGCAGGCCGGAAGTGCCTTCACTTTGTAGTTACTCAATCGCTTTTTTCTTGCTAAAAGTGCCCAGAAAAACTGTTAGCTTTGAGTTAGCATGTTGGTAATGTCTCACTGATCTGCAACCGTGATGGAGCACAAGCTGACATAAGCAGCCAGGGTGCCTGGTTCCGATCACATTGGTCTGAAGCTCTGCTTGTATTTTAGTGGTCCATTTTTTAGCTCCACAGGAAACCAGCATGACTAGCTAATGTGGCGGTGCTACGTCCAGAATTATGATAAACATTAAATGACTTGCACTTGTATAGTGCCTTTCAGAGTCAGAGGATTCCAAAGCGCTTCATTCACACACATTCACACGCTGGTAGTGATGAGCTACGATAAGGCCATTGCTGCCCTGGGGCACACTGACAGGCGAGGCTGCCGAGCACAGGCACCACTTATCCCTCCGACCACCACCATTATATTACATGTCTATGATTGAATCTAAATAAATATGTAGCAATTCTAAACACAATTACTGTTGCTAACGTGCAAATTCAGACCGTCTGATTAAAGGAATCTACCAAAATAAAGAAATATACTAAAGAAGCGAGAGAAGCGGTCTTTTATTCTGAGAGTCTCTGTGATGGTAAGAGACAATTCACTCTCCTTCAATGTAGCCACCTGAATTGAATTTTAAATTATAGAATTAAACCTTCTACATTTAGATTAGATTTTAGCTTTTAGATGTAAATTTATATAAATTATCTGTCCAAAAAATGTCACCACCTAATCAAGCAAACAGGTAGGAGCCTCCTAATTACTGCATGGGTGATTGTCTTTCAGCTGACATCAAGTTTTTTAACCCTAAATGGTGCAATGAGTCACTTCTCATTTGTTAAACAAACATGTGGAAAGACACATCTGGTGGTCGTGGAAAAGATTTTAGTCTGTGTGAGAAGGGTCGGATCATTGGCACCAAGCAGAGAAAACATCTAAGGAGATGCAGAAATGACTAAAACTGGGTGAATAACTGTCCAACGCTTTAAAACGCTTCATAAAAACTGGTCTGAGATGGACCCTCTTCCAGAGTGATGGTGCATCTGGATAAGAAGAGAGGCAGATGAAGTGATGCACCCTTCATGCCTAGTGCCTACTGTAAAAGCCTGTGGGGGCAGTGCTATGATCTGGGGTTGCTGCAGGTGGTCAGGTCTAGGTTCAGCAACAGGATGTGCTCCAAGAATGAGGTCAGCTGACTACCTGAATATCTTGAATGACCAGGTTATTCCATCTTCCCTGATGGCACGGCCATATTCCAAGATGGCAATGCCAGGATTCATCAGGATCAAATAGTGAAAGAGTGGTTCGGGGAGCATGAGGGAATAATCACACATGGATTGGCCACCACAGAGTCCAGACCTTAACCCCACTGAGAATATTTGGGATGTGCTGGAGAAGGCTTTGTGCAGCGGTCGGACTCTACCATCAACAATGCAAGATCTTGGTGAGACATTAATGCAACACTGGATGGAAATGTCAGCTTCAGAGCAGGAGGAGTAGGTCCCGAGATGCAGGGCACCAGACGACATGAGGCAGGAGTAATTGAAAAAAGGTAGAATCCTTTATTTTGGGAAATAATCCAAAAATCACAGACAGGAAGCCAAGCCAGGTATCAGGAACAAATGAAAGAATCAGAAGGTTACTAAATGAGCAGGAGTCTAAGGTTTACACGGGGGAAACAAAACACGCTGACAACAATGGACCGACAAACACTGAGGGACAAGACAGGGTTTTAAACACAGAGGGAGGTAATCAGGGGAACAGGTGACAGGTGTGAGGAGTGAGATTCTGGAGGGAAGGCAGGTGCATTCAATGAACTAAATGGGGAAAAGAACTAAGCAGGAGGGAAGATAAACATTGACCTATAACACACGGAGTAACTAAACCTAGACCAAGGGCAAATATAAACAACTGATAACTAGAGGGAGGAGGAGGACTAATATAAGATCAAAATAGGAATTACCAGGGAGAGGCTGGGAGGAAACCTGAGGGAAGCCTGGAGAAAGCTGGGGATCATAATGAGACACAAGAGGAGAACCTGGAGTGAGAACAGGAGGGGCCGAGGACCAGAGGGACACAGAGCGTGACAGGAAATAACTCTGGTGGTGACACTGCAGAAGCTTATCGAAATAACGCCTCGGTGAATGCAGAGGCGGTTTTACCATTAGGCATAGGTAGGCGGCCGCCTGGGGCCCCCTTGTGTTGGGGGGTCCCCTAGCCCTGACCGCCGGCACCCCTCTGTTAATGCCACAATATTCTTATTACCAACCTGTGGCCGCAGACGGGATTGGACATGTGCACTTCTCATTACCATAATTCCTGAACTGTTCAAGATATCATTAAAATTCCAAAAGTGCTGAAAAGATATAAAATGGAGCTATTCGTGCATATACAAGACATTACGGTAGCCGCCGGGATTCCCTGTCTTGAGCGCAATGAATCACAACACAGTTTCAGAGACGTGCTGAGTTTGTCATCCAAAATGCTCCGTTTTATAACTTTTGAATGGCTGATCAGATCTAGGAAATTCCAACGGTTCCTAAAAGTACATAAAAGCAGCTTTCCAACAATCTATAGCATGAAGCAATCAGAGTTATGGACAATATCGCTACGAGGGGAAATCCTGCTGTACAGCCTGATTGAAACGGAGCGCAGCGCCGCGCTGAAAGTGGATAACGGAACGGGGAAGCTAATCAGCATAAAAACCAGCATGAAATTATGGAAATGCCTCAAAGAAAATCAACACGATCTATTAGGTGTCCCAGAAGGCTTATATCTGAAGACAGTGACCACTAAGAACGACAGATCTCCGGTGAACCTGGGCATGAATGTTTGTTCTGTCTTTATATTTTATTTTTTTATTTGAACAACCCTCAACAATTTGCTAATTGTAAGATTCAGCTTCATTCCGGCATTATTTATCTTTTTACAATAAATAATTATTTTTGCTAAAACAAAAGTTTTTGGTATATCAGTGCACGTGTGCAAGAGAAGCACCCCATGGCAGTGTGAGGTGTGTGGGACTCTGCCTGCAGCTGGAGAGAAACTGCTTCAAGGTCTACCACATCAAATAAAAACGTCTGAAAGTTTACAAAAATAAATGGTCTTAAAAACTGCTAAAAATATACCAAGGTTCACACTTTTTTAGGATTAGATGCATTACAGTTCAAAGTTTAAATTGTTTGCCCAGTAATTTTGAAGTTCCTGTTCAGTAATAAATGTAAAAAATTCAAATGCGTTTTTTGCTTTTTTCACTTTTAAGCTGATTTTTAAAAGGCTTTAATAGAAATACATTCTAAATACAAACCATACACTAATAGCGGAGGTTGTTCTGAAAAAAAAAAACAGAGTTACACACACTTTGCGCTTTTTATTACAATTTTACAGCCATAAGATTTTAAAAAATACTAGGTGGCCCTGTTATAATTATGGTCATAAGAGGGTTATTAAGATGGTGATGCACAAACAGGAAGTGATTGCTAGTCATTCCACTCCAATCCAGTTGGTGGCAGTAATGCACCAAATTGTTGTTTGCCAAGTGCCATAAGACCACAAATAAGAATAAGAAGAGAGGCGGGAGCGTTCGTAACAAACCCAAAGTGATACTCAAAACATTTAGCATGAACAGAGTTATCCTAGTGGCTCCAATAAGAGAAAGAAGCTGCTTGCTTCATAAAAGCTTTTATCTTCACTTCTGAAAGTGACGTCGTTTCTCGATGTAAACATCAAAAGGAGGCAGAAAGGAAAGACAATGGAAAATGTTTCAAAGGAGGAAAACATAGACCAAAATGGAAAATAGAAAAAATAACTAAGGCTAAAGCACAGGAACACTGACAGGAAGAAGAAAGCAGAGCAAATATTGAAGGCACTCAAAGGGAGAGAAATACAGGAAAAAAAGGGGAGGACTAATAAAAAGGGAAAATAACTCATGTCAGAAGAGGGGAGAGTTTCGCAAATCCAGTTAAAGGTAAGATTGTCGATAATTTAGCGTAAGGGGCCCCATGTCTGTGTTCGCCTTGGGCCCCCAAATTGCTAAATCCGCCCCTGTGTGAATGTGTGTCGTAATCAAAGCTAAAGGCGGTCCAACAAAAGATTTATTTGCGGCCTTTTTATTTGGTGGGGACTTTTCTTGGCCAGGCAGTGTATTTAGATTCAAATTCTAAGTAATCATTTCAATTGTAAAATGTATCCTGTGTAAACACGTGTAATAATTCAGATAGAAATCTGTGGTAAAAAGTGACTTCGAAAATGTAAATCATACTTTTTATTTTATCTTGTTTACTTAAATGTAATTAAATGAATCTTTTACAAGCAGCCTCCCACAGGAGCCCTGACCGTCACACATGACGCAGATTTGAACGTTTGCACTGCTTTTATATAATTAGGCTGGGTGTTTCCTCAGGAGGAACATCAGAGCTCCAGTTCATCCGAACGGCATGAATTTGCTCTGAACTTTGATTTCTGTGGATTTTGGTTTGTCTGTCTGTCCTCCCCCCGCTTTTTTTTCTTTGCGTATACATGCGCACTTTCTGGATTGTGGGTGGGCACACACGCAGCTCGCGCGCGTTCTCTCTCTCTTCCTCCGTCTGAAGCGTATAAGAGCGGATCTGTTATGGAGACCCCATCACACAGCGGTTCACTTTCACGCAGAAAGGAGGATGATGAGCTCAGAGATAGTGAAATCCAATCCGGTCATGAAACTAATGGTGGTGAGTAACCTGGATCTCTGCGGGTGGAGCGCACGCGTCACTCTACGGACAGGGAATCCTTTTTAGGATCGTTTGACACCAGATCTGTCTATCTCTTTTATTTTTTTTTACTATGCGCTCAATTTGAAATAAAAGAAAACTGGTTCAGTAAATCAGCCACTGTGCAAACATTTACAAGACAAAATTGTAAAATGCAAACGATTCCGACAACCCACGCGCTGCGGCAGCGCACGTCGTTGCAGGATGGTCAGGTTATTACGCGGAGCGGTTGTCAGCGTGTCCTCAGCCTTTTGCTTTAAATTCAAACACATTTCATTTTTTTCTAGTGTAATTAGCGCGTGCAGATTATTGCACCTGACTACCTGCGTGTTTTCCCCCTAATGTTGCATAGTGCTGCAAAATAAGAGCATGTTTCGTTACTTAATGTCAGTTTTATTGTGAAAATTCCTCACAACCATTCCCAATGTGGACACTCTTTCATTGTAAGCTGATATTTGGTCTTATAAAAGTGGCCCTTTAAATGCTCTTCTCCTTTCTGTGCTTTGCATGCAGCGTTCCACTGGAGCCTTTCCAGGTTTGCATATGGTGAGATGGGTATCAGGTCAGCAACAGCTCTCACTCTGTGTACCTCCTAAACACTTGTTCCACTATCTCTCTTTGTGGTCCAGGTGTTTGTATGTGTGTGTGTGTGTGTGAAGCAGCTGAGTGTGTGTGTGTGTGTGTGTGTGTGTGTGTGTGTGTGTGTGTGTGTGTGTGTGTGTGTGTGTGTGTGTGTGTGTGTGTGTGTGTGTGTGTGTGTGTGTGTAAGAGAGAGAGAGGGGCAGTGTTTTGGACAGAGCGTGGTCAGTTGGTGGTTCTGTTTGTGTTGCTTTGTTGTGCTCACAGCAACATGCAAATGAATGTGTGTGAGGACACATTCTCATCCTTACATTAATTTCTCTCACACGGCATAAATGTGCCTGTTCAAACACACTTTTTTGTTTGGGTTCCTTTTCCTGGATGAAGTCAGTGGAATAAGTCTGTTTGGATGAGAAAATGTGTTTTATAAGCAGCTAAAACAGTGCAGCTGTGTTATTCAGCCTGACTTTGGGATGATGGTTCCACATTTCGTCCCTGTGCAGAAGTGAGCCTAATCCCTTTCTGTTGTCCCGGGTTTTCAGTTATCAGCATTTCTTATCTTTATGCCGCCTCCTCCTTCACTCTCTGTTGTGGCCGTTGGCTCTGGTCTCTCCAACTTCCCTAAACCTGGCCGCAGGTTCACACGTAGTGTAAAGAACCTGAGGGGGGATCCGTTAGCTGGAGAAACGGACCTTTTACTGTTGTTTTTGTTTTTCTGTTAGATGTGCAAATGAAAGAGGGGGTAGGTAAGAAGCAACTAGAGTAGAGAGGGGAGGCACAAAAACACGCTTGTGTGAGAGTGAGGGATCCCGTTTTTCACTTTTGAACTGCATGGAAGCTGCTTTCTTTCACCAAACTTCCCCTTTTCCTTTGACAGCAGATGCATGTACCCGAGATGGTGTTTATTAGTG
Source organism: Nothobranchius furzeri (assembly GCF_043380555.1). Lineage (NCBI taxonomy): Eukaryota > Metazoa > Chordata > Actinopteri > Cyprinodontiformes > Nothobranchiidae > Nothobranchius > Nothobranchius furzeri. Next base: position 41,975,802 of record NC_091745.1, on the reverse strand, counting down.
TGGTGAGCAGGAAAAACCCAAAGGAGATGCGCAAGATGCACGAATGTTCCTCTCTGCCCCCATCCGTGCTTTGATCTTTCTGCTGTTGCAGACAGGAAGGCCGCGCCGATGCAAATTTCTGCTGCAACACTTGATTTGGCGTTCTGAGAGGCTGATTAATTTGACTTGGAATTCACACAGCCGGTTTTACACGGCCAACACTTTAAATGCTTGACTTGATGGAGCACATCGTGGATTTTATTGTCTAAATCAAAGTTTGGTTTAGAAGTTTGATGCTTCTTTTGCAGCGATGCAGCAAAATAATCCAGAATGCTCAAAACTTTCTTCTTTTTTTTATTTCTAATGTTAAAATAAACATTGTGGTGTGGTTTACTACAAGATAAATCACATGGTGTAATGATGATCGCGATACAGAATCAAAACATTTACGAAGGGTAATTTTACCACTTTGTAGCCTTTCTAGACTAAATGATGACTTTTTTCTACCGACCATATTCAGGGTTTCTATTAACAATCTGCTGTTTGCTTTTGTCATTAACTCTGACACAATTACTTCATATAATATTTGATTTCAACAAGCCAATTTGGACTCATTCAGACGACTTGTTTTATCTGGCCGTCAGAAACGCACCAAATGACTGATTTCCTAGAAATACAATCTGAAAATATTCAATGTTTTGCCTTTTTGCCGGATTCCTGGGGAAAGTTGATTGCACATTTAATCATAAACTCTTGGCAAATGTCAGTTTTAAATATGAACGGCGTTTTATGCACTGTGGCACGGCTCCATCACCCCCTGCATGAAGATGATGTATATTGTGATGTGGCATTGCAGAGTTTCTCCAGATCTCAGTGTGGGTTAAAAAAAAACTGATCCCGCATTCATGTAAGGGCAGACACATGCGCGCACGCACACACACACACACACACACACACACACACACATGCACGGGAGCTGGAATCCCCCCTCAGACCACCTGCACTCTGCAGTTAACTGAATCCATGTGCTCGGTGGATGAGCCGGTGTGGTTTGGTCCTTTTGTGCCATGGCTGCTCTCCTCGTGCCCTGACTTTAAAACTGACCTCAGATCAGCGAAGCATGGAACCTCATCTAGAGTTACATATCATACGGTCAGAGCTCAGTGTAGGTCCAACTCTGAAATTCATGTTCAGGAAGGTGGTTAAATGAAATAATATTTCTGTGTAGTTTAGCTGCAGACGCCATGTTAACGACTAATTTGCAAACTTTGCATTTTAAAGCGTATTTTCTGCTGAGTGTTAGGTTCACCTCTTGTGCTTTGCTTAAAGCAGGCCTCGTTAAATCACTCAGTCATTAGATTTGTCAGAGAAAGCATAACAAAAGTCTTTCAGTCCACCCCATGCACAGCTTTTTATGCCACTGTTGTTTCCTGACAACGTACATCAGTGCAGAGATGCATAAACACAGAGAATGAGACGAGCTTTGCTCGCCAGACATCATCTGCAGCATCTAAACATCCGTCTGAATCCCAGTGATTGTTTCAAACACGATCCAGTTTCTTGTTTCGGCCCTCTATCATTGTTTTAGCCTCACAGCTGTCGCCAGCCCGGCCTTGCTTCAGGACGTCTGCACAGGTCATGTGGAAAGAAATTATTATTATCCGCCGTTTCCTCTCAACTGCTCCTCCTCCGTTTACGATCAGCTTTTTGCTAACCTTTCTCTGAAGATGGAAGCGGTATAATTATGTTTGTCATTTGCTTCTGGCTGCTGTGTAATTTAGACTTCCAGTGGTTGTCCATGATGTCTTTAAATGCTGGTTCTTAAGGTGACAAGAGGTCAAAAAAGGTCAGCACCTCTTTTAGCCAGTGGTAGAACAGGATGACTTGTAAACGCTGCAGAAAGCTGCTGTTTGGGTCGTGTGGAAACAGAATGCACGAGTTAAAAACTAACTTCAAACTGTAAGCAACAAATCTGACCGTTTCCAGTTAAAAATGATTTGCGGTGCTAATTCTGAACACAGAAGCTCCCTCACAAGAATTCTGCTCGTGATGATTGTGCATTTTCAGGTGCTGCAGCTTTGAAAAACGACAACAAAAGTGAAAATTATATATCAAGAAGTGTGGTCCAGTGGAGAATTGTGGGCTAAGAAGTTTGGTAACAGTTCTGAGACAATTTCCCCAAAACCCACAATAGGACTTCTGCGACTCAGGTGGGAGAATCCAGCGGTGTTTGGAGCTCCTCTGCTCAGCCACGCTTCACAGTAGAAACATCGTTCAAACTTTAAACAGGCCACAGAAACTGGACTGAACCTGGACGACTCAAATGGTTTCCTGATCTCCTTTCTCCTTCTCAGCCACAGTTTGGGAGTTTTCTAACAGATTTTTCAGCTGATGGCTGATGATGTCATGACCTTCAAAGTCTTTAAAAATGTAGGAGTTTCTTGCAACAAACTGCGTACTCCAACAATGTCTTAGTACAAAAGTAAAAGACTCATCTAAACAAAGCTCTTCTTGTCTCCTTTCACCCTTTCTCTCTGCTGCAGGTCATTCAGTTTTCTCTCAAACTCCCTCAGAGTGTCGTGCGGCGCACGCCTGATTTTCTTTAGATTTCAGTTATGTCTTGTTCTCTTCTCAGCTAGCGGGGGGAAGATGTCGTAACAGGTAACATTGTAGAAACAGCAGAATCCACCGATTTAACCTCCAGAATGACTTCACCACAACCTACAGTTCTCTCACAGCCACCGTCTGAAACCCTTTAGTCTGCGTTCCTGTCTGCCATTAGGTTTACTGTCAGAGCACGAGACAGGTGTGGTGTACATGATGACCTTACTGAGCCATTGGTGGTTACTAAAGTGAGCTTAATGAGTCACCGGCAGCAGCTTTAACATTTTTTTTACTTGGTTCTCTTCACATTTCTTATTGCAAAGGTTTTGTTGGGCTTTGGGCTGTGGCTGCACTGATATCCTTCAGACCGGGTCTCAGTCAGAGATATTAGATCGTATGCATCATGAATGGTGTCTTCATTCCCTAATAAATGTATTGCAATCATCCGCATCTGTAAAGGTGCCACAAGAAAGCTGATGACTAGGGATCTCCACCCAGTCACCAGGCTGTGTCTGAGAAAGCAGACGATCCTTTATTCTAATTCTTTTACAATATAAATGGAGCTTAAGCTAGGAAATCCTGACCTCTGCTCAGATTCACTGCCTTTGCCTGAAGCAGACATCCCAGACACCGAAGTCATCGTGGCTTTATCCTAAGATTTAAGCAAAGACAAGAAGTGAAACTTCATCTAGATCTTTGCAGAAGAAGCCCCTCAGATGACCCTCTGCTGCTCCATCAGTGGTTCTTGAAGCTCCTAAAGTAATAGGACGTGGCCCCATAGTTTAATCGTGTGTGTGTGTGTGTGTGCGTGTGCGTGCACTTCTTAATTTGAAGAACGAAGCAGTGATTATGGGTTTGATTGCTGATGGGGCCACCCATATTACAAACAAGCCTCCTCTGAAGCGCTGTCTTTAGAGGCCGACAGGTTTTGCCGGGAAGAGCGACGTGCTCGCCAGGCTGCTTGAAGCGTAGTTTTTTATCGTGGTGCGTAAAAAGCATTCATCTGCTTTTTTGTCAGTTTTTTAAACAGTTTTATTTCATCGAACCCCACTGCACCAAGAACCAGTCTATTTGAATAAAGAATAAACGGACACATGTAGCAACGACTTATTAGGTGAGAGCACAGATGCTGCTGCACGCTGGGGCAAAAACAGCCTGTTTAGCAGCACGAGGCAAACGGGGAGAACAGCTGTTCAGCATATTATCTCCTCCAGACATGAACACACATGCATTCATGATTTAAAACAGATAAATTCATCGTAAAAAAATACGCTCGCCTGGCTTCTGATCAGCACTCGGTTCCATGCTCAAATTAGGTTTTGTGGCTGAGAGTTTTAAAGTAGATCAGACACATGAATACAAACATGCAGAGCGGAGATCACTAGGGTGCGGTTTGGTGAAGTGAAGACCAGAGGGGATGAGTGGTTTGTACTCTGATGGCAAAAGGGGGAAGTCCAGATCTAACCTCCAGCGGCCCTCTCTACGTGCAGCAGCCGGAGGGGGCCACAGAAACCAACTCTGAGGAAGACGGTAATCGTGCGAGAACCTCAACAAACATCTGACAAACACTACTTCACAAAATGTTTTCTACTCGATTGTTGGATGAGTTAACTGGGTTTTGAGGATGCAAGCTCAGAGAATGTACAAACACAAAGGATGCAGGTTCTATTGTTCGCTGTCCGAGCTGCGAAGATGAAAACGAGCCAACGGGAAAGTCCACAGGGCCGACGGCAGAAGCCCTCGGCGGTGTGTGACATCTGGTCCGCATGTGGCCCGGTCCGGCTTCATGTCAAACACGCTTAGCAGACAATGTGGCGTGTCAGAGACATCTGACCAGAGCTTTTCACCTCATGCTCAGGCGATGACATGTGGGTTTGTTAATGAATAAACACGTCTGTCCCAAAGCCGCACCAACATCTGCTCCTACCTTCAGTTCATTACTCAACTTCAGACGTTTCGCAGAGTTTTGATGAAGCATTTCGACCAGTTTAAAAGTGTCGGAAATATTTAATAAAGTCTGATCCTCTAAAATAAAAACGCTGTGTTGGGGCAACACCTAACCTTTCTTTGAACTCTTATGTTTGCGTGAGGTTTTGGGTTTGTGTTAACTTCACAATAAACTAAAACATTCTACCCTGCATCCACAGAGGAGCTGCACACGTGGCGTTTTTAATGACACATTTTTGTCTCTGCAGTTGAATCTCCGCTATGCTGACTCATTTCTCTCTTGCAGCTTTTCACAGCTTCCTTTTCCTGGGCTTTTCAGCAACACGCTGCCCCTCTAAAGTACCAGTACCGAGACCCCAGGACGTCTGACCTGCTGTTGTGCGACCAGTGTCCTCCAGGGACGTCGCTGAAACAACACTGCACCGCAGACACGCCCACAGAGTGCCAGCCCTGTCCTGAGAGACATTTTGCTGAGAACTGGCACTGGGGGGACACGTGCCAGTACTGTACCTCGGTATGCAAGACCTCAGTCTCACGTCATCCAAAAACAGGATCAGTCTTTCAGATTTAGGATATAAATGTAACCTCATGTTCTTTAGAAACACAGTGTTTAGATGCATTTTCTAAAAATGTATTCTAGTCTCTTTTTATGCTTCTTTCTTTAGCTTTTTTCCAGATTTTCTTTCCCTTCTTGTGTTGTCTAAGCTGATAAGTCTCCAGAGAAGTTGTAAAATCACCTTTTTAACCTTTTCACACGAGTTTGGAACTACTTATGGTGGAGCTGCACATTGTACAGATTATAAATCAGCTTTGTGTGACCGTAGCCTGCCGCTGTGTGATGTGTTCAGGTGTGTAAGGAGCGGCAGCTGGTGAAACAGCAGTGCAACAGCACTCACGACCAGCTGTGTGAGTGCGCTCCAGGGTTCTATCTAGTGGTGGAGTTCTGCATTACACACAGCAGCTGTCCTCCGGGCTCCGGGGTCAAAACATTAGGTAAGATTCTTATTGGTTGCTCGATTAGTTGATCTGTTTACAAAACAATAGCGTATCATTTTGATTCCACTCAGAAAGTGCAACGTCAACACGTGCTCCCGTTGTCTGACTCGTGCTGTCAGGGCAGAAACGTGCATCAGTTGAATCTATATCGTGGAAAATCTCTTTGATGTATCACTGGAAGCCTTTCTCTGTAAGCCAGATGTGTTCCAGATGTCACTTTTTATTTTCTTAAAGTAAGCATAAGAACTGACATTTTTTCAGGCTGACTCTTTCCAAGAGGTCGTCTCAGTCTGACTCCAGAGATCTGCCGCGGCCAATCCGATCGTGTTGTGTTTTGAGTATTTTCAGCCTCTCCTGTGCGTTCAGTTGTCACCATAGAGATTAAATATGTAATCACACACTAGCTTTCATTTTAAATGGCATCACAGTATTATTATGAACAGTTTCCTAGGTGGAACGCAGGCTTCCTGCAGAACAGACATGATGAAACTTTATCATCCTAAATTATGTCAGAATTGTATAAAAAACAACTAACTTTTTATTATTATTTTTTTTTAGAATTTTAAAAAATAGAAGCACTGGACATAAATAGATACATTGTATAAATGTAGGTTTATATCCTCTTGAGACCAAAGCAGGTTTTACGTTTTCTCTTTAGGAGCTCATGAAGCCCACAGTTATAGACGACAACAGTAAAAAGTAAAGTAAAAATAATAACAACTAATGAACGTAAAACAAAATGTTTTAATTAAAAAAAAACTTTCACAAAGTTGAAATATAATAACATTTATAGAGCCAAAGTAGCCATTGCCCTCCTGAGCAGATGCAGAGTCACAGAGAGGTAGATGAAAATCCAGTCGCCATGTGTCACCTGTAGTTCTTAGATTCTCCAGCAGAGGGAATTAACAGATTCAGTACAGCAGGTTTTGAGGAACGTACTAATCCTATTAAAGAGATAGAGCTCTTAAACACTTGTGTATATTATAGAGTAGAGTTGGAGTTAATAATTTTTGTTTTGGTTCATCTGTTTATATTTTTTTACAATTTGTTATTTTTGTGGGTTATTGTTTACTATATTCATATTTCTGTTTGAGCTACGTCACATCCTGAGTAAACGGCACCTTTTATTTTGTTGATCCTGGTAAAACGTGAACATGAGAATAACAGATGTATCCTATTTGATTTAGACAAAAAGAAAGGGGAGGTGAGCACCAAAAGAACTACCCTTTCACTCTAAACCTGAGTTCCTAAATCAGATTTGTTTCTGGAATTCAGGTTTTTACCAAGATTGAAACTCAAAGACAGCTTCTGTCGTCCGTGAATACAACTTAGTTTTAATTCTCAGAAAACTTTTTGCTTTTGGTTGAAGTTTTTCTGCCCTCGCTGTCTACGTTTCTTAGTGTTTCTGATTCTTAGAAGATGTCTGATCATGATAATGCACATCAATCAGAAGAACAAGGATGCGTCTCTAAGTGGTGGTTTTTCTGAAGTTGATAACAGATAATTATGTGACATTTTTGTTTAGTGTTATGTTCTTGCCGTGCCCAGCATATATATTTGTGAATAATAAAATAATCTAATTAATCAGAGGCTTTGTAATTAATTACTCAATCCATCCTAATTAATCCTATTTAAAAATTTTAACAATTCATCCTCAAGCAATTGTTTTTATTAAAACGATTTTAGATGACATACCCACACTTTAATGAGTATAATTCTGTAACCACAAGGTCTATTTGATTAACTGGGTCTCATTATAAAGGTAACCATTGTGGGATTTATTGGGACGTGTAAATATTAGTGTATGTGTTATGTGATGAATGGACACGGAACATATAATATTAGATAATAATATATTTAGAGGTGTAGTGTAAAGTTCAGGGGAAGTTCTGCTGAGAGTTACAAGATAAAGGCTGTGTCTTATTTCCCTCCTGCTGTATGTTCATATGGATAAAGTTACTTCCTGCCTGCTTTCTACCAAAACATAAAAGCAAAAAAGTTGATATTTTCTTCCTGTCTTTCCCCTCATGAAGAGCAATTAGTCACGATTCCTTAAATTATAGTTTTAGTTGTGTTTAGAGCACGTAAAAAAGTTTATATGGTCACTGCAGTTATTCTTTAGATGTGCAGCACACTTATAAGCTAGACTTTTTTGTTCCCCATTTGGGGGGTGCTCTGGCTCAGGCGTCAGTTTTTTAAAGCATAATTTTTTTCTAATTAATTGATGGTGAATAACTCCCCGCCCCTAAGAGAGAAAGACTGCGAGTATGAATCAAAGCTAAGTGCTGAGATTAGCCAAATGGATTTTGTCCTCAGCTGCTTGTTAGTCACATATTTAGAAATCTGGAGTGGAATGTTCCATGTCGTCATTTTGGATCTGCTATTTCCTCCAGATCTTCTTTTTGCTGTGTCAGCGATTATTATTTCTAACCCCTAAAAGGATGCTGTACATCTGCAGACCTGAACTTTGATCCTTGAACCGGACACCAGTCACCACAAAGATGAGACGACATTTTCCCCTCCGACTCTGGTCATCAGCGGACCTCTGTCAGCTGACGTTTTTCAGAAATGTGACACAATTTCCAAATGGATCCACAGCTGGAGTGTGTGATTTAGTTCAGCAGAAGTTTAGGGGGTTTCCCCTGACCCCCTTGAAGCTGGACGACTTCTTATGTGAGGCCTCTGCTTCAAGTGGCTTCTGCTTTTAAACCACAGGACTCTGCTTCAGGCTCCTAAAATCACATTCTGTTTGTGACTCCTTCCTTTTCCCCCTGAGCTCATGGTCATTTCTGGCTTTGCAGGCGTTCCATTCATTTTAATTAGAATCTTAATTGGCATTAGATCATAGCCAATGCACTAGAAAATATAAATGTGATGTTTTTGTACATTATTTGCTTGATTTGTTAGATTATAGAAGGAAGTGATAAATTTCCCTCAAGGAGGAAAAAACATCAAAACATTATCAAATCAACATTTTTCATAAAGCAAATTTAACCAGCATTAACCAAAGTACTTAATAATAAACCATCCAATGATATTTAAAATTATTAATAGCCCAAATTCTTTAAAAGTATGAAAAAACAATATTACAAATCAGGAAAAAATATTAAAAATAGCTAGCTGTAATATTTATTTAGAACGGGAGTGAGCGGGGGAAATTTTGTTTAAAATGAAATCTAAAATAATTCACCTGAAGCGCTGATTTTGCATGAAGGAAATTCTGAGAATTTACATGTCAGCATTAATTTTGAGTGAGCTGTCAGATGTGCACTGCTTCAGCGACATTAGTACAGGAAGCGTTCAGCTGGTGGTTTTTATGTTTTTATGTTGAAGATGAAAAGAAAGCACAGCGTGTGCTGTGATAGCGGGAAACTGATAGAAGCATCCCACGCACTTTCACTTCTACCGCCCTGATTGTAAAATGAGGATGTGATCACAACGCTGGTTCCGTCATGAGCTCTGCATGTGGAAGCTGCAGGACGTTTACTGTAAGGTTACCACGTGTTGTCTCACACACGTGGCTCAGCCCAGAGATGTCACACTCATGTCGCAGAATGTGAATACTACGCTGAAGTTCTGGTACACGTAAAGCAGCGGTGCGCTGAAACTGTTGACTTATTTCAGCGTCACTGTGGGAAAAATGCTCCAATACACCTCTGAGGTATCAGTTACCATCACATGTGCTGCTGATGGGTTGTCACGCGTGTGAGAGTTCTAAGAGTCACTGATTATGGAAAGATTTAAGTCATGTTCGTAACGTCTTTAAAACCTCTCAGCTGCAGATGAGAATAAAACTTTTAGTTCTGCCCTTTTTTTTTTTACAGGAAAGTCTGATATTTTGTTCAAATGTGTTGTCCCGGGAAGTTTTCATATGAAAGTCTAGCTGACAGCATTTGGGTTCAGCCCAGACAGACGTTTACCAAACGTGAAGGTATCGGAGTTCAAATGAAAGAAAGGTTTGCTCTGCATCGTTTACACGGCACGTGTCGCACAGGCCGCGGCTTTTTGCAGCTTCTCTGTGAAGAGGATCGAGTAAAAAAGAGCAATTAAAAAGCAGTTTAGCTTAAAAATCTACAATATTGATTTAAACTGCTGCAACTGGTGGGAAAGTTCATACCTGCTCTTTTACTCTGCCTGTTCTCCCTCCGAATGAAAAAATAAATATATAAAAATAAACAAATAAATAAATAAATGAATAAACAAATTAACAATCTAATAAATAAATTAATAAGCTGTCACCTGGATCTGGAATGAGGTCAGCTGACTGCCTGAACATCCTGAATGACCAGGTTTTCCATCTTCCTGATGGCACGGTTATGTTCCAAGATGGCAATTCCAGGATTAATCAGGCTCAAATAGTGAAAGAGTGGTTCAGGGAGTATGAGACATCATTTTCACACATGGATTGGTCACCACTGAGTCCAGACCTTAACCCCATTGAGAGTCATGTGCTGCAGAAGGCTTTGTGCAGAAGTCAGGCTACCGTCATCAACGCAACATCTTGGTGAAACATTAATGCAACACTGGACAGAATTAACTCTGGTGACGTTGCAGAAGCTGATCAAAACAACGCCACAGCGAATGCGTGCCGTGACAGTGTGTGACCTTTGTTCGGTGGTAACTTTATTTTTGCAGAGCCAGTGTATGAACCACAGTTTTGAGGAACGTCTGGCAGGACTTCTTCTTGTTGTAGAAGGTCAACTTCTGAGTTGACCTTCTACAACTGTGTAACACGACATGAGCCGCTGTGGGATAGGAGTTGTTTTAAGACGTTCACCTTGTTTCTGGAATCTAGCTGCTGCCTCAAAAGGGTTTTTTTTTTGCGTTTGTATTTATTGTCTTCCCTCTGAAGTATTTCATTTTGTAGTTGTGATGTACAAAATTAATTCTATTATAAAATATGAAGAAAAGAATAAAGGAACTTGTTTTCCAGGAACGCCGGTGAGCGACACTGTGTGTGAACGCTGTCCCGATGGTTATTTCTCCACCAGCAGCTCTCCCGCTGATCCGTGCCAACCTCACAGGAACTGCTCGGACTCTGGCCTGAAGACACTCCGATGGGGCACGTCCACTTCAGACAGCCTCTGTGGACCTCAGGACAGAAAAGCAATGCTGGGGTGCTCTCAGCACCTCAGCTTGTGCCGTACTGGTGAGAACATCCACAATACAAAACCCTGAATCATTTGTAATTCCTTAGTGGCACACAGAGTTTTTGGTAGCCGTCGTTACTTCACTTCCAGCACATACTGAACCCCCGACTCACACACGACTGTTTCTGAGTAAACCTCAATTGTCAACAACCTAAAATCAGTCAGAACCGAATCATTTCAGACTTGTGGTCATTTTCATTCCTGAAGGCGGAGGGGATTTCCTCGGTCAGTGTTGTCGTTCAGATTCCATTCTTTTCCTAATTTCTTGCATGCTTGGAAAACCGACACAAGCAAGAGAAAAGCCAGGGGTTGTAGTGGATGTTTATGACACGGCTTTTAAAACGAGACACGATGGATCAATTAGTCCTTAAGCTGTCACATACTCAACAACAGAGGAAACGGAGTCACACAGAACATGAGAAACAAAAGGAGCTTTTAGCCTTTGTTACTCACAACTAAACTATGGCAGGGACTAAAACTCATTAGAAAAAGGAAGCCTCACATATGAAATTAAATCCCCAAGCCTGAGAAAACCACACACACACACACACACACACGCACACACACACACACGCACGCACGCACGCACGCACGCACGCACGCACACACACACACACACACACACACACACACACACACACACACACACAATTGCTGGTACAAATAATCTGCAGAATATATTCTGAGCTGTCACCCAGCAGGGACGGTGGTGCGTTTCTTAAACATTCACAAATTGTCGTCCTTTGAAGTGCTCAACCCCTAAAAGTCTGAAACTAATCCTGGATCACGTTTTTTAACAGCTTTAACAAACGTGAAACTGAGAGCCGTGGGATTCCCAAAGTGAACACGTTGAATTAACCAAGAATATGTCAGCGACACATGATTACATCATCAACACTTCAAAGAAATGGGACAAGACCTGTTTTTAGGTTTAACCTCAAACTGCTTCTTAGAAACTTTTGTGTTTTATAGAAACTCTAAACAAAATTGATCAGAATTTTTTTCCACGCTCTGCAAAAAGTGTAAAAAACAATGTAAAAAGCCTCATTTATGGAATTTTTTTTGTCTTTTTAGTCTAAAATAAAAAAGTATTTTTCTCTAAATACATAGCAGTAGTTAAAATGAAGTGAATGTCTTTAAATATGATCCAAATTTTCTTGTTTTAAGTAAAAAAAATCTGCCAACGGGGTAAACTAACACTTCTTAAAACTAGCAAAAGAAGACTTCTAATATTTGCATGAATCTTTTTTATTGTTTTTAAATTTGTCATCTAATGTTCAAATAAACATTTAAATCAATTAAAATGTTTATTTATTTGAAATTTATACAAATTTTTACTTAAAACAAAAAACTTTTAAAGGTTTAAAGGTGTGGTTTACTCGTTTGATTAATTAGTTTGCTGTGGTCTCTAGTAGGATTGAATGCCTTGTAAATAGTTCGCTGGGTACAAAAGGCCCTGGTACGCCTGCTTCAGGAACTAGAAAATCCGAGGAAAGCTTCAGATGGCAGGATTTGAAGTCTTACGTCCTGATATTTGGACGTCTCAGCTCTGATTGGCTAACAACAATGGGACTATACCACTGGCTCGGTTTACTTTTGCAACGTTGATGTTTTATCTCCACAAATAACACAATCCTGGAGGAGTTCTGCTGTGTTGTAGTAGCTAATGCTAATGGTTAGCTTCTACAAGCGGAGACATTTTCTGCTGTTTCCTGGACACTAAACCAACAACAGTCTTCCCCGTCATGAGTCAACATGGGTGAGTCCATGAATGTTAAGTGACGGTGTGACTGAGGTAGGAATGGGTACCGAATTCGGTACTTTTTAACTCATTCACTGCCATTGACGACTAAAGTTGTCATTTTAGATCCAACCGTTCACTGCCAATGACGACTTCAGTCGTCATTGGCATTTCTTTACTGTTTGAGCATCGGAACGAGCCCCCACGCTGAGAGAACAAACATCTCAGCCCTAAAGCCGATCTTCATCCGCATACGTCACAGATCACATGATCAGGAAGCAACACATCCATGTGTTTGGAGATTGTTTTCGGCCGTTCTTGTAAAAAAAGTGAGGCGCGACCCGGAAAAGCGTCTGCCGATCACAATTCGACAATGGATTATGAAAGAACGGATAACACTCGAAACACGCGGATTCTTCCTGATGTAAGAGGTGAGTCTCCTCTTTGTTTTGGTTGTTTTGGCATCGACATCATGCTAGCGCGCAACGCTCTGTGACTCTTAAAAAAACAGTAAAAACGGTGAGAAACGCTGGCAGCGAAGGCCGTTAGTGATCAGGAAACGGCTGGCAGTGAATGAGTTAAGGCACCGACTGAATTCCACAGTACCGACTGAGTACCGATTCATGTCATGAAATGTGCGGCACGCCGGCACAAGAGCACAAAATTATTATTAAACACTCAAAGTATCGAAAATTGGTACCATTAAATACCGATATCAATTTGTAGGTACCGGGAATTGGTACAGTATCGATTCAAATGTCAAAGGTACCATCCCTAGATGTAGATCTGTAAGGCTTTTCTAATCCCAGAGTTTCACCGTCTATTTTCTATGTAAGCTAGTAAAGGACAGAGGTGTAGGAGACTATTTTCATTTCCGCCTGCATAAAAAATAATTTTAATCAGAAGTAATAATTAAAAAATGGGTTTTCAGTGTCCCACAGTTTTGTTTTTTTTACTAGATGCTAATTTTCTAGTGAAGAAGTTTTCATTTTTGACAAAAAATAAGATAAAATGTCTAAAACTGAGGCTTTTTTACTTTCTTATAAATCTTTTTTTGTGTGTATTTGTGTGTAAAAACATTTTTTTTGTTTCAACACAAACATCATAAATGTCCGTGGAAAACTTTTCAGACCGTGTTCTTCGCTTTGAGACCTGCGTGTCTAAGCGGGGACTGTCCTCAGTGGGGACATTTATGGTTTCACAAAGTTTCAAAGTTGGCAGAAAAATACCCTGCTGTTTGTGAACATACGCTGTTTTCTTCTTTTTTTTTTTTTTAACCTGTCTGGCAGTGAAGCAAACATAATTGATGTTTGAATGCTGGTAACAAGCCTTACAGATTTACTCTCAGGTGGAGCATCAAAGCGTCTGCTTTTAATGTCACGCCTGATACTTCAAACTTTATTGTTATTGTTTTTGAATGCTTTTTAATTCCGACCAGACACGGAGACAGAGGTGAAAGAGAAAGGAAAAGACAAAAGGTGGGGGGAGGAGGGAAGGGGGGGAGGAGTCAAAGGCCCCACCTGACATATACAGTCATGCACAAACACAGTCACACACTCCCTCCCTCATGCTCACACATGCACATACAACCAAAGACTTACAAAATGCACGCCGGACACCCACTCATGCTCCCCATACACACCCTATTCACTCTGGTCCCGGTACTGCTGCACATGGGGTACAACCATCACCGGTTACCAGAGTTTGACCCTTTCTGCTGGGGTGCTGATGAGCAGGCTCCCCCGCCCAACGCTGAGCACAGCAACCCACCACCCCAGACCCCAACCAGACGGCCAGATCTCCCTCCTAGCCTCGTGCCCCAGGAAGCCAAGCAACAACAGAGGTGTGCTAAGACCCCTAGTCTCCCTCCGCCTGCTCCAATATAGTGTTGTGTGTTAATGAGGTGTATTCCATGGCTGTGGTGAGCGGGCAGTGTGGGCATTGTCTGGCCTATGCCAGCTGATGCCACCGCACCACCCCACTTGCACCCACAGCCCTCGGTGTCTAAGTGCTGTCTTCTAATGAGAGCTTCAGGGATTTTGGCTGTTGTGCAGTTTGCAGCAGTCAGGTTCTGCTGAAGGTCAATCACAGGATAAAACTCACGCAGTATATCTTCAAATAAAGGTGTTAAAATAGCAGAACTATAACTTTTAAATGTAAGATTTCTCAAGCTATGTTGGTTCTTCATTGGTGAGGCCTCGTTGTTAAAGATTTGCTCCAGTATTTGTTAAACCGTCTGTTTAGGTGAGAAAAATGATTGATGAGTAGCTAGCATGAGCCATTCACCACCCACTGGGCCCTTTGTGCGACTGTTGGTGACTAGTTTGAAGCACAAAAGTACAAGAAAACATGCAAACTGGAAAGAAATCAGACTAAATGGGCACTTATGACACTTTAGGGTATCTGGAAACGCAAATACATTTCTAGGCTGGCTTACTATTCGTGAAAAACAGTCAAATTTCTGCATTTCGATTTTGTCATTTTGTCTTAATTTGTTGCAGTTAGTTTTCATGTAATTAATATTTTTGTGGAGAAACCAAATCTTCAGGATTTCTCTGGTAACTTCCACACAAATCCCTTTTGCTGCTTGTTGGATTCCAGTGCGAGGCTGGCTTAACTGTGGCTTATAGATTCCAGAATTCCAGTATCTTTTTAACATGTCTTGTGTGATTCCTTCCAGATGTGTCTCTGTGTGAGGAGGTGGCCTTCCAGTCCCTGTCCTCAGTGCCTCTGGAGCGACTGCTGGAGAGTCTGCCTGGTCAGAAGGTGGATCACAAGAGCCTGGAGAAGATGAAGAAGACCTGCAGTCCCCAGCAGCAGGTCCAACACCTGCTGCGGTTGTGGAGGCAGAAGAACAAAGACAAAGTCTATGGCATCATACATGGTAGGGACAGCATACACGTGTCATTGTTTAACTCAGTGTTTTACCTAAATATCGTTGTTGTTCATCTCCAGGAATGAACCACTGTGAGAGGAAGGTCTCCCGCTGTCACGCTCTGAAAAACCTCACCACCAGTGACCTGATGTTGGTGACCAACAGCCTTCCTGGGGTCAGAGTTCAGGAGCAGGATGTGAGGGCCATCGTCTCCACCTGTCTGCCCAGCCAGTACATGCTGCAGGTACTCCACCTGTGGAAATCCGAAAACCACAACCTGGATCTAGCAAAAGGTCTGTCTCACAGTCTGAGGGTGTTACGCAGCCAGGGGGCACCTCGGCATCTGCTGAAGGGGCTCAAGAAGATCAGCCGCATCACAGGAACCAGCTCGGCGCCCAAGATGTGCGAGAAGATGTTAGTTAAGATGCTACAGGATGACTCGTGTTTTAAAGCTCATAAGGCATTAAATGAATGAGGAGAAGAAGAATCTTCAGTCCATAGCATTTCAAAAGGTGTTTTCTAATGGAGAACACCAAAGACAGAAGAACCATGAGATATGGGGACGACATCAGATACAACATTTAAATATCCACCTTTCCAGAGAGGCAGGTCTATAAAGAAAATTCAGGTGATGAGGTAAATTCCTCTTCCTCCTTTTGAGTTTGTGTGCAGAGCATTCATACTGAATATTCACCAGAGTCAGGAAGTCAAAAGTGTCGACATGGAGAATAATCCGGAAAGCCTTAAAAGAAAACCAAATCCACAGTTTGACCAGATCCTGGATGAGATCAATATTATTTAAGATGTAAATAACACTGTTTTATAGAAGGAGGGCTGGAAGAGTCTATTATAGCTTTCTCGTAGTTTGAGAGCAAGGATTTGATTTCATAATGAAATACATTTATTTTTATGTATTTATTTTCATTTCATTTCATTTTAGTCTCAGCTGTTCTTTTGTGTTTGTTTGGGACAAATGAATCATAAAGCTCGCCTGCTTTATTTTTTGTTTCTCTCTTGGTCAGTTATATGAATGTATAAAGGAGTGCAATTGTTGGGTTTTTGTATTTAAAGTGTCCTTTAAGTGTCTGAAAATGTGTGTATTATATCAAAAATACTGGATTTCAAATGCTGCAACTTTATGAAGTGATATTTTTTTATATTTTGTGTTACCATCTTTCTGTAGGATCTGTACTGTATATATGCCCGACTGGTCCTGTTTAAGCTTGTGTAAGTAAAAAAGTTTGTAGAAATACATTTTTTAACCAACGAACAGAAAAAGACTGCTTGTATTTTCTTCTATTGTGCGATTTTCTCATCCCAATAAACAAGAGAATAGAATAGAAACTTCCTTTTTTAATCCTTCATTGAGGAAGTTTTGGTGTAACAGTAATGAGGTTCTGGAAACCTCCACCATCTTCACCAGCAGGATCCCCAGATGATGCTTGGCCAACACGGAGATAATCAGTTTTATGTGTCCTGGGTCAACTCGGGGCCTCCTGCTGACAGGACATGCTTGAGCCTGGGAAGTGTTCATGGGCATTCTCTTCAAATTAGTTTTTTCGGTCGTTATGGGTGCCATAGGTGAGCATTCAGATGAAGATTGCCCAGTAAATGGAAAGCTTTGTCTTCTGGCTTATCGCCCTCTTTCCAACAACCGACTGGCTCAGTGTCCACATCACTGCAGATGCTGCCCTAAACTCCCAGTGGATGTTTCGTTCCCTCCTATCCTCACTCATGAGCAAGACAGCTAGATGGTTAAAAAGGTAGGACCTTTGCATCAACCTGGAGTTGGCAATCTCCACTTTTCCCTGTCAACAACTGAAGCGAAAGATTTGGAGATGTTGATCTCCATCCCAGCTGCTTCAAACTCAGCTGCAGACCTCCCCAGCAAGCATTGAAGGTCACAGGTTGATGTGGCTAATGGCACATTCACATTTGGGTTGGCCCAGTACAGCCCTGGTAGGGTCATTGTGTTCACATCTGGATTATCTGTGTGCTTTTTGTGCTCAGCTGACCATTTTTTTCTGACCTGATCTCCAGCAGTCAGCTTGGTGGAGAACGGAACCGACACAGACTAGCTGTGTGCTTCATGCCAGTCTCCAAAACAACAATGCTCACGGCCACTTTTGTTTTCTAATCGTTTAAGGAGGACACCACAGACTTCACCACATCGCTTTTGCCCCACCCACATGCTCAGAGACGGCTACGTTCCTGAGAAGGCTGCGTGGACCAGAGTCACACACTTGTTTTACAATTACTGAATAACCCTTAATGGGGGCCATCCACCCCATACTCCTTGAGGACCCCCACAGGGTGCCCCTGAAAACACGGTCATGACCTCTCTCCAGACACACAAAACAATTGTGGATTGGTTGGGCAAAGATTCAAATATTGACCTTCCTCTCCAGTGCCTTGGATTAGAACTTTCCAAGGATCCCTCTATAGTTGCAACACATTTGCCGGTCCTCTCCTTGAAAGTGGAGTGTGCCACTCCACAGGCACCACCACTGATGTCTATGCAATGTTGCACAGGTGTGTCAACCAAGAAAGATCTACAGCATCCATACCCTTGAGGAACATCGGTATGAACCCCTGGAGCTCCACCACTGCATAGATGTTGAAATAACTTTGTGACGTCTGCTCCAGAGACTGAATGATTCATCCTAAGTTTCCTCGGCTTTAGTTTCCTCACTGGAATACGCGTTAGTGAGATTGAGGAGCTCCTCAATGTATTCTTTCCACCGCCCGATCATTTCCTCAGTTGACGTTAGAAGCCCTCCATCCTGTGGATCCACTTTAAAACAGCCTGGCCATCACCTTGCAGGGTGAAAGTTACAAATTTGCCTTTGATTGACTCAAGAAAGCGAGGAGCCATGGTGCTTGTCTGTCTTTTGATGAGAGGTCATTCCACATCATCGAGCTAGGACAGAAAAGGCATCTCCTCCTTGCAATTACAGCTAATGTCTTGACCCTGTTCTGCTGACCGTAATGGGTGAGATGAAGCATACTGTTGGATCATATCAGCTAAATATTGTGGGACAATACCATTCAGAGCCTTGAAGAAACAAGATAATATTAAAACTAAATCTGTAAGTTACACTCAGTCAGTAAAGGGAAGCTAAAATGGGAGTAATGTACGCTCTCTTCCTGGTTCCAGTCAACCATCTTGCAGCAGAATTTTGAACCAATTGAAGTTTTGCGATGGCAGTCTGCTTGTGTTGAGTTACAATAGTCCAGCCTGGATCCTATAAATGTGTGAATCACAATATCCAGGTTATTTCCACATGAAGGAAACAGCTTTATTTTAGCTAAGCGGTGCAGATGGGAGAAACATGATCTAACTGTCCAATTCACCTGGCTGACCCACATCCAGTTTCACTCCCAGATTAGTCACCGCTGCTTTCTCAAATGTGGCTAGCGTGTGACACCCCATCTAGAACTACACTTTCAAATTTCCTTTATTTTGTAAAAAATAATTGTCAGCCAGTCAGGTTTTAATGTCCAATAGCAGTTGGATGGAGCCAAAAGTATGATGCCCCACTGGAAAGTAAATCTGTTAATCATCAGCGTACAGGTGGAACTTGACGTGATGTTTACCAAACGGGGCATCTAACAGCAGCAGATAGTGGTAAAAGAGCAGGGGGGCTAAAATGAACCCTTGTGGCACTCCCAGGGGACATTGTCCATCCTGACCCTGAAGCTCCTGCCAGTGAAATAGGACCTTGCCCATTTTTGGGCTGACCCTGTAATGCCCATCCACAGATCCTCACAGTGCATCTAGGGTTCTCCAGGTGAGTTAGAGCTCAGTGTACGAGGTAGATGATGGTATCAGAACAGGGTAGGAGTGGGGGCAGGGGGGGTGTAGGATGGGATCCTCTGTGAAAGAAATATTTTCTTTACTCTTTAAGTAAATTATTAGACCAACAAAATGACATCAGCACAAAAAAGGACATTTCTGAATGAAACAATCAAAGAAGTTCTCCAATTTTTATGTTGTAACTGTCATGTTCTGTGTCCTCTTGGTCCCCAGCCCCCTCCTGTTTGTCCTCTGCGTTCTCCTCATGTGTCTCCTGGTGTTTCCCAGCTTCTCAGTTCTCCCCTAGTCACCCCTCTGTAGTTTTATTTTCTATAGGTTCAGCTTTTCATTTTCTTAGTTCCCTTTAGTGTTTGTGTCCTTCCCCACTTGTTAAATAGTCTCCCTTACTCCTCTTGTCATTAGTTGTTTATCTTTGCTCTTAGTTTCTGGGTTTTGTTATTTAGTGTTTTTATAGGTTATGTTATCTTCCCCTCTGCTTGGTTTTTCCTTCCCATTTAGTTAATTGATCACACCTGTCACCTGTTCCCCTGATTGCTTCCCTCTGTGTTAAAAGCCTGTCTTGTCCTTCAGTGTTTGTTGGGTCATTGTCGTATGTGTCTGCGTTGTTCGTGCCACTCTCGAGTTTCTCTGAGTCTGTGCTCATGTGTGAGGGTTTATTTGGTTTTGAGCATTCAGTGAGTTTATGAGATTTAATCTTATTTTTTGTGCTTTGGATTTTGGCGCATCCTCCTTTAATAAAATAATTGTTTTCTTTAAACTACTCCTGCCTTGAGTCGTTCTGGTGTTCTGCGTTTTTGGGTTCAACCTCCTACACTCAACGGTAACATTTGGTAAAATCAACCAGACACAAGCCTGACTGAGGTGTTAACAAAAGAAGAAAAACAACAGCAGACACTCATCTTGAAAAGGTTATTTGAAAAGTTAAAAGAGAAAAAAAATGGAAATTTAAAAACATGACTGACGTTCAAAGCCAGATGACGGCATGAAAAGCTTACAGGAGATCTTGTAGATAGAGAAACGATAATTTACAAACTCATCATAAAACGATCTGCTGAGCTCATTTTCAGTGTCACCTGTGAGCGTACACTTCCGGTATCAAACGCTGACTCTCACATCCTGAGAACAAAATAAGGATGAATTAAGTGACTTGTTTGTTGTCTAGTACCGTGTATTTAATACAGAGTACTAGTATGTTTCAGTCACTGAGTAATTGCCCTTATTCAGTGTATTTTTACACTACGCTGGTTCATCATTATGACTCACCAAGACATTCTTCAGAAAACACACATGCCTTATTACCATAAACTATACCCAGCACATGGAAAATGATCTTTTAGAGTTTCACTGTCATTAAAAATTTCAGACTGTGTCACTAATGTTCAGGAAACAATTATCTGGAAGTTTTTGAAGATGAGTAAAAGAAAAATCCCATTTTTTTTTTCACGTTACTGCGAACGACTCAGGGGGGAAATAGAAAAGGAAAGCTCCAGGACTTTTCTCCAGACGTTTTGGCAGGTTGTGGTTAAATCATGTTGACTTCACGTCTAATTAACCGAAAATGGGACACACTTACTGTGCTGTGAAAAGGATTTTACCCCCTTAAATATTTGTTCAGTTTCAAAATGCTTTTTCAGAGACAGTTTTATTTTTTATGGAAAGAATTATTCGTTCTGACTGTATTGGAATAATTAATGATGTCATTATCTGCTGGTCTTTGTTGGGCAAGTTGAGTTTTTCCCTCAGCCGAGGTCAGATCATGCACTCTGCACACATGCTTGTCATCAGTTATCAGCTCACATTTGCTGACTGATAAAACTAAAGGCTCACTTGTGCCTAAAACATCTCGATGCTTCCCAAGACCTGTGGTAAAATATTCTGTGTAAAGGAGCAAAAAGTGGTTCACAGAACTGTAAAGTAGACTATCTGCTGTAAATCAGCGGTGTTCAACCTTGGTCCTCAAAGGCCACCATCCTGTTTATTTTAGAGGTTTCTCCACTTCAACACAGATCAGTGATAAACAGGCTTCTGCAGGTACTGATGAGCTGCTGATCAGGTGATTCAACCACAAGGAAGCCACTTAAAACATGCAGAAGGGTGGACCTCCAGGACCAGGACTGGGCACGCCTGAACCAGATAAGAATCTTTATTGAGTTAATTACAGTTTTTCTCAATTGTTTACACACATTTTCTGAAAGCATGCCCCATATTTTCAGAACTCTACACACAAATCCAGAAAATACACACACAGTGGGCAAAACCCCTCACTTAACCTGCAAAATTAAACTTCACATTCAAAACAATGTTATTTCTCCTCAAAATGTGATTTTGTTGTCAAATGACACACACAAACCATCGTATGAGTAGACATTTATAAGAACCAGCAGAACACTCATGTGCTCAGTGTTAAACACCATGATGAATGGAAAACACTTCTTCTCCATTCATCATAATGACTAAAGCCTTTTTGGTTCAGTGTTACACCTACTACAGACAGTATATACATGCATGTGTTGTTATTTCAGAATATTGTTTTTACACTCTGAACACACAAATACATGGTAGAAATTATTTTATTTTTCTCACAAAACATTGTACACAATGTTCATCCCATTCCCAACCAACACAAAGTTGCACACATAAACTACCCACAACAGAAGAATTTACAGTTACAGTAAAGCAATAAAACTTATGCTGCATCCTCTCTTCTGTTGTGGTCTGGCCACAGCGCCTCATCCACGTCACAAGCAATGTTGTCCCTGGCCAAGCAGCGGGGGAAATATCTCCTAGCATGGCGATTCCAGCCATGAAAAGAATCAGCTGCTATATCTCCACATGCGTCCTCCATAGCTTGGAGAAGAGGTATACGGGTTTGTGGCTGTCGGCCATACACCTTCCATCTCCATGCAGAAAAAAAATCCTCAATGGGACTGAGGAATGGAGAATATGGAAGGAGATAAACAACTTAAAAGCGTGGGTGGCCAGTGAACCAGTTATGAACCACATGTGGAAACTTACACTGTCTTGAATGACAACGTACCTGGGCTGTTCTGGACCATCTACCTGGTCTGGTGGAATGAATGTGTTGTGTAGGGTGTCCAGGAATGTGATCAGATGGGCGGAGTTGTAGGGGCCAAGGGTAGCATGGTGATGGATGATGCCATGGTAGCCAAGCGCTGCACACATTGTGATGTTCCCTCCGCGCTGGCCAGGGACTTCAACAATGGCATGCTGGCTAATGATATTCCTTCCCCTCTTTCGTCGTTTTGTGAGGTTGAATCCAACCTCATCAATGAAGATGAACTGGTATTCCTCTGCAGCTGCCTCTAGCTCAAGGACTCTCTGAAACACACATGACAATATCAGAAATAAACGTGGAGTGGTCACTAGTGTGAAGCACAGTCATTATGATTACAATATTGAAATATGGATCATTTACTGTACACAGTGTTGAGTGAATGCATCAATTGCGGGACTCACTTGACTCTCATAGTTATATGGCAATTCTTTGACTCTTTCTGAGTTTCCTTCAAATTGCACCCTGTTGACCTGTGGTTCGGATCTCATCAGAGATTACGGTCCTTGGTCTTCCTCTTCCTTTTCCTCGTCCTCATCCTCCCCATCCTCCTCCTCTGACTCTCACTCCTCTGGCTCTTTCCAAAGTTGGCATCCATTGCTCCAACACAGAAGAGCTCACCTGTTGCCCTTTTATGCTAAAGTTCTGTTTGCTGATTGTAAAACTGTGTGGCGGGTGTTTGCCCGTGTGATGAGTCAGTGTGCACATTTGAATAGCTGTGTGTTCCTTGTGAGAACAAGATAGTTCCTGTATGAAAATTGTGCCAACAGCAGAGAACTGTGTGTAGTGTTTTGAGAAAAGTGTGTTTTAGATTTGAAATTTGAGTGCAAAGCAGGAATTGTGCTTGTAGTTTCGCAAAATTGGTTGGGGGTGGGGGGTGGGGGGGGGGGTGGGGGGTGGGGGGGTTACTTGGTTACATGTTGTGGTAATTTTGTCTCAAGTACCAGAAAATGTGTGTAACCAATTGGGAAAAACTGTAAAACTGTTCTCCTCTCTCTGTGACTAAAGTGACCAATTAATCACTGCAATGTTACTTTAGTTCATCTTCCAGTGAATCAATGAGGAAAAGGACAAAGATGAGTCAATCCAGACATAAAATTCACTCTAGGTACCTAAAAAAAATCTGTTTAACTGTGTAAAACAGTTCATTTTACTTGAATAAGCTTTTATATGATGCAGACTTCATCTTTTAACATCAAAAGCTTTTTTAATGACTTTGATCTGTGTTTTCTGCTTTGGTTAGGATAGGGAAGCTGACCTTTAACCGCCCACGCACTTGAGCTCTATATAAACTAGAAGAATCTGCTTTGATTATCAAAGCTTCTTTGACTGAAGGGAAGACATCATGATGATGGTGAGAAGTCAACAGAAATAATTAAATTTTTGAGATTAATAGAATTTTAGTTGAATTGAAGTTTCATGATTCTAACATATATTCAACCCATACAGCTAAGATCACTTCTGTCAGCTGGTGTCAGTTTAGGAGGTTTTTAAACTGTATTTTCAGATTTATTTGTGCTTCTGAAGGTGAAAGTTGGGTTTGGTAAGAAAAAAAAACTATCAAGATAGTGGAGTTCTTAGAGGAAATGTCTTTGCTTTCCATGTGAAGTGGAATAAATGTGTTTTTAAAGGTAGATTCCACAAAAAACAAAACTTGGAAATACACATTTATGATCTCTAGAGGTTAAAGGGTTAGCTCATCATTCTCTGTTGCTCCATTCAGCTAGCTCTGGCTCTTCTGTTCCTGCTCTCTGCCGTTGCCACAGCAACAGATCCGGCTACTACCTATAGCCACCAAGACCCAACCACAGGTGAAACCTTATTATGTGGCAGTTGTCAACCCGGCACTCATCGGGTTGCCCACTGCACCGCTACCACGCCCACGCAGTGCGCCCCATGCAGAGAAAACCACTTCACTGCGTTGTGGAACTACCTGCCCAGGTGTCTGTACTGCAACCACATATGCATTCAGAACCAGGAAGTGGAGACCGAGTGCTCCCCGGTCAGCAACAGGGTCTGTCGGTGCAAACCGGGCTACTACCTGATGGATGACTTCTGCGACAAACACTCAGAATGTGGCCTTGGATATGGAGTCCAAACTGCAGGTACCAATGGAAAGATAAAAGCCTGAAAAGGAAGTGTTTCCTGACCAACGGTTGCTCACTAAATCACGTTTGTGACTGTTGTCCTGTCCAGGTACTCATCAGAAGGACACAGTTTGTGAAAAGTGCCCCAGTGGTTATTTCTCTAACTCATCCTCTCAGCTGGATTCATGCATGAAACATCAGGAGTGTGGTAACGGTCAGCTGGTCCTTCTCGCCGGATCAGCGTACCACGACACTGTGTGTGGAGCCTGTGAAGATTTTGCAAACGGAGGTGTGTAAAAATGTCACTTGTTTGATTTAAGTATGTATAACTGTTCATTTTAAGTAAGTAAAATGAAAAACTTTAAAGTAAATGGATGTTACATAATCTCTTCTCAGGTGAGACTCTCAGGACTTTCTTCTCAGCTTTCTTTAGTGGATGGATGCCAAAAAGAGATCTGAAACATTTTGTTAACAGGTGAGCACACACTTCCCTCTTTACTGTTAATTTCCATCTTCTTCTTCAAGCTTTGTGCATGAACAACCCATAATGTCCCCCCAAACAGGGTAATCCACAAGTCAGAAGAAAACAAGTCTGCTTCGAGGCAGAGGGGTTTTCTGGTGGATCAGATCCGAGCCTGGCTGGCCCAGGCTTCACCGGTGCAGATGAAGGTGCTGCCCAAAGCTCTGAAGGATTCTCATCTGGGCTCCATGGCAGATAAACTAGAGGAAAGACTCGGTGAAATAAGGCAGCAGAATCCCACCTGCAGCATGTAAAGATGCAAACGTCCATAAAAAAGTTTAGCTTTTGACCTCCTTGCAGGATGGTGTGATAGTTCTCATCCCTTAGCAAAGCTCCTTTATATTTTTAGAGTTTAAAGTTAGCTTTTATCAACAGGCAAATATATTTCTTACAAGTTAAAAATTATGTCTGTCTTTTTATAGTATTGTAAGAGTATTGTAACAGTATTATAACAGTACTGTAACAATATTTTAACTATATTACAACAGTATTGTAAAGTTATTTTAATGGTATTGTAACAATATTTTAACAATATTACAACAGTATTGTAACAGTATTTAACAATATTACAACAATATTGTAAAAGTACTTTAACAGTATTTTAACAATAGTACAACAGTATTGTAACAGTATTTTACCAATATTACCACAGTATTGTAACAGTACTGTAACAGTATTTTACCAATATTACCACAGTATTGTAACAGTACTGTAACAGTATTTTAACAGTATTGTAACAATAGTTTAACAATATTACAACTGTATTGTTAAAGTATTTTAACAGTATTGTAACAGTATTGCAACAATATTTAACTATATTGCAACAGTATTGTCACAGTATTCTAACAGTACTGTAACAATACTTTAACAATAGTGCAACAGTATTGTAACGGTATTGTAACAATATTTTAACAATAGTGCAACAGTATTGTAATGGTATTGTAACAGTTTTGTGACAGTATTGTAACAATATTTTAACAATATTGTAACAGTATTCTTAATGATGGCCACTGAAGCATTGCTGAGAACAAGGATTTTGATATATTTTACACAAGACTGGAGTGAAGTGCTTGCCCCGTAATCGAAAGGTTGTAGGTTCGAGCCTCGCTCAGTCTGTTGCGTCGTTGTGTCCTTGGGCAAGACGCTTAACCCACCTTGCCTGCTGGTGGTGGTTGGAGGGACCGGTGGCGCCTGTGCTCGTCAGCCTCGTCTCTGTCAGTGCGCCCCTGGGCAGCTGTGGTTATCGTAGCTCATCCCCACCAGTGTATGAATGTGTGTGTGAATGTGTGTGTGAATGGGTGAATGACTGATTGTGTTGTAAAGCACCTTGGGGGGTTTCAGGACTCTAGAAGGTGCTAAATACAGTCCATTTACCATTTACCATTTACCAAGACTGAATATATATTTGTATATTTTGATGGATACGTTCTACATTATTTGTTTTTTTTAATCTTTTTGTAATATTTGTATGTTTACTTTAGGTAGAGATGACTGACATTTTGCTAAATGTTTTGATATTAAGCAAAACCATTATGTTTCGTTACAACAAAATAAAATTCTAATTGAAACACACTAGATTCCAAGGTGTCATTTGGATAAATACCCACAAGGTGGCACTGTCCCCCTATGTTCTCTGCTCTATCTGTCTCTCTCTCTCCATACCTTTGACTGGTGCTTTTATTGTTAGCATGTAACATGATTCTTGGACACCTAGCCTCCCCAGCATTCCCAGTTAGATGAGAGAGGAACTTTCTCCATCTGGCTCTGTGGACAGTGTCCCCTGCCTCTGACCCGTGCTTGCTGGAGATAGACATCAGTTCCCTGCAAACCTCCTGAGGAAAGTTTTTATGATGTTTCTAACAGTAGAGAATAATAAATGAGTAATCGAGTATCCTCCTTCCTATAATCTCCTAACACTTTGTGTCTTGGTTTATTTTCTATGCTGGTGTCATACAATAGTTTCCCCTAATAACTAAGTCTTTTCTACAGAAGATTAATTTTTCAAGTTGTTTTACTTCCCTTTACCAATTAGAAATCAATGTCATTCTCATGTCTGAGCTGTGCTGAAAGGAAAACTATCACTTGTCCTAATTTAATGTCCTCTGGGCTTTTTCTTTGTACAAATTGTTGCATTTGGTGCCCTGACAACACAAATCTTTAAGTCCTATTATTAAGGCCACACCTTGCTACGTGGTCAACTTAGTGTCTACACACATTAGCACATACCAAGATCAAAAATGTCCCTTGTTTAGTTTTTAAGTTCATCATCTTAGCAACTGCCTTTCTGGTGTTTTTAGCTGGACTGCCGATGCATCACCTGCTATCCTTAACCTTTACAGTCCCTGTGACACAAGGTGATAGCACAAACATTCCTACTAGGTTTGACCTAACAAGATGAGAAGTCACACACAGTAACTTTATTGTCACTCAGTATGTACTTGGACTAGCTAGCTTACTAGGTTATAACTCTAACATCCAAAGCTAATTTGTCCAAGACTTGAATAGCCATGTAGACTAGAGTTATATCAAGGCACTTCACACAGTAAACATTCCAATACATGTCAGTTCATTTAGCCAATCAGTTAAAGGTTTCCTGTATAAGGAACCCAGCAGGTTGCATCGAGTCACTGACTAGTGTCAGAGTCTTTACAGCAATCCTCATACTAAGCAAGCATGCAGCGACAGTGGAGAGGAAAACTCCCTTTTAACAGGAAGAAACCTCCAGAGGATCCTGACTCAGTATAAGCAGCCATCCGCCATGACTCACTGGGGATGGAGAAGACAGAGCAGACACACACACACACACACACACACACACACACACACACACACACACACACACACACACACACACACACACACACACACAACATATATGCCAAGTAGTGTTTCTATGGTTACATTGTGATTTCTTAGTATATTAATCCTAGTGAATCTACAATTAAATGGGTAAACTAGTAGTAGCCCATTCAGTGTCAAAGAGAGTAAAGTGTAATTATCAGGAGAGGGAGAATATTTAAGTGGTTAGCAACACTGTTCAAGCTGATGGGCCCCTCCATGAAGCCACCACAGCTCAGCAGAACATCATTGTAGCTTCTTCTGGGGAGAAAAACACTTAGAGAGAAAATAAAGTTAACAGCTGAAATAACAGGAAATAATACAGTTAAAGAGCAGATTGTAGAAGAAAGTAGTCGAGTGTGGAAAGTGGTCAGTGTGTCCTCCAGCAGTCTAAGCCTAAGCAGCATAACTACAGAGATAACTCTGGGTAACCTAGCCTTTTAGATGGAGGCATGTTGGAGGCAGGGCAAGGGAGAGCCGTCTTCACCGACTGTACACTCCACCTCCCTCTACTCCCCCACTTGTCCAGATCTAGGCTAACATCAGATTTTAACCATAGGCTGGCTCTATCAAATAAATCAAATAAATATCAAATAAAAATGTTTTCAGCCTAGTCTTAAAAGTAGACAAGGTGTCTGCCTCACGGTCTAAAGCTGGGAGCTGGTTCCACAAGAGAGGAGTGTTGATTTATACATTTGTTCATACTTGACTCTATAGTTGACTAGACCCTAATAATGTTTTGGCTACACTGTATTAAAATGTAAAGACTGCTTGTTAATGACTCATTGTCGTGGCGATTCATAAGATTTTTTAAATCCAAATAGATTGATGGAATTCAGTTTTACATGTTCACACATTTGAGTTCTCAGAATTATTATTTGTTACCAAATAAAAAAGAAATGTGCAAAATGTGTATTGAAACCTCTGTAAATCTCAAAATAGCAGAGAAGGTTGTCAGCAGGTCAGGACGCCTTGACCTCTGACCCCTGTGTCTACAACTGCTAGGTCAAATCAATAAGGCCTCCATTAGGTCCTGTGATATTCCTATTGGGAGTTAAATCCAATTTGTGGATTAAAGTGGGGATTTAAAAGTAATTATAGACCAACAAAAGTCTGTAGTTTGTCATTCATTTCAAACAGAATCATTCTATTAGCATCAGGGTTGTTGAATACTGTAGAATGTGTATCAGAGTGTGTGTAGTAAAGTGAATACTATAGAGTGTGTATCAGAGTGTGTACAGTAAAGTGAATACTATAGTGTCTCAGAGTGTGTATAGTTAAGTGAATACTGTAGAGTGTGTATCAGAGTGTGTGTAGTAAAGTGAATACTATAGAGTGCGTCAGAGTCTTCGTCTTCGTCTTCCTCCGCTTATCCGGGTCCGGGTCGCGGGGGCAGCATCCCAATTAGGGAGCTCCAGGCCGTCCTCTCCCCGGCCTTGTCCACCAGCTCCTCCGGCAGGACCCCAAGGCGTTCCCGGACCAGATTGGAGATGTAACCTCTCCAACGTGTCCTGGGTCGACCCGGGGGCCTTCTGCCGGCAGGACATGCCCGAAACACCTCCCCGGGGAGGCGTCCAGGAGGCATCCTGACCAGATGCCCAAACCACCTCAACTGGCTCCTTTCGATCCGGAGGAGCAGCGGTTCTACTCCGAGTCCCTCCCGAATGTCCGAGCTCCTCACCCTATCTCTAAGGCTGAGCCCGGCCACCCTACGGAGGAAACTCATTTCGGCCGCTTGTATCCGTGATCTCGTTCTTTCGGTCATTACCCAAAGCTCATGACCATAGGTGAGGATTGGGACGTAGATCGACCGGTAAATCGAGAGCCTGGCTTTCTGGCTCAGCTCCCTCTTCCCCACGACAGATCGGCTCAGCGTCCGCATCACTGCAGACGCCGAACCAATCCGCCTGTCGATCTCCCGATCCCTCCTACCCTCACTCGTGAACAAGACCCCGAGATACTTAAACTCCTCCACTTGAGGTAGGACCTCTCTCCCGACCCGGAGGTGGCAAGCCACCCTTTTCCGGTCGAGAACCATGGTCTCAGATTTGGAGGTGCTGATCCTCATCCCAGCCGCTTCACATTCGGCCGCGAACCTACCCAGCAAGAGCTGAAGGTCAGAGCTGGATGAAGCTAGGAGGACCACATCATCCGCAAAAAGCAGAGACGAGATTCTCCTGCCACCAAACTCGACACACTCCACACCACGGCTGCGTCTAGAAATTCTGTCCATAAAAGTGATGAACAGAACCGGTGACAAAGGGCAGCCTTGGCGGAGTCCAACCCTCACTGGGAACAGGTCCGACTTACTACCGGCTATGCGGACCAAACTCACGCTCCTCTGGTAAAGGGACTGAATGGCCCTTAACAGAAAGCCACCCACCCCATACTCCTGGAGCGTCCCCCACAGGGTGCCCCTGGGGACACGGTCATAAGCCTTCTCCAAATCCACAAAGCACATGTGGATTGGTTGGGCAAACTCCCATGCCCCCTCCATCACCCTTGCAAGGGTATAGAGCTGGTCCACAGTTCCACGGCCAGGATGAAAACCACATTGCTCCTCCTCTATCTGAGATTCAACTATCGATCGGACCCTCCTCTCCAGTACCTTGGCGTAGACCTTTCCAGGGAGGCTGAGGAGTGTGATCCCCCTATAGTTGGAACACACCCTCAGGTCACCCTTCTTAAAGATGGGGACCACCACCCCGGTCTGCCACTCCCTAGGAACTGCCCCCGATGACCACGCAATGTTGTAGAGACGTGTCAACCATGACAGCCCTACAACATCCATAGCCTTGAGATACCCAGGACGAACCTCATCCGCCCCCGGGGCTCCGCCGCTGTGTAGTTGTTTGACTACCTCAGCAACTTCTGCCCCCGAGATCGGACAGTCCATCCCCAGGCCTCCCAGCTCTGGTTCCTCCTCGGAATGCGCATTGGTGGGATTGAGGAGCTCCTCAAAGTATTCCTTCCACCGTCCGACTATAGCCTCAGTTGAAGTCAGCAGCTCCCCATCCCCACTGTAAACAGTGTGAGCGAGTTGCTGCCTTCCTCTCCTGAGGCGCCGGACAGTTTGCCAGAACCTCTTTGGAGCCGATCGATAGTGCGTCAGAGTGTGTATAGTAAAGTGAATACTGTAGAATGTGTATCAGAGTGTGTATAGTAAAGTGAATACTATAGAGTGCGTCAGAGTGTGTATAGTAAAGTGAATACTATAGAGTGTATCAGAGTGTGTGTAGTAAAGTGAATACTATAGTGTCTCAGAGTGTGTATAGTTAAGTGAATACTGTAGAGTGTGTATCAGAGTGTGTGTAGTAAAGTGAATACTATAGAGTGCATCAGAGTGTGTATAGTAAAGTGAATACTGTAGAATGTGTATCAGAGTGTGTATAGTAAAGTGAATACTATAGAGTGCGTCAGAGTGTGTATAGTAAAGTGAATACTATAGAGTGTATCAGAGTGTGTATAGTAAAGTGAATACTATAGAGTGCGTCAGAGTGTGTATAGTAAAGTGAATACTGTAGAATGTGTATCAGAGTGTGTATAGTAAAGTGAATACTATAGAGTGCGTCAGAGTGTGTATAGTAAAGTGAATACTATAGAGTGTATCAGAGTGTGTGTAGTAAAGTGAATACTATAGTGTCTCAGAGTGTGTATAGTTAAGTGAATACTGTAGAGTGTGTATCAGAGTGTGTGTAGTAAAGTGAATACTATAGAGTGCATCAGAGTGTGTATAGTAAAGTGAATACTGTAGAATGTGTATCAGAGTGTGTATAGTAAAGTGAATACTATAGAGTGCGTCAGAGTGTGTGTAGTAAAGTGAATGCTATAGAGTGCGTCAGAGTGTGTGTAGTAAAGTGAATACTATAGAGTGCGTCAGAGTGTGTATAGTAAAGTGAATACTATAGAGTGCGTCAGAGTGTGTATAGTAAAGTGAATACTGTAGAATGTGTATCAAAGTGTGTATAGTAAAGTGAATACTATAGAGTGTATCAGAGTGTGTGTAGTAAAGTGAATACTATAGAATGTGTATCAGAGTGTGTATAGTAAAGTGAATACTGTAGAATGTGTATCAGAGTGTGTATAGTAAAGTGAATACTATAGTGTCTCAGAGTGTGTATAGTTAAGTGAATACTATAGAGTGCGTCAGAGTGTGTATAGTAAAGTGAATACTATAGAGTGCGTCAAAGTGTGTATAGTAAAGTGAATACTGTAGAGTGTGTATCAGAGTGTGTATAGTAAAGTGAATACTATAGAGTGCGTCAGAGTGTGTATAGTAAAGTGAATACTGTAGAGTGTGTATCAGAGTGTGTGTAGTAAAGTGAATACTGTAGAATGTGTATCAGAGTGTGTATAGTAAAGTGAATACTGTAGAGTGCGTATCAGAGTGTGTGTAGTAAAGTGAATACTATAGAGTGCATCAGAGTGTGTATAGTAAAGTGAATACTGTAGAATGTGTATCAGAGTGTGTAGTAAAGTGAATACTATAGTGTCTCAGAGTGTGTATAGTTAAGTGAATACTATAGAGTGCGTCAAAGTGTGTATAGTAAAGTGAATACTATAGAGTGCGTCAGAGTGTGTATAGTAAAGTGAATACTGTAGAGTGTGTATCAGAGTGTGTATAGTAAAGTGAATACTATAGAGTGCGTCAGAGTGTGTATAGTAAAGTGAATACTGTAGAGTGTGTATCAGAGTGTGTGTAGTAAGGTGAATACTGTAGAATGTGTATCAGAGTGTGTATAGTAAAGTGAATACTGTAGAGTGTGTATCAGAGTGTGTGTAGTAAAGTGAATACTATAGAGTGCATCAGAGTGTGTATAGTAAAGTGAATACTGTAGAATGTGTATCAGAGTGTGTATAGTAAAGTGAATACTATAGAGTGCGTCAGAGTGTGTGTAGTAAAGTGAATACTATAGAGTGCGTCAGAGTGTGTGTAGTAAAGTGAATACTATAGAGTGCGTCAGAGTGTGTATAGTAAAGTGAATACTATAGAGTGCATCAGAGTGTGTATAGTTAAGTGAATACTATAGAGTGCGTCAGAGTGTGTATAGTAAAGTGAATACTATAGAGTGCGTCAGAGTGTGTATAGTAAAGTGAATACTGTAGAGTGTGTATCAGAGTGTGTGTAGTAAAGTGAATTCTGTAGAATGTGTATCAGAGTGTGTATAGTAAAGTGAATACTATAGTGTCTCAGAGTGTGTATAGTTAAGTGAATACTATAGAGTGTGTCAGAGTGTGTATAGTAAAGTGAATACTGTAGAATGTGTATCAGAGTGTGTATAGTAAAGTGAATACTATAGAGTGTATCAGAGTGTGTGTAGTAAAGTGAATACTATAGAATGTGTATCAGAGTGTGTATAGTAAAGTGAATACTATAGAGTGTATCAGAGTGTGTATAGTAAAGTGAATACTATAGTGTCTCAGAGTGTGTATAGTTAAGTGAATACTATAGAGTGTGTCAGAGTGTGTATAGTAAAGTGAATACTGTAGAATGTGTACCAGAGTGTGTATAGTAAAGTGAATACTATAGAGTGTCTCAGAGTGTGTATAGTTAAGTGAATACTGTAGAGTGTGTATCAGAGTGTGTGTAGTAAAGTGAATACTATAGAGTGCGTCAGAGTGTGTATAGTAAAGTGAATACTGTAGAATGTGTATCAGAGTGTGTATAGTAAAGTGAATACTATAGAGTGCGTCAGAGTGTGTGTAGTAAAGTGAATACTATAGAGTGTGTCAGTGTGTATAGTAAAGTGAATACTGTAGAATGTGTATCAGAGTGTGTATAGTAAAGTGAATACTATAGAGTGCGTCAGAGTGTGTATACTAAAGTGAATACTGTAGAGTGCGTCAGAGTGTGTATAGTAAAGTGAATACTATAGAGTGCGTCAGAGTGTGTATAGTAAAGTGAATACTGTAGAGTGTGTATCAGAGTGTGTGTAGTAAAGTGAATACTATAGAGTGCGTCAGAGTGTGTGTAGTAAAGTGAATACTATAGAGTGTGTCAGTGTGTATAGTAAAGTGAATACTGTAGAATGTGTATCAGAGTGTGTATAGTAAAGTGAATACTATAGAGTGCGTCAGAGTGTGTATAGTAAAGTGAATACTGTAGAGTGTGTATCAGAGTGTGTGTAGTAAAGTGAATACTGTAGAATGTGTATCAGAGTGTGTATAGTAAAGTGAATACTATAGTGTCTCAGAGTGTGTATAGTTAAGTGAATACTATAGAGTGTGTCAGAGTGTGTATAGTAAAGTGAATACTGTAGAATGTGTATCAAAGTGTGTATAGTAAAGTGAATACTATAGAGTGTATCAGAGTGTGTGTAGTAAAGTGAATACTATAGAATGTGTATCAGAGTGTGTATAGTAAAGTGAATACTATAGTGTCTCAGAGTGTGTATAGTTAAGTGAATACTATAGAGTGTGTCAGAGTGTGTATAGTAAAGTGAATACTGTAGAATGTGTATCAGAGTGTGTATAGTAAAGTGAATACTATAGAGTGCGTCAGAGTGTGTGTAGTAAAGTGAATACTATAGAGTGTGTCAGTGTGTATAGTAAAGTGAATACTGTAGAATGTGTATCAGAGTGTGTATAGTAAAGTGAATACTATAGAGTGCGTCAGAGTGTGTATAGTAAAGTGAATACTGTAGAATGTGTATCAGAGTGTGTATAGTAAAGTGAATACTGTAGAATGTCTATCAGAGTGTTTATAGTAAAGTGAATACTATATATTGTGTATTGTGTGTATTATTAAGTTGAGTTGTATTCAGTTCTAGGTAATAGTAGCCTGCCATACCCCAGTTTAACGACTAGAGGTCTCTGTTTCCTCGTTGGTTTCCTCCCAGCCTGCTCATTAGTATCCGTCTGTCACTACCACCGCCACCGCCTCCTCCTGCCACGCCACGACGCCCAGGCATCGCATCGGTTCCCCGGCTGTGGCATCACCGCGCGGGGAGGGGCTCCGCTCCCTACTGTAATACCGACCGCTTTACGGTGGGACGGAAGCCACGGAGCGGAGGGAGGATGCCCGTTATTTCCGTTCTTTTCTTCATTTGACTCAATTTCAGCGAACTTCCAGCTTCTGTTTCATGCCTCAGCCTCCCTTTAAAGCCCCAGAACCCTGCTGCGTTTCACCCGAACCGAGATGCGTCCTGATACGCACGGAGACATTGTCCGGACCCCGCGGGGGGAGGAGAAGGAGGAGGAGGAGAGGAGCATGTAACCGGGAGAAACGCACCGGCGGCGGCGGCGGCACCACCTGTCACCGCCTCTTATGTCGTTATCCTGCTCTGATTTAGCCCTTCCCTGATGTGTTGACGGAGTTTGTATTTTGTCGCAGTTTTGGATCTTATCTTCGGCAAAATGAGCGAAGAAGCGTCCCAGGTTCCCAAAGAGCTGCTGGGTAAGATCAGAGCCACGCGTCCCGGCCGGCGTGCTGCTTCCACCAGCTTCATTTCATCTGTGGAAAAACATCCATGGATTTATTCTGGTGTTTTATAAAATAGATTATTGTTATATTTAAACTCGTTCTCGCAAGTTTCCTTTTTGTAACCTAAACATTTTAGGATTTTAGGGGAACAGCTGAGGAGAATGAAGCTGCTCACATAGTGCGGACTTTGTTTAGGGTTAGGGTTAGATAAGTGGTTTATGTGTGACTGTCAGGACTATTTTCCCCCCAGAAACCCAGGATCTGCATGTTCTCATTGGCAGGCTTCTTATTCCATTACCGTGTTTCTGCTTCTGAGTCGCGCAGCTGTGGCTTTATTTAGGAAAGTAAATCAGTGACTGAAAACGTCAGTGTCACGTTGGCCAAAGCTGTCTCTCTTTATGTGGCACAGGCCAGGAGACAGGCCACTCAGGTTTGTCACAAAACAATGGTTGGTTATAGACCGATCAGGTGAGAAATGAATCAACCCCCCTTTCGTTTTTCTCCTGATGGTTGCGATGCGATTCCACTCAGAGCTGAGTAAGTTTCATTATAAGACAAAACATGCATGGTTTCCGATCATGTGGTGGTCAGTTTGAGATTTTACCTCTTTTAGACTCGCACAAAGAACATATGAAGCACATGTGACGAGACTGAGGTGATCATTGAAGTGAAACACGGTGGTGAATGTCCAGATGCAATCACCAGCCACTTTTATTAGGTACACCTAGCTAGTACTGCTGGGTCAGACACCCTTTTGTCTTCATAGTTCCACTGCATCCTGAAAGTTCTGGACTGGACTGCGATGTGGCGACTGGAGTCCAGGGAACACATGGTCATATAGGAACCAGTTAGATGATCTGATCTCTGTGAAATTGTGTCATCCTGCTGGAAGTGTCATCAGAAGGCGGGTCCATGTGGTCATAAAGGGATGGTCATGATCATCAACAATACTCAGTGAGGCTTGGGTGGTATAAGGGACACCTAAACCACTACAGCAGCAGCAGCCTGAAGCGTTGATACAAGGCAGGACGGATCCATGATTTCATATTGGTGCCACTATAATCTGACCCGACCATCTGCATGGTGCAGATCCAGACTCGGGATCAGGAAAGGTTTTTCCTGTTTCATCTGGTGAATTAGAACGTCCGTTTCTTATTCTTCGCTGGCAGGAGAGACACTTGGTGTGGTCTTCTGCTGCTGGAGTCCATCTGCTCCATGCTGGGTTCAGAGATGCTGTTCTGCAGACCTACGCTGCTGTTGTTGTCATATCATCTAGAACCGGTCTGACCAGTCTCCTTTGACCTCTCCACTTCTAGACTCATAATGCAGAGCTGCTTCCATGTGATTGGCTATTTTTGTTAACCAGTTGAATAGATGTGGCTAATAAAGTGGACAGTGGTTTAATATGGTCAATCCATTGGTTGCTTGTGTTGAATGTAAGCATCTCGTCCCACTGGGTTCTTTCCCAGTGCTTGTTGCCTTGCTGGACCAGTTCTACACACTTAACATAAGACATCGAGTACATCTTGAGCTATTGTCTGGAGAAGTAAAGCCAGCCATTGTTGGGCACATTTGCTGCTGCATGTGATTCTGCATCATGTATGATTCCACTTGGCATTCAGCACGTAGGGGAAATGCCATCACGATGGCACCGACACAACTAAATCTGTCTCTGACCGCTAAGAGCTTAGTTTGAGATTTTCCTCTCATACACTGATGAGCAGCATTTTATTGTTTACCTCATAAGAGCCTCCATTCGACCGAAGGAGAGTGTTTAAGCATCAGGAGCTCGGTAACTTGGTGCACACTCTAAATGAGAAACAAGTCAAACTATTTTTGGTCTCTGGAAAACAATTTTTTTAAGATGAGAGAAATAAGAATGGGGGCTCGGGTCAA
The DNA here is from genome assembly GCF_043380555.1 of Nothobranchius furzeri. Taxonomy (NCBI): domain Eukaryota; kingdom Metazoa; phylum Chordata; class Actinopteri; order Cyprinodontiformes; family Nothobranchiidae; genus Nothobranchius; species Nothobranchius furzeri. Next base: position 41,938,856 of record NC_091745.1, on the reverse strand, counting down.
CAGACAGGGAAAGCTGCACACTTGAATGGTTTACAGCTTCATGCTGCGTTCGAGAAAACGGGGATTCAGTTGCATCGTCTGAACAGTGATGAAACAGTTTTATCTCCGTGTGCAGAGCCTTTTCTACATGCCTTTCCCTCAGGGTGGTGCATCTGCGTATGCCTGCCTGAAAGCAGGCTTCTGCTGTGAGAGATACGTGCTGAAGTAACAGCATCAGAAGAAAATGTATGGCGTTTAAAGCGTGCCACAACCCCTGCACGCGCATTGGGTCCACAGCGTGCGCGTGAACGGGACTCGCGAGCGAAAATATACATGGCGAGAGGTCATTTGTGCACTGAGAGGGAGCAAACTGTGTCTGTGAGCGCACAAGGATGTGCACAAGTGACAAACCTGCGTGCGCGCGTTGCCAACGAGCACACGGCAGAGGAAAACGTGCGCGCGCGGCAGCCTCTCTGCGCGCTCGGCAGCCTCTGCGCGCTCGGTTTCTAATTCCGCTCGCTCGGCTGTGAGGGCTTTTGGCACTCTGGAGGCGTGGCCTGTGGCAGATCTTCCCTGTCCTCTGATTGGTTAGTTTACCCCGCACTTTACTCTCTACCTATCTATATAAAAAAAATCTGAGATTCAGCAGTTGCTGTCATAGCTCAGCTGGGAGAGCGGGTGACTCTCACTCTGGAGGATCCAGGTTCGAGTCCGGCCAAGTAACATAGAGTTGATGTCATATTATTCTTTCCTAATTCCTGTGATATTATTTTACAGTTGTGACCGTTCAACTGTCATTAAATGTCCGAATGTTTGCTGGGCAGTATTTTAAAAAGTGCACATAAGCTAGATGGTTTTTACCAGGTAAAAATAGACTTGTGGGTGTAGGTATGTTCAACTTTAAAAAGTTCTTGCCTCATTAATGTATTGTTTATTTTTTTCAGCATTTAATTGACAAATTATCCTTTCAAATAATTAATTGATGAGTTACATAATTGTCCATTTAGAATTGTTGAATGGACTGAGTCAAGTTTGGTGCACTTTATATATTTCAAAACATGTTTTTTTATTTTAATTATGCATATAAATAATTTTAATGTTAATTTATTGAAATATTTCAATTTTTTCATTACCTCACCCTTGTTTTGACAAAAACAAGACCTTGCTGGATAATATCACGGAGAAACTATTTGTTCACAGTACTTGGCTCAGTGAGGATCTGTATACCAAAGGAGGAGATACTCAGAAATCTGTCTGCAGATTGTTACAACCCAGACTGGAAGTGGTGGGCTGTAATAAGAAAGGAGACCAAACAGAGGAGTGTGGGGTTCAACAACTGATTTATTTAACCAAAGTAAGGATTTACTAAAGCAAGTTAGTGAACAGAAAATGGCCAGTGAGGACTCTCCACCACACAGGAGAGACCCAGTGAAAGCAGAAAAACAGTAGGCTTTGTAGGCAGCACCACACCCTGAGCCCAGGTGCCTCCAAGGCTGCTTAACGAGCTGCCTACAACAGAAGAAAAACACAATTAAACACAAATGAAAACCCAGTGAGACGGTGGGGGCATCACAACACGTTCAGGACTACCCAAACACCAGTAATTCTTGACTGCACTGATCTGAGGTGTCAATGGCCATATCCCCCTCTCTTCCAGAGTCATATATTTTCCTCAAGTTCAACTGCACTCTGAAGAGGCTCATTTGGATTGTGCCACATAGGCCAGTGACCTTTGTCTCAGCACTGTATGCTGGAACTATCAGCGACCAACCTGGGAATCTGGTGTGTTGAAAATGCTACAACTAGAGATGGTCATCATGGTAGACAGGGGTTTCTTCATTGATGACATTGTGCCCTGCAAAGTGTACAGGCCAGCTTTTCTTTCTGGCAAACCTCAAATGTCTGCATGTGAAGTTATAGAAACAGAAGCCATAACATCTCTGAGTGCATGTGGAGCGCTCCATTCATCTGGTCCAAGAACACTAGGATTTTGATTGTTATTCCCCTCCTTGCATTTGTAAACAATCAGCTATATGCTGTGGTTTTTCTCCTTACCAACTTTTAAAATAGCCCACTAGTGAAGGCCTGGGCAAAGAAGCCTGATGTCTGAGAACCTCAACATATGTACGGCAACCACACTGCATATTTACACACTTTCATAAAGAAACTGCATATCAAGCTTTCATTCAGATGACCTTCAACAGTGCTGCACCCTGCAGAGGGACATCCGAGTAAAACCTTGAGATGGCCATTTTCTGTTCACTAACTTGCTTTAGTAAATCCTTACTTTGGTTAAATAAATCAGTTGTTGAACCCCCCACTCCTGTTTGGTCTCCTTTCTTATTACAGCCCACCACTTCCAGTCTGGGTTGTAACAATCTGCAGACAGATTTCTGAGTATCTCCTCCTTTGGTACACAGATCCTCACTGAGCCATGTACTGTGAACAAATAGTTTCTCTGTGATATTATCCAGCAAGGTCTTGTTTTTGTCAAAACAAGGGTGAGGTAATGAAAAATTGAAATATTTCAATAAATTAACATTAAAATTATTTATATGCATAATTAAAATAAAAAAAAACATGTTTTGAAATATATAAAGTGCACCAAACTTGACTCAGTCCATTCAACAATTCTAAATGGACAATTATTTAACTCATCAATTAATTATTTGAAAGGATAATTTGTCAATTAAATGCTGAAAAAAATAAACAATTCATTAATGAGGCAAGAACTTTTTAAAGTTGAACATACCTACACCCACAAGTCTATTTTTACCTGGTTAAAACCATCTAGCTTATGTGCACTTTTTAAAACACTGCCCAGCAAACATTCGGACGTTTAATGACAGTTGAACGGTCACAACTGTAAAATAATATCACAGGAATTAGGAAAGAATAATATGACATCAATTCTATGTTCCTTGGCCAGACTCGAACCTGGATCCTCCAGAGTGAGAGTCACCCGCTCTCCCAGCTGAGCTATGACAGCAACTGCTGAATTTCAGATTTTTTTCATATAGATAGGTAGAGAGTAAAGTGCGGGGTGAACTAACCAATCAGAGGACAGGGAAGATCTGCCACAGGCCACGCCTCCAGAGTGCCAAAAGCCCTCACAGCCGAGCGAGCGGAATTAGAAACCGAGCGCGCAGAGGCTGCCGAGCGCGCAGAGAGGCTGCCGCGCGCGCACGTTTTCCTCTGCCGTGTGCTCGTTGGCAACGCGCGCACGCAGGTTTGTCACTTGTGCACATCCTTGTGCGCTCACAGACACAGTTTGCTCCCTCTCAGTGCACAAATGACCTCTCGCCATGTATATTTTCGCTCGCGAGTCCCGTTCACGCGCGCGCTGCCATGTATATTTTCGCTCGCGAGTCCCGTTCACACGCGCGCTGTGGACCCAATGCGCGTGCACGGGTTGTGGCACGGGTCTGACGCGATAAAAATGGTTTAGAGGCGTCAAAAGAATGACATTTTATAGATGTTAGAACTGTTGCAGAAATCTCAAAACACTGTTCTTTATTGACAAGTGCACAGAAGCTCAGAATTGGACGTAATTAAGAGATTTTGTAAAGGCTCTGGGTTGAGTAAAATAGACGGTTGATAGGTTTGAGAGCTGCTTGTGTGAGCTTTAACTTTACCACTGCGCAGTGATTTCCTTCATTTCTCTGCACATACCTGAACACATTTGTCTATTTAAATCACACAGTCTCTGTTTTGATGCTGCAGAAGGAAAAGGTGCACCTTTTTTTGAAGAGTTTATTTAAAAGGCTCAAGGCTGGCAGATGAACCATTTTAGCACACTACGTAATTATTAGTTTCACTTTGATCTGACGACGGTGGGAGGAAGCCTGTAGGCGGGGATTTGTGCATGCCAGCACAGCTCCGCTCTCAGAATCCCTGTCTATGTCAGAGACGTGCGTGCACACTCCGTTGTTAGTCAGCTGGTGTATGAATGAGCAGCGTGAAGCGGCGGCTGACCCAGTTCTGCGCTTTAAGTGTGGCAGTTGACTGGGTGTTAACCATCAATCCAAACAGAAAACTCTATGCATCTGTTTTCATGCATCTTTTTCACATTATAAAGTGCAAATTTAATCACTTTTAAATAATCTGCAGGTTTTATCCAAGAACGACATCCAGACTCTGGATGGAGACTGATTGTGCGTTGGGATGGCTGAGCCAGAGTTTGTTAGCAGGAATAATCTTGTTGGACAAGATGGAAGATAAGCTGGAAAAACTGGAGAGTAGTTGGGCCGACACTTTAGTCACCCTCTAGCATCCATTAGCCTAAAACCTGATGGCAGCAGCCTTTTAACCCAGTGTAGGTTGATTACGGATAGAGCAAATGTCAGTGTTGAGGATGATCAAAAGGTTTCATCCTGCAGGATTACACTCTAGAAAGTGTGTACTGAATAAAATAACCTGATGTTTTTAATGTTTTATTGGGAAAATGACATGAGCAGGGGACAGCTGGTGGGAGGAAAGCAACTATGGGGTAACAGCAGATAGAAGAAGAAGCGTGGGGTGGGTGGGGGTGGGGGGCAGTGTGGATTAAGTGGCCTTGGAGGATTTGTTTAGACTTTTCTCAAAACCATCCTTACATAAGTTTAAATGTAACACTGGTCTTTAGTTTTAGTTTGGTCTGGTGTCATCGTTTCCGTTTACAGCATTTCCTGACTGTCTTTGGGAACGAGTAAAGGTCACTTACACCTGAAGTCAGTTTGAAAACCCTCCTGGAGGGGGACGTCGGCTGGCACACCACCTCCAAACCTTCTCCCTCTCCTGACATTATTATTTTTAAAATTTCATTAAGATAAAATGCTCTGACTAGTTTATATGGTGTGTGTGTGTGTGTGTAAAGGCTGGTTTATGCTTCTCCGTCTGCGTCAGTGCGGAGACACGCAACGCCATTATCCGTCGTTGCGTAGGGATCCGGCAGGCACGCAAGTACGTACGGAGTCGAGCCCACTTTTTTAAGCATCCGTCGAACGAGACGGAGAACGCAAGCTTGTGATTGGTCAGGACGCCGCTGTTGTTTACAGCGCCGCCATTGCAATACCTCGCGAAAAAACTCTAAAAATATGAACGTTTAATTCTCCCGTGACTGGAGGAGTGAAAAGATGCGCAGCAAGCGTTTTATTTGTGGACGGAAATGACAGGAAACGTGGGTTTAGAGGTGGGGAGCGCTAGCCTAGTGAACTAGACCAAATTCTTGCTTTGCAAAGAATGGTCTAGGCATGCTCCATTGGAACCTCAGCAGCTCCTACCAGGACTCTGGCTAGCCAATCACAGCTCTCTAGAGGGGTTTCAAACACATAAAGAGCTGTGATTGGTCCATAATGGTGGGCCAGTCATAGTGCTCTATCTGCTTAGTGAACAAATCACAGAGCTTTATCCGCTTTGTGGGCCAATCAGGGCACTCTATATGCCTGGTGGGTGGGATGATGCAACAGAGTGAAACAAGAGTATGTCACATTCATTGTTCAGTGGAATGCGGAGGTCATTTGAAAGACAACAGTAGAACCCGCCCCACAACCAAGAGCCGTCAATGGAGCATGGCCAGACTAAATAATACATTTATTTAGTCTGGCTTGCCAGGCTAGGGGAGCGCATGAAGCGGTGGGAGAATGAGAGACAAATATGTCCATATTAAAATTCTCTTATATACACAAAAAACACAATATAAACACACTATCTTGGACCGATACATGACAGGATACCACAGAACAGTGCTACGCCCTCTGTTGTCCTGCCGGGCAATTGCTTTCTCCAGGAGATGGAGAAGTAAAAGAGCAAAACGCTTCCGTCAATCCGTGCGTGTCTGTCCCTTGCGGAGCTGACGGAGAAGCATAAACCAGGCTTAAGTGCGTGCGTGCGCGCGTACCTCCCCAGTAAGTCATGACAGATGGCTGCTCACACTGAACCAGGAGCTGCTGGAGGATTCTTCCTATTAAAGGGGAGTTTTCCTCTCCACTGTTGCTACATGCTTGTTTAGTATGAGGATTGCCGTAAACCAGGGGTCCTCATCTAAATTTGTTCAAGGACTGGAGTTTTTTTCCATCTGACACAGTGAGGGTCAGCTGCTCTTCTAAAACAAGTTCAAGTGTTATTGTATCTTAATTTATTAATATTTAAAATGGCTTTGTTTCCCATCTAAACGGCTTTGATTGTAGTTGTAATGGGTTTGAAGAACGTAAACAATGATTGATATTTGGGATATGAACTATGCTGCTTAACTTCAAAGTCCCAAAGTGTTGGGGGAGGGGGGGGGGGGAGGTGAAAGGGCCTGCGGGCCACCAGTTGAAGTTTACTGCTGTAAATTCTCTAACACAACAAGTCAGTGACTTGATGCAGTCTGCTGGGTTTTCGTACATAGGGATCTTAACTAACTAGCATAATGAACTGAGCTCAATGCGCTGATGAGTCGGTTTGAATGGGAATGATAACATTGTAAAAAGCCAAGAGACGACTGGTATGGATTCGGCTCTTTGTGAACTCACTAGTGACAGTTTTCATGCGTCCACATTTTGGCAAATCCAACACTGAACCAGTTTCACGAAACTTAGCAAGCAGTTTGCTAACTGTACCATGGGAGATGGGTGGTCTCGTAGGGTGTCTTGCATTGAAATCTGCTGCAATGACCCGTTCACCAGACATTCACACAATTTTGATCCGCTCCTCACGTGATTAACCTCTTCGACATGTCGATGGCTGTGAACAGAGAGAAACTTGTAAATAACTCATGAAAGAATAACGACTTCTCAGTAAAACGTTTAATAGTTTACTCTGTGGTTGGCTGCACTAAGAGACGTCATTAGATGCAACGTCGCATTTATACCTTATTGAAATCAAACAAATTTACTTGAAATTTGGATTTAAAATGTATGAAGAGTTAGTTACTGGTAGATCTGAGCAAATACTGGTTGTTAGCATTAGCAAGATGGCCAGCTTCAAAATGGCCACCACGGTCACCACCCATCTTGGAAAGTTTGCCCCCTCACATATGCTAATGTGCCACAAACAGGACGTTAATGTCACCAACCATTCTCATTTTATTGAGGTGTATCCATAGAAATGGCCCACCCTGTAGAAATATTTCAGCATAAAGATACTATAATTGAAGTGAAAAAACTTTTTGGGTACTTGTATTTACTAGAAAATGGTTGTAACCTCCCTCAAATGTAGAAAATGGCCTGTACTCTCAGAAGGAGGATTTTTGAAGGATTGAAGCCTTTTTCACGTGGTCCATAAAAATTGGATTTGGTAAATTTTTCATCAAGTACTTATGTTTTTTTCTAATTAGCAGAAATAGAAACCCGTTTGCCCCTGTGGCAGGAGCACACTTATCTGTGTCAGCTGAACGAAGCAAAGCAGAAATGAATATTTATGTCATTTATACATCCACTTTCCCCTCAGCTGGGCCTCTGCAGTTTCCCCCTCTTTCCTTTCTCCTCCTCCTCTTCAATATCAAAAGGAATTGTAGGCTTTGAGACTACGAAATGTCAGATTTTCCACTCGAGTCTGAATCTCTCCTCGTTTTATCTTTCCTCTGCTGTCTGTAGAGAGTGTGAGGGATGCGGTGGGGAGGAAGGTGAAGTTGTCACTGAGGAAAAGAGTCAAACTGGAGATCAAAGGAGACAAGATGGAGAACAGAGTCCTGGTGAGTCAACAGTCACTGTGTGTCTTCTTTTCTACGACTTGTCTATCTTTTCCTGAGATGTATAGCTTTTCCTGAAGATCACAAGTCTGCTTTTCTCAAGTTCTGAGAAGCAGTTCTCACCAGAAAATATGAAACTTATGTTGTCTTTCCAAGTGAAAATGTGTCTGTAAGTGTCATTCATGATCACAACTCTGTATGAAAACTCTTCAGAGCAGGTGGAAACTGCAGCCTTAAAGTAAATCCACCAGCTGCTAAATAATGAATACCGGCTAGACTATTAAAATTGCATATCTGGGAGGAAGAAGGGTGATGAGATGAAGTTCTCATTTCACCTCAGTGTCTGAGTCGGGTCAATAAGGTTGTATCAGAAAGCTTTTAGCTGCCAGTGATTTTGACTGTAGTTTGTGTGACTCCATGGAATCAACATAAGCTCTCTAGTTTTACAACCCACGGTGGAGGTTTTTAGCTTTACTGCTCTGCAGGAAGAACAAGAAAAGACTAGCTCACCCAAGCTTTCTCCTTTACATATTTAGACCAGTGAGTGTCTAAATAATGGTGCCATCCGGTGTAGGTTTCAGAAGAGATTAATTTAATGACTCCACCAGCGCCATCTTGGCTATGCCACCACATGCCCCCCACCCCCCACCCCCTTCCTCCAAAGTCAATTTTTGTCCCCTGCACTTTTTACCATCCGAAAACAAAATTACTCTATGTTAACACTGGCTGAGCACTTGGACCAAGCATAAACCAACCACTTGTGCTGAAGCCCGCTTCCTATTAGCTATAACATTTTTTTTTACTTACTGTAAAAGTGTCCCCCCACAGTCCTCGTGCCGGTCGCCCCCCCCCCCCCCCCCCCCACACACACACTTCTAAAGTCGAAACTACGTGCACTGAGCCAATGTAGCATCAAGCTAACCAAAGCTAAAGGTGGTTGACGGGTGCTTTTAGCTGGAAAACCGAAGTTGAGCAACTCTGCTTCCCTCTGCCTTTCCTGGAGGTAAGCCGCTAATGCTAGTGCTGGCAGTAGCACTGATGGCTCATCTACTACCAGTCAGTTAAAATTACGCCACTCTAGCTATTTGTCAAGCTTTAATTACTTCTAAATGAATGAGTTACAAAAAATGAACTCCCCTCAGAGTTGTCATGACTGTAAACCAGACCTATTACAGGCACACTTGGCAGTTTAGGCTTGCTTTTAGCACCCCCTGGTGTCCGTTTAGTAGAACCAAAAGCAAAACTTACCTCCTCACTGTGCATTCATTTTTTAACACCTTAATCTAACTGCTGGAATGTCTCCCAGCCTTCCTTGATGTCTACATGAGTGATGCATCACAAAATGAAATAAATCAGCTGTGTTCATGATCTAAAACATGCAGGAAACTTGTTGGAACAAGACCGTTTTGGTCTGCTCAAGTCTGAAGTTGCAAGTGAATATTCTGGCCTCAGGGGCAATAGGGGCTGGGTGACATTTCATTAATCCTGTAAAAGGTCATTTTTAGCACATACTGGCTCAAGAAAAAGATTTAAAATATGAAAAAGTCACCTAGTATACCTTTGAAACCTAAAATGCTTTTTGTTCTAGGCTGTAAACATGTTTATTTCTGCTGTGAAGTTGCCATTTTTAACTTGAGAGTCAATGGGAGCTTGCTCCTTTCTGGAGCCAGCCCCCTACTGGATGGGAGGTGAACTGCAGTTTTTGTCACTCTGCATTGGCTTCACTTTTGGCGTGCAGATCATCTCTGTGGATTTGGACAAATAATAATAAATCTATAACGACACAATTCATTTTGACTATAAAAAGTAATACACTTTAGAGCAGCGGTTTCCAAAGTTGGGCTGAGGACACTAATGAGGGTCACCAAGAGCAACACGGGAGTCTTGAGATGATTTCCTGAAATTTAAATAAAATAGAAAAACAATTGCTATATTGAAGTTATATTTCTTGCATAATTGTTGCAAAAACTCAAGTCATAAATAGATATACGTGAACATGGGATGAAGCATTCTTTATGCCCTGAATTATTTATTTTTAAGCATGCTTGTGTTTTTCATTATTTTGTGAAGACGAAACATTTGTGAACTATCGCTGCAGAGGATTGTAAAAACGGTGAACGCGATCTGCCAGCGCACAATCTGAGCTCGGTAAATGATCTCTGAGTGGCCGAGGTGGCAGGGTGTGGGTTAAGAGGAGGATATACAGGAAAATTCAGTTGTAAGCATTTTTTTTATTACTCTTTTAATTTTGAGCTACAACGGATTATTTACCTAAAAAGTTACGAATTAGAGAATAATGTATTTTCCTGAGCTAATCAACTCATGTAGGGCGGTTGGTCTGAACTGTGAGCCAGATAAGATTCTACCCAACAAATGTTTACATTTCAAACAAACAACAAGTTGAATAAAGCCAAACTTTCGCCCGTTGGATTATAGGAGTTTTGCTAATTAACCATTTACCAAACCTTGTCATTTGTGTTTTATTTGTATATGACTGCATATTTTTGCAAACTTTAAGGCTGAATGTGTGATTGCTAAACATTTCCAAGTTAACTTGACTTCTGCAAATCTTCCTAAGACCCTCCACCTGGTTTTCATGAAGGCCCATGGGACCCTGATCCTTATTCATCGGTCCTTAATTGCACGACTCATGCACCGGTGAGATCAAGCCACTCAATACATTTTGCTGTCCTTTCTAATCTGTATTTTGCCACACATTGAGCCCCTGTGTAATTATTGCATTCAGCATTGGCTTAAGAACTACAAACAGAATTAAATTAATATTTTAATAAAGTAGTTTTAAATATATTTTCTTTATTCTTACTAACAGCAGCCAAGTTTCACCAAAATTGTGCAGATCTGCTTTCCTTTTGTCTCGGGAATCTGGGCTACTCTGGGAATGAAGTGGGTCTTGATTTAAAGGTGTTTTGTTGGATTTAGAGGTCAGATTTTGACTCTAAACTTTTGTGGTGAACAGTTGTCCTTACCAAATGTTACCAACTCTGCATCTGTTCGACATCCCAGCTGAACGTGGAGATCCTTCTACCGTCGTAGAGCAGCTCCAAGGTACATTCTTGGTCGGTCTTTGGCGCTTTTCTTCAAGTTTAGTCCGTGGGGTTTTCATTAATTTGTCTGTCTTCAAGTAAAATCAATAGTTTTCCCTTTCTTCTTCTAGCAGCTGTGAGGCGTTTGTAACTGCTCCATCATCAGCTGTATCTTTGTGAACAGCTTAACACCACCACTCACTCCCGGTCTGTGACTGACATCTGTACATAATCGGATGTCTGACGCTATTGGCTAATGCTGAGTGCTGGTCAAGTAAATTTCCGTTGGATTCTATGGGACAGGAGAAGGGCTTAGCAAAAAACTGACATATTGCCTGCATTATCTCACAGAACAGGATTATGGATTTCTAAAGGAAAATCACATCTGAAACAGGGAGATTTTTCCTTTAAATGCAGATTATTTAGCAAATACACCCACAACATCATCATTTTAATAATTTGGTGGTTCTCCTTGTAGGAATAAACATGGTTTGGTCATAGCAGCAGCGTTGTGTTGTGGGAGCGGGACACAGCAGCACATTCCCACTAAACAATGTAAAGATGTAGGAGTGACGACTGGGAAGTGAGGAATTCCAGTGGAGCATGAGTGTGAGGCCCAGTGCAGGAATTTGTGTCAGTGCTCTGCTTGACTGAACTGAACAAACAAACCAACTGTTTGTTGTTGCAGAAAAGGCCGAGTTTGAAGGGCCAATTATGGAGGAAGTGGCTGAGAGAGAAAGCAAACGTATCACGGAGCCGTAACCTTCATCTAAGACACGATGAAAGAGCAATGCACTATTCACTGATGGTTTGGAGATCGCGTGTTGGGATCAACGTTTCTAGAATGTCTCATAAGTTTTCAAACATGTTGCAGCGACATGTTTAAACATCACTTCACTGAGTTTACTCTTAGCTGAACAATTGCAGATCCTATCAATGTTAAACTACGTGGTCACGACAAAGAAATGACACCAATGATAAAAATACATCAGTTTAAGCGTGTCCTGTTCTATATAAGTCACAAGTTTACAATAAGCAAAATATTCAAGTACATTTATCCGCATGCTTACATTTGGTCTATTTGGACATTAGATCTTCTTGGTCTCTCTCCTCTAAAGAAGAAAATCAGTCTCAGTGTGAAGATGGACTCAAATCCTGTACAGTTTCCTTTGATGTAACCGCCAGGTTCATCATTGGGATCAGAGGAAAATAGAAATAACCCCTTTCCTTCTCTCAATCACAGGAATTTGTGATTCTAGAGATTCACCTCTGACTAGTCCCGCTGTATAAAGTCACCCTATGATGCTGATAGTTAGCATCACCACTTACAGTTTACACATCCAAACGCCATCATTAGAACCCCTTTAGGTTACCATGATGACTGAGAACCTTCACCAGCAGTCTGCACATATTTATGAATAACTCCCTTAAAGCTTCTTTCCGGAGTATTTCTCTTATCCGATGGCACCATCTAGTGGCCGACAAGCATACCACACTCCTTCCGTTTTTTAAAGATGGCAGCTTCACGTTTCTGTCTATAAATGTGCTTCTGTAGCCGACAAACAGCTAAAACACGTTGTTTTACGAGTATTATTCTCATGTCACGCTGTGTTCTCATACATTTATATTTTAGAGACTTTCTTGTCTGTGAAAACTTCATCAACTCTGCATCGGCCGAGGTATTCCTTAAATTTGAAGCAAGTAAGCGGTAGTCGCTCAGTTTCCTGTTGCACGGAGCTCTGCGGGGCAGGGGGTGTGCTTAGCAAAAAAAAAAAAAACTAAAGTAAATAAAGATGTATTGCTTACATTAGATCACAGTACATGATAAGAGAATCACTTTTACGGATTTCTGACAAATCATACATAATTTCTGAAAGGGGAAAACTCCAGAAAAGTACTTTTAATGCAGGACTGAGCCAGCTGTTGCTTTCCAGGCGGTAAATTCATTAGCAGAGCCAAAACATGGGAACCTGTTAATGCACTCCTTGAAGCTTTACTGGCCAACAGTCCGGTGTCGCATTCATGCTAAGGTTTAGATTTTTGTTTTCCAGTGTAACAATGCCACCCTACCTGACTTCACATTAACCCTCCCACTGTCCTAATGAGTGTGACCCCGTGAGGAAAGTAGACCATTGAGCAGGGTTGATGGTTTATCCCTTGGGTCCATGTGGCAGGGGTGAGGAGTGAGCACCACCTCACCCCTGCCATGTGGACCTCAAGGGATAAACCATCAACCCTGCTCAATGGTCTACTTTCCTCGCGGGGTCACCCATAAAGACCGTGGGAGGGTTAACTGTGCACCAGCACGACCTCTGTGCTCCACTCAGAATTAATCTGTCATTGGTTTCACGCTCAGAAAGCTAGTCCAGAGGTGATTGTGCATTTGCAGTTTTAGACCCTAGACACTGGAACCAACTCCCTCTCCAGATCAGACAATCCACGTCCCTCCAGAGTTTTGAAACATGGTTAAAGCTATTTTTGGTCTTGATTTTGTTGTATTTTGATTTTTAAAAGTAGTTTTAACAGGTTTTTTTAATTGGATTCTGTCACTTCTTATGATTTTTCTTGTGATTTGACTTTGTAATTTGATTTGATCATGTAAAGCACCTTAAGCTTCCTTGGCTGGTGGTAGAGAGGTGCTTTCTAAATAAACAAATTTACTTTTCATAGCTTCCTAAATGCTTTAACTCGACTCCTCGTTGCAGCACAGGCCATCTCCAGTCATCGGCTGCATTGCTCAAAGCTGCTTTCTGAATGATCACCTGGAAGAGTAAAGCTCAGCTCTCGTCTGCTGAAGTGTTGAAGGAGCAGAGTTTTTAAAGTTTTCATGCACTCTGATGTTCACGGCTAGTGGGCTGCAGCAAAATGTTTCCTCTGCTTTCTTGGCTTATTATCACTGCAGCAGAAATGTGATGCATGAGCAAATGATAGTGAAGCTACTTATGAGCTGCTAGACCTGCTGGTGAATAAATGTCTATAAGCTCTACATTCATGCGTTTTTTAAAACTTTGACAATAAAAGGTTCTTATTTTCAACCTTTAATCATCACCCTGAGCTAATATTTAAGATTTTAATGGAACAAATTTAACATTGTGTCTTTAAATAAATCCCCCCAAAACAACATTTAAATTCGAGGAAAAGAAGCCTGCATGAGGTCTTTGGTAAGTTGAGTCATGATGCAGAGATCAGTTTTTTCCCTCTTAACTCATCTAGTGGTTTTTTTGTGTGTGTGTGTGTGTGTGTATTCAGAGCTGTGGTGAGAGACAGGAAAACCCCGGTGGCCTAGCTGGGGTCTTTCCTGCCTAAATAAATCTATTTTTAGTTGAAATGTCATTCCTGGGGTAGGGAACTGTTTAAAACGTTGCCTTGTTAAGTGAACAAAAACGGGAAAATCTATGTTGTATTATTGATTTAACCCAGAGTTTCATGATGGGATTTGTCTATTAAATGAAATGAAAATCCTTCAGTACTTTGTGTTTTCTATCATTAGGTAGCTGTGGTTATTAATCTAATGAGGCTGACAATGAGGGCTAACCAGGCTGAAAAAAATGTGTCAACTGCGTCTACGTTCCCTGTGGAGAAACAAGCCCACTGCAGCGTCGTCATTTTACTTTTCATTTGTTCTAATAGACCCGTTTCTTCTCTGGTAACCTCAGTGTGGTGATTTCTAGTCCAATAAAACGAACGTCCAGGCACTTTGATGGCTTTGGCCGACAGGTTTCTGCACCTTGATGCTGGTGATACTGATGCTGGGGAACACTGCACCATGCACCAGCCTCCTATTTTAGCATGATTGTCTCAGGCTGCATTAGAATGCAGCTACATCCTAGAAAATCCCACCACACAAGCACAATGCTGAGAAACACGCCACTGCAGTTAATCCTGCTTGAAATTATCGACAACCGAGAAGTGCTTGGGTATGTAATGTGTCATGGCGAGCCCACTCCATGCTTGGTACAGTACTCAAGACCAAAGACCTTTAATGCTGTTAACTCGTAGCACGATCTTCAGCCTAGGTGAATTGGTCCTAAACGGTTTAAACGTCATGACATGACACGGCGAGCGCTCCTGACTGTTGCTGTGAGTTTGGAGCTGCCGGTATTATTGCACACGAGGGTCTGATTAGACTCTTGTATAAACGAGTTTGTGTGCTGCTTTAGCATAAAATCAAATACAGCAACAATGGACAATAAAGCTCTGTGTGCCTTATTTAGTTTTATTTAATTAAAAGGAAACAAAATCAAGTAAATAAAATAAATATTGTTGTCTGTGTGGAGGGAGGAAGAGGAATGATGCTGGGATCTTCTCAGTATAAGCTGGGCTTTTTGTGTTTGTAATATAATATTGACTCAGTATCGGTTAGTCTTTGTGTATTGTCATGCACTTTAGCGTGCTTCCAGCTCGTCGAGCCCAACTAAAGCACATCCCACCTGATTTCATCTTCATTATCTCATAGGTCAGGGTCACTGGGACTCGCACCGTCCTTGTAGTATAATTGACCCTGTTTCAGGTCAGTGATGTAATTCATTTGTTTTTAGAATTTCAAACTATTGATTTCCAATATGTCTGCTGTCCAGCTCTGGAGCCAACTTGAACTTCAGCTCAGCTTCTCTTTCTAATCCTATCTGATGAAATGGCACCAAAGATCATAGACACCATAAAGATTGATGAGGCCTGATGGTTCTGATTGGACGTAATTAAATTAGGTTTGTGGGTCAAACTGGCTGTCAGATTGAACGATAATACCATCAAAGCTACAGAGCATTTGGGCCTATAGTCAGTGTTTTCCTGGGATAAAGTATAAAGAGAAAATTCCTGTTCTACCCTGTTCATTTTCACAAACAGATTGGATCTTAATGCCATGATATTTGGATTCACACCTATTGGAGAAGACATATTGAACAATGTGTCTTCAGGGTCTCTGTCACAGAAGTATCAGACCTGCAGTTATTTATCTGCTGCACAGATCTGGGAGCATGTTTAGGTTTTACACTATCCTCGCTGAGCTAATGTACTGATGATGTCCTGCAGACGAGAGAGAGAGAGAGAGAGAGAGAGAGAGAGAGAGAGAGAGAGAGAGAGAGAGAGAGAGAGAGAGAGAGAGAGAGAGAGAGAGAGAGAGAGAGAGAGAGAGAGAGAGAGAGAGAGAGAGAGAGAGAGAGAGAGAGAGAGAGAGAGAGAGAGAGAGAGAGAGAGAGAGAGAGAGAGAGAGAGAGAGAGAGAGAGAGAGAGAGAGAGAGAGAGAGAGAGAGAGAGAGAGAGAGAGAGAGAGAGAGAGAGAGAGAGAGAGAGGATCATAAACTGAGTTTATGATCCACAAGATAAGTCATTAATGCTCAGCAGTGGATTAATTAGGGTTCTCTCTCTCTCTCTCTCTCTCTCTCTCTCTCTCTCTCTCTCTCTTTTATTTTATTTTATTTTTGTCACTCATGTCTCCCTCCTCATAAAAACACTCTGCTTGTTATTTTTTGATCCATTAAATAGAAACATTTCTACTCAGCTCATTTCTGCATTTTTGTTGCTTCCCTTCATCTTTTACCCCTTTGGTCTGGAGCAATATTGTATTTACCCAGACACCTTGGCTCAGATTGCTACACACACACACACACACACACACACGCACATGCATCTCCTCCCCATTGTTACATGCATCTCCTCCCCATTGTGTCTCGCTGGCATGCTGATCAATGAATGAACCTTTGTGATTTCCCTTTATGTTTGTAACATAACACACACACACACACACGCGCGCACACACACACACGTGTTTCTGTAAGGATGAACATCAAATGATGATGCAAATTTTTTTATGTAAGAAACACTTTTATCTCCTGTGTAATTTATGTAAAATCCTGCATCCATTCTGGAGCCAAATCCTGGAATATAATCCTGATCGGAAAATAGAATGAATTCCCTATTTAGCCTTTTAAATGTTTGGCTGGTGCTAGTTGTGTTATATCGGATTTTATTAGGAGATTGAACATGTTAGACATGCAGCAGATTGCATATTACAGTTTATCTTCTACAGTGGATTTTTACTGCATCTGAAGTGGTTCTTGGGTTTAAATCTAGCATATTTCATTCTTTTTTAATAAAACAGCTATTAAATGTGGACGTTTTACTAAAATGCATCCAGATCAGACGCCACATGCCTCAGCTCACTGCAGCTGTGGTCTGATTTAACCAGCCAATCAGAGCTCTTCAGGAAGTACCACTGTCAGCTGCCTTTGTTCCTCTCCGAGCTCATCTCGCTGGCAGTAAAACACATAATGATGAACCGGGCAGTGATGAAGGAAAATTGATGTTTTTTTTTCCAGTGGCTGCCAGCAGCAGCAGCTTATGAGGAGGATTTTCTCTGCAGTTGATTGTTTCATCCTTAATGTTTAGAAAACGTTTTTTATCTGGGCAATGTCGAGATGCTTTTCTAAAAATAAAAGAGGGAATTTGCTTCCCAGTCACTAAGAGTTTTTTTCCTTGTGTAAGGATAATATTGTTGCTGCCATTTCGACAGTTTGGTATTTTTAGCTTTCCATGGCATCATTTTTCAGCTGTTTTCATTGAACCATGTGGTTGTTGAGGTAGTTCTACGTGTGTGAGCCTTTGCAGATGTCTCCTTCTTTAACCCAGATGGGTGTGGGCTTTGTTTGCAGTGATAAGGGCATTTCTCTGGTTTGTGGTTAAGATGGAGCTCAGCCAAAAGACGAGGCTCTGGATTCACTGGTCTGTCTACGTTTCAGACCTCACCTCTAGTCCTGAGAATTGGATATTAGCCAAAAGAATGAGATCCAGAGTACCGGCGGATAAATAACCTTCTTTAGTACGGGGGGAGGCTCAGCCTTAGAGAAGAGGTGAGGAGCTTCTTAACTCATTCACTGCAAATGACGATTAAAGTCGTCATTTGCATTTTTTTTACTGTTTGAGCATTGGAACGAGCCCCCGCGCTGAGAGAACAAACATCTCAGCCCTGAAGCCGATCTTCATCCGCATACGTCACACGTCACATGATCAGGAAGCAGACCATCCACGTGTTTGGAGATCGTTTTGGGCCGTTCCTGTAAAAAAAGTGAGGTGCGAACCGGAAAAGCGTCTGCCGATCACAATTCGACAACGGATTATGAAAGAACGGATAACGCTCGAAACACACGGCTTCTTCCTGATGTAAGAGGTGGGTCTCCTCTTTGTTTAGGTTGTTTTGGCATCAACATCATGCTAGCGCGCCAACGTTATGTGACTCTTAAAAAAACAGTAAAAACGGTGAGAAACGCTGGCAGCGAAGGCCTTTAGTGGCAGTGAATGAGTTAATAAAAGGGGAGCTCGTAGAGCCACTACTCCTCCTCATCAAACGGAGCCAACTGAGGTGGTACAAACATCTGATTAGGATGCTTCTTTCCCACCTCCTTCTGGAGAGATCTAGCCTGGCAGGCCAGACTCAATAAATAAATACTTTAACTTGGGAACGCTTCATTGACAGCTCTCATTCGTGGGGCGGGTTGAAACAATCTCTGCATGCTACTGATGACATGTTTACCACAACGGATGTCGGTCAACGAGGCAGTTTGCTGTTGAAGAAGGCGAAAATATGTCCTTTTTCAAAATAAAGGACTTAAATACATCAATCTGCTCCAGAATCTAATGAAGCCCAAGTCCAGATAGTCCAAAAAACGGTTTCAAACAAGCTGTTGCCATCTTGTTCCACTCCATTGCATCATCCCACCCACCAAACCAATAGAGTGCCGTGATTGGCCCACAAAGCTGATAGAGTGCTGTGAGTGGCTCACCGTTGTGGACCAATCACAGCACTCGTATCGGTTTGAAACCCTGATAAAGAGCTGTGATTGGCCTGCCAGAATGCTGTTAGGGAGCCGCGAAGCATTCCTAGGTCAAACTTTGCAAAGCAAGAGTTTGGTCATGTTCACTAGGCTAGGGGAGATCTTCTCTTGCCTGTGAATGCCCGGGGATCTCTCAGGAGGAGATGGAGAGTGTAACTGAGATGTTTGGGCTTCCCTTTTTGATCGGTTACCTCTTGGATAGATGGATAGAAAATTAGGTATTTTGTATATTTTGACCAGTTCTGCTGGTGTGCTGATGTAGTAGGACCATTGTGGTAAACCGACCAGCATCAGCAGTTCTCTTTAAAACATGCTCATATTCAGACTCAATAAAATGAAGGCATTGGTACATTTTATGAAATTGCAGATTTTCTGTAAAAGAAGCGTCTATAAGTTTAAACTGCTTGCTGCTGGATTGAAAGAGCTTACTTAGCATTCATTCAGCCTCTTCAGGTAAATCAATAAGCTTTTACCAGGTCACGCATCAAACGCTGAGTTCAAAGATGGCCCCCTCTTACAGTGGGTGTGAAGACTTCTGAACATGCATTTGATGATTGTGAGGGTCCTGTACACACACACACACACACACACACACACACACACACACACACACACACACACACACACACACACACACACACACGTATAGGAGAAGCTGCTCGTTTCTGCAGTACAGGAAATGCACCAAAACCAAAATGTGACATCAGTAACATCAGATGGTAAAAATCTCGTTAAGTCTAGCTGGCACGGCGTGAGAGCCATTCATCAATTTCTACAAAAGGGATTTTTTTTTACATGAAAAATAACAAAAACCATTAACAAGGAGCTGTCATGGTGTACTTTACTTACTCTTAACAATCTGATATGAGTAGATTATGACACAGAGAGGGATGACAAAACCAAGGAAGTGTGTGATTCTAAATTTACCACATTGTGACCACAAATGGCGAACAAGGGGATAAAAGAGAGAATCATTCAAGCAGAACTGTTTGCAACAAAGATCAATCTGCTTTCAACTGATTCCAGTCGTGATTAGATTTAACCTTTTCAGTCTCCTCATCAGAGGAAGAGTTCTGGTCTCTGTTAGGTCGTTTTACTTGATTTGATCCTCTTCTACCACCGCTTCAGTTATTCATGAAAACTCCTTTTTTTTATCTCAGTGGTCATCGTTCTGTTCGTCCCAGGTGTAGCTCTTTGTCTGAGACGTCGCTTTTTTTCTCTGTGCACCTCTCACCTCTATTGTGCCGTGCTGACAGTTTGTTTTTGCATGACTCATTGATGTTAGACGCACGTGTGGATGAAGGACAGCCTGACAGTAGTTATGCAATAAAGAGCACATCAGCTGCAGAGCGAGGAAGCTGCAGCACGTCTGCTGAATGTGTTCGGCTGTTCGTCCTGCTTTAGGAGTCTCGATGCAGGGGCATCTGCAATCAGATTAATGCCACTGAAGACTTTCTCTCCCATTTCAAAAGTTAAAGAAATTATTTGATTTAGATTCTCAATACATGGCAGTAATAAAAAGGCATTCATCACTTCATTCATGTTTTGTTTGCCAGAGTAAAAAAATCCAGGAGGGAAATCCAGGCATCCCTCTTCCCAACTTCTCCAGAGAGGGTTCTGGGTTCTTCTCCAAGTGGGGTATGCCCAGAAAGCTTACTGGGATTGCGGACGTTCCAACCACCAGCTTTTCTCTGAGCTCCACTCAGATGATGAAGGTCCTCGCCTTATCTAAAGCTGGACCCGGCCACCTTGCTTCATTTGATCCACTTGTGTGACGGATCTTGTTATTTTGGTCATAATTCAAAGCAGCATGGGCAGCAGTAGGTAGAGCGGGTTTTCCGGTAATCGGAAGGTTGTAGGTTCAATCCTGGCTCCCGATAGAGAATTCTGTTGTGTCCTTGGGCAAGACACTTAACCCACCTTGCCTGCTGGTGGTGGTCGAAGGGACCGGTGGCGCCTGTGTTCAGCAGTCGCTTTCCAGGGCAGCTGTGGCTACATTGTAGCTCATCATCATCAGTGTGTGAATGACTGATCGTGTTGTGAAGCGCCTTGGGGGGTTTAGAACCCTAAGAAGGTGCAATACAAATAAAGACCATTTACCATCCAAATCCAGTGACTGTAGGTGAGGGCCAAGCACAGGCAGACCACATCAAAACAAAGCAACACCTTCATCACTGAAGACGAAGTTTCGATCAGTCACCCATCTCTCACTCCATCAAACCATTTATTTTGGATGACAGCATCTGTTCTTATTGTTTTACAGTTTTATTCATCATTCATAAAGCATTTCTGGTCTCTTGGTTGAATACTATTCCATGATCATGGAACATAAACACTAAACCACCAAATAGTTCCTGAGCAAAGCCACTGCTGCAGCTCACTGCTCCCCACGGGGATCGGTTAAATGCGGAGATGTCATTTCACCAGTGTGTGTGATGACTAATGGGACTTTTACTTTAACATGGTAAGAAAATGCTGTTAGGTGAACGTCTGTCACGGTCCAGGAAGCATTCATTTGGAGACTACTAGAGCTGACCGAGAGAAGAGTGCTGGGGTATTCTGGTTGTTGACCCAATCTGGTGCCACTGATTTAGTCTTTTACTGTTGCTCACATCCGAAAGGGTTCTAATAAATGCAACTGGACTTCTTTGGTATTTTTGTCCACTCTGCCTGTGTTTATTCGAACCCCTTTGGATTACCTTGACCTGGATCAATCCATCAATCAATCAATCAATCAATCAATCAATCAATCAATCAATCAATCAATCAAATTTTATTTATGCACCATCTATACGCTGGACATAACTTACCATAAAAATTAAAGAACAGACAAATAACGGGACAATAACAAAGGTTAAAACTGAAGAAAATTACATAAAAGCCAAATGATTAAAATGAGTTTTCAGGCAAATTTTAAAAACCTCCAGAGATGGCGACGGTTTCACAGCATGCATCAACTCATTCCACAGAGTAGGGGCCATTACCAAAAAGGCCTGATCCCCTCTGTCCCTGTACCTGGCACAAGGGTCAGACAACAGCCCCTGACCAGCAGAGCGAAGAGACCGTGATGCATGCAGCCAGATATGGAGGACCTATAGACATGCAATAACATTTTGATCTTTGTCTGGCACACAGGCAACCAATGTTGTACAGACGCCAACACCAGAGTCATGTGTTCTCTTTTCTCGTCCAGTCAAAAATCTAGCTGCCGAGTTTTGGTAGCCTGGCAAATAAATAATACATTTATTTAGTCTGGCCATGCTCCATTGACGGCTCTCGGTTGTGGGGCGGGTTCTACCGTTGTCTTTCAAATGATCTCCGCATTCCACTGAACAATGAATGTGACATACTCTTGTTTCACTCTGTTGCATCATCACACCCACCAGGCATATAGAGTGCCCTGATTGGCCCACAAAGCGGATAAAGCTCTGTGATTTGTTCACTAAGTAGATAGAGCACTATGATTGGCCCACCATTATGGACCAATCACAGCTCTTTATGTGTTTGAAAGCCCTCTAGAGAGCTGTGATTGGCTAGCCAGAGTCCTGGTAGGAGCTACAGAGGTTCCAATGGAGCGTGCCTAGACCAAACTTTGGAAAGCAAGAATTTGGTCTAGTTCACTAGGCTAGAGTTTTGGCCCAATTGTGGCTGATTCAATGCTGCTTGACCCAAACCAGCATATTGTGCCTTACAATAGTCCGGTCCTGACAATACAAATGCATTAGGGCTGGGCGATATGGCCTAAAATAGATCACGATATATTGAGGATTTCACCTCGATAACGATAAATGGACGATGACACAAACAACAGTTGTCCACTAGATGGGGCTGTCACATGTATTACGGAGAGTTACATTTTTACGTGACTCAAGGTAGTTCAGCTTCTTAAAGGGACATGAACGTTGCCAACCTACACACATCTTTTCATTTATTGTCATGGGAAAAATGATCTCAATAAGAGTCAGAAATTTCGATAATGACACATTTTCGATTCATTGCCCAGCCTTAAAATGCACGTAGCACCACTGACTCAAGATGAGGTCTTTACAGCACGGGCTTGATTTTGGCTAAGTGAACGAAACAGGGCCTCACCACCATATTAATATGGGTCTTGGAGTTGAGATCTGAATCTAGTTTCACCCCCAAGCTGGTGACCACCGACTTCTGATATGACCTTTGCCAACTTAATGCTCACATCCTGCAGTTGCTGTTTGAAATGCAGCACAGAATCATTTCAGCACGACTAGTTCCAGTTCCAGTTTCAGTTCTGCACCTCTACAGTGTGTTTGAGGACAGAAGTGACATTGTTCCTTAGCTGAAATCCACCCCTATCTTTTTTGGCAGCTTCATCAGAAAGCTGCAACCGTCCAAGTTTTTAAAACCAATTTCTTTCACCTCCCCCCAAAAAATACCTAACTGAAGGAATGCATTATGGTTTAGTGCAATGAGTGATAAAAAAGACATGATAAAGCATCAGTTCACCAGAATATGATGAATGAATGAAAGCACTTTTGGTGGGGGTTAGATTCCCCATGCCACAGCTGAATGTCTGCAGAGAAAACACTCTTTGGTTCCTGCTGAGATCAAGTCTAACTCTGGTCTAGTTCAAATGTTTTTCTTTTGTTCTGTTTGTGAAAACCGATCCACATTTTCATGCCAAGTCTGCCTCTGCCTTGTGCTGCATTCATGTCTAGATGTCCATCACACAATGACAGTGGTTTATTCACCAATTCATGGATTCAGAGTGGGGCAGGTGTTGCCATAGCAACCCTAAATATGTGTTAGTGTGCACATGTGGCTGAGTTTCAGACCACATTGGTTCTCCCCATTCTTGAGTGTGTGTGAAGTCAGACATTTCTATTTTAATCCTTTTAACCCAGAAATGGTGAAATCTAGCTGTTGTTGGGGAATTTAGTTTGTTTTTATAGCCTGTGTTTTAGGATGAAGGGATAAATGAAGCTGTAGAGCTTGTGGCAGTTAGTTTGCAAGTGATCCACCAGCCAGTGCGTGTGTTACAGTAACAGAAAGTGTAACGACAGCTGCTCTGTCCGGTCCTGTACACATGCTCTGATGCTGCTGCCATCTGGTTGGTTGAATGCAGCTGAGGGTGCTACGCGGGCCGCGGTAAAATCACAGACCGATGGGAAGGCTCGAGGCCTAAATCCACTTAAAACTGTCAGCAGAGACAGAGAGAAGCTGCAGGGGGGGGGGGGGGGGGGTCACGGGGTGCATCGCCTTTGTCCGTTTAAAAGGGCAGATGGAGTGAGAGCTACACTGGGAGAGTTCAGGGGGCAGTCATGCATCCTCTGGAGTGGGGTGGGGGGTTGGAAAGATGATGGAAAAACAACAAAAAGGCAACTTTAATGTAAACCTAACTGGAGTTAAAAGTTTCACGCTTTAATTGATTTGAGTATTCACTCATAACTTTGATTCATTTCATCACTCAAATAATTCCAGCCATTGAAAAACAGGATTAAACCACATATCAAACCCTTGAAATGTGATAAATGCACATTGATGCAGAAGCAGCCCTGACTCAGATGGTTTCTGGTTGAAATCCAACCTTAAAACTATCAACCGTTCCCGTTTTTCACTTACTTCCTGCTGACAGGAAAGTGCCAAAGATCTATTTAGATTTTTAAAATGTGTATCAGTTACTCTCAATTCAATCCCATAAAGTCCTAGCCTGACAAGCCATTCTATGTGAATGTATAGTCCGGCAACAACCCATAGACAGAGCTCAGTCGTGGGGCGGGAACAATGGTTGTCTTTCAAACTGTCTCCAGGTGCTACTGGACAACGAACAATGTGATGTATTCACCTCTACGGATGTCAGTCACCGGAGCAGTCTGCCATACGCTGTCGAAGAAGAGGCTCATAACAAATCTAAAACAAGCTAGGTTTTGATCCCAAACCCTCCCCTCTCCTGGGGCATCTTCCCTGAGATGCTTCTTTTGGAAACCCACGATGTCTGACGTACCGAGATGGTGCTAAACACCGGTCGCACTTTTCTAGGTCCAAAAGTCTTTTGCTCTGTGTGAGTTCAAATGTTGTTTTTCTTTCTGGGACTCTGGTAGTTAGCCCTAAAGTTGAAGTGGTAGCAGGCTGTTTCTGCTTCTCTGATATTATTGAGCGGAGAACGTCTCACACCAGTGGTGTTCTGTTTCTAAACACGTGAGTGTGTGATGAGTGGAGGACCCAGGGAAGTGCGGCGGCTTGGCGAGACCGACAACCGGGTGATCTAATTGTCACTTTCAGTCTGAAACGGGTTTTGGCTGAGGCTTTTAGGCAATAGCGAGAGAACCACTTTATGTTTTTATCTCCACAATATATTTATACGCGCTTTTAGATTGTTAGAACTTATTTTTTCAAATGTTTTGAGCTAATTTGTTTTCCACATTTGTCATTGCAGCTTGAAGCAAGCTTATTTAGTTTAGAATAAGATGAGGCTGGTTTTCCGTCCTGATGGCCACATCACGTGTTAAAGCTCCAGAGCAGAAACGAGATGCAGTGAAATGAGAGGGAGGGATGAGCAAAGCGGTAGTGACTCCTGCTCTTTGGTAGAGGTTATCTTTGGCCGTACAAGCCTGCCTGTCCATCTCCATCGCATCAAACCCGAAAAAACGCTGCCTGCGGAGCAGAGTCTCAGAGGCCTGAAGAGCATCGTCACAGCCATGTCTCTCATCCCTCTGTTTCTTCTTCTACATTTTAAAAAAAGTGACCGCAAAAAATGTTTATCCTGTTATGGTCTCTCCTCAGCTCATTTTCTTCTCTTTTCTTTCCTTCAATGCTCCACACCTGATTTTCTGTTTATATTTTCCTCTCAAGCATCCTGTCACTTCAGTGCTTTGGTCCTCCTCACTAGAAAGTCCCGGCAGCGACTGGATTCTAAGGCTATTATCTAAAAACACAACTCATTTAGTCGAGAACCTGGAAAATGTATGGATGAGATGAGAAACTCTGGAGATAGCGTGACATCTCTGTTGCAGTGGTGTCACAGTTGTAGGTTTTAATGGTTGCCTTGATCAGTATTATAGCTTTTTCAACCTGGACAAACCCTTGTTCTTAACTTTACTAACAAAAACAAACACAACAGTAATCCTGTGTTTCCACCAGAAGCGTTGGTGGTGTCTAGAGCACAGCACGCCGCCAGCAGCCACCGTTGTAGTCAGTGGGCTTGTTTCCCACCAGATGCATTGCAGCACATGTAGAATGGGTCCCAGAAGCGTAGTTTTGTGTTGCTCGGATAAACGTACACACCAGGTGAATTTATGAGCTACGCCTCCAGAGCGAGTCAAGTTCAGCAGCTCAGATTGAGCCAGACAAGAAATCAAACACAGGAGCAGTTTAAAGCAAATTTCTAAATAAAAGACATGTGCAGAATACCTGTTGCTTAGCTATCGACTGAAGTCATTACCTGTGACACCTCCTTAGGAGAGGCAAAAAATAAAACAGAAAATAAACCACAGACCTCTCTGATGCATGCTGCTGTCTTGTTGTTGGTCGTTGCTGTGCGAACAGGCAAAAGTACTCGTGATCTTGAATTTCTTCTGTGATTATTTGATTCTGTGGACCAGCTGCATGGAATGCGTTCGAAGAAGAAGAAGAAGAAGAAGAAGAAGAAGAAGAAGAAGAAGAAGAAGAAGAAGAAGAAGAAGAAGAAGAAGAAGAAGAAGAAGAAGAAGAAGAAGAAGAAGAAGAAGAAGAAGAAGAAGAAGAAGAAGAAGAAGAAGAAGAAGAAGAAGAAGAAGAAGAAGAAGAAGAAGAAGAAGAAGAAGAAGAAGAAGAAGAAGAAGAAGAAGAAGAAGAAGAAGAAATCATTTCTATAGTGCTAAAAATCACGAGGCGCTTCACAAAAAAATGTAAAAATATATAAAGCATTTAGAAAATGTTTAAATATATATTTAAAATGAGCAAAAATAGGCAATTGTGATTAAAAAAATGTTAGGAAAGAGAGAGAGAGAATAGGAAAGAGGGAAATCAGTGGATCCTGAGGAAGGTGGAATAGGTGGGGAGAGCAGAATAAAGAGAGAGTAGTGAAGAAGGTCATACAAAAGCCAGATTGAACAAGTGAGTCTTCAGCTGCTTTTTAAAGGAGACCACTGAGTCCACTGATCTCAGGCTCAGGGGGAGAGAGGTCCAGAGTCTGGGGGCCACAGCAGCAAATGATCTGTCACATTTGGTCTTTAGCCTGGTACTGCACAACCAGTAGGCTTCGATCACTGGACCTCAGGGACCTGCTGGGGGTGTAGGGACTAAGAAGATCACCAATGTAAGATGGTGCTTGTCCCTGTAAGGCCCTATAGACCAGAACCAGGATCTTCAAATGAACCCTGAAGTTGACTGGCAGCCAGTGAAGCTGGAGGAGAAGCGGGGTGATGTGGGTGTGTTTGGAGGACTTGGTCAGAAGCCGAGCACAGGCATTCTGAACCACCTGTAGACGGTTCAGGGAGGTTCTGCTCAGACACGTGAAAAGAGAGTTACAGTAGTCTAAGCGTGAGGAGATGAAGGTGTGGATAACTGTCTCAAGTTCAGAGCGAGACAGAATGGGACTCTAAGAGATTCCTTTGAAGGAGCTCAGGATGTGCTGAAGAGGAAGCAGATAGAGGAGGAAGAGCAGAGGCCCCAGCACAGAACCCTGTGGGACACCATGGGTAAGAGAGGTGGTGGAGGACCTAAACTTGGAGACGGCCACAGAAAAGGAGCGCTCAGAGAGATAAGAGGAGAACCACTCCAGAGCAGATCCTGATAGGCCTACCCAGTCTCTCAGCCTATCCAGTAGCAGGTGATGGTCAACAGTGTCAAAAGCTGCAGTCAGGTCCAGCAGGACCAGAACAGAACAGTCCCCTGCATCACTGTGAGTCAGAAGGTCATTAGAGACCCTAAGAAGAGCTGTTTCAGTAGAATGAGCTCTACGATAACCTGACTGGAAGCTATCATAGATGTTATGTTCATCAAGAGCAGCTGTGAGTTGTTTAGCCACAACCTTTTCCAAGATCTTGGAGATGAACGGAAGTTTAGAGATGGGTCTGAAGCTGCTATGGAGAGAGGGGTGGAGACTCGTTTTTTTAAGAAGTGGGTGGATTACAGCGTTCTTAAAGTAAGCATGGACCTGACCAGAGACCAGAGAAGCATTAATGATGGAGAGCACGCTGGGACCGATGGACTGAAAAGCATTTTTAAACAAAGATGAGGGTAAGATGTCGAGGGGGCATGCAGAGGTCTTCATATAGTTAACTAGTTTGGTTAACTCTGGCAAAGAAACAGGAGCAAAGCTATCTAGGATGATGGGCCTGGTTGGAGTCGGGAGAGGCAGCGATAAGGCTGAAGGAGAGATGCTAGATCTAACCTTATTGACTTGTCCACAAAGAAAGACAGAAAGTTCTCACAGTCTGTAACAGAGAGGATGGAGGCTGTAGGAGAGGCAGGAGAGACGATGCTGCTGATGGTGTTAAACAGCACCTTGGGGTTCCCTTTGCTCTGGGACACCAGGTTGGAGAAATAGGAACAGCACACTCCCGGGACACGCCGCTGAGGTGACGGTAAAAACACAGCTCTGTGTAATGTTGGGTCTTCTACACTTACAAAAACACATAAAACACAACAGACGGGATGCTGAGTGCAGCTTGTTTTTATCCTGCAGACTCAAAAAGCCCGAGACATGTGTATTCTTCTGTTATACAGCAGGTAATGGTGGTAATGCCTGTATTTGTATAGCGCCTTCTTAGGGTTCTACAACCCCCCCCCCCAAGGCGCTTCACAACACAAACAGTCATTCACCCATTCACACGCTGGTGGGGATGAGCTACGATGTAGCTATAGCTGCCCTGGGGCGCACTGACAAAGGCGAGGCTGCCGAGCACTGGCGCTACCAGTCCCTCCGGCCACCAGCAGCAGGTAAGGTGGGTTAAGTGTCTTGCCCAAGGACACAACAGCAGCATTATCTGGCCAGAGCT
This sequence comes from Nothobranchius furzeri, assembly GCF_043380555.1. NCBI lineage: Eukaryota > Metazoa > Chordata > Actinopteri > Cyprinodontiformes > Nothobranchiidae > Nothobranchius > Nothobranchius furzeri. The sequence goes on along the minus strand of NC_091745.1, from coordinate 41,910,397 downwards.
GGGATCGAACTTGCAACCTTCTGATTGCTGAACAACCCGCTCTGCCTCCTGAGTTACTGCTGCCCCCGATCATGAATGTCTGGTGATTTTTCCCTGCAGCGATTGAGAGATTTAAATTGGTCTGAGTGGAATGATAAAAACCGACTACTATAAACAATAATAAAGAAAACAAGTCATTAATATGAAAATATGTAGGAACACCCGTTATAATGTTATAATGCTCACGGTGCTGCAGCATGCCGTGATGTGTGAAATATCAACGATTTATTAACATCTGATGGAGGTGGAAGTCCTCCCTCCGACTGCCTAAAGGTCAGGCTTTAGTGAGTTTGTATCTTTTGACAGGACAAAATCTGGTGGCATTACCTTTGACTTAAAATAAAAATCATTTATTGTTTGTAGGTCAGGAATTCTCCCTTTGCCCCTTTTTTTCCTCTTGAGTGAATGTATCCTACCCTACAACGATTCTCAACTTTTCAATCTTTTCAAAATAAAAGTTGGGATGCCGCTGAGTGGTCTTTATTCCTTTCTTGTTGTCATAGTTTTTTTGTTGTTGTTGTTGTTTTCCAGATACAGAAGCATAGTTTTCTGCTACTGATTGGTTGTCCTCGCTGTTTTCTTTCAGGCTCTGGCGGCTCACCGTGCCTACCTCCTAACAGCACGCATTCCCGCCAAGGTAAGAGCTGAGACGCTCCATTAAAAAGAGATTTTCATACAAAGTGTGCGCTTGTTTTGGAGAAATTTCTAAAGCGAGGAATTTAAAAACATTCAAACTAGTCCAGCGCTGTGTATCACACACGTTTGCACCAGTTCCTACTGGGCCAGGTAGGTTCAGCTCCTGCGTATTTAGCTGCATCTGTTCTGTATATTAGGATTGAACACCTGCTTGATGAAGAATTAAACGCTTACTGCCTCTGTTTACAGTTTGTCTCCCCTCTCCGTTTCCGTTTACACTCTCAAGCACTTGTTGATTTAGAGACAAGTTTTTCTGTTGCCATAACGATTTTATCTCTGAGTCAGATCACACTGGTGACCGCTGCTCCCTTCGCTTCCCTCAAAGCTTCAGTTTTGTTCTTGTTAATCAGGTTCTTATCTAATTTCCTCCCTTTCCTTTTGTTTTGGTTTCCCTCCTCGACTCTGGCTATGTGCCAGCACAGACGACCAGAAATCTTGCCGTTTTGTTTCTGTTGTGTTTAAACGGCAGTTTTTCACATTTGCTTTCAATGTTTTTTTTTCTTAATTCTCTGTTCATGCGTGAGTAAAACACTAGAAACAAGTTTAAAAGCTCAAACATGGGTTTAGAGTTCAGCCAAAAGGACTTCACCTGCAGCAGGAACTTTGCTAAACCACTTTTGCATGCAGTGGGCCTCAAAGGGCTGTGTCAGCTTTGCACAGCCCCTAACCCCTCCTTTCCACTGGAGCCGTGACGGGGCCGTCAGCAGCACGCCATAGCTGCTGATAGGAACCGCTGTGGTCAACAGAACCTTTTCCACTGGAGCCGTCAGCAGCGCGAGTCAGCCGCGTCTCAGGAGCAGCATGCTGCTGCCCTTACGCGCCGGCTCTATTTTCTACGCGCGACGCCTCTGAAACGGGTCAAGTTTGACATTTTTGGGGAAGGAAAGACAGGAAATCGGACGCGGAAACTGAGCGAAGCTTCCTGAGATTTTCAGAATAAATAAACGTACTGCCTTCCGGTTGCTTTACTTTAAAAAAGTTACTGACTGTGCGGCCCCGTGAGAAGTCATCACCTAGCTAGCGGTCTCCTTTGTTTTTCAGGTCCGTATTGGCGGTTATAAAACGGACAGAACATAAAACACAAACCTTTTGGAGCCATGTTTTAGTTTTCTCCTGCTTGTTGTTGTGTTAACTGACGAAGTCACTCGTGTGACTTCGTGCTCTGTCGGTGACAGCTGCTCCCCTGCTGCTTCGCGTCTCTGGTGGGAAGGGCCAAGCAGCAGCTTACGCGAGCAAGACTTGCTGCTGCAGTAACGTGCTGCTGACGGCTCCGGTAGAAAGGAGGGGTAAGACCCACCATAGTCTGGCATATTTAGTTATTAGGGATGTGTATTGGGGAAATTCTGGCGATACGATACGTATCACGATACAGGGGAGACGATACATTGAGATACATTCAGTCAGACGATATTAGCGATTTTTTTTAGACTGAATTTATTGTAGGAAATTTCAGTAAGCAGTCCAAACTGATACGTAACATGTTTACCATGAGGTATCTGAACCATAACAAAGGCATTTACATTTCAATGGTGGCAACAAAACCCATGGCACACTGTTGCCAACTAGCGGTCGGTGTTTGAATTGCACCAAAAGAAAAGAAAATACACAAATATTTGCATGTTTTGTTATCCCCCCCCCCCCCCCCCCCCCAATTTAGATAAATGATAAATGACCCGCACTTGTATAGCGCCTCTCAGAGTAAGGACTCCAAAGCGCTTTACACTACAGTGTATCATTCATCCATTCACACACTGATGGTGATGAGCTACAATGTGGCCACAGCTGCCCTGGGGCGCACTGACAGAGGCAAGGCTACCGAGCACAGACGCCACCGGTCCCTCCGACCACCACCAGCAGGCAAGGTGGGTTAAGTGTCTTGCCCAAGGACACAACAGCAGAATTGCACAGCCCCTAACCCCTCCTTTCCACAGATACACAGCTTTTGAATATCAGTATAATATCGCTGGAAAAATATTACGATATATTGCCATATTGATATTTTCTTACACCCCTATTAGTTATTTTATTTTTCTAATCAAGATGTTTAGGTTAGATAGTCAGCTTCTGTTCTAGTATTGGATACTTAACTTCAGAGTCAATTCTCTGTAGGATATTAATCTGAATGGACCCGAGGCTCGAGTATCTTATGTAAATGATAATGATTTCGTTAGCTCTGTGATCTTTTGGCCCAAAGCTTTAGTGTTGAAGTGTTGTGTTGTACGCTACACTCTATTTAGAGCTGAAATTGGCCCTTAGCTCTACTTCTCCGTGGGTTTTCCTGTGCGTCTGTCTCTCGGATTGATGGTTTGGCTTCTCTTGTGAAGCTGCAGGGTTGAACTGTCTGTTTGTCTGCTCCAAAGCACCCACACATGCTGATATCACGCAAACAAAGTCACTCATGGCTCCCTTCTTGCTGTTTTTCTACACTTTCCCATACCCTATTGCTGCTTCAGAATTTGTTGTTTGTTTAAAATGATCTCAAAGTGAAGTTAAATGTTTCATGACACTCCGTCAGGCTTTGATGCCGCTCCCTTCTATGTACCTGGTAATAAATGCATGAAAACACAACTGCAAGAAGGGAGAATGAGCAGATGGACAATTATCGAATGAGCGAACCATCAGTTAACAGCATTTGGTTTCTCCACAGGCTCCCCAGCATGAAACCTGTTGGTCCGCTGGATTAGGCAGAAAAACATAACTTACTGAGCTTCGTCAAGCCTTATTATATCGATTTTATATTGAAACAGTGTGATGTCGACCCAAAAACCTATTGTGTTCCAGTAGCACATCTACTGTGAAGCATGTGCTCCACAGTTGACAAAAAGATGTAGATTTACAAAATCTGGTTATTTAGTTTTAGATCAGAAACGACACCAATGTGTGTCTAATAATGTACTGAGCTGTCTACAAAAAGACGACAAAATAATAATAATTAGTAGAATTTGACATTTTACACGCTGGTGTTAAGATAATTTATGTAAAAACGCCTTCAGTCGATTAAAAATGTGTTCACAATTTCATGATTTATTACAGAATAAAAATGTCTCCTAACATCATAACTTTCATGTTTCTAATGCCTTTGAAGCTTTTGAAGCAGAAACACACATCTTCCTCATGCAGATGTACGTTTGTTATTGCCTGAAACCGAAACTACGACAAAACTGTCCAAAAAGTTATATTGAGCTTTCCATGCCTCTAAAGTACAACGTGCTCAGTAGGTAACAAGTATTTCAGTAAATGATCTCATTGGCTAAAACGTGGATTGATGTTCATCCTAACCAATCACAATCAAGATCTCAGACCAGGTGACCCAGGATCCACCGGTGTGTTCAGAGCTAGTCAGGAACCGATATTCAAAATATTAATAATAAAAATTTGATACTTCCAATAATGTTTGTTTGCATTCAGTGATTAATTAGTTAATGTGATAATAACTTGTTCAGCCCTAAAAACACCAGTATTAGCTATTTCCTTGATTGGCATTATTTGTGTGTTTCATCCTTTTTTAAGGCAATCTGACCTTTGATCTTTTTTCTTTTTATATTTATTATGAATCGGTGTTTCCTTTGTACCACATAAATGAAGTAATTCCTGTTGTGTATATGATGAGTAGGCTAAGCCTTGCTGACAGAAACACACACACACACACGCACACACACACACACACACACACACACACACACACACACACTTGCAATAATGCAGTGAGACCTCAGCTTTCTGCTTATGCCTTCCTTCATCTCATCTCTAAACCGAGCCTGAGGTTTTCAGCTCCCTGCTGGAATAGTCTGGCCTCGCTGCCTGGCCTGCCCTCAGGCGCTCAGCCCAGAGTGTGTCTGAGAAAGCACGAGTCCAAGGAAAACTCTGCTCATTATGATGTAGCACGGGCTTTCCCGTCTCTCATAGTAAATATAAATGTGTCTGTATGAGCGCAGCCTTTTGTTTTTATTTTGTCCTAAAATGCCCTTTCAGCACGAGAAAATACATTGACGCAAATGAGTGGATGTTTAGTGTTAAATCTGGTTAAAGTTTACCTGAAATCAGCAGGTTAGGCTTAACCACTGACTAATGACCATGAGATTTGGCTCAACACAGAAACTCACTGATTTTGTGATTGTTTCAGCCAGTGGGAAACCAGAGAACCTGACATCAACAACAATACCTGCTAAGTGTTGGAAGGACAGTGGGTGTTTTAGTCCATGGCCCTGATAATAAACCGCTTGCTCACATTAGGATGACGTTAGCTGTGTGACCATAAAACTAAACTGGATGTCTGTGTTTGGTCTTTAGGTGGAACACAACTTTAATTATCTGGAGATCCAGGGAATTGTGTGCAACAAGCCAACACAGGTACTACGCCCTCAGATCCTCAGAAATCACAAAGTAATAACGGAATGCATTTTAGGAGCCTCTTCTGGTCTCTCTGACGGCGAAGGCTGTTGAAGTTGCATTTGTGAATCTTCAAACGGCCACAGAACACTGACCTCTCCTCATCTTCCACTGGAACCACATACCCACATTGCCAGAGGATACAGGATAGTGCTAAACACCAGTCACCTTTTTCTAGGTCCAAGCGTCTTTTGTTGTCTGTGACTTCAAACGTTTTTGTTTTTTTCAGGGCGACTCTAGTTTGTCCTAAAGTAGAAGCGGTAGCAGCTGGCTGTTTCTCCTTCTCTGATATTATTCAGCTGCAGGCCTGTCACACCAGCGGTGTTCTGTTGCTAAATACACGAGTGCGTAATGAATGGAAGACCCAGGGAAGTGCGGCGATTCTGCAAGTTGCCTTCTGTTTCGATCTGAAACGTTATCGGTGAAGGTCTTTCGACAAATGCGAGAGAACCACCTTTTTTCCCTCTTTGTTGTTTTTATTTTTGTTTTATCTCGACAGTGTTTTCATCAGTTAGAACATTGTGAGACATGAAAACTCTTGTAAGCTAACTTGTTTTACAGGTTTGCAATAAAGACTGACAGAATGCCACTGAGCTGTATGATCTACAGCCAGCCACTAACCTGAATCCTCAGCTGAGTTCAGCTGAATCAGCAGCTAGAGCCAGTTCCTTAGAAAGGCCAGTTGTATCACTCACTACGACAAGGGTGTGTGTTTCAAGGCAATTCGTGTCGAATCAACCGAAATCCCAACTTTTTTATATCAGTCCTGCTAATTTAGCAGCCTGTCTTGTGTCTGAGGTATTCATCTGTATTTGATCAGTTGGAGTTTGGTATTTGAGTACCAGACCAGAGGATGTACTTGCTCATGAATGTGCTCGCACCAGTCAGCTGCTTCCCACCAGGTTTTTTTGTTGGGTTACACCATTTTACACCGACCGGATCCTTTTATTGACAGTTACATGATGCATTCAACCTAATTTAAGAAACATTCTGGTCTAGACATCAAGGAGAAAATTATTTTGGATTCATTTAGTTGTTCAAACGTCCAGCAGCTAAAATTCAGTTTTTACTTTCATTTAAATCTAACTGTGCTTTTCACTAATACGCTTTCTATAAAAATGATAATAAACGCTGTTTGTGTTTGATGGTATTTTAAACTGGCTGACGTTTATAAGAGTGTCAGACATCTGAAGGATTCTGTGAAGACATCTTTCTTTGAAAGCTCGGTATAGAAGCACTAGAGCTTATCTAATTAAAAGGTTGAGATAGACAAATCTAGGAATAATAGCCTGGAAAAATATCCAAATGTTCTTTCGAATCCTGAGAAACTCATTAATCCCAGGCATTAGGCGGACTACTCTGGTCCCCAAAGGTCTAGCAAGCTGCCAGTCATTTGAATTAACTTAGAAAATATTGTAATTTGCTGCAGACCGTCCTGCAGCTGAACCCCCATCCTGCTCATCCTGAGGCCTGTCAGTCCTGCTAATATCCAGAGTGAACGCCTCTCATGTTGCAGACAGGATTATGTCCATTTGGGCCCACTGAGAAAGCCTTCGTCACCTTATAGCAACATTTGCACGATTGCAGTGTCTACTGAAACGGTCAGGCACTTTGAGTTAATATCATTGTCTCTACTCGGCCTGCTTTTGCTTTCCCGTTGTGGATAATTGTGTAAATATTGAGCTAAAGATCCTGAATCCGCTTCAGCAAAAATTTAAATATTGGAAGTTTGAAAGGAGCTGAAATCCTTCAGTTGCTGCTTTTACCAAATGTGGACAAAAAATGTAGAATATAAATGAGGTTAAAAAGATGCATTTTTGTTGCTCTCTTGACTAAATGTCCATCCCTGGTTTTAGCTGTTTGTAGAGTACGAGCGCGGCTCTTTTTCTGTGAAGCTGCCCTCCACCGAGGAGGTGAACGAGGTGGTCGCTCACATAGGGAACTGTCTCCTGAGGATATGTCCTGGTCTACCCCCCAGGTAAAGTGTGCAGAACTGTATCCATGAGGCCATAACTTCATATGATCTGATTAGTTTGATCCGGAGAAACATTTACTGCTGCTTCTTTCTGCTACTTAAGGAAATGAATAATAATTGATTAATCTAAACCTGCTTCTGAATGAAATCATTTTCTTCTCAGTAAAGTGATGAAGAAGCTCTCCGTGGAGCCTCTGGACAGGCTGACCGCTCTGCAGACTCTGTGGGAGAACAACAAGCCTGCAGAACCTGGACCCTGTGGTGGGAACCGCTGGCTTTGTGCTGTTTACTGGTGGATTATTTTGACGTCTCCCCTGACTTTGCCTGTGTTGCTGTCCGTCTCTGTCCCTAGGTGGGTTTTCTCAGATGTACAGGTGTGTGTGTGACTGGTTGGGCCTGCCTTACAGAGAGGAAGTGCAGTGGGTAAGAACCAGACCCCTTCTGTTCTGTGGTGGAGCTTCACAGCAGATGCCAGCTGTCCCAAACTAACTCAAAACTGCATTCGGCCCTTTGATAAATAAAGAAATCCAACCCTCATGTATAAATAATTGTTTTCTCTCCAGGATGTTGACACCATCTACTTGACACAAGACACCAGAGAGCTCAACCTGCAGGACTTCAGTCATCTAGAGAACAGGTTTCTGAAGCTCACCTTAAATATTTAAATACTGGAGCTGTGCACAGATGAAGATGGTCTGACACAAAAACAAATACACAAATAAAAAAAGTGCATTTACGTGTGAGGATGTAGTTTTTAATGTGCTGTTTATTTTGTGGTGGGATTCATTTCTGATCTGTGTCCTCAGGGATCTGGTCGCTATTATAGCCGTGCTGGAGTTCAACCAGTGGTTCACCAGGCTCTCCACCAAGGATTACAAACTGGTTAGTGGCTCGAAAATGTAAAGATTATATATCATGATTAAGGTTTTGTGTTTACAGTAATCTTTTGAACAGAAACTGAATGACGCAGCACGTTTTTACCCTGAAACATCCACAAAAATGTGCGTCAGTGCCCCAAAAGTGCAGTCACAGCTCAATCTGTGATTAAAAACGGGGACGACCTTGTTTTCTTCTTCATCTGCCAAATGATCAGTCCAGCAGAGGCAAAATTACCTCAAAATCTGGAGCCTCTCCAGTCAGGGCCGCGTCCAGGGAGTGGCCTGGGGTAACACATGCCACCTTAAGAATATGATTGGCCACCCCACTGAATTCTATTTAAATGTGACTTTAGGTCAAACCCCAAGCATGCACCTTTGACTTTGGTTTCTAGCCTGGCCTACACAACATTTCTGTATTATTGGTATTATGCTTTATTATTATCTAAAAAAATGTGAACAAAAGACATAAAAAAGCACAACCACCATGTGTCCCACCTGGGTCACCCCATTTTAATAGGTCTGGACCCCCCCCCCCCCCCCCCAACCAAAACACATAATGTTGTGAGCATTGTGCTAACAGCAGGAATGTAGAAAACAGGGGCTTCCTCACAATATGTTCTAATATTTTCAGTTTTTCTGAGAAAAAAACGTTTATTTTTACTTGGAATTAATGACACTTATTACAATTTGTTGGGTCCGCAAATAAACTGAAACATTATCTCAACAATCTTGCTCATGTAACAGAAACATTTATGTAACTTTTTTCCCCCTCAGTTTGTAATTTCTAATTATGATTGTGAATGCAGCAAGTCCGTCCTGAATGTCAGAATCGGTGTGTTTATCTGCAGCCGGTCACAACTCCACACCAGATGTGTGTGGCATCTCCCGTTTGAAACGGTTTTCAGATTCAGCAACACAAACGTGAGGAGCTGTGACTATTAGAAATGTGCCAACATGACAAGACATTAAACAAACTCCTCAGTGAGATCCTGGCAAAAATGCTGCTTTCTGATTTCGGTGACTGGGATCTTCTGCTTTAACGGTTTCCGTGTTGCATAATTTCACCTCCTCTGCATCTTTACTCATCACGTTCCACTTCTCTGTCTTCATTTTGGTTTTTGTCGTCTCTTGCTCACCCTCATCTGACTGTTTACGGTTAAATCTGTTTTCCTTTTCGGAAACATCCGTCTCCTTTTTCGGTCTCCCCCTGCAGTGTTTTGGCTGAGGATCAGTCCGGTGTTCTCATGTGATAAGACTTCTAATCCAAACTAGACAAAGGGGCTCAATGTCTTTGCCTGTTTCCCGCTACCCCCCCCCCCCCCCCCTTACCAACTCTGCATCTCGAGGCTTCGCTCGGTCTCACAAATCACCACACGCAGCTTCCTCCGTCCAAACAATTACCTCTCGTCTCTGTCACACACTTTCATATTAAAATGTTAGCAACCAGCCTCCTCGCTATGCTGAGTCTCGATTTCAGGATCGTTTGTTCCCGCAGGCGCGTGCACGCGGCATTTCCAAAGTGGAAGTCTGTTTAGCTTTAGTTATTTGCAACCTTCTGCAGCCGTTTAATAAAGGAAACGTGGTTACTTGTTTCTGCTTCAACCTGGACCTGACAGGTGCAGCGCAGCAGACCGAGCATTGCCGCCAGCGTCGGCGTTTGAAGGTTAAGCAAGTTTGAGGGTGAAACACAAGAAGAGCTAAAAAAAGGGGCAGTAGAATGGATGACAGAGCCATGAGGCAGAAATAACAAGGTCAGAGGTCAGTTAAGAGGGAGGGAAGCTAAATAAGTAAACTAGTGGAACAACATCGGAAAAGATGAATCGGCGCGTCATTTTAAAGCCTGGGAGAAAGGTGGGAATGAATACAGACTAAACATTTAAATCCTGGCCAGATAAACACTCGCAGGGATGCAGAAGTTTCATTCTAGGAAAGAACAAACTGTTTTGTCTCTACTGGGAACTTCTGGGGTTTTACTAAGTAACTAACAAGCAACTGTGTGGAAGGAGGCAGAGACGATGCGATGTGCAACATTAAATCCAGAAGCTTCAGGGCCTGAATTACAGTTTTACCTTCCAGAACAGATAAGGACGCGCTCGGTGCAGCTGACTGGACACACACACACACACACACACACACACACACACACACACACACACACACACACACACACACACACACACACACGCACACGCACACACACACGGAGCAGGCTTTTGCAGCGAGGGATTATGCTGCTCATCCTCAGTTCAATCATGCTTTTAGTCTTTGGGTCTAATCAAGATGTTGAGCCAAAATGAAGACAGGAGGGAAGCTGAGAGGACCAGCCCTCTGGTTACCTCATGACTGCACTGTGTGTGTGTGTGTGTGTGTGTGTGTGTGTGTGTGTGTGTGTGTGTGTGTTAAAGCATGTGATATTTCATTAAAATATGGGGTCAGAACAGCAAAGCTTGACAAAGCTGGTACTGAGCGATAAATGGAGCAGTGCTAAATGCTTTTTTTATTTTTACATTTTTTGTTTTTGTGAAGCGACTCGTGATTTTTATCTTGAGAGGCGCTATAGAAATGATACTTTCTTCTTCTTCTTCTTCTTCAGTGCACATGCTGACAGCTCCAGGACCGCCCCTTTTAGCGTTCTTTATGAATTAGCTGCCCTCCATTCTCTTTTTTTCCTACTTTTTAGTCTGGTAAAGTGATCGTGTGAACAGCAAACTGTTTTCTCCTATGTTTTCCTGTCATTGTCACTCTTTTCACTCTCACTCTTCCTTCCCTCCATCATCTCCTCCTCCTCATGTCAGACAATACTTCTTGTGTTTTTGCCTCGCCGAAGCAGCTCACCAGCAGAAAGAGTCCTTGTAGGAGGAACACTGTTTATCAGGAATGCCACCGTGTTCCAGGAAAGTTGTGTTATCGTGGTGGAAACGTTTTCCTGCTGATAAAAATGACACACACTCTAGAACTGTAGCTGTGTGTGTTCCCTTATGATACTGTTGGTGCTTTTTGGGATGACGCAGCACACAGCGAACTGGGTCAGTGAGCATCTAGGTGCAGCGCGGACACTCGGCTGTTGAATTTTTAATTTAGTCTAAATTTGAGAGCTCTTGTGTCGCGCCGCTGCGTCTGCTGTTGTGTTGAGAGTTGAGACCACAGAAGAGAGACGAGTTTCTCCTTGAATTGCAACAAAGTCTCCCCAGATTCACCGTGTCACGCAAGAACAGTCTGTGGAACAAAATGACTCATGTGCTTCCTTTGCCCACAAACGGCACCGTTTTTATTAGCATTTCCTACTTTTTGAAGTCACCTGAGAGAATTATTTCTCCTTTTTTGCTGTTCTTGTGAGTTTTTCTGTAGGCTTTGCTGTTGGATATGAAACTGACATGAAATGCGTGTTAGAAACGGCACAAATGTAGTCATCTGTCGTGTGTGTTTAGTCTGCAGATGTGTGTGAGCAGATACTCCGGGTGGTGTCTCGATCCAGTCGGCTGGAAGAGTTGGTTCTAGACAACGCGGGACTCAAAACGTGAGACGGCTTTCTGTAGTAAAATTCAGCTAGAATGGTGTTCTAGGTCTGTGAAGTCGTTTGTCTTTATTTTTTCTTTATTCAGAGCTCAAAATTAGTCTCCCTGACTTTTGAGTTGAACATTTCTGCAGAATTCTACATAAAGTTCACTGCTGTTGCTCTTTCTCTACATCCTTCAGGGACTTTGCCCAGAAGCTGGCTGCCGCTCTGGCCCACAACCCCAGCTCTGGACTCACCACCATAAACCTCTCTAACAACCCTCTGGAGGACAGAGGTGCGATGAATATTCGCGTCCACTTTGTTCATCGCCTGTTTAAAGTTCTCTCAAAGGCATCCTAACGTAACTAACTAGTCAGATGTACTGATGGGGCGTACATCCTCTGAGTGAGTTAGACGTAACTGATCAGTTTTAGAGGAATGTTTACAGATGATTTAACACCACTCAGTTAGATTTTATGTGTAACCCTGGGTCAGTTAAAACTACGAAAGGCTGCAGGAGCATGTTGGGCTGCAACAGGTAGAGACGTGTTTGGTTTCCTCTCTGCAGGTGTTTCCTCTCTGGGCGCCCAGTTTGCCAAACTTCGAATGGGACTGAAGCATTTAAACTTTTCCAAAACCTCTCTGTCACCCAAAGGTAGGAGCTGTCCTCCTCTCATACAGCAGCTGAAGTGACTGAAGATAATTTGCATTTTTAATTAAAACTAATGGAAACTTCCATCAGTAAAGGAGCAGATAATTAGACTTTTCTGGTTTTTATTTTGATGAATTGTTACATCTCACATCCTCCAGTAACCATCAGCTTCAGCAGGTGGATTAGTGAGATGCAACTGTTGCCTTAACACATTGTTGATGAGAATAGAAAATAAAAATACTGTCATGAAAGTGTGTTTGCTGATCGTTTGTGGCGTGCCTGCTGTTCCCTGGAGCGCTTTTAATAATATCTATCATTTTTGACGTGATGTAAAGTCTTAAACAGCTCAGATCATTGAGACTAGGTTCCTGTAGAGAGATTATGTACAGCACAGCTGTGGCTTTATCACCATCTTTAGTGAGTTTCCTGTTTCCTCCAGCATCTTGTTTTTGGAAAACCCCACTAGAGGCCGTTCTAGTGATGTTTTCTGGTGTTACTGGAGACTTTAGAGCTTCTGACGTGAAGCGCATGTCGTTAGCACTGGGCGCCATTGTAGGCCCATCCCACATCCCTCACTGGCGGCTCAGTCCCCCCTCCCTGCTCGAGTCAGAGCAGCAGATGTTAACCTCTCTGTTATACCCATTTAGATGGAGGTGTCACTGTCTGAACTGGAAGTCGTACAGGTACTTAGCTTAGTGGCTAATTGTTGCTAGCAAAAATAGAATTTGATGGATGAAGCCCAGAGGAGCATGAAGGTGTAAAGTTTGAGTGAACTACTATGACATTTTAGAGATGAGCTCATTTTCACTTCTCTAATCTGAGGTCTTTGAAAGACGTATCTGCAACAGTAGAGACGTTGTTTGCGTCATTTTCACTTCAAAAACATTTTTTTTGTTATGAGCTCACTTTTTGTAAAAGTATTCGTAAAGTTGGCTCATTATTTAGTTTTTTGACTCTAATTCGGTGTAAACTCTCATCTCCAGACGCAGCCGGTAAACGTGTTCAGCTGTCAGACGATCAATAAAGAGCGATCATATTGCATCGTTTGGGCTAGAGACGACCCATGATGCCTAAACTGAGCCCTGATTATGTGTTAAAGGTTAAATCTATATCCATTACCCCAGAGGATGAGGCACCATGTTTTTAAGCACTCACTTGATGTTTAGTCTACTGTTTATTAACTCTTCTCCCTCTTTCACCTCTTCTCCTCTGTCTTTCCTACTTAAAACACTTAGCAGCATGCAGTCAGTGGATGATAGCTGGGACACAGTATGGCAGTATAAAGCTGTAGTCTGACATCAACATCAGTACATTTGTCATCTCTCAAAAGGCACTGGAGCACATATTGTTTATGCCTGCAGATCTAACCGTCCGTTCAGTTCACTTTGACATACGTGTATTTTATATTGTGCTAAAGCTTGATAGTACAGCGGGTTCATCATTATATTTTCAAAAACACAAAAATGCAGATTTTTTTTACATTCAGACTGTTTTTATTTATTTTTTATTTTTTAATACCAACTCCATCTCCTCTTCATTTCCTTTGTCATTTCCTTCAGCGTTCTGCCTGAATGTTCAGTGGAGATTTGGGCGTTGTGATAATGCTGACACTGTGGGGTTCTGCGTGTGTGTGTGTGTGTGTGTGTGTGTGTGTGTGTGTGTGTGTGTGTGTGTGTGTGTGTTTAGGGGTGAATAGCCTTTGCCAGTCACTGAGTGCCAACCCATCCATCCCCAGCAGCCTGGTCCATCTGGACCTCTCAGGGAACATGCTCCGAGGAGACGACATGCAGGTAACTGGAGCTATAAGGAAATATTTAAATAAAAGGTTCTGCACTTACAGGCTTATTCTGGGTCTCCCAGTGACCATGTGTGTTTTGTGGGACTGATAAATCTGCTCTTCTCACATCACTTATCCTGATCTAAGGCCATAAACAAGTTCAGACCACTACAGTCCTCTTCCCACTTAATTATTCCTCACAATGTAAAATGTTCATTTATCTATTTGAGCAAAACTCAACTCTTGTGTATTTAAATCATCCCAAATGGTCAGAAATCACCTTAAATGCTGTCATGCAGAACGAGCCAGTTTAGAAAACAACTGAATGATTATTTGTGACCACGAGGGTGATGAGACGTCAGGATTGTGGTGGCCCTTTAGGGTTTACACCCAACAGCAGATGACTGATTCTGAAACAGCACCTCTGAAATATTTTTGTCTTTGATTTCAGCATTTCTACAACTTCCTGGGTCAACCCAACAGTCTGTCAACTCTTGACCTCTCCAGCACAGACTGCTCCTTGGATCAGGTCAGTTACTCCATCTGCCGTGTTTGGAAATCAACCCAAATAATTTCATGTGAACATATTTAGAGGCTCCCTAAACCGTGACATTCATACCTCGTTGTAAAATGAAACACCAGCAGTAATATCTTTGTTTAATCTCATTCTGTGTTCCAGTTTTCTGTGTGTGAATCAGTCTGGATGTATCGATGTGGGTCTGCGAGCCAAAAGCAGCTTATTGATTATTTTGGCATGTAGCCAGCTGTCAGACAGTGATCGAACATATTGATTAGCCTCTAAATCATAGTTTGTTTTGCACATGTGCAGCCATATGTAAACACGTTTACACATTTGTAATTAAACAATATTAAATGTTGCAGTGATCTGCATGTGAAGATGGAAACTGTTGCAGAGGCTGTTCTCTGCGGCGGCTCAAATATGTTGTTATTCTGTGTGTTTCAGGTTTGCTCAGCTCTTCTGCGAGGCTCGGCCCGACACCTCTCTGTCCTCAACGTGTCAAAGAGCGTTTTCTCTCACAGGTAGGCAATCAAGCGGTCAGGTGGTGGAGGTGACTAGCCTAGCAAGCCATCCTAAATGTGTAAAGGTGGTCTGGCCACGACCGATAGACAGAGCTCAGTCGTAGGGCGGAATCTACGCTTGTCTGAGAAACCGTCTCCACACGCAATTGGACAGCGCTCTAGGACCAATCAGAGCAACAGTCAACGTCACGTCGTTAATCAGTTAACAGGGAAGTCCACCATACACCCTAAAAGAAGTAGAATAATGGAGGACTTAAAGTGATGTTGTGTATTTTCCATGGCGATAGGGGGCAGTGCGGGCCTAATTCACTGCAAGCAAGCAATATTTTTGTGTTCGAGTAAGACCTTACCAATGGATGGCCATTAGGGTCAAAAATCACTGGGAGCACAACCTCCAGCAAATGACAAGCACATCAAATCACTGGCAACGAGTGAAGAGGTAAATGTGTAAAACAACAACGTTTATGAGTGGTGAAAGTTTTATAAACGTTTGCTACAAATCAGTGAACGTGTTTTGTCCTCACGGGCTCCCATAGAAGGAAACATGGAGTCTAATATGGTGCGTCCCCTCTCCCGTGTATTTTAGACCCGACATGTTACAAAGCTGCCAATAGATTTCAGGGCATCATTTAATTCATTTTTTTGACAACAGTTCGATGGACATTTGCAGAGATTAATGGTAAAACATACACATCGTCTCTCTACGTACCTCTGTCGGCTTTTGTCTCAAAGAAAAGCCTAGTTACTCCAACGTTGATGCCAAAACCATTTCAAACGAGCGCCGTTCCTGAGCTGCCGCCATCTCTGTAGGTTTTCTTTGTCGCCGCTCTGGTGCTAAGCCCACCCAACGTCTCTCTACAACATTGGCAACAATTGTTCAGGCTAATGGTAGACCCGTTGAGGCTACAATGGAGCGTGGCCAGACCGACCCGCTACGGTTGGTCTAGCTTTCAGATTCAAAAGACAAATCCAGACATCCTTCGTGCAGTTTCAGCGACAAGTACATCTTTACATGTGGGTTAGAAATAAGCCTCTCACTACTGGTTAGAGCTTGTTTATGTGCACTGCTCGGTTTAAACAGACAGCTAAGTGCAAAACACCAAAATATCAAAAGTAAAGCTTCCATGGCCTTTTATACACTTGGGAGATGTTTGTCCGTTTTAAATACAGTGGTGGTACTTCTCATGTTGTAATTGATGCTATTTTTGAGAGGAGATGGAGTAATTACAGTAATGGTTGGGGAGCTATGCACATGCTGTAGGAACACACACGGAGTTACACGGTTATTGGAAAGAAGACGTTTAGCTGCTTCCCGGTTGATCTCCTTACAAACACACACAGCGTTTAACTGTGGTGCTGTAAACTGGTTTGACTGTTACTGTCTGTACGCTGTCATTCATTGTGTGCAGGCTGATTCTACTGTGGAAAACTATTATTGTGTGTAAACACAGCACCCATTGTCTGCTGCTGCCTGCTGTTTTAAACTGTCCAACTTCTCCTTTGTTACTGAGCGACACCTGCTGGTCATTGTGTGCACTCACGTTCCACTCGGGTGAGATTTTTACTGGCAGTGAGATCAAAACAGAATCATCAGAGGATTAAGATGTGGTCCCAAGTCGACTGTATCATTAAGGCTGTTTGGTGGTTCTGATAAGTTTTGTTTTTTAGTTTGCACGGTGAACCGTTGCAATGACAGTTCAGATCGTAGCGGTTCGATCTGATCCGTGTTTTCCTTTTCGTTGTATAGGAAAGGCAAAGAGGTGCCTCCGTCTTTTAAGCATTTCTTCAGCAGCGCCGAGTCTCTCAGCTCCATCAACGTGTCTGGAACCAAGCTGCCTGCAGAGGCCCTCAAGTGAGACGGACTTCATTCACGTTAACCTGCAGCTGAGCAGCAAAGAGAGCTCAGTCTTCACACGTTCTTCCTGTCTACTATGTTATCTGTGCAGGGCACTCCTCCTCGGCCTGGCTAGTAACCCCAGCCTGAAGGAAGTTTCTCTCGACCTCAGCTGCTGTGAGGTGAGACCCTCGGAGACATAAGCACTCAACAGCAACAGCACTACAGGCATGTCATTAGTGAATCAATCTGGTGGAATTTAAAACAGATGCAACCAGAGTCAGACCGCTGCTGCGGATGGTGGTAAAACACTGGAAACTCCTGCTCTGTCTACCTGATAGTTCTTTTTAATCACTCGCTCTGGCCCCATAGCACTACGTGCTCTTGTCAGCTAAAGTTTTACAGGAGCGATTTTCAGCTGTTTGTAACGAATGCTCATCCAATGCAAAGGACTCGCTACGCTGCACTTGAAACCCATTTGACAGAGCGGCAGCGACGCTACGAGGCAGAATAATGGACCGCTTGGCTGGCGGCTGGCAGGGCGACAGAGGGGGTGATGAACTGACAGATGAGTGGGTGGAGGCTCATTCTCCCTTCATTTCAACACAAGTTGCATCAAGGCTTGTCAAGTGGTCTCTTCCCTCTCCCCGCTGCAGAACAAGATGGTTAAAGAGATCTAATGAATGTAAATTTTACAGGAAGTCTTCTGTCAGTTCCTAAACACGACTGACGCTTCGGGGTGAAATGATGCGTTTTTGCTCCCTCAAAGCCGATAATGACCCGTTCAGCAGCGACGGAGTCATCCGCGTGGAAAATCAGGAGTTTCTATGACTTCCTGCTGGATGTCTTTAGTTTTCATTTGAACGCAAGAATGATCATTAAGCATCTGTGTGTGTGTGTGTGTTTTTGCTGTTGGTGCTAATTGCTGGCTTGGCTTTGACGTGCTGTTTTCTCCTCCCAATGCCTCTGTAAGCTTGGCCATTGTGTAAGTAAAATAACACATGCCCAGTCCTGTTAATTAGCGCCTCACTCTTCTTTAATTTGCTCGTCTTCTTCGGCATTTTCATTCTCCTGATGGGTTTGTGTGTTTTTTTTTCCTTGTTTCTTGTAAAAAGCTGTTCTTCTGAATTAATCTGTTACTGGCTGTGTTTAGAAAATGAATGCGTAGTGTGAACCGTTTCGAAATGTGTGTATATGAAGACGGTTTGCGTGTAGGTGCCAACGTTGGTTTTTATAACGAACATTTCAGTGAGACAGAAAATTGTCAACTATTTTTATTCTCAGCTGAGGTCTGGAGGTTCTCAGATCCTGGAGAGTTGTATAGCTGAGATCCCGAACATCTCCAGTCTGGATCTGTCTGATAACGGTGAGATGGAGCCCTCCAGTTCTCTGTTTATTTGTACTGCAAATTTAAGGAGGCATAATTAAAAATCCCATGCTCTTCTCATCCCAGGCCTGGACTCTGAGCTGTCCACGCTGCTCGTTTGGCTGGCCAAGAACCGCTCCATCAGACACTTGTCTCTGGGCAAGAACTTCACCAACATCAAGTCAAAGTAAGAACGCAGGGTTCAGAGATCCGACTCAACTAACAAATCCCATCTGAATAAAGGAAAACGTCCTCTAATCTACCCATCTATAATATCATGGGGTGTATTTTTATATCTGTGTCCTTCTCTTTGTCTGAATCAGAAACCTCGCTCCCGTGTTGGACGGCCTGGTTCACATGATTCAAGAGGAGGAGTCGGTAAGTCCTCTTTCTGTGTGGTTTGTGTGATTATATCCATTTCTATCAAAAATGATGCTCCTAGCTTATATCTCAGGTTTGTTTCGGGCATGGACGTAATTTGGGGGGGGACATGTCCCCCCCCCACTTTTTCCAAAGTCAAGTTTTGACCCCTGCACTTTTTACCATCCAAAAACAATATTACGCTATATTAAATTTACACTGGTTGAGGTCTAGGACCAAGCAGAAAACAACCGTTTGTGTTGAAGCCCGTTTCCCATGAGTTTATACTGCAAAGATATCCCCCCCCCCCCCCCCCCCCCCCACCACCACCCCCGCCCGTGTCCCCCCCACTTCTGAAGTGAAAATTACATCCATGGTTTCAGGCTTTTCCCAGCCAAACCAATGAGAATAAAATGAAACTGTGGACCAATCAGGACAGAGTGTTCAAACTGTCATGACATCATTTCTTAATGTGGTGAAGGATTTTCCCCTTCTTTTTTGAAAGTGGGAACGTACCAGTGGCTTATTTCCAACCTTTTACGGTCTTTATGTCTCTCAATCCATCTTCTTCATGTCGTCTCTCCCGGTAACGGGAGCTGCAGCTGGTTTCTCCCTGCTGTCTGCCCTCATTTCTCTCCCACGGTGACAGATGTGATAGATAATGACTCTACTGAGCCGAGAGCTGGATGCTCTTGTGTGTGTGTGTGTGTGTGTGTGTGTGTGTGTGTGTGTGTGTGTGTGTGTGTGTGTGTGTGTGTGTGTGTGTGTGTGTGTGTGTGTGTGTGTGTGTGTGTGTGAGGAGTGTCCTGGGCATCATATACGCAGAGCTAAGAGATAAGTGAAGGCTTGTTGAGAAAACAAGCCTCTTTATGCTGTTCCCCCTCTATTAGCAAGTAAAACAGGAGAACACACGTCGTGCACCTTGTCTGGCACCACTCAACACACAGCTGTTATGCTGTTTGTTTTGGTGTGTGAACTAGTTGGAGTCCAGGCAGCACACCTATTGCTACAGGTTAGATAAGTCATGCCCTGTATGTGATGTAGTTCTGCTCCTTTATTGCTCCCTAATGTCAGGTATTCTTTTCCTAAATGATCAAAAACGGCTGCAGTGATGAATAACTACAGACCAATCTCCAATCTCACTTTCATTTTGAAAATAATTGAAAAAGCTGTTATGATCCAGCTAAACAGTTTGGAGACGAACAACGTCCTGGATGGTTTCCATTCAGGCTTTAAACACCACAGCACTGAGACTGCACTGATTAAAGTATGAAATGATATTCATCCAAATGCAGATTCAGGCAAAACATCTGTGCTGGTGAGGCTTGATCTCACTGCAGCTTTTGATACTGTGGACCACAACATCCTTTTTGATAGGCTCATAACCTGGGTGGGACTTACAGGCACAGTCCATAGTTGGTTCCAAAGTTATGTTGTTTCTATTGGCGATCACAAATCAAAGCTGATCATCATGACATGTGGCGTCCCCCAAGGCTCAATTCTTTGACCACCTCTCTTCAGTTTCCACTTGCTCCCCCTGGGTCAGGTTAAAGACAGCATTACTGATCATAGTTATGCAGATGACACCCAGATCTACCTAGCTCTATCACCTAGTGATTGTGGTCCCCTAGGCTCCCTCGGTCAGTGTTTGGAGCAAGTTAATGACTGGATGCAGTCAAACCACACAGATGGAATCAGCTTTTTTATGACCTCAAATGTGCCCCAACTCTAGTAAATTTTAAATAAAAATAGAAAACTTTCATGTATTTGTCACCCTTTGAATGACTGTTTCTTATGCTGCACCTTCTGTACTGTAACTGCTCACCTTTTAACTTTGCTTTTTCATTCTATTTCTTGTATCAATTTTTTTTTTTGTATTTTAAAGGGACTTTACAGAGTTTTGAATTTTTATGCTCGCTATTGCCCCCTCAGGCCAAAAGCATAACGGCAGCTTCAATAGTAGGCTCGTGCACGAGGCGCGCATGCTGTACGTGCACACTCCTTAACGAAAATAACAGCTGAGACTGTCCCGTGTGTGTGTGTGTACGTGTGTGTGTGTGTGGCCCGGAGGACAGAGGACATGAGAACACGCAGCTAATTAATTAAATAATTTGGTTCTGTACCTTTCTCTTCAGCACAGCCGACAAAGGTTTAAGATGGGTCAGTCCGTTAATGTGGTGGATGTATTCACACAGTCACGATTACAAATGTATTAATATACATGTTGCTTGTTTTAGGTTGCAGTTTCTCAAACTAATTATCAGATTTATCCTTTTGATAGAACAGCCCATTGTAGAAGGTACAGAACCTGTTGGTGGTTTTGATGTTCTGTTGGATTTATACAGTCGAAGAGGAAAACGCTCCTCAGAGACCCGGAACATTTTCAGAAACCGTAACAACTGCCTTGTCCTGTTTGTTGTCCCTCCCCAGCCCCTCACCTCCCTGTCTTTGGCGGACTCCAGACTCAAAAGCGATCTCTCCATTGTTCTGAACGCCCTCGGCAGCAACTCCTCACTCACCAGGCTTGACATCAGCGGGAACTCCATGGGCGACATGGGGGCTAAGATGCTAGCAAAGGCACTGCAAATCAACTCCAAACTCAGGTATAACTAAACTTCTCCCTTAATACTTCATAATGTGTTTTTTACTGATCTATTATTTACTATTTAATATGAGTTTGCGTTAGAGGAGTTGGATAAAAAAATACTGGAATAAATATCAGATAATAACTAAAGAAATAAAGCATTGAAACATATTGTGTGTTTATTTGGTGCAGGACTATAATCTGGGATAAGAACAACACCAGCCCTCAGGGTCTTCAGGATGTAGCTGCTGCTCTGGAAAAGTAAGTGGCGGTAGAAATAGTTTTATTTTGAACATGTTTGAGCCTTTTATTAATTTAATAAAAATAATTTCCCCTTTTCTGTTTTTGCATTTTTCTTCATTTTATTTTCTTATAAATTTACAACGAGAATGTTAAATATTTTCTGACTTTTTCTTGCAAAAATGTGATAGAAAAATCTCAGTAAACAGTTTTTGTAAACTTAAGACTTTAAATAATGAAAATCTTTTCTTTTTTGGTCAAGTTTAAGACTTACCAGCTTCATGTTGTTTTAAGTTGAATTACATCAATAAAGACATTTCTGAGATTTCTCCTTTTGCCATCAGATTTTAACAAAAAAAAAACAGTTTATTTTTTCAACTACTCCACATTTTTTTTGTAAACTTTAAGCGTTCTGAATTTTCTGTCATGTATTTATATTTATTTATTTATTTATTTATTTATTTGCACAACTAGCAGAGTTGGACTGGTGACCAGCTCCAGGTTTTATCGACCATGTAACCTCACACACTAAGTAATTTCTGTCAGCTAACTTTTATTTAAATGCTTTAGAAAATGTGTAGACATGATCTAAAATCACGCTGCTACAGCAGGGATGTCTTTACAGTTCCCACTGAGCAGGAAGAAACCTCTAGAGGGTTTTTAGTCAGGAAGAGGAGAGGATGAAGATGCAGAGCAGACAGAGTGCCAACGACACCCGAGTCAGGAAGAGACCTGCTCAGAACGAAGTAAAACCAAACATCAAGACTGAACAAACCCGATTTTTGTCTTCCTGGGTGCTCGGCGTTCTGAGAGAAGAGACGCGTCTCCTCTCATCGATGTTTGTTTTCCCCAGCAGCTCATCTTGTTTCCTCTCTGAGTCGTCGTGCTGCATTATTCAGCAAACGACGTCTCCTCCTTACTTTGTTTTTACCCCGATCTCTAGTCTGTTCAGCAGGAAATCCTCGCGTCTCTTATGCTCGTTTATCCTTTTGTGGTTTCCACCAGAAGATCAGTAGCATGAGGTCCCAGTTTAGTTAAACATCTCTGACTGTAAACCAAAACGTTCCTGTGCTTCAGCTTCCCTTCCTCTGCTGTTAAACGTGTTTTCCTCTGATGATCATGACGTTTATTAAGTTTACAAGAAGAAACGGTTCATAAATCAAAGCTTTGAAACATTATTTTACTAAAGTTGTAGGGAGTGTAACGATGCCGACTCACAGTAGTCCTCTGATGGGGTTTCCTTTAGGAACTTCACCATTCGCTTTATGCCCATCCCCATCATCGATGCCTCCCAGGCTCTGAAGGCAAGCCCAGAGAAAACGGAAGACGCTCTGCTGAAGGTAAGGGAAAATCTCCCACTGTCTCCTCAAACCTCCTTCTGCTTCAGGACTGTTAGATTCTCATTTCCAGGTTTATTCTGATGGAATATGTTGCATTTTTCTTTCTAGATTGAGAATTATTTGTACAGGAATCATGAAACTAGAAAATACCTCCAGGAGCAGGCTTATCGGCTCCAGCAAGGCATCGTGACCACCACCACGCAGCAGGTGAGGACACAGCTGTGGTCCTCCGACCTTCTCCTAGTTATGTTCTGCTTGTATCACACTACAATAGTTTATATTGATGTTTGCTTTTCAGGTGATAGATCGGATTTGCGTGAAGGTCCAGGACCACCTGAACTCTCTGAAGAACTCAGAGACGGATGCCGTCTTGGAGGACGTCAGATCAGCGGAGAATCTCATTAAAGATGCCAGGAACTCAAAAACGGTGAGCACACAGACTAAATCCTTGGGGAAAAAATGTTTTGATGCACACTTGACGCCCTTCTCTTTACTTCTAGCTTCTCCCAAACCTTTACCACCTTGGAGCAGCATCCAGAGAGGAGCTGAACAGCTCATCAGTGGGTCCCATCCAGGAGAAACTGGAGTCCATGGCTGGAGAGGTGACCACGGTCATGGATCAGCAGCTGCAGGTGGGACGTTCTGGCTGAAAATCCAGAACAACAGTTATTAGAAATAAATCTGTGGTTACCTGGCTGGTTACTGTTGGATTATTTGTGTGTTAACTGACCAGGGTCACTTTCTATCTGACCTTTGCAAGACATCCTGTTTAATCTTAAAATGGAATGAATTTGATCCCATTCCACAATCACTTATTCAGCAGCAAACAATGATTTCATTTCTGGAGCTGATTTTATACACAAATCAGGTTCAAACTGAATCACTGCCTTACTGTTTTCATTGAAGTACAGCTGTGGTAAAATTAAAGTGAGTGGCATAACTTGAAGCACTCTCAAAGCGATTCTCCCGTGAGGAAAAGAATCAGGAAAGGTGCCAGCCGGTTCCGACCCAGACTGCAGCCAGATGCAGACCGGCTCACGCACCAAAAACACGCTAAATGGTCCCGAAACCTGGAAGAAATACTTCAAAAGGCTGATTTAATTCATGTGTTTGAGAAGTACGGAAGGTCAGACCATCTGTCACCCTGGACCTGAATCATGAAGTTTTGATTTAGTTTTAATTTCCTCCCAGACTCTGTTGGAGTCGATGGTGGACACAGCAGAGTCTCTGTGTCCTCATGTGATGAAGAGGAGTAACCTTCGTCCAGAGCTGATGAAGGCGAGCTCAGCCCGGATGGTGGTACCGAAGAGCTTTGTCACGAACACCCTCCTGGAGCAGTCTGGGGTGGATATCATCAACAAGATCAGGTGTGTTTCCTTGCTGTTTGGTAGCAGAGCTTAACTAGACCTCCTGTCTTCACTATTCTGCTTCTTCTGAAAATCAGTGAGGTGAAGCTGAGTCTGGCATCCTTTCTGTCTGATCGCATCGTTGATGAGATCCTGGAGGCTCTTTCTTCATCGCAGCACATCCTGGTAAGAGATTGTATTTGTTTACCTTGTTTATCTGCTGAATTATTTCTTTTTTTCATCCATATTTTGTCTCTGTCCCTCTCTTCACTCTTCCTTTGCTGTTGAACCGTTTCCATTTTGTGTTTTTCCTCCCTCGCCCTTTCAGGCGGACCATCTGGTGCGACGAGGTCGCCCGCTGTTGCAGCGGGAATCGGTGGATCTGGATGCACCGGAGGAGAAGATACCCAAACGCGCTTCGACCGAGCTCCTGGAGGCAGAGAGGCTTGAGGATCTGGAAACGTGTTTGGTAGGTATCAGTTTGCAGTGGGACCGTGTGAGTGATCGGAGCTCTTCAGGTTTTTTACGGTTACAAGCCTTTTTCACCTCCTCACTTCCGGTCAGAGATGCTTTCTGGCCATCTAGATTTAATTTCTGTAAGGACTTGTGGGGGGGGGGGGGGGGGGGGGGGGGGGGGGATTCACATGTTCACGTATGTGAAGGTAAACCAGCTTCATGGCTGGAGGGTGTCAGTGTGTTGACAGATGGTCTGTATAACAGTCAGTCGTGTTTTAAGATGCGACACGTCTGACACGTGTTTTATGTGTCGTGTTTGATGTAGACCCTGCTGAGGCCTAGTCCACACGTAGCCGGGTTTTTTCAAAAACGAATATCCGCCCCTCCAAAAACTTGCATCCACACCACCTCGTTTAAAAAAAATCTCTGTCCACACGTACCCGGATAAATACGTTGTTAAGGACATGCCAGACCTGTAGACGGCAGTACTTCCCCCGTTCTTAACCTCGTCCTTCGTCTGTGGTCTTCCGCAAGGAGCAGTAATTCCGCTTGCAAAAACAAACAAGCAAAAAGCACTTGGACAATTGATAAAGCGAGCGCAGCTCTGAGGGCATCCATGCTGTCGGCTAGTGTAAACACAGGTCGCACACGTGATGTCAGCATTTTTTTGTCGCGGAAAGTGACGTTGCGGACCTTAAAACTCCGGTTTTGTCTGTCCACACGCAGACACCCAAAACAGAGAAAACGCAGATCTTCACTTTGGCCGGATTTTTAAAAAGATCCGTTTTCGTGTGAAAAAACTCCGTTTTCGTGTGGATGACAGGCCAAAACGTAGAAAAATATCTAAGTTTTGGCAGATCCCCGGCTACGTGTGGACAGGGCCTTAGTTGCACAACACGACTCCTTTGGTTCTGCAGGATCAAATTTGTTTACATAAGCCTAAAGAGGGGCTCATCAAACCGCTGATCTGTGCTCTTAAAGAGGCTTGAGTGTTTATTTTTGTCTTGTTCAAAAGCGTAAGTGCTGCAGCAACAGGAATTTTGGGAATGCTTCAGTATGCTCGTTAAGCCTTAGGCTCAGTTTTACCTACCTAATTATCATTTACCACCAGCAGGGGGTGTATAGTGCAAATAGCATGAAAACTAAAAATCCCACATGCCCTCAGCTGCTGGATTAGTCTGGTGCTGCCAGGAAGGAGGCAGCTGTGGAAACAAAACAAACTCCGAGCTGAAATAACACAACAGTTTGTCGACGCTGAAGCTCATAAATGAAGTTTGAACTTCTCTGGAAATTAGTTTAAATTCTGACTGAGCTGCAGTTTTTCAGCTCACGTGGTCCTGATGTTCACTCGAAGAGAAACCCATGAGAAACTGTATCTGATGAAAGTGATCATGTGTGAGTCGTCTCTCTGATTTCCCAGATTTCCCTGAGGCTGATGCCATGACAAGACCTCAGGAATGAGACTTACACAGTCAGTGTTTCTGAGTCTGGTTAGATTTATTTCCCTTTTTTGGTTTTCTTGTGTCTTCTGAGATGATTATTTAAATTTCTACACAGGGATTTTTTTTTAATCTGACACCAATCAGGTAAAAAAGAGTGACTAGAAGCAGCTTATTAGCCACACCAGAGGACGACGTTTTACTCAGAATTAGCAGAAGACAAACAAAATGAGTCCAGATCCAGATTCATTTAGGCTTTTATTTATAATTATATGTTTTTGTTCAGTGTGCAACCTTTTATCCTTCATTTTTCTTTTTTTTTTTTTATTCCTGGCCCCTGCTGTGAATGTAATCACTGCAGTGCCATCAACGTTTCCCCACTCAGGGACAATAAAGGGATTTTCTATTCCATTGTAAATGAAGTTGATATAATTCTAACAAGTTAAACAATACAACCATGTTGTTTAAAAAATCTCTGCTTTTCTCTGGTAAAGCTCTTTAAACTTACAATTGCATTATTCTAGGTTTTAATCTGCCTTGCAGTGGGAATTATTAGTTTGTATGTAATTTCTTGTGCTGTGGTCTTTATGTGTGAGTCAGTCGGAGGGAGGCTCAGACAGAAGGGCCATCGCTAACAAACGCAGCTGACTCGTCCTCCGTCTCGGTCTCTTAAAAGCTGTCATCTTCTATTTTCCTCCTCTCCTCCTGCTCTCGTTCCCTCTGTGCTTTAAGCCTCACTGTGTGTTGTCTTTTCTCTTCAACCTTTTTCCTCTGTTCCCTCTCAACTTCTCCACCTTTGCTCCTTGGAGACTCTGTGCTGCACCAGCGTAAGTAATCCTGGACTGTCCCACTTTGTGTTTTCTTTTTCCCTCGCTGGTTTTTTTTCTTCACTCTGCTTTTTAGCTTCTCAGCTACATCTGACTCCCCAAAGTGTACTTCATTTGGCAAAATCTAAAATTGCATATATATACACACACGAGCACACCGTAGTTGTCTTGTTACATCATTTACTCACTCTGTGAAGAGATTTTATAATGTACTTTTATTTATCAGTTCACTGTACTGGTCCACTTCACCATTTTCTTCATCACCACACAGCTGCAGGTCACAAATGTAATTCCAGAAGCCTCTATATGTGTCAGTGTTTGGAAAAGAAGATGGTTTGAGGGGTGTTGTAATTTATTTCAGATATTTAACCTATGAGATAATTACTGATAGTTGAGTGTTTTAAATTTTCTACACGTCGCTGTGTGGCTCATCACTGACACATAAAGGTGGTGGGTGTTTTAAATGAGACGGAAGCTTGTTGCAGCCTGAGAAACAGTTGACATTTATTGATGACTTTGGTGGAGCCTTTTAGTTGTTGTCCACAGTCTAAACCTGCCTGTTCTCTCTTTAGATGACTCCTAAATCCAAAAGGAAAAGCATACACAGCCGAATGCTGCGGCCTGTGTCTCGTGCCTTTGGTAAGAATGTTTGTTTGTGTCATCAAGTCTACCTCTAGCCGCCTAAATAGCGTCTAATTCAGCTTTAAGACTGGTGCATTTGTAAGTGTCAGTCTCTATACTTTATTCCCTCAAGATTACAAACAACAAGCCCTACGGGTGTCTTTCTAGTTGATTGAAAACATGGGGCTACGCAAATAATGGGACTAAAGCACGCTACATAGCCTAGTCCCTCTGGGCGAATACCCAAGTCCTCCGACAACCACACACCCAAAAACCGTATGAGTCTAAATGCACCAACTCATCAGGAAGCTGTTTAAAGTGGCAGTGTGTAGTTTCCTGATGACGGGGGGCAGTATGTACATTTCAGGGTTTTTTACACCATATCACCATGACTGTCGCTAGTTTAAAAATAAACACTTGTGGATCAGAAAGCAAGTGAAAGTGACCCCCCAGACTTTGATGGTCCTTCAGGTATTTTTATTGAGACAATGCAATACCGATTGTAGTTTTCTGCGCTGTAGTTTCCGGTGTAGGTACGAGATTGGCTCGGGGCCCTGCGCCTGCCGATGATGTCACACAATACGATTGGCTGAACGTCGACTTACGGTTAGCACGTTGACACTGAAAATTTTGATTGGTCCAAAGATGTGTGGCTGTAGTCTTGTAGTTGGAAAACAAACACATTTTTGGTAATACAAACATACTTTAAGAGAAAAATATGTTTGTAAACTAAAATGAAATGAAAAATGAAAACAAAAATAAACGGAAACCCTCAGCAGCTCTTGATTTTAATTTGAATGAAATGGGGAAAATAAAAATAAAAGAACTTTATTGAGCAAATAGCAAGCAACATTTTGAATGAATGAATGGGTTTATATACTGTACATGAGAACTAATGAAATATAAAGAAGAATTCCACATTCCACAAACGGAAATGGCTGCTAATTATGTAAATACATTTATCCCTTAGCATTCCAGCATCCCGCCCACGGGACAAAACCCCATTGTGTTCATCAAACCTGGAAATTTAAGGGGTTAAAAAACTTTCACAATAAGAGTTGTTGTATTTTTGGGCAGTCTGATGTTGGCTTTATGTAGTTTCACATTTTTTACAAAGAGAAGACAATTCATCCATCCATCCATCTATCCATCCATCCATCCATCCATTTTCATCCGCTTATCTGGAGTCGGGTCGCAGGGGCAGTAGCCTAAAGCCTGATTCATGCTTCTGCGTCAGTGTGGAGACACGCAACGCCATTATCCGTCCTTGCGGGCCTGCTGGAGAGCCCCCAAGGGCGTATGGAGTCGAGCTCTCTTTTCTAAACATCCATCCGTAGAGATGGACAACGCAAGCTTGTGATTGGTCAGGGCACCGCTGTCGTCTACACCGCCACCATTGCGCCCTCAAAAACATAAAGAGAGCCGAGTATGAGAGACAAATGTGTCTGTTAAAAAGTCTCTTATATACAAAAAAAACACAATATAAACACACTATCTTGGACCGGATACATGACAGGATACCACAGAACAGCGCTACGCCCTCTGTTGTCCTGGCGGGGAATTGCTTTGCAACACTCCCCAGGAGACAGAGAAGTATGAGGGCAAAACATCTCTGTCCGTGCAAGCGTGTCTGTTCCTGTTGGAGCTGACGGAGAAGCATGAACCAGGCTTTAGGAGAGAGGCCCGGACTTCCCTCTCCCCAGCTACTTGGGCCAGCTCCTCCGGGGGAATCCCAAGGCGTTCCCTGGCCAGGTGAGAGACATAGTCCCTCCACCGTGTCCTGGATCTACCTTTAGGTCTCCTCCCAGTTGGACGTGCCCAGAAAACCTCATCAGGGAGGCGTCCAGGAGGCATCCTGACCAGATGCCCGAGCCACCTCCACTGGCTCCTCTCGATGTGGAGGGGAAGAGAAGACAATGTGGTGTTTTATTAGCAAAACACAGTTATAGAAAGAACATTTAGACAGTAAGAAGCAAGAATTTATTAACAAAACTGCTAAACTCTTTCCAATACTTACGTGTGAAAACCGGGTGGATATGCCATAGTGTGACATCATAGACAGGCGCAGAACCCCGAGCCAGCCAGAAGCAAACATGGCGTCTAATATGGCGTCCCCCAAAGACGCTAGCCCAGTGCCCTATGTCATTTTGACCCAGTTTTTAAGGTTAGATGGTACGAAGCCCAGCCGTCAATATTTTTCAACATCATTTTATTTATTTTGAACAAAGTTTTTATGCAAATTTCTGGTAAAATACAAATTCTGTTTAAGTGTTGAATAATTAGAACAATGGTCTAATAAATGTTTTCTCAGAGAAAATGTAAATAGGGACTTTTTAAATAAAAATTAACTTGCCATTAAAGCTGGTTTTGTTTTAAAAGGAAGGTTAGCTGATAGGCTATTTACATTGTTAGTATTTGCATGCATGCTAATTAGTTGCTGTCTCTGATGGCGATTGATGAAATAGATTCTTGGGGGTCTGTGTGTGAAATATTTCCATTTTTAGTCCATGATAATTATTGAAATTAACAGATTAAAAAATGACTACAATTCCAAAACAACCATCAATTTTCCTCCTCTAATTAAGCAATGTTACAGAAAATAAGTTTTCTAATTTACAGATAAAGTTGACTATAATTGTAATACTCAAATAAATCCAGAAGCCTACTGTGTGAGCCTTAAAGAGCAAATGCAGTCAATAATCCTGTCTCTAACTGCTCAAAACTGCACAATACTCATCTTGGCCAGTAGATGGCAGTAAGATAGCACAGACTGAGGGGTGCAGTGCCCCCAGGAACCATATAAAGTGTCCACAGGCCTTTTCTTCAAAAGCACAAAAAAATCTATAGCCATATTTTTTTATCACAATGGCATTAATATAGATTTAAAAAACGCAAATGTCTTTTAAAATATTCTAATGTGTTTATTATACATGAAGTTTAGTTTACCTCTGATCTATTCTAGTTCAAAGGTCTGTATTGTATATGGCTCAGTACCCATGAAGTAGCTCTCAGCTTCACAGAGGTTGGTGACCTCTGGCATAGAATAATCCCATAAAATGAGAACAAATAACACAATTTACATCAACAGCTATGATTTCAGCTCAATAATAAACCAACAGTGAGTGTGTGTGTGAAAGAGGAAGTGACAGAGGTTAAATTAGATCCATCACCTTCTAGCATGCTAGCTAGTTGCTGAAGCATTCAGTTCATGGCTGCTGATTGGCCCAAAATTCTCCAATTCTCCATAGAAACCAAATGTGATTGGCTGTCTAGCTGCAGTTCAGGGGCACTTTTCCCAGAGCCCTAGGAGTGAAACTAGTGAGTCTGGTGGAGGAAATCCACTGCTGAATGAGAGACGGCTGCAGACATTGATGTGTAAATCAGTCAGATTGCATGTAGGCACACACGATTAACCAAACCTGACACATTTATAGTAAATATATATATAAACTACTATATATATATATATATATATATATATGTGTGTGTGTGTGTATCATTTAAATGTGAAAAACCAGCTGATCCTAGTTGAAACATGTTTCTTTTGAGGTGTTTCCAAGTTCAAATTTCTCCCGGATGCTGGACCCAGCACTGTGTGGTTAGCTTCCTCTTTGGCCACAGCATCTAGAAAATATCACCCACCCCAATGTGAAGCTTCCTGTTTTATTCCTCCTGTAGAGATGGAGTTTGACCTGGACAAGGCCCTTGAGGACGTACCAATCCACGTAGAGGACACACTCGTGTCATCCCAGACTCCACCCACTCAATCCGTATTTTCCCCCAAACAAGATCAACGACCATCAGGAGGGATTGCAGAGCTGCCATCAGAGGAGGAGAAGAAACTGCAGCATTTCACCAAACTACGACCTCGGAGGAACAAAAAAACACACTCCAGTAAAGTAGCTGTAAGTGAAGCTCTGCAGACAACAATCATGGGTGGATCTTATCTTACACTGTGAAACAAACAGAAATATAAAGATCAGTACTGTTTTTCAGCAACTCAACAGTGCTCAGTGTCATGATGGGGAACAAAATGGTCTGATGGGAAGGGTGGATGAAGGAGTGGACGAGTTCTTCTCTAAAAAAGTTACTAAAATGGATTCCAAGTAAGTTTCTTTCTATTATAAATGGTTGTGTTACATATTTATTTATCCAACCTATTTTCTTCAAAGGTGTGGAACACTGTAAACACATTTTAATCATTTTTTTTAATTATATTTGATCACTTGGAGTTTGTCATGCAGGCTGAACATGAAAATACCGTATTGACCTGAATATAGGACCACCCCGATTATAAGACGACCCCCCTTTCCAAGACTTTTCTTCAGGAAAAGACAAAATACATATGCATTTTTAAATCAACTTTTTTTAATTGAAATTTTGAGAACAAATACTGAGCAAAAATACAATTTTAATGCAAACTATCAGAACTTTCTTGACGTGTGAGTGAAATCAAGTCAAATGAGATTCACAGACATCGTCTGCCTCGCTGTACTCACTCGCTCTCATGCTGCTGAGGTCCCAGTGTAATGTCGGATCGCTACACCTGCCGGCTCCTCCCATTGAACGTCATCCTCGCTGCCATCCAAGGCATACCGTCATCTTAAAATTCGCACACACTCTGTTCCAGACCTGTCTCCATTTTTTTCTTGTGTTGAGAACATACAGCCTGGCGCCCTCTGCTGTTATGGGCGTGTAATGACCCCCCAGACGCTGAGACCCTGATTATAAGAAGACCTCACATTTTAAAAGTATTTTCAATTAGAAAAAACTTGTCCAATATTAGGGTCAATACGCTAGTAAAGATGCTGCCATCCGATCATGTGATCGGAAATCGGGTCCGTGATTTTCAGGTAAACAGAATCGGGTGAGAAAAATCAAATTCTACCATTTAAAATAACATCTATTACTTTTTAAACGAGTCATAAATAATAATAATGATGACTTAGTTTTAAATTCAACAAGTTCCTTTACATCAGTAATCTTTGTTCCACAGACAACACGTAAATCCCCACTACTTAAGGTACCATAACATGTAGCTGTTAGCTAACACAGAGCATACTTGTTGCTTCATAACAGTGAAAATGTCTTTAATTTAGATGTATTTTAAAACGAACAGCAAAGGGAGTGCAATAGACACCTGTAACGTGTGCAAACTGGACATTTACCATGGTGAAACAAGGTAGAGCTGCGTTCAACACTGCGATTCTGATGCATCATCACAGCAACTATTCAGATAAGCCCACTGACACACATACAAGATGTAAGAATATAGAAATTGTCTATGGACAGCAAAAATGTCAAGATAGCAGTATCTGAATCACGCTGGATGAGTGTCTGTGGTTGCGAACATCGGGTTCTGCAGTCTCCTTAAGTCACGCTATGATCTGCTTTCTCTTCCTAATTTACACACACAGCAGCTGTACAGGTGTTTAGTAGAAAGGAGTGACTCTGCTGCTGACCGTCATGTGCCGTGCCATCCTTGTCACTCAAAGCAGCCGCACACTGAGAAAACTATTTGAAATATGACTGATTCTTACACATATTCCTAATTAACATGTTATCTTATTAATGTACTTTCTAAACAAGTGATGTTTTATGGCAAACAAAACTAAAGAATTGACAAATACAAAAAGAAAGAAAGAAAGAAAGACATTCATAATAAAAATAACTCACAACTTTAGTGTGTTCTCCTTTTTTCTTCATGCATTTCTAAAATATCGGATCAGGAATCGGCAGATTCTCAAAATCAAATTACTTGGAATCGGATCAGGAGCAAAAAAAAAAAAAAAATGTGATCGGAACATCACTAGAAAATAATCTTCACCTATCTCCTGCATTAGCTTCTGATAGAAACTCTAGGATTAGAAAGTCCTGACAGATCTACGTCACACTGTCACTTAACATTCATGGACTCACCCATCTTGGCTCCTGACGGGAAAGGCTGTTGTTGGTTTAGCATCTGGGAAAAAGAAACGGCTCGGCTAGTAGAAGCTAACTGTTAGCATTAGCAAGTCCACCACACAGCAGAACTCCTCAAGGCTTGCGTTATTTGTGGAGAAAAACAAATCCATGTAGCAAATCAGTGGTAGAGTTGCGTTGCGTTGGGGAGCAATAGTCCCATTAGTCATCATCACACACTGGTGAAACTACATCCCTGCATTTGATCCAATACCATGGGGAGCAGTGAGCTGTAGCAGTGGCTGCGCTCAGGAACTATTTTGTGATATTAACGAGGTCCAAATATCAGGAGGTAAGACTCCAAAACCTGCTGTCTGAAGCTCAGCTGTGATGTGGCAACTGCTCGCTCCTGGAGGCTCCGTACGACTTACAAGGCATTCATTCCTATTTGAGACCACTGCTAATGTCTCTCTCTCTCTCTCTCTCTCTCTCTCTCTCTCTCTCTCTCTCTCTCTCTCTCTCTCTCTCTCTCTCTCTCTCTCTCTCTCTCTCTCTCTCTCTCTCTCTCTCTCTCTCTCTCTCTCTCTCTCTCTCTCTCTCTCTCTCTCTCTCTCTCTCTCTCTCTCTCTCTCTCTCTCTCTCTCTCTCTCTCTCTCTCTCTCTCTCTCTCTCTCTCTCTCTCTCTCTCTCTCTCTCAAAGACGTTTCTTGAAAGGTTCAGATTCTCAGGATGGAGAGAAGAAAAAGAGTAAAGGCGGATTTCTAAACCTCATTAAGCGATCGTCTAAAGCAGATAAATTAGATAAATCTGAGAAAAACCAGGCAGCTTCAGCATCCTGTGCTACATCCTCTGTAGCCTCGCCCTCAGGATTCACCATCCCCGAGGAGCCCTGTTCTCCAAAGGGGGCAGTTAAGAGCCCAGCTCCGGAACCAAAGTCCAGGTAAAGGTATCTCCATCAAACACTAACTCCAGCTCCATTTACCTCATCCTTAAGCCTTCTAACAGCTTCTGTCCCTTCTCCAGAGATGCTTCCACTCGCTCACAGCACACAGACTACAGCAGCAGCTCCGACCGCTCTGAGGAACTCAGGACTCCCGACTCTATAGACGAACCATGGGATGGTTCAGACGGCAGGGGGAGTCCTCAGGGAGGAAAACGGTACCCTGGGATGCAGATGATGGGAAGTGGCCTGCTGGCAGAGATGAAGGCCAAACAGGAGAGAAGAGCTTACAAGGTAGGTTCCAACACAGACATGAGGAAGAGATGAGGGCTTCATGTAGCAACAGGCGAAAGACTAACGAGATGATGTAGATGTCTTAGCACTGGCTCCCTTCAGGTTCTCTTTACGATGATTGATGATGATCTGTATTGTGTTTTTGTGTCTGCTCCAGTCTTCCAGCCCTGACAGACCTGACAGCAATGCAGGTGAGTTGAAATCAAATCATTCATTTCAGGACAAAAGTTGTGTTTCATGATTAATAAAAGTAAAAATATATGTTTTATTGCTTGGACTGTTGGGTCGATACATGTAATAAAAAAAATTGTTTCCATGTGTCGGCAGCCAAGTCCCATTCTACGACCACAGGGAGCAGGTCTCCCACGGGTTCCATTAACAAAGCTGACACAGCTCCTCCAGAAAAGACCACAACACGTGGAGAAACCAAGCCTGAGACAGCCACTCGCCTCAGGGCTACATCCTCCTCCAATTCCCCAGCAGGACCAGCAACCCCCAAACCACCAGTACCACAAGGAGCAAAGCCTTCTCTGGCAGCTCGACCCTCCATCCCACAGAAACCGAGGACCAGCAGAAGCATAGGTAGACCTCTGGTTGTTTTTATTTTATCTTCACTTTGGTGCATCTGACAGATTGCATACAACACTGGGAGAAGTGACAAATGTTTACAAAGATTAATCCAACTATTTTGTATAAAGATGAGGGTTCAGACGCTTCCAGCGGTGGTCGGGTGTCTCCTAAAGTTCTCCCCTCCACACTGAAGAAGGCTGTCTCAGAGAAAGACAAGGACGCCAGTCCTCTATCGGGAGTTTCCACCAATAAAACCACTCAGGAAGGTGAGCCACGTAATCTGAGATTAGCCTCTTCAGTAAAGTGATTACAAATATCAACACTTGCATATTGCAGATTTTTTTTAAAGATGGTGAACTGAGCAGCTGGTCTAGAGACCATCAAGGTGTTTTAATTCTAAACCCTTATTTGGTCTTGATGTTCCTACAGCAGCAAGCATGAGATGATAAACATCACCTAAAAGCCTCTAGATCTAGCCTGGCAAGCCAGACTAAATAAATGTGTATTATTTAGTCTGGCCATGCTCCATTGACGGTTCTCGGTTGTGGGGCGGGTTCTACCGTTGTCTTTCAAATGATCTCCGCATTCCACTGGACAATAAATGTGACATACTCTTGTTTCACTCTGTTGCATCATCCCACCCACCAGGCATATAGAGTGCCCTGATTGGCCCACAAAGCGGATAAAGCTCTGTGATTTGTTCACTAAGTAGATAGAGCACTATGATTGGCCCACCATTATGGACCAATCACAGCTCTTTATGTGTTTGAAACCCCTCTAGAGAGCTGTGATTGGCTAGCCAGAGTCCTGGTAGGAGCTGCTGAGGTTCCAATGGAGCATGCCTAGACCAAACTTTGCAAAGCAAGAATTTGGTCTAGTTCACTAGGCTACTCTAGATCAGGACCAGATCTGTTGTCTTTGGCTGCTGGTCATATCTTTTTGCTAACCGAGTAATTGTTTGAATGCATTGTTTTCCTGTTTCTCTTAATTATTATTATTATTGTTATTATTATATTATTATGCTTCCGTGCATTTTTTGGCATTTAACTACTTCCACAATACTTTAATTATTTACACAATTTTGGTATCAAAACCTTCAGCTCGACACCACTGTATCAACATACTTTAATGTAGAAATGTTATTCAAAATTTAAGAGTCATGTGAAATTGGACATCACTATTTTAAAGCAGACTCCTGTCATCTCCTCACTGGCACTGCTTCTGTTTTAAAAATTTCTCCCAATTTCTCTATCAATATTGACGACTCCACAGTTCACCCATCCTTACAGGTAAAAAGTCTTGGTGTCATACTAGATGGTACACTTTCATTCCAATCTCACATTAACCATGTTACTCGGGTCGCATATTACCATCTTCGCAATATCAACAGACTCCGTCGTTTTCTCACGCCTCATGCTGCTGCAATCCTCGCCCATAGTCTCATCACCTCTCGCGTCGACTACTGTAATTCCCTTCCATTTGGTCTCCCAACTAAATCCCTTCATAAATTCCAACTTCTCCAGAACTCTGCAGCACGCATCATTACTGGGACCCCCCTCAAGAAATCACATCACTCCTATTCTTAAAAACCTACACTGGGTGCCAATAGAAACCAGGATCATGTACAAGATCCTACTACTTACATTTAAATCTACACGTAGCATGGCTCCACTTTATCTATGTAACTTACTAACTATTGCAACCACTTCCGGATCTCTTAGATCCTCATCTGCACTTCACCTGGTTCAACCTCGAGCTCGCCTTACCACCATGGGGGGGAGGAGAGCTTTCAGTTGCTCTGCTCCACAGCTCTGGAACTCACTTCCCTCTGCCATTAGAAATACGGACTCTTTTCTGTTATTCAAGGCACACCTCAATACCCACTTATTCAGACAAGTGTATTCCCTTTAGACCTAGACTTTAGAATTGTTTTGAATTTTTATTTATCTTGCTTGTTTCATATTGCCCTATCTAACCTCTGTTGTTTTTTGTTTTTATCTTTGTAAGGTGACCTTGGGTTTGAGAGAGGCGCCCTCAAATAAAATGTATTATTATTATTACCATGGCAACACAAGGAAACTGAGGATCACTCTAAACAAGTCTCATAGGAATGAATATAAAAAGCTGAATATCCAGCCAATAACAAACTGCTGTATCTGATCTTTCTGACCTCTCTGTACATAAAACTGTAAGCATAGCTTACATTTAATTTACCATCAGAAGGTGGGAAACCGCCCAAGCCCGTCTCAGCTCTCTGATTGGCTGAGAGAGTTCAATCGTCTTCTGGCTAAATGGAAGTACGCACCCGCACATATGATACATCAAATCGATTGGCTTGGTCTAATGAATCTATCCATCCATTCATCCATCCAATAAACCATCTAACATCCATCCATCCATAATTTTATCCATCCAACCTTTCATCCATCCATTACACAATCTGAACATATGTTAATCTATCAGTTTCAGATATCAGCAAATGTTTCTAAATTCACAGTTCAGCTAATTGGGAAAATTTAACTATTAAACTACTCTTACTCAAATGCCAGCTGTTTCAACTGTCTAGTTTTTAAACAATGTTTAGATATTTCAGTTTTCTGCTGTTTAGCATTTTTCTTTCATTCTTCACCTTCAGGTCCTTCTCAAAAAATTAGCATATTGTGACAAAGTTAATTATGTTCTGTAATGCACTGATAAACATTAGACTTTCATATATATTAGATTTATTACACACAACTGAAGTAGTTCAAGCCTTTTATTGTTTCTAATATTGATGATTTTGGCATACAGCTCATGAAAACCCAAAATTCCTATCTCAAAAAATTAGCATATCATTAAAATGTTCTCTAAACGAGCTATTAACCTAATCGTCTGAATCAACTAATTAACTCTAAACACCTGCAAAAGATTCCTGAGGCTTTTAAAAACTCCCAGCCTGGTTCATTACTCAAAACCACAATCATGGGTAAGATTGCCGACCTGACTGCTGTCCAGAAGGCCATCATTGACACCCTCAAGCAAGAGGGTAAGACACAGAAAGAAATTTCAGAATGAATAGGCTGTTCCCAGAGTGCTGTATCAAGGAACCTCAGTGGGAAGTCTGTGGGAAGGAAAAAGTGTGGCAGAAAACGCTGCACAACGTGAAGAGGTGACCCGACCCTGAGGAAGAAGACCGATTCCAGACCTTGGGGGACCTGCGGAAGCAGTGGACTGAGTCTGGAGTAGAAAAATCCAGAGCCACCGTGTACAGGCGTGTGCAGGAAATGGGCTACAGGTGCCGGATTCCCCAGGTCAAGCCACTTCTGAACCAGAAACAGCGGCAGAAGCGCCTCACCTGGGCTACAGAGAAGTAGCACTGGACTGTTGCTCAGTGGTCCAAAGTACTTTTTTAGGATGAAAGCAAATTTTGCATGTCATTTGGAAATCAAGGTGCCAGAGTCTGGAGGAAGACTGGGCAGAGGGAAATGCCAAAATGCCTGAAGTCCAGTGTCAAGTACCCACAGTCAGTGATGGTCTGGGGTGCCATGTCAGCTGCTGGTGTTGGTCCACTGTGTTTTATCAAGGGCAGGGTCAATGCAGCTAGCTATCAGGAGATTTTGGAGCACTTCATGCTTCCATCTGCTGAAAAGCTTTATGGAGATGAAGATTTCACTTTTCAGCACGACCTGGCACCTGCTCACAGTGCCAAAACCACTGGTAAATGGTTTACTGACCATGGTATTACTGTGCTCAACTGGCCTGCCAACTCTCCTGACCTGAACCCCGTAGAGAACCTGTGGGATATTGTGAAGAGAAAGTTGAGAGACGCAAGACCCAACACTCTGGATGAGCTTAAGGCCGCTATCGAAGCATCCTGGGCCTCCATAACACCTCAGCAGTGCCACAGGCTGATTGCCTCCATGCCACGCCGCATTGAAGCAGTCATTTCTGCAAAAGGATTCCCGACCAAGTACTGAGTGCATAACTGAACATAATTATTTGAAGGTTGACTTTTTTGTATTAAAAACACTTTTCTTTTATTGGTCGGATGAAATATGCTAATTTTTTGAGATAGGAATTTTGGGTTTTCATGAGCTGTATGCCAAAATCATCAATATTAGAAACAAAAAAGGCTTGAACTACTTCAGTTGTGTGTAATGAATCTAATATATATGGAAGTCTAATGTTTATCAGTACATTACAGACAATAATAAACTTTATCACAATATGCAAATTTTTTGAGAAGGACCTGTATATTATGAGCTTTATTACACTTGTTGGTGATTTTTGCTTCTAAATCTTTAAATGCATTCAGCTCATTTTGACAGTTTAGCTTAGTTTCGGCTTCACTTCAGCTATTCAGCAGCTTCAGCAATCAGTTTCAGAATTTGGCTTATGCTGCTCATTTCACAGTTCAGCTAAATGTAAAAATTAAACTGTTATTGGACTAGGACTTGTTTAATAAGTGTTTAGACATTTTAGCTGTCCAGATTTTTTAAATAATGTTCACAGATTTCAGTTTTCTGCTGTTTAGGATTATTTTCTCCATTCTTCACATACTTTTTGTGCTTTATTCACTTTTTTGGTGCTTTTTGCTTCTAAATCTTTCAAAATATTCAGCTCATTTTGACAGTTTTGCTTATTTTCAGCTTCAGTTTAGCTATTAAGCACATTCAACTTTCAGTTTAAGCTATACAGCATCCATACAGCATTTGTGCAAGAAATGCAATTGATCTAGTTTTCATCTCTTCTGCTTCCAGTGAGGTCGACCTCAGACGCTGTTCGGCGATCCAGCACCAACTCTGAGGATCAAAACTCCCTCAAAACCAAGGACAAATGTCCAAACTCAGACAGGACAACACGCAAGAAGTCATCAGACTCAGGGGAAGAGGCAGACAAAGACTTTATTTTGATATGAAACCTCCCATTCCTCTTTAGAAAGCAGCTAAAGGGGAAATTATGGTTTCATTTCTATCAGCGTCTGAACCTGCAGGTCACGTTTCACCACACAACAAGAAATTACACTTTAATCATTTGTTTTGATTTGATTCTGTGATCGTTTTAACAAGTATTGAGCCAAACCAAAACTAATACTGTGCTAAATCTCACGAGAGCTTCCTCCTCCATCATTTATCAGCCTTGTTCCTGCTCTCCTCTTCAGGAAAACACAGCCATCAGGCGAGCAGGAAGGTTTGAGGAAACACCAGACGGACTGTGAACACAAGTGTAGATGACCTAATAATCTGTGTTTTAGTTTGACCTCCTGCAGCCATAGCCCGACACTCCAGGACCAAACCAGAGTACTTGAAGTTAAACAGGAACCAGTCAGATTCTGCCAGGTGGGCGTGTGTCGGTTTACTCCTCCAGACTCCTGGTGACCCAACTCATTATGCAAAGTTTTTTTTTTTTGCAGGATTTTTCAGTGAGACCCTCATTTCAGACTCCGATCAGAGTTTTTTTTCGTAGTTTTCCTGTCTGATGAACTCACTTCAGCACTGAGTGCAAGGTGGAGTGTCCTAATGACGTGTTTTTGTTTGAGAGGACTGACGTACGCCTGATAATCAATAAGGCTTCGGCACTGTTAACAAACTCCTTGTGTTAAATGCTTGTTTGTTTGTTTGTTTTTTGTCGTGTTTCATTTAGAAAGGGAGTGTAGAAAAGTTATTGTAAAGCAATATATAGTTGAAATGTTATTTATTTTGGAGCATATCTTTTGGTTGAATGGAGATTTATTTATTTTTTGAAAATGATGAGTGTCTAATTTATCCAGGAAGTTGATGTTTAGATGGTGTGCTGTCTGTCCAATGACAGCAGGACACTGAAGGCACTCCAGCCTTGACACACTCCTCTTCCTCAGTTTATTTATTCTGTTTAGATCCCGTTTCATTTTCTCGGAGAATACCGCACTTCTTTAACGTTCTGCTAGTCTTCAAACTTATTAGGTAGCGATGAAACTGAAGGTAGCTTTACTTCACATCAACGTGGCCCTCAGGGTGATTCCTCTATTTTTTTTGTCTTTATTTATTTTAAAAAATAAACAGATGCCTGCTTCACACTGATGTATAAACTGCAACCAGATCCTGAAAATTGTGTGGAAAAACAACAAATCGGATGTGTCTGTTAGGAGCTTATCAACTGATTTGTTTCTCTAAATGATCAAATAACACAAACTTATTTAGTTTAGGACTAAAATGCAACTTTTCTACTCTGTTACTGCTGCATTCGTGTCCTAATTTAGTTAAACCGACAATGAAAAACTATTAAATCAAAAGTAAACATCCCGATAAATTAAAGTGTTTAAATTAAAACATAAATTGGTCACGTCATACAACTTATTATGAACAGATCTAAACATTTTACTACTTTAGTGCCAAACTTTGCTCCAACATTACGACCAATTGGGATGCAGCGTATTTTCTACTGTAAAAACAAAAGTCTAACCCCAGTCAGGGTCAAAAGTGGTACTGGTGCAGCTTTCCTAGGCTGTGTTGTCTGTTGATGTATTTTCTATGAATTAATGGTTAGAGTTTGCCTTCTTGTCACTAACCATGTTTTACAAACACTGTTGTTTTTGTATATAGTCAGCCTGCCTCCATCATGGACTACTGCTGCATCACGTTTTTTCTGTTAGTTCAGGAAACTACAAATTATTTTTAAAAGTGTTCTTCTAGCTTGCATGTTGTTAAAATCAAATATCGCGTGTTTGTTCTGTTTCGGCCCCTTCCTGGTGGACACACACTGCTGTTTTCTGCCACCAGAGGAGGGAATTTAAAAAGCATCATGTGAGAGACTGGTTATAACTTTTAATTAATCACCCGATCATCTGTTTGAGCTCATTATAGAAACATGAAAATGTCCCGTAGCATTAAATCCAGACCTGTTTGAGGACGTGACTGTGAGCTGAGCTGTTTGTATATATGTGCTCTCATACACGTAGGCGTGTGTGTGTTTATGTGCGTGTAACATAAGTGCACGTAACATACGCACTGTGACAAACTCATGTGAGCCTATGGGAGTGCAGCAGGCCCTCTGTTGTTTGGGTCCTAAGTGAACTACTACGCTAGGAGTCGGCTTGTTTGAAACTAACATCAGATGATGCTGTTTGTTGGTTTCCATCTCATCTGTACATTGTGTCCAGAAATGTACAAATAAATTAATATTGGTTTGTTACTACATGTAATCCCTTTGGTGTTGCTTTGACCAGTTTTTTAAAGAAACAAAAATAAAAGCATTACACTGAACTCCAGCTGGGACAAGTAAAGAAACTGTGGCATGTGTGTTCTTATTTTAGGTACATACATGGTTTTTGTCTAAATCTGGTGTAAGACATGTCATCATGCAATCATTAATACTGATTAAAATAGTTTTACATGCTGTCACATATCTGGTGTCATGTTTAACGCTGTGCAGTCCTTCAAATTTGTATTCTGAGAGTGGCAACAAACCTGAAAAATACACTAAATGACTAAAAAGTTATTGTGAACATATTTTTGTTACATTCTGTTTTGCAAGCATGCTTTATTTTTCCTTCCCATTCCAAAGGTTTAACTCAACATCTTGTGTTTTAAGAAGCGTGCACAAGTGAATACGGCAGAATGAAGGCAAAACATACAGGAGTGGTATGTCCTCATAAGCTCTTTTGTACAAGATTTGGCAACAATTTTATTCCAAGCACTTTAATATAATATTAATAAATCCATCCATTTTTGTCTGGCTATCCAGAGTTGGGTCACGGCGGCAGCAGTCTAAGCTGAATGACACAGATATGCCTCTCCCTAGCCACTTGGGCCAGCCCATCCAGGTGACCATTCGAGAAACATACCGGTAGTCCCTCCAACGTGTCCTGGGCATTCCTTTAGGCTTCCTTCCAGTTGGACATGCCTGGAAAACCTCACCAGGGAAGCATCCAGGAGGCCATTTTGGCCACTTGAATCCACAATCTCAGATTTCAGTCACGACCGAAAAGCTCGTGACCATAGATGAGGGTTGGAACATTCACCACGACAAACCAGTGCAACACCTGTATTACTGCAGACACAGCAGCAGTCCACCTTTCATTCTCCATCTCCATTTTCTCCTCATTCATGAACTAGATGCATAGATATACTTAAAGTCCAATAAGTTATCATCACACCAGTAAACTTACATCAATCTAACCCCTTAAAGCAGGGAGGCACTGGGTCCCATTTTTAAGGTCTTTGGTATGACCCGACCAGGATTTGGATCTCGATCTCCCAGTCTCATGGCGAACACTGTACCACTAGACCACTGAGAAGGTAACCGCTTAAGCTAGATGCTTAAACCCCTCCACTTGAGGCAGGGCCTCTTATCAAAACATCCGAGGACACTGTACAAAAAGGCTGGTAAAATTGAACCATGAACAACATATATGACATATAAACCAAAAACATTGACACACATGAAAAATCACCCTTTTACACCCTTTTTGGTCATCCAGGTTTCAGTAGCAGCTCTTCTCCTCGTCTGAAGCAGTCTGTTCATCTTTCTCTGGTTTATTGATCAGTGAAAAGTAGATTTTTTCCGAATTATTATAATTTTTTTCTATTATTTTATTTTCTTAAACAGCAGAGGTCTGCCACCTTCTCATGTGAAAGGGTGCCTGCAGTCTTCTCAAACTCTGGATATTTTAGATTTCATAAATTTCAGGAGGAAGAAAACTGAAATCCTTCCACTAAGCACAAACAAGCGTTATTGGTTTTCATTCAGAAATATCAAACTATGAAGATGGAAAACATTTAGTCACGCTGCAGTCTTCAGATGGACACTTTCATTTGGGTAAATCTCAATTCTCTTATTTTGACAAGAAACACTGAAGCACTCCTGGTGTGTTTTTGTGTCTAAACTGTAAAAAAAAGTCATGATTGTTGTTAGGAATTTTATTTTAGAATCAAGCTCACTTGTTGTTTGTCACATTTCAGTTTAAACCACTGAGAAGCTTTGCAGTGTTGTCTCATGTCCACTAGATAGCACACACTGCAATATTATTCCTCACCTTTTTTCATTTGTCACACACACACACAC
The DNA here is from genome assembly GCF_043380555.1 of Nothobranchius furzeri. Lineage (NCBI taxonomy): Eukaryota > Metazoa > Chordata > Actinopteri > Cyprinodontiformes > Nothobranchiidae > Nothobranchius > Nothobranchius furzeri. The sequence goes on along the minus strand of NC_091745.1, from coordinate 41,866,315 downwards.
ACACACACACACACACACACACACACACACACACACACACACACACACAGAATGGGCGTGGTTTGCACTTACCACCACAGAGCATAAGTCAGCCAAGCAGCCTGCTGAACAGTTTGTCTCCTCACACACATTTGAATTTTGTAAGAGTTAGCAGTCGGCTTTTTCTTTTTAAAATGGAAAGGAGTTTTGATAAACTGGATGCAGCTGGTTTCCTGGAAATCTGGCAGCACTTTGATGCAGATGGTGAGAATATTTTAAGGCTTTTTCCTCTCTCGCATCCATCAGTACACTTCAGCACTCACAAAACTTCTGTCTCTGTTGTTCCTGGGTAGTAAAGCTTACATTTTATGATTTACAAATGAAATATTGGTGTAAAAAGCAGCCATCAGTCACATGTTTATCTGTTAACAAGAGAAACAGCAGGTTTCTGAACGATTGGTGTTTCAGTTTAAAACTTATTTAATAAGGGCTACATAACAGAAAACAGCAATAATAATATCTGGACAGATTTTTCTAGTAAAAATAACACCTGCTGCTTTACATTTACATTCTCTTGAATTGTTTTTATTTTGGTAGATAACGGCTACATCGAAGGCAAAGAACTGGATGACTTTTTTCTTCATATGATGAAAAGACTCGGTCCGCAGGTGAGACTTCTTTACCTGGATGAATCCATTCATAACTTGTGGTGACAATACTTGTGCAGTAAGTAGCCATTTATATCTGATAGAGATACACGCTAGTCAATAGAAATGTCTGTTTTGTGTTACTGGTCCTGAAAACTGGTCTTTTTGCATCACCTTTAAAACCCAGAGTCATAAAACAAAAAAGAAGTTTCTGTGCACCAGAATCAGTTTCTATGATCTATAAACTTTATCTGTCAGTCTGAAATATTGTGAAAAACTACGTTTGCAGCATTGGCAGTTTCTCTCGTGTAGTCAGCTGCACCGCTTTACAGTTATCTGAATGGGTGCGGTCACTATAATGATGCTTAAAAACACGATTAAAATGCCCTGGATGCTATCAAAGTAAAAGGTCTTGATATGGTTACAAATTTACAGAGGAAGAGAAAAAAAAAGCATGTCTGCCAGTGCACTAATGCAACATGTGTTTTCAGGGCAAAGTCAAATGTAGTTAGGCTCAGTAATGACTGATTCATTTCACTGACTGGTTAGAATGGAAACCCTGATGATTTTGAATCTGCTGCATGTCCTTTATAATGTTATGAGTCCACTCCCTTGGATACTAATTGGGTTGTGCTAAAGCAAACAGACCACCAACCACACAGCACTCCGTCTTTCTGTTTGCTTTCCACCATTAAAGCTCTCAGCAGGGACAATGTTCAATAATGTTCTCTCAAGCAACAAAACCTTTTGAAGCTTTTGCTTCTTTTTTTCTATTCCTCCTTTTGTTTTTAATTGTGCATCGTGTCACAGTGAAGAGAATACAGGTACGTGTAAAACAGTAGTTTAGTTTGTAGGTCTGGAGCATACAGGTGCATGTTAACACAATGCCAAGGAGGAAGATCCTTCAGAGAAGGATCATCTGTTTATTTTCCAACAATTTTAAGTGGTTTGACAGAAGCCGACGTAGAGCCTTGTCCCTCCAAAAAGAACAAAGCAGCATAACTCAGGGTTTGCAAATGTGCATCTGAAAAAATAACACTTCTGTACAATGCTGGACAAACAGGCCAAAGTGGAAATGTTTGATTTCAATGCAGAGCTACATCAAGCAGCATATAAGCAGCATCAGAAGCAGGGACCTGAAAAGGCTCTACAGCCTAATAAAAAAGGCTGGTTCTGTTCTGGGGACGACTGTGGAACCGCTGGAGGAGATAATGAAAAGAAGGATTCTCCAGAGAATCAAGAAAATGATGGACAACCCTGAGCATTCTCTTCACAAGACTGTCCGACAACGGAAGAGTGTCTTCAGTCAGAGGCTTCTTCAGTTTCGCTGCAACACTGACCGCTACTGGAGATCCTTCCTGCCAACAGCCATTGTAACATACAACAACTCTTTGATGTGTAATGATTTAAATTACATGTTATTTAATAAGCCATAAGCAGAGGTGGAAAGAGTACTAAAATGTTGTACTTAAGTACAAGTATAATAACTTTCATGAAATTTTACTCAATTACAAGTAAAATTACCTGCCTCAAAATGTACTCAAGTAAAAGTAAAAAGTAGCTTATTTAAAATGTAGTCAGAGTAAAAGTTACTTAGTTACTTTTTTGACTGTGCAAGGACGGGCTCTTCTGAATAGTGAAAAAAAAGACAATGGGGTATAAATGTCAAAGTGGCCGTTTTTTTAATTAAATGAACAAATATGCATATTGAAGTACAAAGGCAGTTACACTGCAAACTAGTAACATAAATTAGGTTATAGTCACAAGCCCATGACTTTTCCCTTCTGAACTGATGAGCTGTGTGTGTGTGTGTGTGTGTGAGTGAGTGAGTGAGTGAGTGAGTGAGTGAGTGAGTGTGTGTGCGTGCGTGTGTGTGTGTGTCGTAGCTTTCCCAAAGGACTTGTTCTTTCCTTACCAGAGCTAACACGGTTAGCAGTTTTGCTGCAGTCATGCTAACGGGACTCGTCTAGAGTCCAGAAGTAGCTGTGCGGTTCTAGATGGATTTATAGATGTAAGTTATTATTTTAGATCAGACCTGTTATTTAAAAATGCGTGTAGGACACAGACACATGGCTCAGACCTTTTGCTGCAGCTGTAAATGCAATTTTACGTAATAATTAGGAGCATGAAAGTAAACAAATAACAGTGATTCACAATATTAGCATCAGCAGCTAGCTTGTTTTACGTGCTGGAGTGACGTATGCGAAACACAGTTCTTCACTGTCTGGAGGAGAGGATTTGGATTTTCTTTAATGATTTATGACAAAAGTCCTTAATAAAATAAAAAACTGGACCCAGTACATGTTTATATAGATAATAAAGTGTAGTTATTTTGCATTTCTACAATTTTAATGCCGAGCCAATACATTTAACCCTTCACCACTGAAATCAGTTTGTTCATTCCAATCCTCCTAAATAATCCTCCAATCATCCATCTGGAATCCTTAAGGGTCCCGTAACGTCCATCCTGTCAGAAAAGGCCTTGGGAGCCCAGGTGTTACTAGAACTAATGGTGTCTCCTCACCAGCGTGAGCCTCCAAACTGTGAAGGTTGGTCTCCAAACATGAACTTCAAATTCATGCATTTATCTCCTCTTGTAACACTTTAACATGTTTTAAAAGGCTTGCATCATGATATGTTACACCTCCCAGACCAAAGATAAGATAAAACATTATCATAAACACTGCAGAGACATCATTGTTTATTAAATACAAGTTATTTTCCTGAGCCATTACTTCAGCCAAGATATAGGATGCATGGATTTGATGAAGCCATGCTGTCTTATGCAGTCCTACACACACACACACACACACACACACACACACACACACACACACACACACACACACACACACACACACTGCAGCATGTTAGAATCATTGGAATGACTAATTTAACTACACTGAACTGCTTTTGTAATAATTTAATCTCTTATTCTGGAGTAAAATAAAGAAACAAGCTAAATCATCACATATCGGTGGCATCAAGGAGTATCTTCTGAGTTCAAACACAGGGATGGAGCACAATGTTTGCAACTGAACAGTATCAGGATGTTTTCACTCACAGAGGCCTGCAGGTCTTCTGTTTTATGAGCAGAGTGCTGAGAATCCGCTTGTTAGGAGCGCTAAACGTTATTTTGCCGCTTCTGTGCGGAGCGGTATGGAAACACATTTCAAACACGGAACTGAGTCTGGTTACCGAACCGAGCAGAATTCTGATGACGTCATACCGGTGCGCGAAGGTGCGGTTCCAACCCACAGGAGAGGAGGGAGAGAGGAGGTAAACAGCGAGTGGATCACAGGGACCGAACTGATGTTTTTGAGCAAAACTGCGGTAAAAATGGCTGTTTGTTCTCATCATAAAGCGTGTAGCCCCCCCCCCCCCCCCCCCCCCGGTTTAGACGTGGCGCTCATGCAGGTGTCTCTTTCTGTTCCGACGCTGCTGCACATAATATTTTTAATTTATTAAGCCTACAATTTATTTTTACTCAGTAACGGACATGATTTAAAATGTAGTGAATTACAATTCTTTTTTAAAAACTTACTCAAGTAAAAGTAAAAGTACAGATTTTAAAAACGACTTAAAAAGTATAAATTTACAAAAAAGCTACTCATTTACAGTAACGTGAGTAAATGTAATTCGTTACTTTCCACCTCTGGCCATAAGACGTAGGATTCCATAGCAATTGGTGGATCTGTTGGGTTATTTTAACCAGAATATTGGAACTTTTTATTGCAGGGATTATGTAACAGCTTCGTATTCACGCAGACAACAGAAGAGAGAGTCAGGTTTTAAAAGTTTAAAAATGTATTACTAAACAAAATAAACTAGACTAACTTTAACACTAAATGTATGGTGTAACTAAGGTGAATGAGATGGAGAATGGTCTAGTGTGGAATGTTGTTCAGAACCAGCAAATCCGAAGAAGCGATTAGTTCTGATGGGAATTGAAGGTGATGTCTTCGCGTTAAGCTTTGATTAGGAGATTCATAAACATATTCAACACCATTTGTCGGCCTACACACCCTTAGCGGAAGTCCCCATTAGATCAGGAATGTCGAGGTCCAGCTTGACCTTCTCTGGAACCGAAGCTGGTAGGAAAAGCAGCGGTTGCCGACCAGACCAGTCTTTGAGATACTTCCGGGTCACGACAATTTTGTTGGTGTCTAGCGAGACCCAAACATGGGTCTTGATGGTACAGCTTTTATTCTGAAAGGAACCATTGCAGCAGTTGGAACAGCAACAGATTTTATCCAGCTTGTCGTTGGTTCTTTTGGCTGAAGAGGAAAGTTACGGATTGGCCACTCCGACAACTTCTCTAGAACACTTTGAACTGGCGTTAAATATGCCGTGGGCATAGTTTTATACTTCGGATGTTTTGGTTTATGGTCGAATGAAAAGTTGAAAGATTTACCAAACACCACCAAAACCACGCCTCCGTCAGATCTGGCGGATTCTGATTAGATCAGTGAACGCAATGTGTCATGTCTTAACGCTACGTGAGATCAGTCCTAAAGTCATATTACTTTTATATTCTATAGGATTATAATAAGTAATTAATATTTTGATTTCACAGATCGGTCACATCTCATTTATTGACTAACACTTTGCTTGATTAGCTTTATTAAAATAGAGTTCTTTGATTAATTAAAAGAAAAGAGTCCATTCTTCATTCTTCTCTTGAGCTGAAAAGAAGCAGTTTATAACAAATGCATGAGACCTTGAGACCATATCTCATGCAGACCAGTCCTGTGTCAGAGGAGAGGGGGAAACATACATTTCATTCCGTTACAGATGACTTGATTATTATTCTGAGCTACTACAGCAATCAATTTCCCTCTGGGATTAATAAAGCATTTCTGAATTGAATTGAATTGAATTGAATCGAATAAGCCACACGGGGAACCTAGAAGTAACTGAGATGGCCATGAGCTCATCAAGTTACCTAAGTATTCTAGACTAACTCTACCTCACAGCAGTACAACGACTCAAAGCATGTCAGGAAATCTAAAACAGCATGATAACAGAATCAAAGTGTTTTCAGTCCCTTACTAGACCTAAATGTAGATTAAAAGCTGTGGAAAAGATCTTGAAAAAAGGCATCAATAAACAAATTATTACAAAAATAATTAAACAAAAAAAATTGAATTAGAGGCTCTACAAACCATTAAATTGTGAGTTACTTCCTTTTGGTGCACATCAGTTCTGCATGTATTTCACTACTAAAATAATTGTGATGTGTCAAGTGCTCTCAAGTAGGATTTGTCTGATCATAGCACCAGGTGAAAACCATAATAATTGTGTTGTTGTACAAATACTTTAGGTTCCCAATGACGTTCTAGTGAAGAGGACAAACACTTATCTGGGTCTGGTACCTAATGATCTACAGACTGTGTTCTGTGCTGCACAGTTGGATGATTCAGACATCAGCCTGAATTCAACAGGTTTCTATGGTTACAGTAAAGTGGCAGGAGGTTGAAGCAAAGTCACAAGAAACTTGTCTGCTAATTTGAGGAACCTCAGCAGCTGACCATGCACTTAGCTTCAGTTAAACGCATAGGAGTTTAGTTTTAGATGATAAAAGCTAAACCAAATTGTTGCAATCTCAATATAACTTCATCTGATTGGGTAAAATTACTTTAACAGTGGACCAAACACTGGTGGATCCCCCTGAGGTTGGGTGGAGTACATACTTGTGCGAGTTCTCAGGTCTGGGAGCCTGGGGTTCCCTCCAAAACTCTGACATCGTCTGTGAAGTGCACTTGAAGGAAGTGCATGTAAGGCAGGGCTGTTCAGGTTGGGCCTCAAGGGCCAGTGCCCAGCACATTTTAGTGACTTCTCTGGTCCAGCACACTAGATTAAGTGGTCGAGTCACTTGTGCAGCAGCTCATCAGGCTCTGCAGAAACCTTTTAATCACCTGCTGACTGAAATCAGATGTGTTGAGGCAGGGTGAAAACTAAAACATGCTGGATACCGGCCCTCGAGGCCCAGAATTGGCTAGCCCTGATGTAAGACTTTGACTACGTAATAAACAAGCGTTTAAATAATTGCAAAATTGGGAATGAAAGCATTGCGTCATTGACCGTGACTTCCTAAATGGGGATGCCTGTTTTTGCTGCTCTAAAACTGAATGATATTAAAATAAGTGATTAAATTACTCATGTGTCCAAAAATACAAACCATCATTGTTATCAGTTCAAAATTATTTTCAACAGACATGTAAAGCATCTTTCCAACAGAGAAATTATTATATTATAAATATCTTTGTACACAATATTGAAATATTCAATGTTTAGACTTGAAAATACATATTTTTGGAAAGGGATCTTGTGATATTTTTCTTCCTTATTCTGAAATTTCCCCCGCAACAATTTGGGTAATGCCCTTCGTCGAAGTCGGCGTTGATGTGAGCTTCGGCAAAGTGTGGATCAAGGTTGCAAAAGAGGAAGGGCCAAGGTCCACCCTTGAGAATTGGGACACCCTTTGGTCTCGCACTGGCACCGCTGAACAGGAATGCACAGTTGAGCGGCAAAAGTATAGAGTTTTGGGAGTGGACCTATCTCTTCACCTTTGCAGATATTAAACCTACATTGCATGCTGTTTAGTTTTTGGGTTGATTTGGATTTTCTGTTTGTATTTTTCAGCATTTAATCATGCATTGATGCAGCAATCTAACTGATTTTCATTTATCTAAACACGTTTTATTTGTGGTTTAAATTGGGACTGATGAGATGTTGTGTGACTTTCAGTTACCTAGCGTGACGTAGTCTGACTCGTTGTGTGTTTTCTTAGTGTTGGCGTTGCTTTTTTCTTTACAAATCTGCCTTAATCTGTGTTGATGAGCACTTCTCCCTGTGGCGATAGTCCGTCCTACCTCACAGGTGTGGCAAATCAACATGCTGATTAGACAGCATGAATTTTGCACAGGTGTGCTGCCCTTGACTTCCAGTACTACAGCGGCTCTCCTCCTCTGAATGAGTTGGGCTCAGCCAAGAAATGCTGATCTTCCACAGTTGCTTCAGCAGTTGCATTTTGAATCCTGCAGCACCTGCAGGAAATCAGAACAGAGGGTGGTAAGTCCCACTGTATGCTTTTCTGTGTTTAAGTATCTTATTTATTTTCAAAGACTAGACAACCAGCCAACTCTTTTGTCCAGAGGTTCCCAGGCGTTGTCAGAGTCAGCTTCTGTGTTTGCTGGCCCTGTGCTTCCACTGTTGTGGACATAAAAGGAAAAGAGGGACAAAGTAACTACATAATTATTTTATAAACCCTTTACAAGTGGACACAATTCTGATAAAGCTATAACCTGTGATGTTGGGGGGGGGGGGGGGGGGTGTCTCACACACACATTCAGCACAGATCATTCAGCATTGGTTTGGTTACCAAAAACTAATATTTTAAATCTTGGGTCTGGAATAAGTTGCCATTGCTCAGACTAGAATGTTTTCCACACTGCATCCAGCCATTAAGATTGCAGCATATTTTGACTCAAGAGTTGTGCACATTGACATGTCAGAGAGAATGAGTGATGTGATCTTATGCTGCATAATTCTAATCATGGGGTTGACTTTAGATGTAGACTCCTCCTTTTCCACTGACAGCTTGGTTGTAGCTTTTGCTATTGTTCCCAAACCCTCAATAGCCTGATAGTCCACAAAGCTTACTGGCACCACATTTGATGTAAGAGATGTTAGTTCTGCTCTCACCGCCTCACGATGCTCATGTAGGCATTGCAACATGTAGCGTTAGCCTCAATGTCAGAGGTCACAGACATGGAAGTGTCCAGCCAGCTTCATCTGCCCAAAACGTGGCGTACTTTTTCATATCATAACAAATATCCTGTTCACAGCCATGTGGAGACGCCATCGTAACAATCCCTCACCTGCTTCATTGCCTACAGAAGCACAAGCTTCCTCACAAGACGTGACTTGTGTGACTTTAATAAAGAATCTTATTTGGTCCCATAGAGGACTTCCTAACTTTATAAGTTATTCACAATCATGTTCAGTTCCATCTACAATGCATGTTTCATATGGAGTGATTTAATAATGTCATGACTGCTTTACGGTAATGAAGAAATGTTTATTCTTGAAATGCCTGATTTCAGATCTGAAATACCCATATACCTATTTTCATCATCAATTGAATTGTAAAGGTTAAATAATATTGATATTTCATATTTTTATGGAATATTACATTTTATTGAATACCTTTTAAATTTTATTGACAATTTATTAAAAGTAACCACTTACAAAATGTTACAATGTACGCGGTAGAATTCCACCTGGTGTATGTTGGGTATTTTATAATTGTATCTTTTTGAGGCCTAAAAGATGCCCAATTTGTCTTATTAACACTTCATGAATCTCTGTGTTTGCCAACTGTGGCTGTTCATGAAATGTTGAGCAGAGTAGCTCGTTTGCAGTCAAGGATGTTGATTGTGGATTTCCAAAGAAACCTCTGTACCTCTGTAACCTGAGAAGGCCCTGCCTTCTCCATCCTTTGCTAAATAAAACCCCTGGCAAACTGAGAACACATGGGAGTGACGTGGCGACAGCCTCGGAGGAGGTTTTCCCTGCGTTAACTCTCCATCATTTTGGGGACTCAGGGTAAAATGTCTCTTTGTTGTCATGTGTGTTATTTCAGGTTCCAGGGTTATGGAGATTAAATATTTCCCACATTTAATTACCTAACATTTTGGTGGAGAATGCGGGCATGCAGAGCTGGTGAGCTGAAGGCTGTGTCCGGAGCAGAGGGGGGCTGGTTAGCTCCATGGAGGGGGTTTATGCGCCCAGCTCTCGCATGACGATTCATGGACATTACGAATAATCTACTCTCTCTCTCTCTGTGTCGTCCTTTAAGGTAATGTGGGATAAATGAAAAATTACCTATCAGTGTACACCTCTTGAATCAGTTTGTGTGGAGGTTGTCCCAGCTGTACATGAGTAGTTCTTCCTTGATCCTTGTGCTAGTTTTGAAAAGAGATTCTATTTTTCATGCTTTTGTTTGAGTGTCTAAAAGTGTCCAGTGCCTTTGTTCTACTAAATGTAGATAATGAGCCAAACAAGGTACATTGCATAACCCGAGTACAAGTGCAAATACGTAAATCAATGTGTTTGAATTACAATGTAAAGATTTTACGTCAGTAGTACCTACATTTCTCTCCCTGTTTATAAATCAAAATAAAAATAGCAAAAATGAATCAGCAAAATCTCCTCCTACAAACCCACAAAGTTAGGATGAGTTGTGCCTTTTTATAAGAATTCAGAATATATCCCCGCCCTGAATTCATAACTGACGCGAAGTGTCGGCAAAACGTGTGTGACGTCATGAAGTTTCATTTGGAATATCACATATGCAAGGTGAAGCGAGGCACCGAGACCACAACAGCGGCACTTCTGCTTTGAAAGATCAAAACAGGAGTCAAGCCGCTTGCTTGAGCCTAACATCACTAGTCCACTCTTCCTCAATAGCTGTAAAGTTGCTGAGTGTTGGCAGGGACTGGAACAAGCTATCATGTGCACTAATCCAGAGCATCCCAGACATTTTCAATGGGTGATATGTACAGCGATTATGCTGGCCAAGCACAAACTGGGATGTTTTCAGATTCCAGAAATTGTGAACAGATCCTTGCAAAATGGGGGTTTGAACTCTAATGCTGCAACATGAGGTGATGGTTGTGGATGAATGGCACAACAATAGGCCTCAGGATCTTGTCACAATATCTCTGTGGATTCAAAATGCCATCAATAAAATGCACCTGTGTTTGTTGTTCATAACCTACACCTGCCCATGCCAGAACCCTAGCGCCACGTCACTGGTGCCCCTTTCACTACTCATCGTTGTGATCTGTACTCACTCGTTAACTGGCCATCATTCCATTCCCACAGGTTGGTACATTGGTACCAGTTCATATGCAAAACAATCATCAGTAGAACCCCGTCACATCTTTGCTCATTACTCATCACTTCCAACAACCAGCTCTATTTACGTTCCAGTAACTTCGTCTCTGTGGTTATTTCCAAAGCTCGCACCTCATTCCAGTTTGCTGCTTTCTAATGACTAGAATGAGCTGCAAAAACCACCAACGCTCATACCTACATTCCATTATCTACCTTCAATAATTCATTGCAATTAATAGTTTCTGATCAATGTGCTTCTGAGCACTTCGACTGTTTTAAGTCTGTTTTGATAGCTTGTGCATACTGTATACGAGAACAGTCCTTAGCCTTTATGTCTAATTGGTTTATCTTATTTGTTTTATCTTGTTAGTTTTTATCTTATCTCTTTTTCTTTCATGTAAAGCAAACTATGTGTCTGTTTCTGCTGCCTCTTGGCCAGATTGTCATTGGAAATGAGAATGAGTTCTCAATTGACTCATCTGGTTAAATAAATAAAACTATGGACCACTCGATCCACAAAGTTGATGTCAGCTGATCGCTCACCCGCACGATCCCACACACTGTCTGCCATCTGTCCTGAACAGTGAAAACCGGGATTCATCCATGAACAGAACGCTTCTCCTATGTGCCAGATAGCATCAAATGTGTGTCTGAACCTAGACCTGACCAACTGCAGCAACCCCAGATTATAGCACTGCCCTCACAGGTTTGTATATTAGGCACTAGGCATGATGGGTGCATCACTCTGGAACAGGGTCCATCTGGTCTAATCAGACCAGTTTTTAATAATGCGTTGAACAGTTCTTAACCCAGTTTTAGACGTTTCTGCATATCCTTACATATTTTCTCTGCTTGGTGCATGCTAATAATCTGACCCTTCTCTCACTGACTAACATCTATTCCACGACCACATGGTTGTTTAAGAAATGGAAGGCAACTCATTGCACCAGTTGGGTAAAATAACTTTTTTCTCGTGCAGTAAATACCCACCAGGAGGCTCCTACCTGTCTGCTTAGTTAAATCCAGGTGGTCACTTTTTTTGTGGTCGGGCGGCGAATAATTTTTTTTTCATAAATTATATCTAAAGAAACTGTTTAATTTATAAGAGGAATTTGTACCTGTGATAATTATTATTATGTTCTTTATTAGATAATTATTTTCCTTTTCATGTGTATGTATTTGTTATGACGGAAAAAAATGAATGAATGAATGAATGAATGAATGAATAGTTTAACACTGTGACAGAAAGTGGTGAAATATGGGTTCCAAAGAATCCTGGGCCTTTAATCTTCGATATTAAACAGTTAAGCAACAAAACAACATGTTTATGGGGAATAAATATCAGCAAAAGGCAATCTAATAAACAAGGAAATGCATGAAAACAGCTGCTACTGAACAGTTCAGATCGAAGAATTTCTAGTCTGTGTTATAAAATGAGCTTGTGTCATCTCTCAGTTTTAGATCTGCACTCTGTATCCACTGAGACATTAATGGATGCTAAGATGAACGCAGTGGCCTGTGGGTATTGGTGTGGTCAACTTTAATTAATTTAAGAAACGTGAGTTGGGGAGCCTTTAATCTGTCACTTTGATAGTTTTGCCTAGTGGCTGTTGTGTTGTTGGCTCTGGCTCTGTATTTTGAATTGATCTCTTAAGTTCCCTTTGCAAATGAGTGAATTTGGAAATCTGGAAACATCTAAAACATGCTGGTTGATGCTTTGGATGGTTATGTTTTCCACCTGTAGAACTTTTTATTTGGCCTAATTTGGGTCATAAAAGTAATTCAGCTTTTTAATGCGATCATCTCATTTTGCTGAAATCAGCTGCGTCAGATGTTTGAGGCATACAGGCTACATTTGAGATGGAAAGTGACCGAACAACAAGGGTTGGCAGAGTGCTGTGAGCTCTAGGACCTGATGGTTGGTACGACTCCAGCTTCACTGGCTGCCAGTCAACTTCAGAGTTCATTTCAAGATCCTGGTTCTGGTCTATAGGGCCTTACATGGACAAGCACCATCTTACATTGGTGATCTTCTCTGTTCCTACACCCCCAGCAGGTCCCTGAGGTCCAGTGATCAAAGCCTACTGGTTGTGCAGTACCAGGCTAAAGGTCAAAGGTGACAGATCATTTGCTGCTGTGGCCCCCAGACTCTGGACCTCTCTCCCCCTGAGCCTGAGATCAGTGGACTCAGTGGTCTCCTTCAAAAAGCAGCTGAAGACTCACTTGTTCAAGCTGGCTTTTGTATGACCTTCTTCACCACTCTCTCTTTATTCTGCTCTCCCCACCTATTCTACCTTCCTCAGGATCCACTGATTTCCCTCTTTCCTATTCACTCTCTCTCTTTCTTAACATTTTTAATCACAATTGTCTATTTTTTGCTCAATTTAAATACATTTTTAACTATTTTCTAAATTTTTAAAAATATTTTTACATTTTTTGTTTTTGTGAAGCGCCTCGTGATTTTTATCTTGAGAGGCGCTATAGAAAAGATATTTTCTTCTTCTTCTTGTTCCTCTTCTTCTTCTTAGTTCTTTCCCCATTTAGTTTATTGATGACACCTGCCTCCCCTCCAGACCTCACTCCTCACACCTGTTCCCCTGATTGCTTCCCTCTGTGTGTAAAAACCCTGTCTTGTCCCTCAGCGTTTGTTGGTTCATTG